>NC_064220.1:5021451-5736240 GCF_023101765.2 Spodoptera frugiperda | reverse complement strand
GTTTACCGGCTTATTCTATAAAAAAACATAAGATTTTTAACCTAAAAAAAACATAAAAGTACTACATCGCACTCAGTACATAAACCCAAGCATTAGTCAAACAAGATAAACTTATCTCCGAAAAAAAACAGAGCAAGTAATATTCTTTTTATTAATGCAAGCGCCATTTTAATACCCCGCGTAAAATAAAACGAAACCTTAACAAAACGTGTCCGCATTTTTTCTAATTTGGGACCGTTAAAATGTCGCCACTGCTTTTTTGGGGTAAGCGTTTTATTAAAAAATACGGTTTTTTGAGGATTTCTCAAAATTTTTGTTATTATTTTTTCGTATTTGTCGGTATGATTTGGGTCTTGGGTCTGGAAGGTTGCTTGACATACTGACGAAGGTGTATTTAAATATTTTTAATACATGTTCGTATTTTTATTAGTATGATTACAAAACGTATTTGTATTGTTTTATTTTTCTTTTGTCTTCATAATAATAACTGCTAAACAATGAGATTCTGATACATATATTCTTTAAAATACACCAAAATAAAAAATATACTTGTTATATTGATATTACCCGATGGTAAGCAATCGGCCGCCCACGGAAAAGACGGAGAGTTACAACCCAACAAGCAAAGTAATCCTATAAGGAAATATTATAAGTCTGTCACTACTAATAACGCTCTTGTAAAGGCATTGCGGTAGACTTTTTAACTTATAATAGCATTTGCCAAGCCTTAACATATTCAAGTGTATTTGTTTTTATATCTCGGTCTTGTAGTACGCTACAAGACTGATCTCTAAAACATTTATAGGACATTTTTACTAGTAATAGCATTTCACAAGCATATATATACTCAAGAGTAATAGCCTTTATAACTCAGTCTTTTAGTTAACTATAAGATTATCTTTTAGGACACTTTAAGGAATAAGTCTCCTATAATTGTTTGAAGTAAGACTAAATAATCCTGAATAATATTTTGATCCTATAGTAGCATTTTGTGAGAGAAAATGATATTATAACATACTTAGCTGAAACGATTACAAGTTTGTGCCATCATATTCTTGCTCGAGACTCTTTTAAATCTAATAGTACTTAAAAAGAGAGCTATAAGATCAAAAAGGTTTATAAGATAGTAGATCAATCACTTTACTAGTAAACAACAGGATCGGGATATAAATCAAGCGCGTCAAGTGCAAACACAGGTGAAGTAATTGAGGGTTCCGCGATCAATAATATTTTTTCACCCTTTTCCCACTACTCAGAAAGTAAAGAAGTTGAAAATTGGGAAGAAGAATACGATTTAAATAACGCAGAGACCACTGACTATAAAAATATAACAAATGTCAAAAAAAAATATTATCCGATAAAATTATTTTAACATTAAAAAAATTAAGTACTTATGGGTGTGTTTAAAAAATATGTGGATACAAAATCAGTAACAAATTATGCATTCATCCTCGATGTAATGGTCATATATACTGTACTGGGAGCAAATCGGGAACTAAAAAAGATTTGATGCAATAAAACTATTATGTTTTCTTGACTACAAACGAAATGAGTAGGTCTATACATATTGTTTATAAAAAAATCGATCATTAACAGGCAGACTTCAAGGGAACTCTAATTTGTTTTAAAATGGAGGAGAGTTATCTGGACAGAAACTGTTACTAATACTAATTTACCTATAATGATTCTATAAAGTACTTAACGAAGAGCAATTTTAAAACATGGCGGATATTCATGACATAGTTGAAATAATTAATTTACAATAATATACTAATGTGCTATTTTTCGGAGGGCATTGTGAAATTAACTAAATTTTGGTACACATTTACAGTAAATATGACTTTCCCACGGGTTCACACCCTATATTTTAAATGTATTATTAGTTATATTTTACAATAACACAAAATAATAGTTACGTTTTTATTAAAAATAAATGACTACAGAACAACCGTGACCACGACCCGAAGCAACAACAAAAATAACCTCTTAAAATATACTTATAACTAATAACTAAGTACATTACTAGTGCCATATAAACAAGATTGCTTTAGTAAGATACTTATGTCAGATACTAACAAGAGCGTTTGTACTTGTAATTGTGTAGTCTCATAACATTATAGAAGCTATTGCGCTTAGTCAAGTATATTATAGGGCTTAGTAACATTTTATAAGTTGATTATAAGATAGATATAGAAATAACTGATCTTATAACTGCGCCCAAATCCAGCTTTGTAGAATGCTACAAGTTTCTTATAAGTGAAAATAAAAGTAGTCTTGAGATCGTTTTAAGTACTGATTTTGCTAGTTGGGAAGAGTGTTACCGGATTTCGGAAGTAAAGCATTTGAGGATTAACTAGGATTCGGAGATTGAGGAGACATTGACAATAGCAGGGTGACTGAATACGTACCCAAGGGTTGTTGTATGAAGATACGACAAAAGTTTTACTTTTCAATAAATATGTAGTATACAGTTCAAATGTAACACTGTTCATTATTCATGTACAACTAGACATGAATACATTTCTGCAGTAACGCTATGTTAATACATAATTCTTCAAAACAACAAAAACAAGAACTTAGCAAGACAACAATAGAAAACTTCAAGAAATAACTCTTAGTACTCTCAAACTTTGAGCTGCAGAAATCCTTTGGAGGACTGAGGAGTATCTCCCTCCTCTTTGTTCCTCTATTGTCGAGAGCGTCCACAGTATGATATATAGCGTAAAATAATGTTTTATGAGGGACCTTCCCGTTGAATGAAAACTTTTATCCCTTGGAAATTCCTTTCTTAAGCCACACCATGCTATTATTGAGCGGGTTATAAACAGCAAGCCTCTTAATCCATAGAAGGGTAATGGGTAATATGAATCTGCATTTTTGTCTGTTATGTTATCAGGTCTATGTAATAAAAGCCAAACGCATCTAAAGCAACGTAGCATAGCACATCTATGGTGGAAAAGCACCCTGGTGGTCATAAAATTAAGTCTAATGTTTGACTATCATTGGAGGAATGTTATCCAGATTCTGAAAGACCAATGATAATAATTATTGGAAATGATAAACGTAACACTATTACAAAAGCAAATAATCGAACCTTTTACGAATCACAGCTAGTTTTGCCTGCAATATTTTATAACGGTGCAAATAAACTGTCTTCCTCTGTTATCTTTCTTCCTATTTCAAGACACACAAAACTTGTACCATTAAAACACAATTCAACGATGTTCAAAGACAAACATACATACACACATCACAACATTCTCTCTCTCTCTCTCAAGATTTCAACTAAAACATTTTCACAAAACACACATTCACTTTGGCACAAGCAAGTCATCTTTCAATTTTATTTTATTTGCAGTAATCTTCCATACTGAGTCAGCTGACATTCTGCCAAGTACGAGTAAATGCTTAACTTTTGAAGCTACACATTTCCTCGCGACTTAGTATGCAATGCGTGTTCTCTGCCAACCCCTTTATGAAATATGATCCCGTTAAAGACATTGCAACCTTTTTGAACTCGTCTGCAAAATGTCCTAGTTTATACGAGTAACAATGGGAAATGGCGTGTTTTTACACTGCATTGCTTTTTATTCCTGGAGAGTAGATAGAGTTGTGTTTGCAGTGTAGAATGAGTTACGATGATTTCTTAGTTACAGATTACATTATACATACATATATGTAAGTAGACTGCACGGTTGGCGCGGTGGCTAGGCAACTGGCTGCCGTGCAACGTGTCGCGGGTTCGATTCCCGCACGGAACAACTCTTTGTGTGATCCACAGATTGTTGTTTCGGGACTGAGTGTCATGTGTATGTGAACTTGTATGTTTGTAAACGCACCCACGACACAGGAGAAGAATCTAATGTGGGCCAATGTTTAAAAAAAAAATCTAGCTGACCCAGCAAACGTTGTTTTGCCTTATAAATTATCTCGTCAAAAAATAAAGTTTGAGGGTGAACAACCCTTATCACTTACGGGTATGGAAAACAGATAGTAGCCGATTCTCAGACCTACTGAATACGCATACAAAATGTGGTAAAAATTGGTAAAACCATTTCGAAGAAGTACGGTAACTAACATTGTGTCATGGAAATTTTATAAAGCGTGTAACAAAATACCCATATACATCAAGAAGCACTGATGAATACAGGTTGAATAGAATCTCTACAGGAAGTTTCAGAATAAAATACGTTTAAAAAAATTTGTACCAAAATACTTGATATCGCATGGTTCTTGATTTCTAATCATACAAACATGTCACAACACTACAGGGATCACTCGCGAATACTACGGAACATTTCTTCTGTCAATCTGATCGCCTAGTACCTGTCTACCCAATTTTGATTCCCGCGGCGGCGCGATTTGAAAAATTCATAACTTGGTACCATGAAAACATGCGTTTAAATTCCCTTCCCGTATCGTTTGTTATGTTATCTAGAAACCGTGCAATTTATATGTATACCCCCTTTTTGTTACACGTTGTATATTAGATATTATACCGTGGACTTGTTTCTTAATGTTCGGATAGCCAAGCACTATGTATCAGATAACTTTGTATTAAGTACGTAATTTTGTATGCACCATGTCGAGCAGAAAGTCCGCCAGGCATGATCACCTCGCCTGGACGGAGGTTCCTCCTTTTCTTAGGGAACTTTACTCTCTGTTCCCTAAAAGGTTTATGAAAGAGCGCTGCTATTCGGTCTTTGTTCAACATCCGCATCAAAAGTGATGATTAATTATTAATTATTATGTTCTCGGCTTACTCACGTAACTGTTTGACGAGGAACTCGACATTCATGAGCAGCATTCCGCGACACACGACGCGGCGATTGACGCGCTGCTGTAGTAGAATATGAGCCTCTTAGCATTGCTTGAAATTAGTCGAGTTCCTCGTCAAACAGCTACGTGAGTAAGCCGATAACATAATAATTAATTTAGTATGTCTCACGAAAGTTACAATAAAATCATGAGAATACGCGTTAAACCCAATCTAAACAAACCGAACACAACCACCCACATAAAAACACAACTCCTCTCCGACCAAACATAACCAAATCCTTTTTAAAAAACATAAAACAAAACGGGAAGTCACCCCTGTCTTTGAGCACAAGACAAAATACTGTCGCAGATGATGTCAGGTAATCCATAAATGTTTTATTATTACGGCTCCCTTCCCCCAGGGTGCCGGCGGAATTGATATAGAACTGTCATTACTTTACATAAATACATACATACATAAAGTCTATATGTAACGTTGTAAGGTTGGCGTCGTTGGTGTGTTTTGCTTTGTATGTTATTTTGATTCGTTCTTTCAACTTGATGTAAGATATTATTGGTTTTTAGATGTTAATTGTTGGACAATTGTCGTGGTTAGATAGAATTTATGTACTTTGGAAAAACTGTAAATTTTGCTCTTTAAAAATAACTAGGCTATTCTGTAACTATCGATTCGAACTTTCGAAGTGCATTGGTCAAGAAGACATTTCGAGAGAGTTCGCTTCGATCTTCCGAATTGACAGTTACATAATAGCTTAGCTATACAGTTACAGGCCATGAACATTGCTTGCTAAGTAAACAATCGGTTCATATGGAACTATAAACAGCCTCCATACTTTAATCACTTCTTAAATTAAAAAGGATCATAACAACACCAAAAACATCCACGTACTTCTTAGTCCAAAGAAATAAATCTTTCATCTAGCCTTTAATCCGACAGAATAAATAACTACAGCGCTGCCGTCGTCAGTCAACAAGTACTATTTTATGCAAAGAGACACAAAACTTGGCCTCATTATCACTAAAAAAGCTCCAAAAAGAATCCCCAGTACTTATGAAGGAAGAAAATGTGGGTTTAAATATGCGTAATTAATCCACAGAGGGGTATTAAGACGATGAACGTCTCAAGTACTGTAAGTAAAAAAGGTTCTTAAGACGAAGCTTAGTTATGCAGAAGAGGATTATGTATAGCAAGGCGGACGTACTAAATCTGTGTACCTCGTAAAGTGGTATAGGTACGAAGATTGCTTACTGTGACCTAGGTAGTCTAGACTGAAGACTTAATAATAACTAGCTTTCGCTCCTGTTTTCCGTTCGCGTCAATAAATTCAACACGCCACACCCCCATTCGTGATTTATTCTTGTAATATTTTGCGAAAAATGTAGTTTTTTTGTTTCAAGGTTGCATGTATTTTGCATATATTTGTTTAATCTTAGGTTAGATCTACATAAAACTCGGTTTGACGTGTGTAATAAAGGTTAAAATTATTTTTGCGCTCCTTAGATGGCGTTGTTATCGTTTCAAGCTCCATAAGCCGTTAGCAGAATAAAATGGCATTAAGTTTTCTATTATAAATTAAATACGTTATTTATAATGTATGTTGAATTAATTATATATAAAAGCTAGCACATATAAAGAGCAACAGGTACACTCCTTTAAAAGAGCCCACGGAACTAATAAATGCGTTGCAGTTTATACCTCGTTTTTCCCAGTTAACTTTTTAATTGCAGGTTAGAAAAGTAAAGGACTCAAAGTTTACCTTGTTTAAAAGGATTTTTAACTTTATTTTCTTTTGTATACAGGTGATAAACTGGTTAAAATGCTATGAAGAGACGAGATTTTATGAGAGCCTTTTTCATTTTCCATAATTTTAAGTAAAAATTCGAAATACTAAACCTGTTTTGCTATGAAAAATAAATAGACTGACGGTAATGGGGTTAAGAGTAACTCTATTACTTTATCACAAACTTTGAAGAAAGGGTAAGCAGAGGTATACTTAGAGTACACAAAAGTTTTAGTCAATTATTTATAGGTAATTTGCATCTATCTAGGTAGGTAACTGGTAACATGATGACAATGTTAATGAAACTATGACCATAACAAAATTTCGTATAATATTGAGAATTTTAAAAGATACCTAATTTACATATACATACATACACATACCTTTTACAAAACCTAATTATCTTTAATCACCAAACACATCACACGAAATTGCACCCTGTAACACAAGTATTAGAAGACAAAATAGCATGTACTTCAGATAGACTTCAATTATAGTACAAGAGTCGAACTATGATTCTTTTGTAGTTCGTCTGTGCAGGATTTTTTTGAAACTTGCTTGAAGCTCCAACAGCATGGGTTCAGTAAAGCGTGTTTACATAATGAGTGCTTCCTTTGAGAACTTTGAGATCCAAATAAAAATATTTGTATAGAAAACTTGCTCGTGCCTCGGAACTTCAGTGTTAGTACAACAGTTCTTTAGGGGTCCGCGCCTCTGGAGCTACGGACGAAACACCGTATCGAAGGAACGGTGTAGTTTTTGGACAGTAAGAGTCTGACCCTACCTATCGCCTCAACTAAGGTGGAAGAACTCAATGGATGAATATTCCCCTCATAATAAAAGAAATCTGCACCCAAAAGGTAAAAACGAAGACGTTATTATTTCTTAGTACTCTGCTGTCCGTCTGTCTGTCTGTCTGTCTGTCTGTCTGTCTGTCTTTCAGTTACTAGGCTTAGTCTAGGCTATACTGCTATAAATAAATGAATAAATGTCTCATGAACTGTGACACTTGACAGCTAGACAATTGAAATTTGGACAGATCACATGTATTTAACCAAAAGAAATATTATCCATACTACAGAGTTGATTTTAATACCATTTCTGTCTCCAATGACTTAAGTAACAAATGTAGGAATAGTACGGAACCCTTGACTCGCACTTAGCCTTTTTCTATTTATTACCTAACTAAGATTTTCTGCTTTCGAATACGGAGGTCAATAGACGTGGAGTTAGTTTTTTTTTTCAGATTTCAACTCCAAGATTTGAAAGCCTTTGAGATTTTTAATCAAGTTTTTTTTTGTAGGATTTTCATGTTTTGCTTTTGAGTGTCCATCATTGGATAAGTAATTGAAAATTATAAATTAAATACATTTTGTATTATTGGCTTCTTGCCTCGTTAGTCAAATGGTCGCAAGTGCGACTGCCGGACAAGAGGTCTCGGGTTCGATTCTCGGGTCGGGCTAAGTATTACTGGGTTTAGCTGTTTAAGTGGGAGTAGCACGGAGTCTAGGATTGTGTCTCATCTGTCGGTCTCCATCAAAAGTTCAGTCCCTTAGTCGGGTATATGACACCCGCTAGAAGAGTAGAGGTGTTAACAAATGTATTCTATTCTGTCTGTCTACACAGTAAAGCCAAGTAGTTAACAAGCTAGTAGTTCTCTCACATTATCCTCTATTTCATTGTCTGGACTTTAAAAGAGACTATGACCTCTGAGTTTGTTTCGGCATTTCTTCTCAGAGTAGTCGGATAGGAAATGCCGGCCTCATCTAGCTATTTGAAATATTGACGTGTAAAAGTGTTATTTTATATTTACAGAAATATCATTTATCATTTACACAACAATTTAAACAAACATATCGTACCCATGATAAAGACACAGTCTCAGTATCAAATGGAAGCATGCAGCATCAATTTGTTCACACAGCTACACATTAACTTATACAAAACCAGCTTATCATGGTCTTGCTTAGTATGGTCTTCCCGCACATTCGACGGTCAGCTTATACTGGTTCTGTGTACATACTCTGTATCTCCGTCGAATCCGTCTCGCGGAGAATCTTAAATAGAAACACGTAGTCTAGTATGTAAAGACATATAGGAATATCTCTGTCTAGTGCTTAACTTTAACTTATTTGTTTTTGTATTTTAAACTTTATGTACAGATATACAATGGTGATTTTTAACTGGTAAAAGTAGCGGGGATACCTTATGCAAAATTTTGGTTTAATCAGACTAGTATTGAAGAATAAACTTTATGCCATCATTTTTCGGCACGTATGGGCCGGCTCGAAAGGAGTAAGTGAAACAACGCTTGCCTTATATGTATTTCGTTGTGTAAGTCCCGAGGCCCAATTCCCAATCTCCGATTCCTCAACAACCCTCAAACTCCTAACCCCAAAATGCCGGCAACGTACTTGTAACACCTCTGGTTTTTAGGGCGTTCATGGACGGTGGCGGTTGCTTACCATCAGGTGATATGTCGGAGTGATATGATCTATCACGTCCTCACAGAAAACAGGCTTGCGTCATATGAGTGAGCTCGCCAACTCAGTCTGCTCCTTTCCATATTATTTCATAAAATATAGGCATGTATTAATATATACAATCGAAAACCTCTTACAAACGTTACATAAAAACAATCAAATAATTTTAATACAATTTCTACGAAAGAACGTTGTAGAAAATATTTATTTCGAGTAATTAAAGCCATTCTCGCGTGAAATTCACAAATTACAGGAGAATGAAAAAGTGAGACACGACCGAAACCTTTTTGTTTCACCGCCGGGGAATTGAAGAAATCCTTTTTACTAGATTTTTACGTACTTATATAGTTTTAAAACGCGTTTAAGACGCCAACTTCCCATGCATAAAAGTAATGTTTTTCGAGTTATATGTACTTTCTAAGATTATTTTGGCACCATTGATAAACGGAGAAGGAAAACATCGTGAGGAAACTTGAGCTTGTAATTGCTGATTATAAGTTTGAAATCGCATTGGGAAAGCGTGGTGATTCATGCTTAAACCTTTTCCTTATGAGAAGAGGCCTTTGGTCAGCAGTGGCCACTTATTTGATTTTGCGGCTGCTGGTTTGATTCCAAGAATTATTAAATACCTAATTGACAAATATCTTAGTATTACAAATCCCACAACCAAGAAAATCATTTAAAGTACTAATTGTGACAGAATGTCACAACTCAAGTCAACAGTTCAACTCAAGTAAGTCACTTGTATCTTTCTAAACGCACCCACGACAGTACAAAATCATAGTATAGTGCAAGGTTTCTTAAAAAAAAAAAGAAATGCCGCTTAACGACAAAACAATTAACCTGTACTGCATACTGCACTTCAATCACGAAACAACTAGTTCCTAGAAACAATATACAAATGCACCATTATTAAAATACATTGCAGTTAACAGAGCCCTCTAGGAAAATCACAAATCTCGTAAAATATTCACTCAACTTTAATAAAACGTATTTTTAATGGCCGCACAAAAGCTAAAAGTAATAAAACTATAACAACTGCTAACTACCGTAAAGTCGTGTCACGCGATTTTCAAGTCATAAACAGTGACGTTGCATGGACATAAAAGCGAATTTTCTTTGTATATTTTTGAGGTTTCTTCCAGACTTCCCTTGGCATGGCGGTTTACTACCGCTCAAGTATATAGTTATTTATTTACAAGCATCGGATTACTGAGTCCTTAGTTAAGTGCTCGCAAACGTCATATAGTTATTTATTTTATGTGCCTTGTAATAGATGCAAGAAATGCACTAACGCTTTTAATGGGTAGGTTCCAATATAAACTTTGTTGTAATGCTAAAAAATATTTAGAAAATTGGTGCTTAAAAATATTTTTTCCCATGTAAAATTCGAGTCCCATAATTATCTCTTAATTTATGGCACTTCGAAATACTCTAGCAACAATGCCGTTTTTACATTCCTTATTGTTTAAGTAAATATGTTTTTTCTTACTTTTAGTCCGCTATAACAATCAGTGGCACGTATTTTTTATTCAATACTAGCTTCTGCCAGCGGCTTCACCCACATTCCTATCGGATAAAAAGTAACCTATCACCCAAGTCCGCTGTATACCAAATTTCATCAAAATCCATTCAGTAGTTTCAGCGTGATAGACGGATAAACATCTTAACAAACACAAACTTTCCCATTTATAATTTATTAGTCATTTAATGGTTACTTAACCAATTGTTTTCTATACATAATCGTCACTAAGGAATAGTTTAAATACCATTAAACGTCTATGAGCGTGGCAGTAAGAGTGATATCAGTTTGTCAAAACCGATTACCACTATCCTTCTATTTAAAGAAATATCTACACATTAACAGCGTTTAACAGCCTAGCGAGTTTAACGTCTAAGATACAACCATGATACATTCAGAAGCACGCGATTATTTCTCGGTCACTTAACTGAATATCAGAATGTTAAAAATTCGCACTTTGTCGCGCAGATTTGAGGGAACATTCAAATTCATGCGACGTAGGCGACGCCCCCGGCCAAACGGCGACATTAATATTTCAAGCTACTACTGAAATATGCCTGGCTTTTCACTTCAATCGAATTTTTTTGTTTATACCGAAATTCTTATTTTCAAATCCAAGATTAAACTGTATGACCGCTTTATGTTTATTTGAATTTAGATTCGCGTTTTTCGTTTTATGATATTTTGTTTTTTATTTTTAAATTATTTTTGTCTTAGCTTTTCAGTTCTGCTTTTTTGTAGGTTCAATGGTCTCGTTTGAATACAGATTTTCTATGTTTTTAATCTATTATATGTGATGTGGGGGTAACGTCCTTGGTAGATACGTTTTTGTTGTCTTTTTTTTGTAATGTTATAAGGTAAATAGGTACTGGTACATATGTCGCAGTAGTGTATAAAACTTTGTTGCTTCAATTGGTAGTATGAAGACACATAATACACGACAGTCGGCACGATACGAGTATATAATACTATCTTTGTATTTCAAATCTTTTGAATGCAGTATGGTGCTCAGTATATGACACGCTCACCCCCTATTATATGGGACTTATAACACAAATGGTGAAAAGTGCCGTAATGATACTATCTTTTCAATTTGCCAATTGACTTTGAACTCAAATCCCACGTTCACAAGTCACAACTTCAGGCAGCCAACTAACATGGCAGCCTGCTCAACAAAATTCAGCAAAAAATGCCCATCAAAAACATTTTCTTTAATCATATGCTAACGTCTTTATCCACAACAATGTACATACATTGTACATATAGCAGTACATAGCTCATATATTCGTTCCATCGTAAAAACCTCAACTCAACTTGTATCACTATTCCCGAAGGAAATAAAAACAAAATTAATTTATTCTCAGCAACATTTTTCCCTCAAAAATTATTACAACCCGCATCCCTGTTTTACATTTTACTGTGATTCTGTCGAGTGTAGTTGAAACTCTGAAGAAACATGAGTCGACTCGACTCGACTTGTCTCATTTTGTTATTACAATTTAAATTCTGTGGTACAAAGTTTTTTATTAGTAAAAGTAGTTTAATGACAGTACTGCGGTCAAATACTAGACAAAATACTTAAATTAATAGTGCTGACATGTGATACCAGACTTCGGATTTTTTATATTAAAACTTGTACGTCTCCATACAGGTGGAATGACGTACATAATCCAAAGGCAGACACTGCATGTGAAGCTTAAGCTCAGCTGGTGACGTGTTATTACCTAGAGATGTTTTATTAGGGAGGCCTAGTGGACGAAAACGGGTTAATGATAGTGATAATGATATTGCAATCAACACATAATATGAAGATTACTAAGTACACCGTTTTTATCAGTTCTAAGTTAAACTTGATCCCGAGCGTACGGCGCGTCGCATTCTGCTCACGCCTCAAAGAGCCATCAGACCACCACAGATGGGGCCCATTAGCGCTGACGCCCGATCCAAAGCTGCGGACTACCTGGGCTTCTGCTAGAAAAGCAGGAGAAGGAACGGGGTGGTTTTTAGTCAGTAAGAGTTTGACACTCCCTCTCGCCTCGCCCAGTGCGAGAAAAGTAATTGGATGATTTTTCCACCCTTAAAAAGAAAAGTCAAAGTTAATCGATTTTTACCAATCTTATTTAAAGTTATTAGGGTTATGAATGAAAATGAGTTACCTTTACAGATTAAACAAACATGTCACCTAAAATTTTCATTTTCCTAAACTCTCGGCTAGAGCACGGAGAATGTTACACTATATATAATTTGAAATGTGACCTGAAACTTTGGAACAAAACTAGTTTTGGCTACAATAGCGCGCGTGTGTCGTACATGTATATATTTGTATGAATGTGTGATGAGACGTAAGCTCACGCTGCAATACAAGAAACTATGTTACATAGGAAAATCAGAAAGTCAAATCTGGTCAAATCAAATAAACCAGATGTCTTTTAAGGGTTACTTAACCTAGTTCTTGTTACTTTCGATACCAAACTTGTTACTAAGGAATAGTTTAAGTAATCATTAATAAATGTCTCTGAATATAGAATAAAGTAATTCTTTATTTGATGTGACGATTTTTCGGGTGGGAGAGCTTTGCTCTGCACGAATAGGTCAGAGTGACCGCAGTCAAAAGCTGACAGGAAACCAACGAGAAACCACGTTTGCTTTGTATTCCACCGTGTGAGCGAAGTTATTGAAGGCTCGGATTGGTGCCCCCTGTCCCCTAAAAGACCGATTGCACATTAGTAAATTCACTAGAAATGCGGATATATATGGAAAGAAGTGATTGTTTACCATCAGACAGACTCATCCCCCACCTAATATCAGCTTATAAAAACGTATAACCTTCAAAATTATTGTATAACTACCACAAATTCTTTCTCCTCAATGTTAAAATTATCTGATTGTATTCCAAGTGCACTCTCATATAGTCCAAGAGCTCGTTCTTGCCCTTCAGACATAATCGCTTAGTCGGCTCTTTCGTCGCCCTTCAAAACCGATGCGGGCTCTTCAGCTAAAGATGATCATTTATAAGCGAAGCTTTCATTATGCATTTCCGGATTCTGAAGTGGATATAATGACAAAGAGCTTGGCGGATAATACCGAAGGATTTTGTTCCTCCCGGATTATGATAGATTAACCATTTCTGTCTTTATACATATTTTTGGGCACTTTTTTGTTCCATTGTTGAGGTGGTGAAATGACAAGAGAAGAATTCAATTGTCACCTTCTGTTTACAAAAGGGGGTTTGCTTTAATCTTCTCGTTTGGGATCTGAGTTGGAGATCACAGTTCTATCAGTTCAGGTTTATTAGAAAGTACTGAGGTCAGACGTACTCTTGAATCCAATTCCGATTGATCTATATTGATATTGTGAAATTTCGTACTCTTGATTTGCAACACTAGCGCCCATCCCATTATCCCATCATCGTATTACGTAGATATTGATTGAACAGAATGGTAGTTTGGTACTTTATATTCCTTACTCTTAATGCTATTGTAACAGCTAAGTAAATAATTATTGAGATTTTATTGGATTGAAATTGCATTGACATTACGATTGGTTTCAAAACTAAGCTTCCTGGTTTCTGTCAAATGTGTAGGCCCCTAGTTGACTATTAAAGTACTCGTAGAAAGAGTGGGATGTCAAAAGTATACTACTCTGCACATGACATAATATACACAGAACAATAAGTCGATATATAATATGTATGTAAGAATATACTTATACCGAACTCCTTCAAAACGGCATTACCGCGTTTTACCAAATTTTATATGCGTATTCAGTAAGTCTGAAAATCGGCTACTATCTATTTTCCATACCCCTAAGTGATAAGGGTTGTTCACCCTTAAATTACTTTATTTTTTTGACAAAATAATTTATAAGGCAAAACAACGTTTGCTGGGTCAGCTAGTAAGTTTATAAATCTTTTTCATTGTCCTTCTGATATATGTCTGTCAAACACCAATGATATGACACGTAAAGAATGTCAAATAGGCGTATCGTAGTATATTATGTAAATGTAAACATATATTTATTTAGAGGGTGATATATCGACGGAATATGTACTATGTCAGCTCTACTATTGTTACTTATCTGATTTTGTGACAAAAGTGTGTCAGTTGGTTTATTATTATTGTATTCCTTTCATTTTATTTGTTTGTAGTAAAAGTTATAGATAATAAAGTATCAATAAAGCATGTTAAGCTTAACTTACTGCGGCCGATTTATGGGCGTTTTTGACACTTCGAGCACGGCTCTGACAAGGCGTTTTTGGTTTAGAAACAATACAAAAATGCTGTAAGCGCGCTGCCAGTGCACGGACGGCAAGCTTACAGCCTTTTTGTATTAACGTTACAAAATATATCATATGTCAGAAAATTTAATGTTCAAATTTAAATGACAAGTTTATCACTGGGTAAATGTGATGCCATTAAAGTGTGATATGCTCTTAAAAGTGTTCTTACGAAATTTCGATGAGACTAAAAGTATGTGGTTGAAATTCTATCTATCCTGACTATATTAAAATTTCTATTAATGTAGTAAAAGATCTCCAGTCAGCAATTTGTGACACACAGATGAAAGATCGTGGTGATAGCAAATTATATCTTAATTAAAAAGTATATTACCGACTTTAAACAAAAATTACACATCTTTTAGAAAAGAGAATGAGGATAACGGAGCTATTTGACACAAGACAAGTAATTAGCAAGAATAAGGAAAAAAAAGAAAAAAAAATAAGAAAATGAATGACGCAGACGCCTACATCATATTTTTACCATTTTACTGTTACAATTATAAGGTTAATTAGGCTTAACTAAATAAATTGAAATTGTTCTCTTAAAGTCGAGGTTTCCTTAAAATGTAATTAGACAATTGTTTATTTTGTTTTAAAATTAAATTTTATGTAAATGTCTATTTCGGTTCAAGGAAAGGTATCTTTAGTTTATACTAGCTGGTGCCTGCAGCTTCGCTCGAGTAGATTACGAACTTTGTGACTTCATTTTCTAACATAAACGTAGCCTAAGTTATTCCTTTGTACATCAGCTTCCTGTCAAAAGACATTTCGGATTAACTGGGCAACTGGTATGGTGTATTTATCTGTTTAATTATATGTATGTAGTAAAAAGCCGCGCAACGGAGACATATCTTTAGTAGCGGGTTCGATTCCCGCTCGGAGCACGGAGCAACTCTTTGTGTGATCCACAAATTGTTGTTTCGGGTCTGGGTGTCATGTGTATGTGAACTTGTATGTTTGTAAACGCACCTACGACACAGGAGAAAATCCTAGTGTGGGGCAACGTTTTTTAAAAAAAATATATACAATACCATACACATATGTTGCATATTGCTGAGCACTGTCAAGACTGCCGAAAAAACTATTTTAACCTTCCTCAATTACGGAGCTGCGGACTACCTAGCGGGTTTACCGGGGCTCCGGATAGAAAAGAAGGAGTAGGAACGGGGTAGTTTTTAGTCAGTAAGAGTCTGACACTCCCTCCCGCCTCGCCCAAGGCGGGAGAAGTCATTGGATGATTTTCCCCCTTTAAAAAAAACCTTCCTCAATTGTCTGTTGCATTCATTATCATCATTCTCAGTCACAAGACGTCCAAAGTCCATAAGCCTCTCCCAAAGACTTCCAAGTAAGCCAATTGGAAGCTCCCCACGACCTAAATTAATTGATATAAATGTTTTAACTTGCGAAAAAAGATAGATTAATATAAAATTCCATCCGCCACATTTGCATGGTAATTTTTTATCATGAATCCGGTTGACATTCCACCTGGTCCGCGACAACGCTTTAATATTCGTACCGCGTCCGCCATTTTGATTTTAGGCTCGTAAATGTTGGGGACCTTTTGCACTCGCTACTCCATTAGTTAGGAAATGTCCAGCGAGTTTAGTGTTCCAAAATATATTACATAATCCCATATGTATGCTACAGGGATAGACGGAAATGTATTTATGAAAGAATGTTAAAATTTCTAAGATAAAAACAGAGTTTTTTATTGAAAAATTCATAGTCTTTCTGGAGATTTCGTAAGAACCAATTCAGGAATTATACATTGACAAATAGGTAAGTCAAAGCCAACATTATTTATTTCAAATAGACCAGGAAGGCACTTTTGAACGTCAAAGCAAATATTAAGTCGGTCAGTCCTCTAGTGAAACTATTTGCTCTTTCCAAAGTGTATATGTCTATGAAGAAGAATGAGCAAGAATCACAATACAATTCTCAGTTACATTGTTTTGTTGGTTCATTTTATGTGAGAACAATGTAACACCAATATTCAGTCAAAGAGCTAGAAAAAACCCCCTTTCCCAATCCCCGATTCTCCAACGACCCTTAAAATAATAACCCCAAAAGGCCGGTAACGCACTTGTAATGCCTATGTTGTATCGGATGACCATGTCCTTAAGGACAGCAAATAGTCTAGAGCTAACCAGTCCCAGTTGACTAATTCCAGAACAATACCGAGCACCACTCTCTGATAAGTCCGAAGCTACTAAGCTAAGCAGTAACAGTAATCGTAATTTCTGTACTGCAATGTTTTGCTATAATAGGCTTTGCAACCATAAAGTATTTAAAACTTGGATCTCATCTAAAAACAGAAACCACAATACTCTTCGCGAAACGGGAAGTTGTGTAAATAATTTGAAGTAAACAAAAATGGCTGTACTCACTTAGCTCATCGCATCAAAATATACATTCCACGGATAGGTAACGAAGTATTTCCTCCCCTGTTGCCGTTGCCAGTATTTATTTAACCACCAAATATAGGTCAGGTGTCTCAAACGGAGTCAAATTATTTCCTGCAACTAAAATTGCCAGCTGGTAATGCGGTGTGACAATAGGGTAGATGGCTAATTTTTATTTTAATGATCCGTTTTGGAGATTATTTTTAAATATTAGACACGTATTTTTTATTTTTCTAACGGAAACATTTTTCTATTATGCAACGTCATGCCTTTTATCTCCAAAGGCGTAGGCAGAGGTGTACATGACGCTATACAATGTACACCTACTTTTCACCATTTGTGTTATAAGTCCCATGTAATAGGGGGTGAGCCTATTGCCACATACTAGACACCATTCCAAGACTCCGTGCTACTCCTTAGAAATTTTCGAAAAGCCGAAAATATCCCAATAATATTTTGCCCGACCCGGGAATCGAACCCGACACCCCTTGTCCAGCAGTCACAATTGCGACTACTCGACCAATGAGGCAGTCAGATTTATTGTAATATAGTTTCTAATGTGTCACTGGTAATTTTCCAAAATAAATAAAATAAAAAGCAAACTCGTTCTAAGGGTACTCGTCAACGTTATATCCATTCTTCCCACTCAAAATTCATCACAATTTTCGGACCATTTTTCACACAATCCATTCAACTTTTCCTTGATTGTCCTTTTCCAACAAACATACATACATACATATAGCTATGTTGACCCTCAACAATACAAAATGCTATATGTCCACATAAACTCTCAGGATGGGTTTGCCCGTACTCAAATGAAGCTTTTAAACTAATTGGGACACTACTTAAATAGTCTGTTGAGATCGTAAGGAAGGATTTATGTATATGTATATGTACCTATGTACAATATATTCAGGTGCATACGTTCAGCACTTAATACTGCTTTAAAATTCGACTATTTCAATGTGAAAAGGAGTATTACTAACAGAAAGGATATTAGTGGTTATACCGACAGAGGTTCGCGTTTATAACATTTCGTTACGTTCCTATTAATTGTAGCGTTATGAAAAGTATACTATCTGCCCAGGAGTATGAAGAATAATTGTACCAAGTTTCGTTAAAATCCATCGAGTTTTTGTTTCTATAAAGAACATACAGACCGACAGACAGACAAAAATTTTACTGATTGCATTATTGGCAACATTATTGATCACCCCCTTATAGTTATTCTTTTTATATGTTTCATGTTCAGAACTGATCTCTGTACAGATTTATTATAAGTACTAGCTTTTGCCCGCGACTTCGTTCGCGTGGAATAGTGACTTCCGGCAAATTTTTGGTTTTAACCACATAGTTCCCATAGCTATAGGCTGATGATGATGATGATGATGATGAGTTCCCGATCTCGCGGGATCTTTTCAAAAATGAGATGTGGAAGATATTCCAGGGAACTCTTCAAAAATCAACATAATGAGCTCTGCGTTTGATTTTAATAGATGTATACTCACTTAGGGCATTGAAAAAATAGTTTAAAAACGGACTTTAACTAAAGAAATATTATAATCTTTCCGAACTTAAGATGAAAACTAACTTAAAACTAAAGAAAGCTACGAATTACGAATTTATAACAATTAAAAAAGAAATTATATTAGAACCTATCCTTTATGCTATAATAACCAAGCTTAAACTAAATAATTTAAAAGAAACGACTTAAATCTAATCTAATTAATTTATAAATTAGACTAACAATTTTATTAAAAAAAAATAACTACTAATAATCGATATCAAACTAAACCTACGTTAAATAGTTTAACCAAAAAACCAGGAAAACCCAACAAATAAACTTATTAATTGACAAATACAACGAAACCAATTTAGAATATACGAAACAGCAGGACCACTACAGACAAATAATCATACGACTGATAATATAATACACATTTTCTACAATAGTACCGAAGCGCTCGGCCGATACCCAACCAAATAATTGTAACAAAACCATAGCGCAATCTATTTCGATCCCAACGCCATCTATCGAGGATAAAGACAACTTGGATTATTTATTTATACTCCGTTCGGGCATTTTCTTTGTACTAAAAGTTTAATTATATTGATATAATTTTTTTCATACCTTTTTACTATTTGTTAACTTTTTTCGATGAATTAAAACAATAACATGAACCGAAGTCGTGTAACGATCGACATAGAATTATCTATACTCCGTTAGAGCGTTTTCTTTGTACTAAAAGTTGTATTATGTTATATTTTTCATTTCTTTTTACTATTTTGTAAAAACAAATTTCCAATGAATTAAAACAATAACATGAACTGAACAATTGTAATTACACCATTGCGCGATCAACGCCATCTATCTACGGAGTATAGGAACAGCCCGACATTGTTCAATTCCGTACTATAAGTACGAAATTGAACAATAGATGGCGCTGTATGTCCGGAATAAATTTATTTTTTATTTTATTTTATTTTTATTTTTATTTTATTTTTATTTTATTTTTATTTTATTTTTATTTTATTTTTATTTTATTTTTATTTTATTTTTATTTTATTTTTATTTTATTTTTATTTTATTTTTATTTTATTTTTATTTTATTTTTATTTTATTTTTATTTTATTTTTATTTTATTTTTATTTTATTTTTATTTTATTTTTATTTTATTTTATTTTATTTTATTTTATTTTATTTTATTTTTATTTTATTTTATTTTTATTTTTATTTTTATTTTTATTTTTATTTTTATTTTTATTTTTATTTTTATTTTTATTTTTATTTTATTTTATTTTTATTTTTATTATATTTTATTTTTATTTTATTTTTATTTTATTTTTATTTTATTTTTATTTTATTTTTATTTTATTTTTATTTTATTTTTATTTTATTTTTATTTTATTTTTATTTTATTTTTATTTTATTTTTATTTTATTTTTATTTTATTTTTATTTTATTTTTATTTTATTTTTATTTTATTTTTATTTTATTTTTATTTTATTTTTATTTTATTTTTATTTTATTTTTATTTTATTTTTATTTTATTTTTATTTTATTTTTATTTTATTTTTATTTTATTTTTATTTTATTTTTATTTTATTTTATTTTATTTTATTTTATTTTATTTTATTTTATTTTATTTTATTTTATTTTATTTTATTTTATTTTATTTTATTTTATTTTATTTTATTTTATTTTATTTTATTTTATTTTATTTTATTTTATTTTATTTTATTTTATTTTATTTTATTTTATTTTATTTTATTTTATTTTATTTTATTTTATTTTATTTTATTTTATTTTATTTTATTTTATTTTATTTTATTTTATTTTATTTTATTTTATTTTATTTTATTTTATTTTATTTTATTTTATTTTATTTTATTTTATTTTATTTTATTTTATTTTATTTTATTTTATTTTATTTTATTTTATTTTATTTTATTTTATTTTATTTTATTTTATTTTATTTTATTTTATTTTATTTTATTTTATTTTATTTTATTTTATTTTTATTTTATTTTATTTTATTTTTAATGATTTTATTTTTTGATTTTTGAAATAAAAATATATCTATGTCCTTTCTAAGGTTCTAAACTATATCTGTACCAAATTTCAACCAAATCCGTCAAATAGTTGCGGAGATTAATGGTATAAGCATAGAATGTTCGACGTGATTCTTTAATTTGACATAACTTTTTTATTTATGAACCGATTGACATGAAACAAACACTAAATGTAAATTTAAGCATCCCACAATATATTCGTGAAAACCGCATCCAACTCGGATCAGCCGTTTCTGAGATTAGCGCGCACAGACGAACAGACAAACAGACAAACAGACAAACAGACAAACAGACAAACAGACAAACAGACAAACAGACAAAAAAAAAGTTAATTACATTTTTGGGTTCGACATCGACATAACAATAACCCCTGCTATTTTTTTTATTTTTATTTTCAATGTACAGACAGCACTTTTCTACGATTTTATTATATGTATAGATATAGATTATAAATTCTCGTGTCACAGTTTTCGTTGCCATACTCCTCCGAAACGGCTTGACCGATTTTGATGATTTTTGGTATCTATGAGAATCGGCCAACATCTATTTTTCATCCCCCTAAATGTTAGGGGTAGTACAACCCTATTTTTTTTAATTTTCCGCGGACGAAGTCGCGGGCAGAGGCTAATAGATTATAAAATGTAATCTGATCGTGGAAATTTAATATACTCTGTAATCCAAAGATTTTAAACTTTAAAATATTTTATTCATTGTATTTCTTGTTGCCGTCCCTCATTGCAGTGAGCCAGGGTTCGTGACTAGCAGTGCACGGAGTCTACTTACATCGATTAATTCAGTGCTGAATAACTTAGCGAGGTTCTGAAGATCGTATCTTATTGTTTTACTTAGCGTAACTTAGTTGTTGCTACATATAACACGAGAGATCACTAGTGTGACTGGTGAAAAGAGTCTTGGGTTCGATTCCTGGATCAACATAGATTTAGGTTCCTAAGTAAAAGTTTATTGGCAATAGGATCACTAGACACATAACTGATGAAAAGTGGTTAGTACATTTTAATGTGTGCACCTCTGTCTACCCTTTCGGAAATTTATTATGCACATATGTACATGACGTCTCCCTTTGTACCACATAGTTAGGCTTCATCGTCATCATCATCATATCAACCACAAGACACCAACTGCTGAACATAGGAGGTCTACCATGACTTCCAAATAGGCCGGTTGGAAGCGACCTACATCTAGCTCTCTGCTTAACTTAAGATAGGTTTGACCTTAATTGTCATTACATATCAGCCAACCAAAAACACTTAAAGCCAAGATCCAGAACCCACATACATCACGCTACATCTTACCCAAGTCACAGCTAAGGACATAACACGCACCCATCAATTAAATTGTCATTTAAATTTGAACTTTAAATCGTATGTCGTATGATATATTTCATAACGTCAATACAAAAAAGCCGACGGTGGGTGGCCAGCGCACGGTCCTCTTGAGTTGTAGTTGAGGCGTCCGTGCGCTTCCAGCGTATATAGCGTGAGGGCTACGTGCTTACTACTCGCCGACAGCGACCCGCCCGCCCGGCATAAGCGACACAACGACACATCGCTAGCCGTAGTAGCATCGACTGCAAGCTTGCACCTCGCGGGCGACGCGCCGCAAGCACGCTGACAGCTAGCGGTAGGCACAAGCCGTGTCGGAACCGAGCTGGAGCCATGCTTGTTAAATATGCTTTGACCTTAAAACTCTACACCACATAAAGGCAACCTCGATAAAATAACACTTACCTTTAAAAAAAAGGTATGAAAGTGTAACAAAAATAAAGTGTACATTTTACGATAAGGCCATGAAAACCACGTTCTAAGATGGCGATAGTCCACACGAGAGGTTTATCGACAAGCCGATATAGAATTAAGTCATTATGGCCGGCTTTTAATGACTTATAAGCTTGAAAAACCTACGGCCAAGGACGTAGTTAAAAGTTCTACTATGTTGTGTTAAATTAGTGATTAAGCTAAGGAGGCACTAAGCTAGGATTTGTATGTGTATATTGCTTTAGTAGTCCAGTAATCATGTAAGAGCAATGTAGCTCGTGGATAAAGTTATTAGGCATTAACTGCCGAAAGAAAACTGTTGAAGGCAAATCCTCCGCTAAACGGCGGACACCAGTGACCGATGTGGCGGTTAACGTGTTAATACTAACTAAATAGTAACTCGAACAATATTATCAACTAGCTTCTGTCAACTGCTTCGTTCGCGTTCCCGGGGGTAAAAAGTAGTCTATGTGTTATTCTAGACCATAATCTACCTCTGTTTCAAATTCGATTCCGACCCCTTCAGCCGTTTTGATGTTATTGAGTAAAATATATACATACAAACGTAGAAACTCCAAAAGTTTAGTATTTTCAATGTACAACATTAATATTTCTCCAATTTTATTATATTATATGAACAAATATAGATTTCTGGACCAGAGATATTTTCAAAATGGCAACTTAGATTATAATTATGTTAGTCTGTTTCATTAGAATTATACACAATTCTACATCAGCCTACTCCATTCTACAATTTCACAATTCATTTTCAACCTTATAAAAGGACATGGTAAAGTTGAAAGTTACAGGTCACCCCCCACTACGATCTATATAGCGTCCATATAAATCCCAACTTTATCAGACTTGAATAGAATAACAATTCCAATAACACATTTCAAACACGTACGTGACTTACATGAAAACCCGAAACTAAATTCCTCCGTCAGAAACAATAGTTAGGGGAAAAAATTACAAAATAAAACGTCAAATGGAGACGAAAAAAACCTTCCAAAAAGGGGGGAACGGTTCGGTCTTAATTAATTTCACTCACGCACGTCAAATTTCCAAGAGTCCCCCAGTTTCGAGATAACGAATGGCTGATTACAAAATAAAAGTAAGGGCGATTTTCCACCAGAGATGTGCTATGCTATGTTGCTGTGAATGCGTTTGGCTTCCACCTATCTTATAGATACTCATTGGTACACATAACTTAGCACTAGTGTGAACGGACTCAGCTAAGCTGTTTTTAAATGGAAAGCTGCGTGCTGTTGATTGCTTCCCTTTAATCGATACTTCACATACTCGAGCTGTACATCTTTCTCGCACAGTTATTTTACATGCAATGGATGTGTGCTATATATGTGCGCTATATAAAGTCGCGAGTGTTGTAGCTATGTGCAGAGCAGATTACCTACAGAAGTTACTTTGCGGCAGCGCATCTCCCTAACACATCTTACTCGCACATCTACATAGCTTAGTAACAGTGGAAACGGTCTCATAGCTTAGCTATTATATCTTCGTAGCACATCTCTGGTGGAAAATCAACCTAATTGTCTGAATGTAATCTGTACTCATTGTGGGTGTAATTATTATTTTCTTTTGAGGTGAACAACCTTGCTGAATACGAAATAGAAAAAAATACTTTAACATGTTTTGGGAAGAATACAGAAAGAAGTAGGTGTATGGTAGGTGGCGGTTCGATTCGTTTTAATGTGTCATGGAAGGTGTTTTTTTTATTGGGACAAACACACTCTCAAATCTCTGCAACTCCTCTAAGCCATGATTTATTGTAGATACAATCATGAAAACACCGGAACACTAGTCCGGTGTGTCCCATAGACATTAATCTTGGATCCCGCAACGAAATAAATCAGAAGAAATAATTAGAGGAGAAGGAAAATGTCATGGAAGGTGTAGCTATTATCTTCCTCTGGACAGAACCTCCGCCTTTAAACAATTTGTTAAGATTATCGATGACCGAAAATTTTAATAAAGTTGACCCCTTCATCAGATCTAGATAATCGCACTTGCAACTTTATTGTAAACCGCAAGAAGAAGTGGAATCACCAGGGGAAAAGGAAACGTGGCCGTCGTGGCGTAAGCGGCGGGCATCGGAATGACGTGAAGCGAGAAACTGAAGACTGATCGAGATGGAGGACCTCTGTGGACATCCTCAAAAAGCCATCAAATCACCATCTAGGGGCTAAGGTCCATACTATAAAATACTATATTATAAAATTCATCATCAGCATATCAACCACATAACATTTTATACTGAATATTTAAACTACTACCTCTCACTTCCAGATTAGTCAATTAGAAGCACAGAAGCCGACTCACTATCTTTATCAAATCGCCTATCCACTTTGAAGCAAACAAATAATTATGAAGAAAAACACAAGGCAGTTAGACAAGATATAAAAACGAAATACCTAGTCAACAAGCTTGTACAGTTGTTCCTAGGGTGCGCCGCAGACCGTCAGAACGCCAGACATGGAAACTACTTCATTCCGATGATTGACGACCGCACAGCACGACAAGCTGTATTGAACTGTCAAAAATAAATATAGATTTAACTGAATATCGTGCTTTTCATTAAGGGGTAGGCAGAGGTACCTATGTATTCCGTACTGAGTTTTCGCCAGTTATGATATGTGACTAGCTGATGCCCACAGCTTCTGGGTTATGGACTTTCTGGATAAGTGTAAGTTACTCCTTAGTATATTAGCTATCTGCTAATAAAAACCTTATCGAAATCTGTCCAGCCATTTCGGAGATCAGCCAGAACAAAAGGACAGACAGATCAAAAATGTTATTTTGGTATTTGTATCGGATGTATAATATGCTCATATTATTTTGCGATCTCCAATTTTATTAATAAGTCTAGATTAGTCTAGATGTTAGTTATGTTCTCCGTGCAAGAAGACGCTTTTGGTAATCTGACTACTATAGTCTATTGATGTATGTGTCTGCGGGTGTGTTGGTGTATGTGTGTGATGTTTAAAAAAAAAGGAAATATATTAAAATACAATTTCCACATACACTATCAAACAATACATTGTTGGTTTGGATACAATCAAAATTCCATTCAAACCCAGTTATTGAATGAAAAGAAATATTAAAATTTTTAAATCACAATCACTTTTTAATAGCTGTGAAACGTCAGTTGTTTAGCTAGGAGGGGACAGCCATCAAAATAAACAATAGACAGTCTAAAATAAACTCTCTAACAACGTCATGCCAAACACAATTTACAGACAAACAAATTTACTTAATGACAACTAAAACTATTGTTAAATGAGGAAACAACATGATCCATGCACTGTCTACCATGCCCGGCTTGTTACACACCATTAACAGCCCATAAAACCCACTTACTAAGGGGAAAATACCCCCTATTATAGGGTCTTTCCTAATAAATCAACGACCGCCTGCATTGTCAACTTTCTATCACGCGAAAGACTAATAGTAGCTACTATATATAGCTATGTATATACTTTTATGTATTTTTCATAGGGTATTAAAGGGCGCTCCATAAAAAATAAGTACCCGTAACTTCGCACTATGAAGGTTAAATATTTTAAGGTCAAACTAGATAAGAAATATTACATTAAAGCCAAGAAAACGTGCGGCACATAAATTAAAATTTCACTCCCCATAAACATATTAAGTTATTAATCTTCAACCGAAACTAAATTGGGGTATAAAATCAAAAGTTCGTTCAACTTGTTACTATAAAGATTTAACTAAAACAGTGTTATAAAACAAAGAATTCCATCGACGTATTACGTGCGACCCGTAAAAGATTTGATGTAATTTATTAAAAATGTCAACGCAAACATAAAACGCAGCATTACAGATAAAAAACACGATATCTGGAGAAAACGTATTCATCATGGACCCACATTTTGCGATCCCTAACAAAAAGCCGTTGGAACGGAATCATTCCGACAAAATTCCAGGATTCCTTTATTCGTATGTCATATCTTTATCTTTTTCTTTTTGTAAATAAGAGACAAAAGGGGTTTTATTATCACGACCGCATTATCGTTTAATAAAAGAGTCGGCGATCTCCTAGTCATGCTGAGGGTCACGGCTGTATGGCTGTATGGCTGTATGGCTGTATGGCTGTATGGCTGTATGGCTGTATGCATTACAAGGCGGCACGAGGGCGCCGATACACCAGGACACCAAATGATATGACAATACATCAAACACACGAGGCCTTGGCCCGCTTTCCAAACAACCCTGTTTTAGAGTCCCTGCCGAAAATGGCCCTGTCATACCTATTTAGGAAAACGTTTTTATATTGGCATTTTATCCCACACATTTTTTGCTATCGTGCAAAAATAATAATGCCTTTTAATCATGCAAGCTTTATTGAATATTAAACAGTTTGTACAGTCGCTTCCTTTCGTTTCATGTTTCCTGCTCGCTTTGTTTTCATTAAAGGTTACTTTCCTTTTGTTTGATACACTGAGCTTATGAGATCAATTCTTTTATCTATGAAATAGTAAGCTTTACACGGATTTACCGTCATCTCGCCGACGGAAACCTTTGGGACACCAGATTTCCGAGATATCAATATACAAATGGACGCAGGTCGAGGCCCATGAGAAATGTTATTCTTAGCTCGGAACGAAACGTGAATCAATATCATGAACCGGAAACCCGTCACTTAGGAGCAAGACAAGCGGCTGCAATATACGTCAGGAGCGCTCCACTAGTTCCTTATAACACTGATGGAGAGTAAACACTACCTCCACGTTTATAAGACACAAGTTAAAGCCTAAAAGGAAAACCTGGCCATAAATCTTCATTTTCCTGGAAAAGGACTCACAGCGAGAATAAAAACATAAGTATGACACCAACATTCCCTTGACGAAAATCCACTTCAGCCCACGAGGCGAGTAAAAAGGTCTCATTCAGCGAAATTAATGCTACCATTAAAGTGAAATTTAGCGTTTACTTTATTATAATTTTTAGCGGTTCTGAGCAATTATACGTGGTGGTATCTCTTATTTGGATTAATTTCCATATCTTGGTCTGTAATTGCTCTCCAACTCATCATGGTCCCTCGGGCGAGAGGTCTATCTGAGGTCGTATCGTGTGAACCTTTTCAGAGTAAGTAAAACCCGGATTCGGGGTCCATGCCACCCTAGAGATTCGCAGAATCCACCCCAAGATTGTAATTATAATGAAAGGAAATTATTCGAGTGCGAAAAAATGCTCAAAAAAAAGCGTGTGTTGATGAGATTTTTTAAAATGTCTCGTTGTAAAAGTTTCTTTGTTGTTTTGTGAAGTCCGAATGAGGTTTTCCTCACCTCTCTCTCATCGTAATATATCATAACGAGTCTGAATATAATTTTTTTCACTAACATTTTAAGCATGACTGCTTGGTTGGCATAATGACTTGTTTTGTTAGGAATTCCATATAATAAAGGAAACGAGCCTAATAAGAATTTATAAAAAATAAAATCAAAAAATTTCATCAATTGACAACGAAGTATTTTTCTGACTAAGATTTTGTCCTCATAAAACGCCTATAATACTAAGATAAAATGTGTTTTTCTCGACTTTGGTCTATTTTCATGACAAGTTTCATCAAAATCCGCACAGCAGTTTTTGCATAAAAGACTAACAAACATACACATTAACGTTTATAACAATAAATACGATTCTAAAATGCCTGTTGAATATACAGATACGGTTAGAATTTTCATTTATATGTCATAAGTAGGTATATTAAATATAATTCTTAATGTTTCAAAGCTTGCTTCATTCTCCATATTAAATAGTCAGTCGAGAAAGAGTTCTTTGTGATTGTTTGTAGTAGAATTTTAATAAAATCGTAATGAATTCATGTCGCCGTTTTATTACTTACTTTTAAGTAGAAGCACTTTTTAAATGTTAGTCTTATACAAGCATAGAAAGAAAGAGAATTTTCCATTTTCATATGTACATTTAAGTACTTATTTAAGATATATATGATATAGGTCTTTACACTTTTACTTTTGGAATAATTTATGAATCAAAATTGCCATTGTACGATGCATATAGGCATGATTTTCTTTTAATTTTTTTTTAAACGTTGCCCCAGATTTGTATTTTCTCCTATGTTGTGAGCGTGATTACAAACATACAATTTCACATGAACATGACACCCGGAAACAACAATTTTTGGATCACACAAAGAGTTATTGTCACACAGGAAAAAACAGAGAGGTTGGCTCTTAGAGAATGTCACGCGGCATTAAGTCAGACATTGGATTTACAAGAAGTAGAAAATAAATAAATGAATTAAATCACACCTTTCACCATCCACCATCCACGGAGGGGTAAACAAAAAATATAGTGTCAAACCATGAATATACATCTATCACCCACAATACTCGTAATACGATTCCCATAATATATTAGGAAGCATGTCTAATTAACACTTACCGGACTCAAATCCAAACTCCGTACTACCAATATACTTAAATCTTCAAAACCCAAAAATACTTTGCTTGACCTAGACATTGAACCCATGACTCTTTACTAACTTACGACTGCTCGTAATAAGATATTTAGTTTCTCAATGTAATCTAAAACTTTTTATTAAATAGAACATCTTTGAAAACTGCGACTAAAAACTATATCGATCGCAGCCTATTTAAGGTAAGCGTCCACAGGCCCGCATCATACGCCTCGCATGCATCGGACGGATCGCACCAAACGGATTATTTTTTCAGACTACGTCCACTATATCGACAGTGTTCTGATTGCCGACGCGAGTATTAGCAATCGGATTGCTGATCGCTCTTACATTCGAATCATTGGCATCGGCATTCCGTAGTGCGTCATTGGTACGCATCGCATGTAGTGTAGGCATTGCCGATGAGCGATCCGTACGACGCGGATTAGTGGACGCTGTTGTATGAGTTTCTATACAAGACAAACTAAAATCCGTTGCGTGGGACGCGTACGATGCGGGCCTGTGGACGCTTACCTTTACTGGCCATAAGTAACCTTCCATTCGCGCAAGTAATTAACTAAGTCTATAAACAAACAAACTTACATTTGTATTGAAACAATGAAATTGATATAAATCTCATATTATCGTCACGTCTTTTATCCCCGAAGGGGTAGGCAGAAGTACACATTGCGACACGTAATAATACTGTACAATGTATCCCACCCAAAACATAAATGTGAAAGGCTGCCAAGTTCGATAATATTGGAATGCTTCGCCTATAAAAGAAGTGAGATCTAAATAAGTACCAAGTTCCATACACAGACCTCAGTTAAAAATGATATAACAAGTTGGCAAGTTTTCACACACTTTGTTATAAACCTACTAAACGCAATGAGTCAAGTATATAATTTTCTATTAAAACTTGCCAAGTTATATCATTTTTAACTGAGGTCTGTGTATGGAACTTGGTACTTATTTAGATCTCACTTCTTTTATAGGCGAAGCATTCCAATATTATCGAACTTGGCAGCCTTTCACATTTATGTTTTGGGTGGATTTCATTTATTTTTGTAATGTTTATTTTCTTTTTTTCTTATTTTACTTTACTTTGACTAAATACAAACCTTCGTAACGAATTTTAGGTCGGTACGACCATTAGAAGATATAGATAATTTTTTTGTTTTAGTTCCTTAGGGGTATGAATTTACACCTTCATTATTTTTAAAACCGACTCACACTTGGCCATTTTCAGATTTTTTCCTTTACCTTGACCTAAAGACCTACCTCCATGCCAAATTTCAAGTCAATACGACCATTGGAAGTGGTCTAGGTTTTTGATGAGTGAGTAAGTGAGTGAGTCAGTCAGTCAGTCAGTGAGTGTATAGTAAAAATAGCGATTTTCTGACGTCAATATCTCAAGACCTACAATAGGTACATTAATGAAATTTTGTATTTTAGATAAGTAAGTAGATCTCGATAGATACTAGAAATTTCATATGCGTAGATAAAATAGATTTTGAGTTATAGGTGGGTCGAACTTGGCCCGAAATGGTTCGTGTAATATAACCCACGGCCGGTGTGTCGGTTTTTTGCTCGAACTTGGCGGACACACTGCCGTGTGTCTAGATACCTACTTTTCTATATATGTATTATAAGTCCCATGTAATAGGGGGTGAGCCTATTGCCATATACTGGACTCAATTCCAGACACCGTGCTACTTTATCGGGGCTCCGGCTAGACAAGCAAGAGTAGAAATGGGGTGGTTTATAGTCAGTAACAGTCTGGCACTCCCTCTCGCCTCACCCAAGGCGGGAGAAGTCATTTGATGATTTTCCCCCCTTAAAAATATGGCTGCGTGCTACTACTGGCAAATTTTCGGAAATGCGAATAAACCCCAGTTATACAGACCAACGAATTAAACCTCTTGCGCTGTAATCGCACTTGCACACCCTCAGCAAGAGAAAGGGTGGTGACAAATCTATGACCCTGCTAACACTACCCGCGCGAAGTAATTAACAAAGTCCATAAACAAACCAAAGTTACTATTGAAACAATGAAATCGATGGCAATCTGACCAAGTAATTTAACTTTCATAGAGCCGCGATCAAAAGATACTAGACACAATAGTCATAAATTAAATTGTCTATAATGTATACTTATTAGGAACATGTCTATGTACTATTATTAATATTAAAAGAACTAATATGAAATCTATTATAAGACGTATTAAGGAAATTGAAATATACGGATCACTCATGTGAACTAATAGGAAAATGTAGGTACCACAAGTTTATAAAATATGTAAAAGAGTTACATTGTAACCTATTTGCAAAATAAATATCATTTATCAATATTTATTAAATAAATAAAATACTCAACTAGTTTCAAGTCACATCGAGACTCGTATTCATTTAGTTGGATTTAGTTTCAATTTTCGTTTAAGCTAATATGCGTAATCATAATCTAACTACATTGTCATTGCAGCGGTAAGTCCCCTCTTTGAGGAGTGGCTAGAGAGGCGCCACGGCGTCCTCACCTACCGCCTGACGCAGGTGCTTACCGGACATGGAAGCTTCGGTAGGTTCCTGTTTCTGATTGGGCGGGAGGAAACGCCCGGGTGTCATCACTGCGAAGACCGCCCGGAGGACACGGTGGAACATACGCTTGCGGTCTGCCCTGCGTGGGCTGAGCACCGCCGTATCCTCAGGGATGTGGTCGGCGACGGCGCCCTCTCGCGTCCGGCACTGATACAAGCCATGGTGCGGAGCGAGGGGGACTGGGATGCCGTCTCCTCCTTCTGCGAAGCAGTCATGCTAGCTAAGGAGGAGGCGGGGCGCGTGAGAGAAAGAACCTCTTCACGCCCCAGCCGTCGCGAGAGACACTCCGGGCGTCGGGGATCGCGCGACGATCTCCGGCCACCGTAAGTGCGGGTCTGCGGACGACGAGCAAGGGTAGCTCGCCGCCCGACCAGAAACAGACCCGTGCGTGCGGCGCGTCGCGTTCTGCGCGCGCCTCAAAGAGCCATCAGACCACCACAGATGGGGCCCAGTAGGGCTGATGCCTAATCCGGAGCTGCGGACAACCTAGCGGGTTTACCGGGGCTCCGGCTCGACGGGCAGGAGTAGGAACGGGGTGGTTTTTAGTCAGTAAGAGTCTGACACTCCCTCTCGCCTCGCCCAAGGCGGGAGAAGTCATTGGATGATTTTCCACCCTAAAAAAAAAAAAAAAAAAACTACATAGCATAGTATCAGTGGAAACGGTCACTTAAACACAGGTTAGTAATTACATCTTAGTAGCATAGCTACATAGCACATCTCTGGTGGAAAAACTTATTAGAATTCGCTAGTTCTTCAGCAGTCGCTTAGCCCTCGCGACACCCACGAGAATAGTAAAAGTGGTGTAATTTATTGTTTAATAATTTTTCCTTAATTCGACAAACGAAGTCAAGAGCAATAACAAGTGTACCAATATAATACTATTCCCCTTATTGTACTTATTTATTTATTTGTCGTACAAAGCCCTTTCCAGTGACATTAATAGTCTGCGCCTACTTGTCATGAGATATTATAGGCCGATGCTCAATAGAAGATAAATTTATTTACTGTCAAACACAATTATTTGTAAAGACATGTCTATTTATAGCGATGATAAAATTGTTTCTTTTCATTTAATTTATTTGGTTTAAGCCTGTATTACTTGTGTTATTGGGGGTGTTGGATTTTCAAAGGATATGTTACGGATTTTGTAATTGTATCCAATATTAGCTACGAGCTAGGTCCGCGCGGTCTCAACCGCTTTGCTTGGCTCCATTTGATCGTAGCGTGAAGTTTTAAAGCCTGTAACCTACCTCGATAAATGTACTATCCAACACAGAAATAATTTTTAAAATCAGATACGTTATTCTGGAGATATGCGCGTTCAAACATAGCGACAAACAAACTCTTCAGCTTTATATATTTAAAAGATACTAGCAAACCTGGCGAACTCTGTTTCGCCTGTGTTTCCTTTTTTTCTGCTTTTCTCTTGCTATAAACCTCTCGGAGCCCGAGACCTTTCCAACGAATACAAAACCATGTAAATCGGTTCATGCGTTCTCGAGTTATAGCGTCAGGAAGGAAAACCCGACTTATAGTTTTATATAATAGATATGTAAGACTAGCTACTTCCGCGCGGTTTCACCCGCTCTGCTTAGCTCCTTTTAGTCATAGCGTGATGTTTTATAGCCTATAGCCTTCCTCGATAAATGCACTATTCAACACAAAAAGAATTATTCAAATCGGACCAGTAGTTCCGGAGATTAGCGCGTTCAAACAAACAAACAAACTTTTCAGCTTTATAATATTAGTATAGATATTATGGCAATAGAATCGCCTCCTTTTATAACTATTATCACTTCTGGTTACACCTAAGTCTCATCTAAACTACCATAATTTAAATTTGAAAAGTTTGTTTGTTTGAACTCGCTAACCTCCGGAACTACTGGTCCCATTTGAATAATTATTTTTGTGTAGTCAATTTCACGCTACGATCAATAGGATCCAAGCAGTGAAACCAGTATACACAACATACCTAACAGGGTTAAATATACCCATAACACAACGCCTTTAATTTCCTTAGGGGTAAGGCAGAGGTGTACGTAATTTAGGTCATAAAAATAGTGATTTATAACACTCCACACACGGTTTAATTGTATAATCAGTAGAGAAGGAGTCCAAAATTTACTTCAAAAAGCTACCCCCAGTTTCATTGTTCATAGGACTTAAGGTCCCATTGTTCTGCACGTGTTGGGGGCCTTCGGGTAAACCTTAAGTGAGTGCCCTTATAACTTCTAAAACCATATTTCATTTACCCGACTTTACTGATGCAGACCCCCACTGAATATGTAAGTTGCGGGTGCCATGTTGTTTCGAGACGAGAGACCCGTACAGCGGTTTTGTTTAGCTTTTTTCGATCTCAAATTTTGAATTGTTAAACGTTTTACTGCCACACTACTACTTAAACTTTAAGTAAATCATTAAATGCCTCTAGTCATAGTCATAGTGTAAGTCTTAAACTATTCAAATTGGTTCAGTCTTTTTCAAAATAAGTGCATAAAATAAAAAGTAAATTTGCACGGTTGGTGACCGCACCACACGTGCGACATCCGGTTGCCCAGCCCGGTGGCCAGCGGTGGCCCGGTTGCCCAGCCCGTGCCCAGCCACCGGGCTGGGCAACCGGATGTCGCACAACGTGTAGTCAGTTCGATTGCCGCACAACTCTTTGTGTGACACTAATCCACAATGAAATAGGAAATCCCACGTGTAGTAAAATATGGACTATTTGCTTAGTTTATATATCGGCTCGCTATCCTCACTAGAACACGTCTTCACTCTGCGGCGGGGGGATGCAGACTGAGATTGTTGGGAAGCCATCTGTAGTAGACACTAATCCACAATGAAATAGGTGTGTAGTAAAATATGGACTATTTGCTTAGTTTATATATCGGCTCGCTATCCTCACTAGAACACGTACTGACTACCCCTCCCACCCCGCACCTTGCGTGGAGTGTAGGAACGAGACGACAGATGTTTGACAGTGTGTGTAGTTGTATGGTTGTGTGTGTGTCTGTTTGTATGTTCGTTATGATCGTGTATGCTACATCTCTCCCTTATTTTTTTCTTTTTTTTTATTTATACTCATTTATGTATTTATAATCAACTTTATTTATATATTTTCAAATCATTAGTATTAATTGTAATTCCTGTATGTAATATTAATTATTCGTATTTGTGTAAATCATCATTATCAATTTATGTTACTTCTAATTTTCTGTGTATAATATTAATTAATCAGAATCTGTTTCATTCCTGCTTGAATCGTCTCCATCTATATCTTCAGTCTCGTTAGCTACCTTCCACAGTCCTTCTACTCGTTTTAGGTGCAGAATGTTTCGTCTAACCACTTGGCCTGTGTTATCATTGCGCAATTCTACATCTCCATTTTTGTTGGACTCAACGGTATGTGATGTTGGCTCGTAATTGAGGCTCAATTTGTTGTTTTTATGCATATTCTTCACGTAGACTTTCTCCCCTATGTTCAATTCGCTATCCGCTGCTCGCCTTTTCCTATCTGCGTACTCCTTCCCTTTCTCCTTTAATTCTTTGTCTATATCCTTCATCTCCAAATCTTCCGAGCTATACGTCATATCTTGTATCATCGGTAATTTGTCTCTGAATTGTCGCCTAAAGAATAACTCCGAAGGAGTTTTACCGGTTACCGAGTGGGGAGTGCTGTTGTACATTACCATATACTCCCGGAGAGACTCCTTCCAATTTTTCTTCTCGGCCTGAGCGATTTTTAGGCGTTTTAAGATGTCCCTATTTTGTCTCTCCACTTCGCCATTTTGTTGGGGCCAGTAGGGTATGGTGTTATGAAGCTTAATATTTCTTTCAGAACAAAATAATTTGAAATCCTCACTGGTAAATTGACGGCCGTTGTCAGCCGTAATCGACACTGGATTACCCAATCTACTGAAAATGTCTTTCAGTTGGTTGATGATTTCCGAGCTCGTAATTGTCCGGCAAACCTTCACTTCCTTGTATCGAGAGTAATAGTCCACGATCACGAAGATGTAATCGTTACTAGGCAATGGACCCATCAGGTCCACTGCGGTGTCCACCCATGGTTCCGAAGGTAGCTCTCTTCTTTTTATGGGGTTGGGAGGATTGGGAGTCGAGACCAAAACACAACCTTTGCACGACTTGCAAAAGTTCTCGGCATCTTTATCGCATTTTGGCCACCAGACTTTAGTCCTCAGTCTGGTTTTCATGGCACATATGCCTGGGTGGCCTTCATGTGCAATACGCAATATCGGATCCCGAAGTTTTTGTGGCATTACGATCTTAGTCCCCCTTAGCAAGATGTCTTCATGAAAACACAACTCATCTTGGAATAGTTTATAGCCTTTGGTGAGATCACTCCACTGATTGTTGTAAAGGCCATTTTTGACTGCTTGTATCTCCGCATCTTGGCGAGAATGTGCCATAATATCTTGCAATGGTATAGCTGTCGGTCTTACTTGTTCTATCACGTTTTGCACGTAATCTACTCCAACTTGTGGTGGGTTTGTAGAGAGCTTGCAGAGCCTCGATAGCGGGTCTGCTATGTTATTCTTGCCAGGGCTATATTTGATGTTGAATTTATAAGACTGAAGTCGCAAAACCCATCTCTCAATGCGGGCGCACGGCTTGGATTTGGGGCCAAATATTGCCTCTAGTGGTTTGTGGTCCGTAACTAAATCAAATTCTTTTCCATATAGGAACATATTAAAATGTTCTATAGCCCAGACCAGCGCAAGGGTTACGTTCGCAGTCGGTAAGTGTTTTGTTCCCATATGCTATGATCCTAGAACCTTCATTATTCGTTTGGACCAGTACTGCCCTCAAGCCCACCGGGCTCGCATCTGCAATCACTGTCGTCTTGTCATTGGGGTTATAATAGCCCAGACGTGGTATATCAGCAAGTGAAGCTTTTAATTTATTAAAAGCTGCTTGCCGAATATCATTCCAGGAGTCAGTGATATCTGAGTTTCTTCCTGCCTTCTGCCGGAGTAACTCCTTTAGGGGCTCTGTGGTCGTAGATAAGTGAGGGATCCATTTTCCGACGAAGTTCACTAGCCCCAGGAAGCTCTGTAGTTCTGCAATGGTGGTAGGTGCTCTAAAGTTCTTGATTGCCGACAAATATTTGTCCAGCGGTTTAATTCCGTTTTCGGAGAGCTCGTGTCCTAAAAATTTTACACTTTTTACTCGATAAATGCATTTATCTTCCCTTAGGAGGACATTGTGTGTTTTTAGGATATCTAGGACTTTCTTCAACCGTCCATCATGCTCTGCCTGATCTTTTCCATACACCAGGATATCATCTATAAAATTAATGACTCCTTCACAGCCCAAAAGTATCCTCTCCAAGGTCTTTTGGAAGATTTCCGGCGCACAGCTGATGCCAAACATCATCCTTTTATAGCGGAAAAGTCCCTTACCCGTTATAAATGTAGTTATCGGCCTTGAATCAGGGTGGAGCTCAATATGATGGAAGGCGTCCTTGATGTCTAGTTTAGTGAAGAGTTTAGCTTCTCTCATTTTGGGAAGTAGTTGGTCCATGGTCGGGAGAGGATGGTTTTCCCGTTTGATGGCCATATTCGCACGTCGCATATCTACGCATAAGCAGACGTCTCCGTCATCTTTCAGCACCGGCACGATCGGCGAGACCCAACTAGAGGGGCCTTTTACCTCCTCAATTATATCGGCCTGCAATAATTCGTCGATCTTTTGTTCGACCTTGGCTTCCAGAGGAATAGGTATCCTGCGGTAAGGTTGTGCGACAGGTTTTACTGACTCGTCCATAGGGATCTCCACGAGCACATCTTTAAATTTCGGGAAGGTTGTCGTCTCCACATTATTAACGTCCGTTGGTATATTGATTTGCAGGACTCCTAGGGAAGTAGCTGTCACTTTCCCAAGCAGATTTTGGGTGCCACCAGAGATGACATAAAAGGTTGCAATTTCTGATTTCTTCCCTAGTCGTATTTCCGCTTCAAACGATCCCAGTAATTTTAAAGGAGTTCCGCATCCATACGCAACAAACTTCTTCTGTGGGTCTTTGCTTTGATTAGTGACCTTTGAATTATTTTCTTTCATGGAGAGCCAGGTTTTGTCCGTGATCAAATTGTGGTTGCAGCCAGAGTCTATTAGCATGTCTACTTTTGTTCCACCAATCATGCATGATGCTGTAGGGCCAATGTTCACATTGAAGATGTAATCAATTTGCTTGCTTGTACATCCTACATTGGCTGCTTCTTCTACATTGTTTGCTCCTCTGGCTCTTTTTGAATTATTGTTCCGTGCTGCTTCATCTTGTTCTAGTTTTCTTTTCTGTACTTCCCTTGTTCGACATCGTATTTGAAAATGGCCTACAATTCCACATTTATTACATTTCCTAGTTCTTGCAGGGCATTTTGGATCTCGAGCGAAATGTTTCATGCTACCACATCTGCCACAACCTCTGTCTTGTCTATCTCCCGTACCCTTGTACTTGTCCGGCTTCGTAGTTATCTTGTTGACACTGTGATTTTCAATTTTCTTGCTTTCAAAATCACCCAACTGTCTCTCTACCACCTCCAGTACATTGGCTTCGGAAATGATGTCGTCAAGGGTCATTTTGTCACCGTTTTTCAATATTTTCTTCCTTAAATCATCCGACGAGCACTTTTCTGTTATTTGCTCAATAATATGTTCATCTGTATTTGTGAACTGGCATTTTGAAGCTTGATGTCTTAGCCTTATTAAAAACTTGTCGAATTTTTCTTGTGGTTCTTGACGCATAAGACGGAACAGGTGTCGCTCGAAACCCTTACTCTGCTTGGGAGCAAAGTATTCGTCTAATTTTTTTATCGCAATTTCAAATACTTTGCCGCCGTTTTCGTCGTCTGGCTTTGCGTCCGCTCCAGGTATATTGTAGAACACCTCTTGTAAATCAGCTCCACCGAAATGAAGTAAACATGCTCTTTTCTTTGCTTCCGTATCTATTCCCGCTGCTTCCAAGTAGATGTATAACCCGCGTTTCCATCGCTCCCATCGGACAGATCGGCAACCGACCCTATATCACCTTATCTGAATTTATCAAGAGTAAATACCGCCTGAGTCATTGTGGTTTACCTGTAGACAACGGGATATAGCGTTACGCAATTTAATGCTTTTCATAAATTCCCATGTTTATTACTAGCTCAATGGCCCGCAATTTAATGCTCAATTCCTTACATCGCAATTTAATGCACTATTTTGAATACTATTAACGCAATCAAATGCATAGTCTTATTATGTCATCGCAATTTAATGCCATTATTCGCAATTCAATGCCATGTTACTTGGGTCACTGAGTAGAACCCTATGATTTTTTTTTTTTTTTTTTTTTTTTTTTTTTTTTTTTTTTTTGTACATACTCAGTACATAATTAACGCCAGTTAGTATAGTATATAATAGTATAGTACATAATATAATAATAGTAGGAACTCGGGACAACATAGTTCAATTGCCTACTGGACACGGGACCAGAAGCCAAAATCCCGGACCTCCCGTTCATCAGGCAAGCCTACATATTACATCCAAGTAGTCATAAATATCAAAATGCGGCTTTGTTTACAACAATATGTCGCAATCGTACTACTTCTTCCTATTAAAATAACTATTATACATATTATGTTATACGTTAAAACTTTGCCTGCCATAATACCATCCTTTTGGTTGACTAGGCAAGTTATATTGTAAGTTTATTTGTCATTATTATGCTCAGGTAATGCGCGGTTATCGAGGTACTAACATAATTAAAATATGATTTATTGTGAATTACCTAGTACCTTAACTTTTTTTTTTTTTGTATATGTGCTTAATTACATGTCTAGCAACCTTGCACATATCGCTTAGATCACTGGGACATTAGGCAAATCAAAATATGTACCTGTGTTTAAGGTGCAACCGGTTTAACACGAGTAGTTGGTAAACAAACAAAGATACATTATTCATCTTTCACCATGGATAATTATTTCGTAAGATGGTAGGTAAGTACACGTTGGTATGCAATAAAACAGTTTAAACAAATAATAAAAGGTAGGTTCATAATATACTGGGTAACTATTTGTTTGTTTCTACTTTATTGGCGGTTGAAATAAATAAAAATTGCTACGGATCTAAAAAAGTCTTACATTGAAAGAATGTTTTTGTTTATTTACAAAACCAAACTAATTAACCTAACTTCTCCCTTTTTATTTAAATAAATCAAACAAATTACTTACAGTTTTCCTCGTCGCCAAAATGTAGTAGACACTAATCCACAATGAAATAGGTGTGTAGTAAAATATGGACTATTTGCTTAGTTTATATATCGGCTCGCTATCCTCACTAGAACACGTCTTCACTCTGCGGCGGTAGGACGCAGACTGAGTACTGACTACCCCTCCCACCCCGCACCTTGCGTGGAGTGTAGGAACGAGACGACAGATGTTTGACAGTGTGTGTAGTTGTATGGTTGTGTGTGTGTCTGTTTGTATGTTCGTTATGATCGTGTATGCTACACCATCCATAGCACGCATCTTTCCATATAAAAAAAACTTAGCTTAGTTTAGTTTCCACTACTGCTAAGCTATGTGTGTGTGTGATTAGTGGAAGCTAAACGCATCCACAGCAACATAGCATAGCACATCAGGTGGAAAAGCACCCTTAACATCCTAACCAAGTTCTCTCATAGCAACAGACAATTATATTGAACAGGTGAACAATCAGAATGTACGTCCACTGGAGTAATAGCCCATTGTAATCTGAGGCATTATGTTCTTACGGTACATCGTTAGTTCCCATTACCTCGTTATTACAATTAATTAGGTTTGAATCGTCGATCCTTTGGGTTAATTATATTAAGGTTCAATAAAGGGCCCATTTTCCCTAACTACTATCGATTCGGCGAGAGCAATTGATTGTATTCACCTCATTAGTCACTTGATGAAGGTTCTAAAGGACGTTTCTTTCTAATAGACGTTGATTTACTGGATTTCTTTGTTTCACACTTTTCTTTCAATTACCCACATACTTCTACGATGAATATGATTTTTTTTGAGGGGGAAAAATCATCCGATTACTTCTCCCGCCTGTCAGACTCTTACTGACTAAAAACCACCCCGTTCCTACTCATGCTTTTCGAGCCGGAGCTCCAATAACCCACTAGGCAGTCCGCAGCTCCGGATCGGTATCAGCCCTACTGGATCCCATCTGTGATGGTCTGATGGCTCTCTGAGCACGCGCCGTACGCACGGGTCTAGTTCTGGTCGGGCGGCGAGCTACTCTTGCACGCCGCCCCCAGACCCGCACTTACGGAGGCCGAAGATCGACACCCGGAGTGTCTCTTGCGATGACTGGGGCTTGAGGAGGTTCGTTCCCTCACGCACTTGGTCTCCTCCTTAGCTGACATGACTGCTTCACAGAAGGAGAACGATCAATATGATAACCTCATTAAATAGAAATTTTAGGAATTTGTAATTGTTTTAATAACTGAGAATTTGTTTGAATAAACAGTTTACCTTGCCGTCACGCCTCCAATATAATGGGACATAATTTATACTTTTTCTTTCTTACAATTCCATTCCGATAAATGTCGTTATATTTAAATTACCGTTTCATTCTTATTCAATAAATTATACGTTATGATTCTTACATTAAGAATTCGGATTATCAATCGTCGAAATTGGATTAAGAACCTCAGTGGATTCTTTCGGCGTACAAATGTTTTCTTCACTCCTTATCCTTATTATTCCATTGATTACAATCTAAATCGGTCTTCCTGCATTACTACATTCACGAGTGGCTTTAAGTAAATCTACTAGATTTCTCGAAGGGTTTTTGATTCTCCCCGCTTTCTGTAAAAACGTATTCGTGGTAACGTTTGCTGTGTTAAAGGGTCATTCCGCGATTCAAAGATGGATGCCGTTGATTTTTGCGGTCACCTAAATAAATAAATAAGCACCGTGTTCCCGTGGCTTTATGTATTTTTTATGAAAATGTATGCGTGGAGTAAATGTTTGATATTTGGGGCGTGAACAACCGAAGCTTTAATGACAGAGGGAGATTGGTTGTGATAAATATTTAATAGTTTTATAAACTGCGTGCGTGTCCGTGGCTCCGTTCGTGTTGTGGAATAAAATACAATGACTACGCTATTAGTTTGTTTGGGACTGAATAATATAGGAGTTTTATTGTTTTGCTGTCGATCTTTTAGTCATGTGGAGATTAATTTTGTATGTTAACATGCTGTTACCTTCGATAAAATTTGTGTAACGGTATTATTTTACCGTTGAAGGTTGTTTGGTAATATGCTGGTATATTTTCTTGAAAATCGTGTGCGTAATAGAATACATTTGACACCGCTGCTCTTCCTGCGGGTGTTAAAAGAGATGATAAAGGGATTATAATGCCATTTTACTGCCATCTCCAACTCACATATCAAGCATAGAGATAATGATAAGCCGTCTTATGCAGAGGAGGCTAATAGTGCAGGAGTGCACTGTTAAAAGTTAATATTAATTATTGTATTCTAAAACAGATTCTCCATGTACTATTAATATCCCATAAACAGCCTATAAGTGACCACTACTGACCCAAAGCCTCTTCTCACACGGAGAAGGATTGAGCATTGACCACCACGTTTGCTCAATGTAGGTCGGCGAATAATTGAATTATAAGCTCAGGTTTTCTCATGATGTTTTCCTTCACCGTTTGTGTGTCTAAATAATCTTAGTAAGGTCATATAACTCGGAAAAAGTCACATTGGTACGTGTGGTTGGTAGGTTTCGAACCATCACCCGAAGCTTATTAAACCTCCGGGCCACTACGACATTAACATATTAACGTACAATTAACATATTTTAACAAAATTGATTGTAGAATAATCTGTAACCGAGTTACATGTCCAAAATGAACGCTCAGTAACAAAGTAAAACATTTAACATGGATCTGGGGCCTTAGTCTGATATTACAATTGTGTCAGAATGGTCGGTCACTGAGCAGTGCAAGAGGGACGGAGCTATGTAGGTTGTATAGCTCCGTCCCTCTCGCACTGCTCAGTGATCGACCATTCTGACACAATTGTAATAGCAGACTAAGGCCCCTGATCTAATGCTAGAAGTTCCAGTACACCACGTGTATGTACATTGCCGCGGGTCATTTAGTGTAGCTTTGTATCTGTGTAATATTACTATTATAATTAGGTACATGAACTGGCCAATGTAAGCCCTAATTATATGAATATAGAGTTGAAATCCACGTGTAGATGAGGCGGGGCGGAGACCCCGGGTTAGGTTTTAAGGTATAAAGTCTTGTTTTTTTTTAATTCTTGAAAACTGGGAATAGTGATATTAGTTCAGTTTTTATCTTTACTTTCTTTTTGATTCTGACTGCATGAAAAGACTGATTACTGTTGATTAAGCGAAAGAGGTATGTAAGATTCGTCGCAATTGGTGTTCCATTTTCTCTGCCTATCCCCATGGGAAACAGGCGTGAGGTTATGTACCTATGTATGTATTTCCAAGCAATTCGATATTTATACTTAAATTATTGCTCTTTTCTTTCTAAAATAGTTTGTCAACGAGTCCACATTAGTATTCTTTACCCAAATATTATTTACATACATCCAATAACCCAGTCAATCATACACAATTTCGAAATATTAGCATCAACCCAATATCCACTTGCAAACACTCAACCAAATATATGATAACATCCCTGAATAAACATAATCATCTTTTAAGACCCAAGTCCAAAGCTAACGACCTAATTCGTCTCCCACAAACGATGTCCAAAAAATAAGTTTGGCCATCAAACGTCAGCCCTAAATGTGACGTTTCACATGAAAGATAAGAAAAAACTGCCATGTCCTTAAGATTGGGCCCTAAATTTACGAGGCAGGTAGCCCTTAAGCAAGGGATAAGTGCCAACCCTAATCTGTTCCCTTTAGAGTCTCTAGACGGACTACGGGAAGTTGTTCTCAAAGAACTTAGGGATAGGTATTGTAAAATTTAGGATAAACGATGGTTTTGTGGTACTCCACATTTTAACCCTAGACTTTAGGCATTACCTTTAAGCTATAGGTCTGATGGTGAATACATAAAAACATATCAGTCACAAGACGTCGACTGCTGAATAGACCTTCCTCAATGACTTTCGAATTGGCTAATTTACCTTACTTGACACATTAAACAGCATTAGGATGCTTTTTCAATAGAGATATGTTATGTGCACCAATCATATTAATTGGGATACATACCATAGCGCTGATGGAAACGGACTCACCTAAGCTGTTTTTTGTATGGAAAGGTGTGTGCCATGGATGACTTCCCTACTATCGATACATCGCATACTCGAGCACCGCATTTACCTCGCACAGCTACATGGCTTAGTATCAGTGAAATCTGTCATATAGTTTCACAGCTTAGCACATTATCTTACATAGCACATCTGTGGTGGAATAGCACCATTTCGGTTTAAAAAAAAATTAACTAATGTATAGCAGCTGCTAATCTCTACCACAGATGGCATTCGTCAGTCATTATTCTTCTTGTGATTTACTCTAAAAAGAAAACAGTCAAAATTAACATTTTTTATATCAGTAATACTTTACTGAACTCAGTACCTAACAGAGCATAAAAATACTATCTGGGTACTCGCATTGACTTAAAGAAAAACGTTATCATAATAAACGAATAAATTACATCAAAACACCATAATAGCACGATTTCCATTCATCATAGTTAATGTAATTAATGAAAGCGATATTTTGATTGAGTGAGTACTGAGTATAAAGCACGAATGGAGTGCAAAGCCGTGTCTCTCAGTGTGGCAACACTGCAATAAGACGCAAAGAACTTTCTACTCTGTTCTAGAAACTTCTGAAACATTCGCTTTGGGCTTTGTGCTAAGAATAGATGAGGACTCTAGTGTTGTGTTCTGAGATGAAATATTTATAGGTACTATTGTTGTCTTTAAGGTCGTTTTTTCTATAAGAGGGTAAGTAAAAACCTTAGTGCTTATTATGTTGACTTGTTTGTTATATCCTTTATCAGTAGGTGGATCAGAGGATAAACTCTTCGCAGATTTGAAGATGTGACGTCACATATCTTTTTTTAGGTTAAACAAACTGTTGAAGGCCAATCATCTGTTAAGGGGTCAGTCACCGTCGTGGCGGTTAACGTGTTAAGACGTTCTCTTCCAAGTACCAATCTAATTTTTTTCCGAATTATATGTACTTTACTTTCTAAGATAATTTAGACTTCACTGACTCGTTTTAAATCGCTAAACCGCATTGAGCATGTGTGGTGATTAATGCTCAAACCTTCTCCGTACGAGAAGAGCCCTTTGGTCAGAAATGGTCACTTGTAAGCTCCTGATGTTGATGTAATATCCTTTCTTTCTTTCTGTATGTATAAGGAATGGTGTACAATAAGATTGTTGTATGTATCTATCTATCTAGAGATGCATAATTAAATGTAAAACTAGAGTCATTGTTAGCAATTTCTGAAAGTCCAAAATCCAAATTATACTTTCACTGACTTTTACTCGCTAACTAGTCTAATGAGGTATTACATCAGAACAATTTTCCTCTAATCTATCATAAAAGGTAAAAAAAAAAAATCCTAAAAAGCTTAAGAAAGTATTTAAAGGAAATTATAAGGGGAAAAATGTCAAATGCTCAAGGTTGAACACAAGAGACATGAAGCTTGGGTATTTGAAAATTAATCGCCAGTAGAAAGTAGCCAGTCATCTTGAAAATTGTCCTTTTAAAAAGTTGACAAAAGTTGTTCCCTTGAAACGCTGGAAGTTGATAGAGTACCCGTAATCTCGACTCCGATTGAAGTAATCTAATTTACTTTTCCTTTTGAACTGAAATAAAACTGTTATTTATAAATCGTATTTGGATTTGAAAGAATTGAAATTAAAATTTGATAAGAATTTATTTAGGACTTGCTATTTTAAAACGAATGATATTTCTGCCCTAGTATTTCTATTCTGTTTTAGTATTATTACATTTTTATTAATATATCGGTAATTGATACAAAATGAAACAAATTAAATCAAACCTCTAGGTTTTTTAGTTATTGAAGTTTTATAGTTAGGTCGGGATTTTTGAACCAAAACCAAAAATTTTACCAAATATCTCAGCAACTATCCACTTTCGGACCACCAAACTGAACTCTAACATTAGTTGTATTCTGTACCTCCCGAAAGAATTAGGTGGTATTACAAGTAACCCTATAAATTTCTAAGTAAGAAGTACAATAAATGGTCATAGGTTATGTTAGCTCAACCATTACTTGTTATTACTTTAAGTATGGAAGTGACCTTTAAACATAATCTTTCGGAATAATCTCAAAGGTAGCCTTTACTCAGTTTTGGAGTATTTGGCAATATATCAAATACTAGTCAAAGGTTAAATTACAATAATAATGTATGGTAAGTATCTGAGAGCCATACTTCGGCACGAATGGGCCGGCTCGACCGGAGTGATACCATGGCCTCACAGAAAACCGACGTGAAACAACGCTTGCGTTGTGTTTCGTTGTGTGGCGACACCTGACAAGTGACACTTGATAGATGTAAGAAGTCACACATAGACTATCGACGAACAAATCAACGGATGACGTCATAAATATTGGGCAGAAAGCCCGCAAGGCATGATCACCTCGCCTGGTCGGAGGATCCTCTTTTTCTTAGGGAACTTTACTCTCTGTTCCCTAAAGTTGTATCACATAATAATTTGAGAAAGCCCGACTAATTTCATGACTATGAACCCCAGTCTGCCTCGAAACTTGTCAAACCATCTCAAATAGCTAACGGACATAAATACGACAGTTTACTTTTAGTTATAGATACAAAAAAAAATCAAAGTCAAATTCAAATCATTTATTCCAATTAAACCATGAATACTTAGGTACGGTACTTTTTCAAAACTAAATATATACATAAACTGCCTAATAAAGACAGGTTGTTACTCCTTCTTATTACATAAAAAGCTAAGTTTATAAGCCAGACATAACGATCAATAAGTCTTGTTCATGATATACTTATCAAAAACTGAAATATTATAGGAGTAACAAAAAATAAGGGGCTGTGAGGGACTGAGGCTCCGTCCGTTGATATTAAGATACTGCGAGCAAGAAATGATGTTGAACTATATACTATAATATTATGTATATGTATATGAAGTTATCACTATGACTACATGGAATCTTAGATAACTTTGTTGTATGAAAATGTATGATAATTTATTGTATCTATTACTCGTAAATGGTTTTATATTTAAATTATTTTGTTTGACTCTTAAAACTGCTTTGGTAATTTAATTTTTTATTTCAGGTTTATCAGAGAATGCTGCTGTTCAATGTACGTAAAATGCAGTTCTTAAAAGTCGAAATTCATGTTTCTCAATATATTTTACTAATTCTTATCTTAATCCTAAATCGGTACATGGATCGTTATTTTTCATAGAAACTCCTTACAAGTAATGTCAGAGATCGATGGTTATTCCTAGATTTTAGAGAAAAAACATAAATTTTTAATTTTAGCAGTGATGAACACAGCTATGCATTTTTGCTCATTACGACACGTAATGCCGCTATACAATGTACACCCACTTTTCACTATTTGTGTTATAAGTCCCATGTAATAGGGGGTGAGCCTATTGCCATATACTGGACACAATTCCAGACTCCGTACTACTACTGAGAAATTTTCGAAAACCCGAAAAAAGCCCAGTAATGCTTTGCCCGACCCGGGAATCGAACCCGAGACCCCTTGTCCGGCAGTCGCACTTGCAACCACTCGACTAACGAGGCAGTTAATTTATTATTAAGACTTGTAATAATTACTAATCAGGATCAGTAGGTAATTCTGGCTCTGACCCTGAATTCAGCAAAATACTTAAGGCTAATAGACCATTCAGTTCTATGAATTACCTACGTACAAGTATTAAGAGGATTAGTACAACCTCAACTAAATATGGTCGTGTTTAGTCAGAAGTATTATTATTTAAGGGTGTTAACTAAAATGTACGAGTAGTTAGTTTTTAGTAATTCAGTATAATAATTAGTTGTATGTCGTGGTGGCCTTTCGAAATTATTCATCACTTAGAACCCTACCAAAGTACCAATGTAACTTTTTCAATGATTATTTAGACACCACTGACCAACGGTGACGGAAAACATCGTAAGGAAACCTTTACAATTTCTAATTATAAGTTTGAAATAGCCAACCTGCATTGAGCAAGCGTGGTGATTAATGCTCAAACCTTCTCCATATGGGAAGAACCATTTGGTCAGCAGAGGCCACTTATAAACTATTGATAATGATAACAATTACTTAGATATAGAGATATGAAGATTATAAAGATTCAAATAGTGACAAAGTTCTTTAAATGAAATATCAGTCGCATATCGCAGGTGCAACTGTCGTGCTAGAGATCTCAGATTAAATCCCTGAGCCACACAAACTACTATTCTTCGGTTTTCTGATATTAAGCGTCTGTTTCATCACCTTTATATAAGTGCCTGATAAGCTTATGTGACAGATAGTGCATACAAATTACGTTCTTAATTTAAAGTTATCTGATAAATAGCCGTTATCTAGACATTGTGAAAGAAGTCCTAAATGTTAAAAAACAAAAACAAAAGTCAAATCAAGAGTCAAGAAAGAAAAGAAAACGCATTACACGATGACATTAAAACAAAAGAGAATAGCAACTAAATCGAAGAAACTAGCAACTATACAAAGAGTTAGACATTAAGCCGTGTTTGGCCAGAATATGGTAAACGGGACGTTCAACGCGATACACAGAGTATAAAGCGCAGGTCGCACTACTAGCTAGCGAGGATATGCTTAAGTGTGGGAGAGCCATGCTTCGGCACGAATGGGCCGGCTCGATCGGAATGATACCACGGCCTCACGGAAAACCGACGTGAAACAACGCTTGCGTTGTGTTTCGTTGAGTGAGTGAGGTTACCGGAGGCCCAGTTACCCCCTTTTCCAATCACAGATTCCCCATTAACACATAAATTCCCAACCCCTAAAAGGCCGACAACGCACTTGTAAAGCCTCTGGTGTTTCAAGTGTCCATGGGCGGTGGCAATTGCTTACGATCAGTTGTTGTGTCTGCTTGTTTACCGGCTTATCCCATAAAAAAACAATGTATTTAAACAGGCACCTTCTCTCTTACATTATAATCTCACTCTCTCTATATATTATTATAATCTCAAACTCACGAGAGTTGAAATAACACGCTCCTTCTTACCCTCCCGCTGACGTTATGACCCACGCTTTAAGGATAACATCGCCACAAACTTTTGTCTCGCTCATAATTTTCTGTCTCAGCGAAGGGTGAATCTGCATAAAGACTATAGTAAAAAAAGGGGAACATATGGCCCAAGTTATGTCTCTTGAGACGACCAGTAATCTTTGCGTGGGAATAAGTTTTGAGAATAACCCTTTTTGTTGTTTGTCGGTCAAGGTTCTCGTTGAGACGGCTGGTCGAGTGAGTGTCACAGTCGTGTATGAAGTTGTTGGATTATTAAGTGTTTGCCAAGTTATTCATGTGTTAGTTAGTTATTAGTTTAGTAATACATATAGTTAGTACAATATTAGTAGGTACAGTTATGTTAAATTCTTTGAAACACGGAATAATAATTTATATGATTCACAAACGATAATTTCTCAGTATTACCTCGGAGTATGGAATTGTGGCTAGTATATGGCAATAGGCTCACCTCCTATTTCATGGGCCTTATAACACAAATAGTGAAAAGTACATTGTATAGCTGCATTACGTGTCGTAATGAGCACCTCTGCCTAACCTTTCGGGGATAAACGGCGTAACGTTAGTACAGCTATTTACTTTATACATACTTATCATCAGCTTATAGGTGGCCACCTATAAGCTGCTAGCTATAGCCTCTTCTCACACGGAAAAGGTTTGAGCATCAATCACCACGCTTGCTCAATTCGTTTTAGCAATTTCAAAGTTAGAAATTATAAGCCCAGGTTTCCTCGCGACTTTTTTCTTCGCCGTTTGTCAATGGTATCTAATTAATCTTAGAAAATAGATTGGTACTTGCCGTTGGGGGGTGTTGAACGCGCATCCTCATGCATTATAAGACGACTTCTTAAACCTCCGGGCTACCACGACATTTTTTTCTTTATATGATTCATAAACTATTGTTCCTGGTCTGGGTATGATATGCACCTACGACATAACAGAACATATAGATGGCCACATTCATTAAATACCAAGAAATCTTAACGTTTATCCGACTAGTCACTACTACGAACACAAATAAAATAAACCACAGAAGTCTAGACATACAAATAAAGCAATAAGGTTTATTTTCCTTTATAGCTGCCGTGTAAGCTGAGATGTAAATGGCAGTATGCCAGCGAGTTGATAGAAAGACAGGACATATATATTTGTATGTAATAAGCTTTTGGTAACATATTTTATTTTGCTTTATCGGTAGAGTGGATAAAAGAGTGGTAGTCGAGCACAATATTTTACCTTCAATCCAAGTATTATTTAAGATAATCTGTATATTTAGTCCATCAGTCAGGTAATGAAGAAATATTAGACACATATTTTTTTATTTTGTCATTTAAGATAACAATAGATAATATAAAAAACGAAAAAATGTTTAGGAATGGAAGCAAATATGTCATTTCTTCGTATAAAATGTAACTATAAGTGACGTCACTCGATATTTCAAATCAACTCATCTTCGAAAATATTTGTATCCGCAAGAAAATAAAAAACACGTGTCTAATATTTTAAAATAAACTATCAGGTGGACATTAAAATAAAAATTAGTCATCTACCCTATTGCTTCATTCATTAATCGACTAATGTCGTGAAAGCAACGGCAAGAACTAAAGTGGCTTTTTCCTTATATGTACTTTATAAGATTATTTAGACACCACTGACAAACGGTGAAGGAAAACATCGAGAAGAAACCTTAATGCTTAAATCTTTTCCGTGTGAGAAGAGCTCTTTAGTCAGCAGTGGCTACTTATAGACTTTTGATGATATGATATAATTAATTTAATTATTATATTCTTGTCGAGTCGAACTCGAGACCTTAGATGGTAAAATTATGTATTAACACAATAAGCGTATTGGCAATAATTAAATTGTTTACTAATTAGAAATATGTGTAAAACTTAGCCTTTTAGATTTTATTACATAGTTCCTTCCATATAGACCTAATATAAGCGTAATAAAAAGGAGACACTGTTATGTACGTCTTTTTTTTTGAGGCGGTAAAATCATCCAATGACTTTTCCCACCTTGAGTGAAGGCAAGAGGGAGAGTCAGAGTCCTTAATAGTTACTTAACCCAGTCCTTAGCAATTGTTTTCGGAACAAAATCATTACTAAGGAATAGTTTAAGTAATCATTAAAATGTCTCTGAGTGCGAGAGTAACTGACTAATAACTACCCCGTTCCTACCCATGTTTTTCGAGCCCCCGGGAAACCGCAGTCCCACCATTTCATTTCAAAGAATGAAAAACATTACAAATAATGTTGTTTGTATTTTAGGAAACTCAAATACAAAAGACGGAGATATTTAGCTTCATTGTAAGTTATTTCGCTTCTATTCCTACAGAACAGAAAATAATTTAGTTTCATCTCAAATAATGATATTAGCGCGAGAGTACTTCATTTTCAAAATTAAACTCTGCGTGCTAAGACTAAAAGTTCAAATTCCTTGAGTATTTTGTGAAAGATAGTTTTGAAATTTTACTCCTTGACAAAATAATGTATTATAGTTACTTCTTCAGTTTGTTTGTTTCAATTGGCTCTGTTTTGTCATTTTAATTGAACTTGCTTTATTTGCGGACTAGGTACTTTATTAAAATATAATTTTCAATGAGACTTTGTAGGGGTAGACAGTTGTGTGCTTAGGCACAAGTAAATGAAATTTATCAAAATTTCTTATTCGATTTTCAATCTAATTACATCGTAATTAAGTTTAAAATCATACTGATACTTATCTTTGCAATTCTACATTCAGTTTATTGACAGTTAGTTCAAAAATTGAAGTCAAAAAGTTTGAAATTCAAAAGTCTATGAATGCTTCACTTTATTCAATAATCATCACAAAAGTGTATACAGGGAGTGAATGCTATATTTTATAGCACTAAGTCCATCTTATACACGCTACAGACCCTACGATTTAACTGTACAGTCTTAAACCATAAAGTAGACAGTATGCCCCTACAGTTTACCTTTCGATATACACTGTACAGTTAAATCAAAAACCTGTATGTAGAGTAAACAGTTGAACTATACAGATTTAATTGAATCAGGAATAGATAAAACTGTACAGTCCGACTATACAGTTAAACCGTAAGGTGTGTAGCATGCATTATGTAGGTACCATTCTTTATTATGTTATTCACATAAAGGTTTAAATAAATGAATACACAACGATAGCTAAATTCAACATCACCTAAAGTTTGAATGACCAATACTTTTAATGTAAACTTGGGACTTAAGCCCGGTGTAGGGTAGACAGACACTAGACAGATTACTGTGTCAAGGCGGCTTGGACACAAGTGTCAGTCGAAACCCTAGCTCAAGGCGTTTCGGATATAATCCGGGGCTCAACTAGGCCCCTAACTTTAGTCAAACGTATTTGAATAATAAGTACGCTAATTGCTAATGCTTTTAGAAGATTTTGAGTTTTAGGTATGAGTGTAACCTTTAAAATATTTATCTAGATTGTTTAGTTTTTTTTTTTCTTTTAAAGTGTAGTCATTTGATGATTGCTTAAACTATTGCTTGGTACGGTAACGAGTTTGTTCTAAAACAATTGCTAAGGATTACGTTAAGTAATAATTAAATGTCTTTGAGTACAACAATTAAAATTTTAAAAATTAATTTTATGGAAAGGTTTTTATGATTTTGTTAGATAAACTGTTAGGATCTTTTCGAAGTTCTATAGTGTCAATTTTTTATGGCATAAGCCGGTAAACGAGCGCTCGGAGCACCTGATGGTAAGCAATCGCCACCGCCTATGTACACCAGAGACAATAAAAGTGCGTTGCCAGCCTTTTGGGGGTTAGGAATTTAAGGGTTGTTGGGGAATCAGGAATCAGAAATGGGAGAAAATGGGCCTACGGTAACCTCACTCACACAACGAAACACGACGAAAGCGTTGTTTCCCATCGGTTTTCGGCGAGGTCGTGGTATCACTCCAGTTGAGCCGGCTGATTCGTACCGAAGGGTGGCTCTCTCTCACTTGAATTTAGGTAATGATTGCTAATGATGATCAAAATAACTAATTTTGTTTATACATGTCGCTACCATTTCATATAATATAGGACTTATACCATAGCTGGTGAGAAATGGGTATCGATAGTATTGTGCTCTTCAACCTCTTTGAGAAATATAAAACATGTCACTACGTGATATAAGTTGTGGACAAAAGCTTTGTAAATAAACTACAAATATTCCAGACTTCCACACGAGGTCTGTATCTAGACATACACACAGATTGCAGACTTTATATGTATATATATGTAGTTTCATATCGTGCAAAAGTTTCACACAATTGTACTGTTACACTGCTTGGTTGCAGATCAAGCTATACTAAACCAGTGTATCATGGTCTCGCTTTGTATCATCTTTCCACCGTTTCAAGGGTCAGTTTATACTGGTTATGTATAGTTCAATGTTTTGTTGTGTATTCGTGGAATGAAATACATATGTATGTGTCTCTCTATATACAATTGACAACCTTACAGCATTATCTTCTGTACATGTGTTGTAAAGTATGGTAACAAACCTGCAAAGGCGTAAGCAGAATACTAAAACTAAAAGGAATGTTTAGTATTTTTATATAATAAAAAGTTTTTTTATAGGTTAGGCCGGCAAAAGAGCAGACTCATCATCTGATGGTAAGCAATCGGCGCCGCCCATGAATACCCGCAATACCAGAGGTTTTATAAGTGCGTCGCTTTACTTTTCTCTAATCTCCTAATCCCCAAATCCTCAACCCTGAAATGGAGGATTTGGAAGATTGGGGAGTACTCTTTTTAAGAGCTATTGATTAGTTGTGAAATTAGCCTCTGTCAGTCTATCTTTCTCAAGTCACTACAACTTCAAAATATAACAACAATGCAACCAAGAATTGTATTGTGAATCTGATTGACTACCTAGCAAGTTACCGGGGCTCCGGCTCGAAAGCAAGAGTACGAACGGGGTGGTTTTTAGTCAGTAAGAGTCTGACACTCCTTCTCGCCCCGCCCAGGGCGAGAGAAGCCATTGGATGATTTTCCCCCCTTAAAAAAAAGCAGAATAATGTTGACATTGACCAGCAAAGAAACGCCAAACCAAAAAGGACCCTAAATCTAAATAATAAAAGCCCAATTTGGACCAATTACGTTATCTTAAGTGCAATAAAGGGATTTGGGGCCATAAGAAGCATCATCAACCATCTTCTTATCTACAAAAGTACCTTCTGCAATCACTGTAATTAAGATAGGACTTGGAGAGACAATTACAATTTTAGGGTAGTACTCACTAATTTGTAAGAAAAAGAATATAATTTTAAACATCTTAAAGCTCTCTTGGGTAGTGTTTTGTATTTAAAAAACGATTTTTATTTAAGACTATCTTCTTTGTTAATTTGTTATTTAAAATGTTATTAGGGTTTATGAAATTTTAATTTAGAAAACGTAATTTTCCTTTGTATGTCGTCACAGAATCACATCTTATTAAATGGGAATCTTTGAAGGATGAGTCGGGATAATAGATGTCTCCTATTGCCTCGTTAGTCTAGTGATTGTAAGTGCCACTGCTGACCAGGAGTCTCGGGTTCGATTCCCGGTTCGGACAACGTATTTACTAGACTTTTTTTGGTTTTTCTGAAATTGTGCCCAGTATCTGGCAATAAACTCACCTCCTAATACTTGGGATTTATAACACGAATAGTGAAAAGTAGTGCCGTAATATGTTTGTCTACCCATTCGGAAATAAGGGGCGTGATGATACAGATATCATCTCATTCATCAATAATGTGTTTATAATAATTTATAGACGTTATATGTACATCATAGCACATTAGGTTAGGGACTAAAAAACGTAAGCACTGATCAAATATTACTTTACACATAAAATCTACGAAAACGGCTACCATCAAGCGAATATAAAAAATAAACATAAAAATGTTTGGCCAAAGTATAGCTGGCTGGCTGTTTCGAACAAAAACATGAAAAAAACTAAAAACTACGCATATTTTTTAGTAGAACAATATTCATAGTGCGATCGCCAGTGAGGGCTGGTGGCCGCACGCTTCTTTTGAAAAACTTTAGCCCCAGGCAACCAACCGCAGCTGCGAACAACTTTTGTTTTGAAATACGATACAACGGCTATTTTCATATAAAAAGCCGCTTTACTTGATATTATCACGTGCCTACTTTTATTATTATAATAGACTTAAAAGATAATACTCTTAAAGCACAATTTTAAATACGTTTTGCTCCCACAAAACTGTTTGTCACGAAAACAAATTCGGTTTTTTCTATTCTCCGCCTTAATCTTCGTTCTGGTGAAGTTCTTACACAGGTTACTAGGTACTGTTTTCATACGGGTAATGTTTAAAAAAAATCCAATTTCATTATAACTTTGAATAGGTAACGAAGTTAGTAAAATAAACCACAAAACTACCGCATAATATCCTATTCGGGGAAAACTAAAAAGTTCTAAAAATAATGCTTCTGAATAATTTAAGTCGAGTACAGTCGCAAGGAAAACTTTATTTAATAAAGTTCCAAAAATTTCGTCAGACAAAAGAAGACATTCAATAATGAACTTAAATACCAACACAATAGCAATCTAATATTAATGAAATGAAATCCTCTTATTGTGAAATAAAGAAATTGTTTTGTAATTTTTGATACCCACGCTTTTTGTTGATTAAAATTAAATTCTTTGAAGTAGCGTAATTCCAGTACATACTCGTAAAGAAGTAGGCTGTAACTATTAACTGTAATATATTATGGCCTTATGTCTTTTAATCATGAATGTTAAAAAATCGAGGTATTCCACCTGCTTATACGCAGGTGCAATAAAATATAAATGTGGAATAAAATATAAAATTAAAAATTAATCGACAAATTGCCATGAAAAATACCTATAGATGCCGTAAGTGAAACATCGCCGGTGCCATTAGCTTAGGTGCCATTTAAACGGGTGCCTAATGTAGAATACCTCAGATAATCCCTTTCAATTTAGATAATAAAAATGTTAGAGACATCAAAGTATAAATTTTATACTTACAATAATAGTTGCTCACAAAACAAAAACCGCAAAGTCATCACTGGATATTGAAAATGAACTATAACACAATGTCTTTTAAGTTCAGATTTTTTTTTTTTTTTTTTTTATTGAATGGGCCGATATATAAAGAACATCAAGTTTGGTCAGACGTTTATAGCTTTCTTTTCTTCCGTTATTCGGAATTCGAAAAACTCGAAAAATATCTTCAAAAATATCTTCTAAGGCTTTTGTCGCCGACCGTACTTGGCAAACGTTTAGCGTGCCAACAGAAACGCTTGAACTATGCGTCGTAATACATATTTTTTTCAAAGACCAAGGAACGACGAAAAGCGGCCTCAAATATTTTTAGTGGCGGCCACGAATTCGTTTTAATATTACGTAAGAAAACTTGAGAATTCAGCGTATGGACGGTCTTAGGAAGGATTTCGGCAGGAAAGGTAGGTCAAAGCATACCTACTTTTTGGGCAGTTATGTTTCTTAGTTCTTTTGCTAGAAAAACTGTAGGTAATGCGAAATACATGAGAATTATCTCAAGAAATATAACATACTCATAACCAAGGGTAAATCGATAGCAATAGCTCGCATGCTTAAATTGCCAACATACATTATCAGATCGATTCAATACATTTTTTATTCTAATAAAATCTATGAGCAAAATCCTATAAAAACGCCAAACTTAATAGTAATAGTCGATGTCACACTAAATAAGACTAGGAATAAAATGTCACTTTCCTATAATTGCACCCTTTTATCATTATGAGAGCTCTCATTAATAAAAATCTAGTGCCGTATTTTTTCATGAGCCTCACGCCTTCGGTTTGGCTCATAAACTCTAATATAGACACCGGCACATCCAACTACCCTAAATATCAAATACCTACAACTGATTCTCGACTTTATCACAAAAGGGTACAGTTGAAAATCTTACTTTCTTAGTCTGCACGGTTAATGGAAACTTACACCAACCGTTTTATGGGACTGATTTAAATTCTAAGTTATAAAATTATAAATGATAAATGATAAATGATAAATGATAAATGATATTTATTTCTGTAAATAGATTATAAAATAACACTTTTACACGTCAATATTTCAAATAGCTAGATGAGGCCGGCATTTCCTATCCGACTACTCTGAGAAGAAATGCCGAAACAAACTCAGAGGTCATAGTCTCTTTTAAAGTCCAGACAAAATCAATTAGAGATGTCGGAGAACCGTGCAAGTTTATTCTGTAGTGGTCTTTTGAGGAAAGAACCACAGCAGTTTGAGCGGACCTGTTCAGATGGCAGCACGCATGTGTCAGTAACAATTAGCTCAGCTGACGGCTGTTGCTGAATGATCCGACGAACAATACCAACCAAAAGAACATTTGGGTAGGCCACACAAATGCTCACACTGTCAGAATATAATTAACTAAAAGTGAAATGACTAGGCAAACTCTCGCACGGTCCTCAAACTAACAATTTTAAAAATAATATGTTAAAAAAAAAAATATCGAATGATATTAATGTATATCATGTCAAATTGTATAAAAATGTAACTTGTGTTACAAACATGTCAACATGACCTGTGCGGACATTATAGCGGCTCACTCCCAAGCCTGACTATCATCTAAGTAGTCTTTAATTTAAAAGCGTATAAAAAGCTTTACTATACAGTTTTTCTTTAATAACATTTTTAAATTTATTCAGGCTCAAACTTTGAATATCGCTGGGAATTTTATTGTAAAAGCGTATGCATTGACATCTGAATGAACCACTTATTTTCTTAAGTCTAGTAGTGGGAACAATATATTTGTTTTTACTTCTAGTGTTTATATTATGTATATCACAATACTTTTTAAATAAATTAATGTTTTTGTGAGCATACACTACATTTTCATAAATGTATTGAGAAGGAACAGTCAATATATTAATTTCTTTAAATAGTTCCCTAAGAGAGTGCCTCGGACTAAGATTATAAATTGATCGAATGGCTCTTTTCTGCAGCACAAAGACAGACTGAATGTCAGCAGCATTTCCCCACAGGAGGATACCATATGACATGATACTATGAAAATAACTAAAGTATACTAATCGCGCTGTATTTACATCGGTCAAATTTCTAATTTTTTTAACGGCATATGCTGCAGAGCTGAGCCTTTTCGACAACTTATCTACGTGTGGAGCCCACTGTAGCTTAGCGTCCAGAGTTATACCTAAAAAGACAGTTGAATCTACAGGGTCCAACTCCTCGCCCTTGATTAGCACGCTGGTTTTCACATGTCTAACATTTGGTGTTGTGAATTTAATGCATTTAGTTTTTGATTCATTAAGTAATAAATTATTGGCACTAAACCAGCGTACTATTTTTGAGAGAGCACTATTTACATGATCACTGACTAATTGTCCACGTTTGAGTTTAAACAATAAAGATGTATCATCAGCAAACAGTACTATCCCATGGTTATCCTTCACAAGGTAAGGTAAATCATTAATATAAATAAGAAAGAGAAACGGGCCGAGAATTGACCCCTGCGGAACACCCATCCTAACAATAGACCCGGAGGAAACTTTTCCGTTAATGTCGACTCTCTGAATCCTATCACTCAAGTATGAAGTAAGAAGATCCAGAGAGCTGCCCCGTATTCCATAATGGGATAGCTTCCTGATCAGTGTTTCATGAGGGACACAATCGAACGCCTTGGATAAGTCACAAAAAATACCCAATGCGTCGGCCGAGTCCTCCCATGCATCATAAATGTGGTTAAGAAGTTCAACACCGGCATCAGTTGTTGAACGACCCCTTGTAAAACCAAACTGGTTTCCATGTAATAATTTATTTCTATTAAAGAATCTTTGCAACTGATGTAGAATAATTTTTTCAAAAATTTTACTGAATGTAGGTAGTACTGAAATAGGTCTAAAGTTAGTGGGGTCAGAAGTACTACCCGATTTAAATAACGGAGTTATTTTACTATTCTTCATGAGATCAGGAAACACACCACGATCGACACAGTTATTAAAGATTAGAGCTAATACGGGTGCTACAATATCTATTACAGAGCCGGTAATGTACACAGAATTACCCCACAGATCTGCAGTCTTTTTCTTGTTCAAGGTATGGAACGTTTTGACTATATCGGTATAATCTATGTGTTCGAAAGAGAAGCCTAAATTGCAAGCTGCAACATTTTCTTTTAGTAAAGATTCTGCAACTGTGGGAGATGAGTTCAAAGACTTAGTAGTGGATACAGGAACGTCCGAAAAGAAGTTTTCAAATGCAGCTGCGACTTCTGCATCCGATTTAATTACATTATTATCAATTATAAGACTAAATTCACTACTCTTCTCTTTAGACCTCCCTGTTTCACTGTTAATAATACTCCAGGTCGCTTTAATTACATTGTCACTGTTTTTTATTTTAGAGCTCAAGTATAAAGATTTTGCAATTAAGCAAACTTTTTTAAATAATTTAGAATATTTCTTTACATATTCACTAAATTCAGTTGTATTAATATATGTCCTCTCGTTATAAAGCTCATATAGGCGTTTCCTACTCTTATAGATGCCAGTAGTTGCCCATTGATTGAAAGACGCATTGCCATGAGCTGGTATGGTTTTAGGTGTGAAGGTGGACTTAAACTCGGTATGGTAAATGTTAAAAAATTCATCACACAAGTTATTAGATTTTTTATTCCTTAATAATAAAGGTATTTTGTCAGTGAGTTTAGATTTGAAAGTTTCAATGCGTCTTTCAGTCTTTGGGTTAACAATAATATGTGGTTTCGACACTTTATTTACTTTATTTGTTATTGAAATTAATTGTCCACAATGATCTGAATCAAGCAATGATATTATTTGTTTATTAGTTGGTACAATGTCAGTATAAATATTATCTAGGCAAGTGGCACTAGTAGGAGTTATCCTAGTGGGCTCCAGAAACAAGTTCGTGAGGTTAAATGAGGCAAATAAACTTACAATTTTTGTACTTAAACTAGAATTTTCTAACAAATTTACATTAAAGTCGCCACAAGTAATGATGAATTTATTTGAACTACTGAGTTTATTTAGTACTTCATCTAATACTGTTTCAAAACAGTCATACAAACCAGTAGGTGGTCTATACACACTTAAAACAATAAACCGCTCTAATTCCACACAGGCTATTTCAACAGTACGTTCAACAGAGTAACTAACTATATCCTTGCGTTCTTTAAATTTAAGTTTGTTATTTAGTAGAATTAGTGAACCACCATGTATAGCGTTCTCCCTGCTGAACGAGCTACCAATCTGATGATTACCAAAGTTGAACATTAGTTGATGAGATTTCAACCAATGCTCAGTAATGCACAGAATATCAATACTATTACAATTTAAAAATAGTTCTATTTCTAATTCCTTACTCAAAAAACCTTGTATATTTTGGTGAACCAGATTGATAACATTACTGTTATATTTGCAAGAGGTGGACTCTCTTGTCTTATTTTTTAATTTAAATTATGGGAAATGTCAATACTAATACAATTATTTTGAGCTATGTCAATATTTGAATGTTGCTCAATAGGAGCAACCTGTTTAGCCAAGTTTTTGGCTGTTATATTAATAAAATATGATAGCGACACAGCTATCTGTCTTAAATAATACCTGGAAAGATAGTACCTATCTTTCGTCAAATATACATGTTTACCAACATAATTGTTGGTGTCAATAATATGTACATTTGTGTAATTGCATAAATTATAATTTATGCAATTACACATTGCAACATTTAATTTATATCTATGGTTATTTTCTTCCTGTGGCAAGCTATTGCTGTAAGGTAATGTAAACAAAATTATTTGCTTTAGTTTAAGTGCTACAAGAGAACTATGATATTTAAGAAAATTATTTTTATTCAAACTACCTCTATTTGCACAAATAATTATGAGGGTAGCATCATGATTAAAATTATAATTAATAATTCTCTCCAAAATATTACCAAAAGTACAGCCAGGCATACAGTGATTTATTATTGATTGTCCAGGGTATTTACTTGTCAATAAGGAACCTAAGTTTTTACCAATCTCATCACTGAAGATCACAACATTATTGTTATTACAGCTAAAATTATTATTACATTGGCTAGGAAGTAATAAACTGGCACCATGAGACAAGGTGGTATCACATGGTGGCAAAGTACAAGCAGGCAGTACATTGCTAGAATCACATTTCTCACATTGGTTCTCCTGTGATTGTGACCGCACTAACTCATCCATCGCCAACATGTATTCTCTCATTTGTTTTTCAGATGCACTATATTTGTTGGTCATGGTGTGCAACTTTGCAGTTAAATGGTCTAACTCTAATTGTAGGTTGTGGGTGTCAGTTTCATACTTCCTGTTATTTTTATTTAATCTTGAAGAGTAAATATTTAGTTGGTTTAGAAGCCGGAAACGTTCTTTATTTAGTTTAACATTTTTTATAAAAAACTTTTGTCTTTTAATCAATCTGTTGGTTTTTGTTATAAATTTATTGATCTTAATATATTTTTTTAGTTTATTATTACTAAAACAAGGATTTTTTTTAGAATGACATGAATCACTTTCACCCGTTAAATCTATTGTCAATGGATTCAAGTCTATTTGTTGTGATTGAGAAGCACGGGCTGACACCAATTCGCTGAAGAGACTGTTATTCAGACTGGCCGTGATGTTGTGGTTAATCATTTCAAGGTGGCTAATTTGATTATTGGCCTCATGTAGCTGATGTTCTAGAAGAGCTTTACTATGTAATGTTTGTTCGTACTCAATGCTACACTGACTGAATCCGTCCACAACAAATTGGAGCCTATCCCGAGCCTCAATGGCTTCAGTGTGTTGAGTATGTAACTGAGCCATTTCACATTTCAGTTTCTTATTATTATTTAAAACGTCTAGGAATTCCCTCTCATTGTCATCTCTTTCTTTCAGCAGTTGATCACACAACTCTTTTGAAGCCTTTAGTTCGCTCAAAGCCAGGTTGAGTTTTGACTCCTCTTGGCGAGCATGGGCTTTGCGAGTTAGAATCATATTGAAAGTTAGAGAAGGAGACAGTAAGATGGAAGTTATGTAATAATATGAAAAATTGAAGTTGATTTAGTCAAGAAAACTGCTAGAAAAGTTAAGTAGTTTCAAACAAAGGAGTTGTGTCAACAACCGCAAAGAGGTTATGTTTACTAATATTTTTAACTTATCAGGCCTTATACTTGAGTTTTGTTTTAAGTGATATCGTTGTAAATACGATTATTATAATGCAAAATAGCCTATTTAGAGGACGTCTCAAGGTTATATCAATAAGGGCGTGACGCAACATACGTTTATGGTAAGGTTTAGGATACATAATAAACCTACTTAATATACAATTTAGTATACAGTTTTCTATAATTACTGAATATCTTAATATTATCATATCAGCCTCAAGACATACACTGCTTAGTATGAAAGTGCTTTTCCACTACATGCGCTATGCTACGTTGCTGTAGATACGTTTGGCTTCCACCAATCAAAGTAAAGTATTGCTGGGATTTTTTCAGTTTTTCGAATTTTTTTTAGTAATAGCACGGAGTCTGGAAATGTGCCCGATATAATTATGGCAATATGTTCCTTTAACATGGGACTTATAACATAAATTGTGAAAAGTGGGTGTACTTTGTACAGTGGTATTACGTGTCATAATTTGCACCTATGCATACCCCTTCGGGAAATAAAAAAGCGTGACAATGGATAGATGGATAGATAAGACAAAAAAATATTTTATTTTCTAACAAAATACAATACAAATTGTAAAGTAAAAAAATAGTGCTAGAAGTAATGTAATACATATTATGTATATACCCGAAAACCCGTAAATTCTTTGTCGAATTAAGGCGGGTAGTATCAGCCCATGTGGAATTAGTCCTGGCCATTATACAGGGTGCTTGAAATTTACTTAGGCAGTTTATACAGTCCGTAGCAAAAGGTATAAGTATTTCCACATATTACATCAAGCTAGACACAACCAGTTTATCAAGGTCTGTGTTTCTATGACCTTTCCTCACATTCGACGGTCAGTTTATACTGGTCCTGTTAGCTTGATACACTTATGTACTGAAATTCCACATTTATTCTTCTCCTTATACACATTTGTTATGTTTAAAGTCATGTCATATTTACTTTTAATTAATTCTGGTTTGGATAGACAATGTAATGTTGGTGTTTAGATTATTTTACTGGGAGCTTCGTTGGCTTACAAGAGCTGTTGTGAAATACAAGTCTCTCTTAATTAATGTTCTAAGAATACATTGTTCAAAAATTTACTAAACTACTTAACTTCAACACGTGTATATAAGTAATTGCCTAAATGCGTTGAGTACATAACTGGAGGAATATACTTAAGACACTGAAAATAAAAGTCACTATCTACTTTCGATTGAGGTGGCTGAGCAACTGGCTGCCGCACAACGAGACCAAGGTTCGATATCGGTATACTTTTTTTTTTATATAAAACGACAACTTTCCGAACAAAAACGAGGTACATAATATATGACATAGCTCTTTCAGTTCTCGATATAAATGTATTATTTAATGTTTCATGTTGAACATCCCTAAATAGGGAAGTTAGGGATGAGACTTCACATGTCACTTGGGTAATCGATAATATTCGAATACTCGATAGTCTTTATCGATTTTTTTGGTGAACGTGGCTAATACCTTTTTTTTCTATTTAAAAAAATGTTACCCCACACTAGTATTTTCTCCTGTGTCGTAGGTGCATTTACAAACACACAATTTCAAGATTATTTTAAAACGTTAGATACTTACGTATTTAATATTTTCTTGCAGAAACTAGTACCTTCGACGTCGAATATTGATTTGAAATGTCGCGTGACGTCACTTTTGATGACGTTTTATACTCAATAGTGACGTAGTCAGCACCTACTCATACTTTGAATCGTTTTACCTAAGTATTGTATCTTGTATGACAAAATAAAAAAATATATACGTGTCTAATATTTTTTCATTACCTAACTGAGGGACTGAATAAATTTTTAATTTTCATACCCCGTCATCATCCCTATTATATTAATAACCACTGCAGCAAGCACTCTATAATTTAAAAACAGAAATAAATACGACTGCCTCGTTGGTCGAGTGGTCGCAAGTGTGACCGCCGAACAAGGGGTCTCGGGTTCGATCTCCGGGTCGGGCAAAGTATTACTGGGCTTTTTCGGATTTTCGAAAATTTCTCGGTAGTAGCACGGAGTCTGGAATTGTGTAAATACAATACAATAGGCTCACCCCCTATTACATGGGACTTTAACACAAAATGGTGAAAAGTGGGTGTACATTGTATCGCGGCATTACGTGCCGTAATGTGCACCTCTGCCTACCCCTTCGGGGATAAAAGGCGTGAAGTTGTGTGTGTGTAATAAATACGTAAAAAGCATCATGGTACAATTAAATACCATCACATAGTACACAGCTTCGCAGTACCGCAGCGTGAATTTTCTCAAAAATAAACTTTACACAAAGCTTAGAGTGATTATCTTAAGAACCTCTCAGTTGCAGGCTTTTTAAAGAAACTCGTAATATAAGTGAAATCTGCTAATGGAGCGGCCCCTTCACGAGTTTGCCCACGAAACTTGCTCGAATATGTTGCTGTACATTTAATGACTAAAGTGTTACAAAATTTATTTAGTACAAAATATTTTTCTACATTGTATACCGGCATTACGTGTCGTAATGAGCACCTCTGCCTACCCCTTCGGGGATAGAAGGAGTTACGTTGCTTTTTTTAAATATTTTACATGGTACTCATAGTCTGAATATGGATCACATCAACAGCCTATAAGTAGCCATTGCTGAAGAAACGCCTCTTTTCACACGGAGAAGGTTTGAGCATTAATCACCACACTGGCTCAATACGGGTTAGCGATTTCAAACTAATAATTAGTAATTTCCTCACAATGTTTTCCTTCACCGTTTATCAGTGGTGTCTAAGTAATCTTAAAAAGTTTAGTTCTGACCAGTATTCAAAATAGTAGTCAAAGGCGTATGGTAAATGCGGTCTTGTGCACCAGTAACAAAGTCCAATATTAAACACAGTCAATCAATTGCAGAACATCTACCAGAATTCCCGACTTTGTCTATATTTTCGTCCAAATTCTTCCTCGCAACATTTTAAAACGAAATGACTGACATAGTTGTAGTGATTTCCAAAAGCACTTTAGTGGTCTAATTGAAATAAATGGCCCAGACTTTGAGTAACAAATAAAACAAGAAAAAGATAAACAATGAAACTACTTTGTCTAGAAAACATTGTATTAATTCGCTCAAAGTAATTGGAGTTTGAGATCAAATGCTTAAGACATAAGATTAATAGTAGCTTAGCCTTACTTACTCAAATTTCGAGTTAATACACCTAATTCTAGCTATTAGGTAATAAAACTACATTTTTGTTAATATTTTTATTCTCACACTGTACTGAAATTTTATGAAAATGTAACATAATTCTATTTGGTAAATAATATATATTTTTTTACATTTGATGTGTCGACGTTTGGCTGTTATTTATGTCTATGTATATTTTGGAATTTATATTTAACTAGCTCCTGCAAGCGGTCACATTCCCTTTTGATAAAGTAGTATCCTATCTAAACTTGCTATCTGACTTGTCAGTTCCAAATTTCATCACAATCCGCTCAGTAGTTTCAGCGTGATTAACGGACAAACATCCAAACTAACCAACTTTCACATTTATAATATTAACTAGCGACCCGCCCCAGCTTCGCATGGTGCAATGATGATATATTATACCTGTATTATACATAAAAACATTCCTCATGAGTTACTCTATCTATTAAAAAAAACCGCATCAAAATCCGTTGCGTAGTTTTAAAGATTTAAGCGTTCATAGGGACATACAACATGACAGAAAAAGCGACTTTGTTTTATACTATGTAGTGATTAGTGTGATTAAGCATGTATACTTTCAATATGAACTACTAATTTGAAAACAAAATTATTATTTGGTTATAATAAACAACCCTTTTTCATAAGACTTTTGTCTCAAACTGTACCTAAGTACGTCGGATATTTAAACAATTTATCATCGAAGAATAAATCAACGTTTCATGTGTTTGGCTTGCAGAAACTTAATGACAGATTATGTTTTAGATTACATTTTCGCATATATTTTAAGAACATTATTATATAGCATTAATATACTAGATTTACTCATGTGGCTTCACCTCCATACAAGATTTTTTTTAATTAGGTAATTCTCGAGTCTAAGGGTGCTGATGGGGTATGTAGCTATGCTACGAAGATGTAAACGCTGTGAAGCTACGTGACTGTTTCCACTGATACTAAGTTATGTAGCAGTGGGAGGAAGATGCGCAGCTCGACTACGCGATGTATTGATAGTAGGGAAGCTATCCATAGCACGCATCTTATCAGACAAAAAATATAGCTTAGCTCGGTCCGTTTTCACTAGTGTTAAGCTATGTGTACCAATGAATATGATTGGTGGAAGCCAAACGCATCCACAGCAACGTAGCATAGCACATCTCTTGTAGAAAAGCACTCTAACAGCCGTTTTAATCTCGTATTTCATCGAACGATATATTTGCAATGAATAGATTAATTCCATAAAGAAATTATGATATCAATAACTTACTTATTAATCAGTGATCCTTTCCTTTGCAATCCGGTATCAATCTGGAAATAATGACAATAATACTTGATTAATACGTTCATTAATTACATTTGGCTCACTCTTTATTAAATTATATGATACTTATAATACTTATGACTATATTATTACCGACATAGGCGTCTCCAATCCGGAGCTGCGGACTACCTAGCAGGTTTACCGGGACTCCGGTTTTAAAAGGAGTGGATTTTTAGTCAGTAAGAGCACTGACACTGCCTCTCGCCTCGCCTAAGACGAGAGAAGTCATTAAATGATTTTTCCTCTTAAAAAAAGTCTTCAGAAATGGTACTCAACTAAGGGTAACTGTCCACGTTGCGTCATTTGACAAATGCATGTATCCTTCAGAAATATAAATATAAACATAAGCGGCCTACAAATGTTGTTTTTCAAACACATTGTTGTTTCAGGTCTGGGTATCATATGATGCCGAAATTGTATGTTATAACTCATGATACACGAGACAATTCTAGTGTGGGGGCAAAGTTTTTTTTAATAACAATAAAAATATAACTGGTATAAAATAGGTCTTACTGATGTTACATGTAAGACTATCTCCTGCCTGCGGTATTGTTTGTATTATCAGGATAAGAAGCCTATGTGTTGTTCTAAACTAGGTATAATAACACAATCTATCTCTGTGCCAAGTTTAATAAAATTCAATTCAGGATTTTTCATGGAAAATCAACATACATACTAATACACCCTCACAAATATTCACATTTCCAATATTAATAGGATTAGTCCCAATAACATTCCGATAAAAACTATCAACAAAAAGAAGAACTTGACATGATAAACAAGATTGATTCAAAATAAAAACGAGACATCGACTAACTTTAAAAAAAAACTGAATCCCCTCTATTTGTTTTCGAACAATTTATGTCCATAACCGTGTACACAACACGGCTTAAAAAAAATCCAACATCGTTCAACAAAAAATACTCAAAGCCATTTTATTTAGTAGTGAACACAGCAATTTTTATTATCATCATTGGTACCTCACCTTTTATTTATATTTTTTTATTTTATGTACGTAACATATTCCTTATGTAAACTTCCAATAATGGCCGGTCAAGCCATTTTTGAGTTATGGGGGCGACAAATTAATATTTTTTTTTTGTATTTATACCCGACACGAAATCGAATGTAAGTGTTATACTAGCTTCTGCAGGCGGCCTCGCTCACTTTCCCGCAGGACAAAAAGTATCCTATCACCCAATTCAGCTCATACCCGGTCTGTATATCAAATTTCATAGAAATCTATTCAGTAGTTTCAACGTGATTAACGGATAAACACAAAAACAAACAAAATATTAATGTGATTTTACCTCTGCTACATTTATGCTGTTAATTTTTTTCAAAATTCTTAGCAGTAACAAGGATTAAATGATTTACAAAAAATAAAATACCATTAACATTAACACGCTAACCGCCATGGGGGGCAAAAATAATCGGCACTGGTGGAAGATTTGCTTTCAACGGATTATTTTTGGCAGTCAAAATATTAATTTCGGTCTCAAAGAGAAGCTGTACTACCAAATTCCAAGAGCAAAGTTCATCACACGGAAATTTGCATTTTCAGACAACCGAACAATAAAAAGGAAAAGAAATAAAAAAGGAAATATATCGATTCCATCCGACAGCTCCGGATTTACTACCCGAAGCCAATCTTGTATACATGCAATAATTTATACAATTTCTTTGAAAGGAAATCTGCTCCCAGACGATAAAACGTCAACTTTATTCCCATGGATATAAGAACTGGAAGTACACTACTATGATATATGTTGCAACTTCCGACGGATATGCTCACACTAATATGATATGTGAGAAGTTGACACTTTCTTGGAGATTCCAGTTTTTCTTTCTATCTTTGTAAAGATATGCTTATTTTTGTGCACATTATGATATTATGATTCTAGTGAATATTTTTTTTAAGGGAGAAAAATCATCCAATGAATTTCGCCCTTAGCGAGGCAAAAGGGAGGACTCTAACTAAAAACCATCCTGTTTATACTTCTGCTTTTCGAGCCGGAGCCCCGGCAAACCCGCTAGGTAGTCCGCAGCAACGGGTGAAATGTAGCAGGTTCGATTCCCGCATGGAGCAACTCTTTATTTGATCCACAAATTGTTGTTTCGTGTGGGTGTGATATACATGTGAACTTGTATGTTTGTAAACGCACCCACAACACAGGAGAATATAATAGAGTGGGGCATATTTATTTAAAAAAAATATTAAAGGGTCTAGTCAATCGACAAGGACAGTAGACATATAATATTAAACCATATAAGTAAACCTTATAATTTATTATTTCAATATTACAACAAAAATTCAAAGCCTTGTTGTAAACTGTATATTTTAAACGATCAAACAAGTTTTAGGTTTCAAGGCCGACTGAAACAGACCGTTTAACTATCCACACGATAGTTAAACATTCATGAAAATTTTCAGACTTTAAAAATTCCGAAATAGAAGGTAACCTAACCACTTTTATAATACCACAGGACACACCTATCAATTACATAAAATTTGTACATTACTAACTAACTAATAAGAGTGCTTTTCTACCAGAGATGTGCTATGCTATGTTGCTGTGGATGCATTTGGCTTCCACCAATCATATTCTTTGGTATACATAGCCTAGCACTGGTGGAAACGGACTCAGCTAAGCTATGTTTTTTATATGGAAATATGCGTGCTATGGATGGCTGCCCTACTACCGATACATCGCATGCTCGAGCTGCACTTCTTCCTACAGCTACATAGACTAGTATCAGTGGAAACGGACGTAAAGTTACACTGCTTAGCTATTACATCATCGTAGCATAAAAATTTTATAAAGTACGTATAATTTGGAAAAAATCACATTGGTACTTGTCGCTGGTATATTTCGAAACTACAACCTCATACATGAGAAATCTTGGACCTCTGGACCACCAGGACTCATGCTAAAGTAACAAAAAACTCAAATTGTAAATGAACGAAACTCATAAAAAAATAAAGTTTAAATGTTAAGTAAATTACTGACAAATAATCTTCCAAACCAAAAGCAAAAACCTCGTGTTAGGCAAAACTGGCACTTCGTGACTTTACACTTTAATAATTAAATCCTATGCACCATAAACGCTGCAGATTTTTCCTGCATAGGTACCGGAGCACAGCAAAAATTCGCTCCTACAAAGTGAATAGAATTCTTTATGTGCAAACAAAATTTTACTACTGACCCATTAACCACTGAAAAACCTTGTTAGCAACTTTCATGTTTGTCATTTCACGTCGTCTATGTTCTTTGCTTTCTTTTTCTAAAAGAAAGGGTCTAATCAAACCTGCGGTTTTCGCGTATCATTCTTTTTAATTTCACTTAATAAACCTTTGACTTTTTCCCTGAACTAAACCGTTTGTGAATGGAAAAGATGATTTTAAAATAATAAGGGTAAAGTTTATTATTATACTGGAAATATAGGAAACACAATATTATTCTTCATTCTTCTTTGACTTTGTTTTTTTTTTTTTTTTTTTTTGAGGGGGGAAAATCATCCAATGACTTCTCCCGCCTAGGGCAAGGCGAGAGGGAGTGTCAGACTCTTACTGACTAAAAACCACCCCGTTCCTTCTCCTGCTTTTCGACCCGGAGCTCCGGTAAACCCGCTAGGTAGTCCGCAGCTCCGGATCAGGCATCAGCCCTGCTGGGCCCCATCTGTGGTGGTCTGATGGCTCTTTGAGGCGCGCGCGGAACGCGACGCGCCGCACGCACGGGTCTGGATCTGTTCGGGCGGCGAGCTACCCTTGCTCGCCGTCCGCAGGCCCGCACTTACGGTGGCCGGAGATCGTCTCGCGATCCCCTACGCCCGGAGTGTCTCTCGTGACGGCTGGGGCGTGAGGAGGTTTGTTCTCTCACGCGCCCCGCCTCCTCCTTAGCTAGCATGACTGCTTCGCAGAAGGAGGAGACGGCATCCCAGTCCCTCTCGCTCCGCACCATGGCCTGAACCAGTGCCGGGCGCGAGAGGTCGCCGTCGCCGACCACATCCCTGAGGACTTGGCGGTGCTCTGCCCACGCAGGGCACACCGCCACCGTATGTTCTACCGTGTCCTCCGGGCGGTCCTCACAGTAATGACACCCGGGCGTTTCCTCCCGCCCAATAAGGAACAGGAACCTACCGAAACTCCCATGTCCGGTAAGCACCTGCGTCAGGCGGTAGGTGAGGACGCCGTGGCGCCTCTCTAGCCACTCCTCAAAGAGGGGACTTACCGCTGCGATAACAGCGAGCCCAGCCCTCGGTTGCGACAGTCGTTGCTGCCATTCCGCCATGAGATCGCGCCGGAGCTCGTCCCGCCACGCACTGACCTGGCGCGGCAGTGGAGTTTCGCCCCGGCGACACGCGTCGGCGCGCAAACTGAAGACGCGCGCGAGCACCTTCGCCTCCAAATCCCACGGCGGTAATCCGGCAAGGAGGTTCGCCGCCTCTCCGGAGATCGTGCGATAGCCTCGGATCACCCGGATGGCCATGACCCTCTGAGACGTGAGCAGCGCCCGAGCTGGTCGCCGCATCAGGTTCGGCGCCCACACAGGGGCGCCGTAGAGGGCCATGGACCGCACGATCCCCGCGTACAACCTCCGGCAGGAGGCATTTGGCCCCCCGAGGTTTGGCAGGAGCCGCTTAAGCGCAGCCCCCGTCCGTTCCAACTTAGGAGCCAAACGTCGGAAATGCTCCACGAAGTTCCATCGACTGTCGAGGACGAGTCCTAGATACTTCATCGTAGTCTCGACGCCGATGGAAACCCCTCCCGCCGTTATTTGGGACCCACCCGGAGGTGGCGCGTTCCCGCGGCCATGAAAGCACATGGCCTCGGACTTGTGGAGCGCCACCTCGAGTCCCAATTGCCGGATCCTGTCAACAACTGTCGCAACCGCTCTCGCCATTAAGTTGGCCGCCGCCTGGTGCGACCTCCCGTGCGCTAACACTAGCGTATCGTCGGCATAACAAATTACGCCGACGCCGTTCGGGAGGTCGGTGCGCAGCACCCAGTCGTAACCGATATCCCACAGGAGCGGTCCCAAAACCGAACCCTGTGGAACTCCGCGCGACATCTCTCGCCTTTTCCATTGGCCCTGGTGACCGGGGTATGTGACATACCTGTCTGTCAGGTAGGCCTCGATTATACGACGGAGGTAGGTAGGAACCCGGTGATACCGGAGTGCCTCCAGTATGCAGCTCCAGGGTAGGGAGTTGAAGGCGTTGGCGATGTCCAGAGACACCGCCACTACGACCTTACCCCCGGACACTGCAGTCCCCGTCGTGAGGTCCCTTACGCGCATGATGGCGTCCACCGTGGAGCGCCCTCTGCGGAAGCCGAACTGGCCATCCGCGAGGTCCGGCCCAAATCCAGACAAGTGCGCGACGAGGCGGTTCAAAATTATCCTTTCGAAGACTTTTCCCACCTCGTCGAGCAGCACAATGGGCCGGTACGCGGACGGAGAGTCCGCAGGGCGCCCCGGCTTCTTCACGAGGACCAGTTTTCCCGTCTTCCACTGAAGTGGGAACTGGCCTCTCTCCAAGCATGCGCTGTAGAGACCTATTAATCGAGGCCCGAGAGCCTCCGAGGCCAGGACCCACGCCTTGCCATGTAGGCCATCGGGTCCTGGGGCGGTGTTCTTGGCGCCCATCCGGCGCACCGCCGCTCTCAGTTCTGCCTCGGTCACCTCCGGAACGATGTCGTCGTCGTCGTCACTGTGGCCCGCATTGGGCACCGCAGGGGGCGGAGTCATGGATGGAGGGGTGAAACCCCTCCGTAGTCGGGGGAACAAGGCGCCGACTACTTCCTCTACGACCTCTGGCCGGAGACTCTGAGTCAGCGGGGGAGCCCACGTGCGGAGTTTATCACGCACCATCCGATAGGGGCGCCCCCATGGATCTCTGTTCAGAGTCTCCAGCATCTGCCGGCGGGCTTCCTCCTTAGCCCGCCAAATCTCCGCTTTGAGGGCGGCCTTCGCCACCTTGTACCCCTCGTACAACTCCGCCTCTCTTACCTCCGCGTCTGGAGGGCGGATACGGAGCCTGGGGTGCCTCGTGTACCGGCGGCGCGCAGCAACGCACGCATTGCGCAGAGCAGCCAGCTCTTGCGACCACCAGTACACCTGGCGCTTGCGCTGACCTGGCCGAACCCGGGGCATCGCCACGTCACATATTCTGGACATGGCGTCCTGGAGCCATCTTGCCTCCTCGTTGATGTCAGCAGGCCTGTCCGGTGGTATCACCCAGGCCTGCACGATTGCGGCTTCCAGGAAAAGCTCCCGGTCCAGCTGTCTTAGCGCCCAACGCGGGCCACATGGGGCCTGTCTGACTGGCGGGTCCGCGGACTCGGCGGAGACGTTGAACCGGATATACCGGTGGTCAGAAAACGTCTCCACCTCCTCCATAACGCGCCAGTCAACGACACGCGGTGACAGAGCGGGGCTGGCGAACGAGATGTCCACCACCGACTCACCCTGCATCCGCACACACGTGGGGACAGAACCCCGGTTAAGGACGACTAGGCCTGTCTCCAGAGCCCAGTCTTCCACCATCCTACCCCGAACGTCCGTGAACCGGGAACCCCAAGCCAAGTTTTTGGCATTGAAGTCCCCGAGGACAAGCACGGGGAGGGAACGGAACCCGACGACGACGGCGACCAACTCCCTAAGGGAGTTGTGGAACTCGGCGAGAGTTCGGTTCGGAGAGAAATACACGCCCACCACAGCGATCTCTCCGAACCGTGCTGCTACACAACCCCGGCCTCTCCGAGCGCTCTCGAGAGTCGGGGTACCGGCGGCGGCCGACGATTCTTCTTTGACTTACGAACGCTTTTAATGTTAGCAAACGTGTTTCAACAATTTTCCAGGAGTTAGAATAATTTTGTGTGTATATTATTCTTTTTCATTATCATATATATGCGTGTATCTATACAACGTGTAACAAAAAGGGGGTATACATATCAAGTTCACGGTTTCTAGATAACATAACAAACGATACGGGAAGGGTTTTTTAAACTCATGTTTTCATGGTACCAAGTTATGAATTTTTCCAATCGCCCCGCCGCGCGAATCAAAATTAGGTAGACAGGTACTAGGCGATCGGATTGACAGAAGAAATGTTGCATAATATTAGCGAGTGATCCCTGTAGTGTTGTGACACGTTTATATGATTTTAAATCAAGAACTATGCGATACCAAGAACAAACAATTTGGTACTAATTTTTTTTTAAACGTATTTTTTGCTGAAACATTGTGTAGAGATTCTATTCAACCTGTATACACCAGGGCTTCTTGATGTATATGGGTATTTTGTTACACGTTGTATATCTATACATACATAAAAATAATATTAGAGTGTCTGTTTGTAATATTGAAATAACCGTTTACTACATGCATACATACACCAAAATATTTTTTTACAACTTTTGTCTGTGTTTTTGTTCTGGCTAATCTCTGAAATGACTGAACCAATTTTGACGGGATTTTTATTAGCAGGTAACTTTATTAGTCACAAAGGAGTACTTTAATTAGTCACAAAGGCCGTAACACGCGAGCGATGCCGCGAACATTAACTAGTACGTAAATATCAATCGACTTGTTGCTAAGGACACGTGATTAAGAATGTTGAATCTATTTACCTAAGAGACTACCTCAGTACCAGATTGTAAGCCGGTAATGTAATCTTGTTTATCAATATGTAAATCGCATCAACGCTTAGTTCCATATTTGTCTCTTTAAGTGCTGGTTCGAATCAATATTGCGAGATTAATCCTGCATATTACAATTATAGACTTGGTATATGGCAATAGAGATGCTGATTGTGAGTCAAAGCCAAAAGGTAAGCAGAGAATATTAAATACAGATAATGACGGATTCCAATTCCGTTATTAGATTGTTTTATGGAATAGAGGGCAATCGAGCAGACGGGTCACCTGATGGTAAATGACTGATGTAAAAGTCCATTATTTGAATTTTTTTATGAAATAGAGGGCAATTGAGCAGACGGGTCACCTAATGGTAAGCGATCAGCGCCGCCCATGGACACCCGCATCACCAGAGGAGTCATAGGTGCGTTGCCGGTCTTGTAAAAAAAATACGCTATTTTCTTGACGGTTTGAAGGTCTTATCGGTTCGGAAATATCGCCGATGTTATCGCCCATAGTTTTGCTGTGCGAGGTAGAAAGTTAAATGATATTTACGTAAAATGGACTGTCTCTGATTAGAACGGAATTATGAAGATTCAAATGGCGACATTAAATTCATGCGTAGTTGGCAACGTACTCGTGATGCATCAAATGTTACCGAAATACGTTTACCATCAAATGGGCTGTAAGCTATGCTGCTACCATAAGTACCTAGTATAAAAATATAACATTGAATTTGAGAAAAAAAAATACTGACATTGTAATATCCTCTATTTAGTTTCCGGATCATTACGAGTAGAAACACTATCATTTTTTTTTGCTTAGAAATTCATAATCAAACCATTCCCTTACTGAACACATGACTAAACGTTCAAAAATGAACTTTATAACAACAGTACGATGAACACAAATTGTCTACAATAACTTATGACATAATCAGTTCTTTAATGTTCCCACTGCTGGCACTCAGACCGCCGCTGAGAAAGGATAATGACGGTAATCACAAGGGCACAAGATGCGTTCTTCGTTGGCAATATTTTATGTCGCTTTTGGGACATAGTGAAACAAATCACGTTATAAAAGATTGTGAACCAACTAAGGAACTAGTAAATAGGTAAGTAAAATGTTGATATACTATGTAACTGTCACTGTCTTGTTGATTTATTAGTCGGTATTTCGTTTATATTGTAACTTTCGTGAGACATACTAAATTAATTACTATGTTTTTCGGCTTACTCTTGAGCAGCATTCCATGACATACGACACGGCAACTGTATGACTGCCTGTCTACTGTAGCAGCGCAACAGTCACCGCATCGTAGAATGCTCCTCATGAATATGAGCCTCTAGTAAGGCTTGAAACTAGTAAAGTTCCTCGTCAAATAGTTATGTGAGTAAGCCGAAAAATACTTTTTTTTTTACATTTAATGGGTCGACGTTTGGCCGCTATCTCACCTGATGGTAAGTGATGATGCGGCCTACGGTGGAGCACGTCTGCCCATAAGCAACCTATTCACTCGGGCCTTGAAGACACCCAGGTTATACCCATCAGGAAACACAGACTCCGGCAAGGAGTTCCACTCCCTAGCAGTTCGCACAAGGACGCTTGAAGCGAAGCGCTTCGTGCGTGTGGGTGGGATATCTACCATGAAGCGGTGACGCTTCGCCGATTGTCTTGTGGTTCGATGATGAAAAGGACTAGGGGGAATCAAGTTGTGCAATTCCCACGTACTCTCCGAAATGTATCCGGTAAAAAACGGAAAGGCTTGCGACCTTGCGCCTGTGTTCAAGGCTTTGAAGCCGGGCCTCCACAAGCAATAATTAATTTAGATATTTTTGGTTTTGAGAGCAATTTTAACAGCGCAGATTAAATTTTATATCCATCACATGACAATACACATACTTATTATACATTACTAATAATAGGAAATGATGAGAAAGTGAAATGATTACCATGTATGAGCAGTCTCATAGCAGTTATGTTGTCAGTACAACATAACTAATGATAAGGGGTTTGCGCCTCTGCCTATCCTTTCGAGGATTAAAAGTAAGTAGGTGAACTTTAAGATACACAAAAACTAATAAAAAGCTCGTAACTTAGCCGAAATAACTTCATATACCATTTTTGTACAATTCAACAAACCCACACGCTACACTCAGTAAAAATAACATGTATCAAACTAATCGTTCGTAAACGTAAAAGACGTTTCAACGCCTTTCATCACAGTACGCCTATTTATTCGTGGGAGTAGACAGAGGTGTATTTATAGGGACACCCATCATATAATAGTACAGTATGTGTGAAAGGTGAAGAAACTGTCACTGACAACCCAACCACATAGAAACAACATGAGACTAAGAATAGGAACGTCACCAAAAATAAACATTCAACAATAACAAAGTGTACCACTAACCGTCACCAAAACAAACTCGGTCACTTCCTTAATCCAGTATTATAATTAAAAACTGAATAATTTCCAGCAAGTTTGCTTGTAATTAAGGCGCGACGAAACAGCCGCATTAATACTAAATGGGGTTTACATTCGTCGCCAGTACAAACGTGAATATGCGTTTAATTAGAATAGAAACACTGCACTGAATTACGTAAGCTGTAATAGGATTGCGTTGCTCATGTTCTCGTTAACGCCGATCGGATGAAAGAAAAACATGTTACATACAATTTAGATAATGAAAATCGCTTTGAAAATGTTACAGGGTGAATTTATTCGCAATTTAGCGACAAAGGACGTGGTACACATCCGCTGTTTACAAATGATTGACTGTTATGCCTTCTCGGTTGATTTGTAGCGATGTACTACGAGTTTGTACTACGGCGTAGCGCTACGCCGTAGTACATGTTGGAATTTTGGTGACTGATTATGTTTCTTTTGGGTGTGCATTTTTTCTATTGCTTTTGCAAGTTAATTGAGTTGGATGTGCCAAAACTACTAAGATTTCACTGCCATTATACACTTAAGATTCAGATATCTAAACCAAACTGCCACGTAGCTCACTGATGATTTACGTTAATAGAGGATTCGCCTTCAAGAGTTTTCTATCGGCAGTCAAAGCCTTAAAACAATATTATAGATATTTTTGCCAAAATGTGCGCTAACAAACAATTAGTCAACCAAAAAAATCAAGATATTCAATTAGAAATTTATCAAAGTTTGTATCTAGAATACACGAGTCAAACATATTTGATGAAACTAGTTAGATTGAAAATAAATAACAATATAATGTATCGTATAATAGCATGAAAAACTATTTCAATTACTGAAGCAAAACAAAATACAATATGTAATAACATGCCTAAGAAAATACATTATTATTAAATTGTAGTTACAGAAGTTACGATCACTTCAATAGATATTATATTTGTTAAGAACGATTTCTGAGAAAAAATCTATTTTGGTATACAAACGTGTATATGTATTATTATCACCTGCTATTTGGACTATGTAATGTCAACAGAGTACAATATATCTGTCACCATCCCTACTCTTCTCGCTACCTTAATAAACCAAAACCTTTTAATATCTAGTTTTTCTGTGGGGGAAAAGTCATCGAATATCTTCTCCCGCCTTAGATGAGGCAAAAGACAATGTCAGACTCTTACTGACTAAAAACCACCCCGTTTCTACTCCTGCTTTTCGAATCGGAGCCCAGTAACCCGTTACGCAGTCCGCAGCTCCGGGTATTAACCTCTAGTCTGCTGGTATATGAGACACAATAGAAAACACTTTGTGTCTCGCGCAGATCTACACTTCAGCATTCGACTTGACACTTTGGCAATGCGTAGAGATAAAGCTTTGTTGTGCATAGTTCTTTGGTGTTGCGGGTGTCCATGGGTGGCGCTGATCGCTTACCATCAGGTGACCCGCATGTTCGTTTGCCCCCTATTCCATAAAAAAACCTACCAGTTAAAATTATAGGTGGTGATAAACTTACATAGTACAATTTAACACTCATAATTACTTATCATACTAATTGAATAAGGGTCTAATTAAGATCAACCGCAATCGACGAACATGAAAAGGGAGCGATAGAGGTTTGCCAAAATCATGTCATTTGACGTTCTATGGTCTCTTCCCCAATGGGAACCAGCCGTGATTGTAATTATATTATGTGTATGTATGTATTATCACTCAGAGAAAACCAAAAAGCCTGAATTTTGTGCGAATCACTCATTATTCTTACCACAAATCTACTAACAAGGTAATTAACATAAAAACTTAGCACCTACACACTGTAAGTACTAAGAACCATTTCAAATGTTTCAAATATCACGTATTATTGTTGGTCAGTACCCAATCTTCACTCGTTCGTGTCGAATCGCCACTCAAAAGGATTTCAATGAGAAATAAAGGAGGCATTTATTTTTAGTATCAGTGTATAACTCCCGAACTAAAATTAACTCAAGTTCAATTACCTTACATGTGGCATGTGTAAATGTTAAATGGGTCGACTTTTTCTATTTTGTGATTTAGTAATAACGTCATGCCTTTTATCCCCGAAGGGGTAGGAAGAGGTGCTCATTACGAAACGTAATGCCGCTATACAATGTACACCCACTTTTCACCAATTGTGTTATAAGTCCAATGTAATAGAAGGTGAGCCCATTGTCATATACTGGACACAATTCAAGACTCCGTGCTACCACTGAGAAATTTTCGAAAAACCGAAAAACTCCGAGTGATCTTTTCCCGACCCGGGAATCGAACCCGAGACCCTTTTCCGGCAGTCGCACTTGCGACCAACGAGGCAGTCAATTTAATCCAAAATATCTCAATATGATCAAATCTTCTAAAATGTATATGTGTATAAACTTTTGAGAGTCCACTGCTGACCAATGGACATCTTCTACAAAATAAGGGTTTGCAAGAACAGTAAATAAGCTTGAAATATACGTAAGGGTCATTGACACGCAATCACACGTGTGATAAGTAATAACTACTACACTCATTAGTGATTAAACAAAGAGAGTTGGGTAGCAAGTACTAATTGCACCACACTGCAATCTGCATACATATCAGAATACGTGTATTTGAGTTCCTTTGTAAGATTATTTGGTAATCTCAAGCTAGTCTTAATTCGAAATGGCTTAAGATTTACGATTTCCTTAATCCAAAGTTACATCTCTCTCATCAGGTATAATCTCATCACCGACTCCTTTCTTTATCATATATAACCTAACGCCTGTCTCCCATAGGGGTAGGTAGAGACAATGAAACGCCAATTGCTATGATTCTTACACATCTCTTTACCTTTTCCTATGACCCTTTATATAATGTCCTTTTTATTTATTGTTTTAATTTTCTTCAGTTCAGTTCTCACTTTATCAGATAACTTAAGCTATTGACTGCCACTATATTATAAGACACAATAGAAAATACATTATGTATAGCTCGAATTAAATAACCAAAGTGTTTTGCTGAAAATTCATCCCTATTTATATATAATTTTAAGGTCAAATATCCAATAATACTTAACCCAAGTCCTTAGTATTCCCACTTACAATTTATATCAACGAGGCAGGCAAGGTAAACTCGTTTGTTTAAGTTAAGTTAAACCAGGCGTGGGGGCAGACTAAGCAACTGTTTTAAGAATTAACATTAATTTACATTAGAAGGTAAAAAACACATAAAACAAAGTACGTACTTATGGAAAGCTTCTGGAATAGTCGGTGTTCCATATTTAAATACATTAAGTTTAAGAAAACTGTTTTTTTTTAGGGAATACGAAGAGGTATACTAAATTAAGTAAAGAATATTTTTAATGGTATAAGCGGTAAACGAGCTGATGGATCACCTGATAGTAAGCAATCGTCACCGCCCATGGACACTCAAAACACCTGAGACGTTACAAGTGCGTTTCCGGTCTTTTGGGGGTTAGGAATTTACGTCGAAATAGTTTATTTTCTGTGAAGCCGTGGTACCACTCCTGTCGAGCCGCTCTTCTCGCACACTTAAAATGATATAATAATACGTGTATCATACAAAACATCATGTTATTTATGTATGTATGGTAAAAAGTGGATGTAATATTTTAATATAACATCCACTTTTTCTTTTGAACCAACAAATGAAAAGACAACATCTCTCATTGATATTACTCTTAAAATTGTGGTCTTCGAGGATTCCAGTCATCACATTTTGACCAGCTTACGATTTTTTATATACCTAATGGAATAATCAGCCGGCAATGAAGCCGGAGCATGATTAGCCAACGAAACAATATGGCGCCTAGTTTACAGTGCATAATCACTATGTAGGCTCACCAAACCCAATTATGCTGCCATTATAATACATATGGTAATTAGAAAAAAAACTTCAGTCAGTTAATTATTAGTAACTACAGATTTCCTTAAATAAGCATTGTTTCACAGAATTGAGGGAATTTTGATAAAATAGCGGCACGCCTCTTAATCCCCAAAGACGTAAGCAGTTATTGTCAATTATCAATACACCATTATAGAAAGTTCGATCTTCTGACAAAACAATGGATTTGGGCCATTACATAAATTTGACCACAAACGGCATAATTGGTGAAGTGTTTGAGCAAATGCTCTTAATTGAAGAAGATACTTATAAACAATAGATTTATTATTGGATGAGCGTCGTGTTCCGGAACATTGAAGCTCAATAGGTCTTTGTATTTACTTTTGAAGGTGGAAAATTGTTCGCAGTCAAAGATTTTCACTGTCTCCTATTTATTATTATTATATTTTGCACCGATTCTCGATTCTTTGAATTGGAAGCTACGATTTGTTCGTGAATGTGCTGTAAGTGAATTCAAATTCGTGAAGCGACGTTTCTTTGTTTTACTGTTTTGTTTTATCGGGGCTGCTATTGTGTTGAGAGGTAAGCAGAAGTCATGTGAAACAATTTTAGCTTTTGCTATATAGTTTTAAAATGTTGTTATCAAAAAGTTCTAAATACTGTACGTATTTTATTTACAGGTGCATAGATTTTGGTAAAGTAAGCACGAATGTATTTTTTTTTAATCATTTTGTAGAAATGTAACGATGTCTAAAAAGTATCATACATAGTAGCTAACTAGCTGACCCACAAACTTCGTACCACCTCAAATGTTTATATCTCATCTTTTAAACCTTTCCTGGACTTCCACAAATAATTCAAGACTAAAATTTGCCAAATCGATCCAGCCGTTCTCGAGTTTTAGCGAGACTAACGAACAGCAATATTTAGCGATCATCTGTAATCATCATTCATCATTCTATAAATACTCAAACCGACTTAGATCTCGAGCCTCAACTTTCACCCACCATCAATCTAGTTCATAGCCACAAAGGCCTATTTTTTCTATTGTCTTCTATTTTCGTAATATAAAGTAAAATCTTACTTAGCGCTAATTAGTAATTTTAATTAGACTTTGAGAACAATTTCTAGGATAACAGCTATTGTAAAACGTGCCTTCAAAGTCTAAACATAACAATGATCTATTTATCCTTAAAAAGATAATAAACACTATCAAATTAAATATTCTGCTAATTCTAAGAACTTCAATGCCTGCCTCAAAATTCTTAAAAACTAAACCGACTTCGGGCGACCGGCTGCCGCGCAATGTGTAGCGGTTTCGATTCCCGCACGGAGCAACTCTTTGACCACAAATTGTTATTCCGAGTCTGGGTATCATATGTATATGAACTTGTATGTTTGTAAACGCACTCACGACATAGGAGAAAATCCTAGTGTGAATTAACGTTTTTTTTAAAAAAGGAAGAAAAAAGGAAATAGCCACGTTCACCAAAAAATTCGATAAAGACCATCGAGTATTCGAATATCAATATCCAAGTGGCATGTGAAGTCTCATCCCTAACTTCCCTATTTAGGGATGTTCAACATGAAACATTAAATAATACACTTATATCGAGAACTGAAAGAGCTATGTCATATATTATGTACCTCGTTTTTGTTCGGAAAGTTGTCGTTTACCGTGAATAGATGTGATATCTGTTGTGAGGCCAATCTCTAGAGTACATGTATTGATTGTTTGGTGAAATAATTGAATACTAGTGCCTAAGGGTGCCTTTCCAGAGATGTGGTATGTAGCTATTAGCTATGCTACGAAGATGTAAACGCTAAGCTGTGAAACTATGTAACCGTTTCCAGTGATACTAAGCTATGTAGCTAAGAAAGATGTGTTACGAAGTTGCACCGCCGCAAAGTAGCAGTTTGTATATGAAACATATCGATAGTAAGGAAGCCATCCATAATTATAATTGGAGATACCGTGCTACAATTTTTTTTTTATTGTAAATAGTTAAATAATAATTTAATTTTATAAAATTTAAGGAATCAAACGCGGCACCCTAAGCCCTACAGTTACCAATCAGATAATTAATAAACAAATGTTACTTATACTTATACATAAATTAATAACCAATTGACGACAAAACAATGCACCGTTTAAATACATTAGGTATAGATAATTTTACAAAATCAAATACCATATAAAATGGTGCTCTTTGATAATATAAACGTATAAACATATAATTTAATTCGTCGAAGCAGGAAAATGGATTGAGTGCGTTATACCAAGTAGCTGTCACATTAAAGGGCCCGCTCAATATATTTCATACATTTTATTATTTCGTCGTCATAAAAAAGGTTTTGACAAATAAGGTGTTACTCCATTCATGTGGGCACCGCGCTTTAATGGAAGTAATGCGCTGAATATCGGAAGATATTAAGGAGTTTTATGTGAATTATACGACTTTATCATTATGTGGATTTCTATGGCAATTTTATATAATGATTATCTAGTGTATTAGTCCCTTTTACATATTTTTTATGCTGTTACATGTTGTAATTTTGCTGTTGTTACAATAGAAGAAAGAAAAGTATTACTTGAATGATTAATGTAATTACAGTTTAAGTGTGGGAGAGCCATGCTTCGGCACTGCTGGGCCGGCTCGACCGGAGTGATACCACGGCCTCACAGAAAACCGATGTGAAACAACGCTTGCGTTATATGCGTAGCCTAATTACCACCCTCCCAATTTTCCCAATCCCCGAATCCCCAACAATCCTCAAATTCCTAACCCCCAAAGGCCAGAAACGCACTTGTAACGCCTCTGGTGTTTCGGGCGCCGATTGCTTATACCATCAGGTAATCCGTCTCCTCGTTTATTTTCTTATATCATTTTATTTTTATGCAAACGAGCAGACGGGTCAGCTGATGGTAAGCAGTCAGCGCCCCCGTAGACTCTCGCAATACCAGAGGAGTCACGGGTACGTTGCCATCATAAAAGAAAGTCATTATAAAGAAACAAAAAATGAGATTGAATACTCTAATTTACGCTAAACTAATAAGTTTAATATTAAATTAAAACAGACCAATTACTATAATAATTAAAAATGATTTAAGTGTATGTCCAAATTGTTATAATTGTTTCGCTGGCTGTAGGTCGCGACACGCATTTAAGTCATTACCTACCTACCTAAAATAATTTCAGAATATTAGAGACCTAAATTTATTTTTCTTTAGAGTTCTATAGGAAAATGATAGTTCGTACACCTTGTGTTTTGTATATTTTAGAACTAGCTTCTACCAGTGGTTTCACCCGCGTTCCCATGACCTATGTGTTATTCCAAACCATAATCTACCACTGTACCAAATATCATCCATATATACGAAATATATGTATATAGTACATAGCTTTTTTCACGATTTCATGGGAATTTTATGGTATGTTGGCGCAGTACGTAGCAGCCGGCTGTTATTCGTATTGTAGGTTCGATTCCCGCGTCATCGGGACTGCATTAATTATTGTGTGTAATATGTAAGATTAAATATACTTGTAGCTTTACCAGTACTAGACGAAGGTCACTTCTTATTTATTATATCGGAAGTCTAGTTCCCAAATCCGGCTCGAACTTGACCATCTAAGTATAATAACTTCATCAAGTCATAATAACATAATTAGAGCATTTTATAAGCTATTATCTTACATATTATATTTTATTAATGAAGGGACACTAGTTTTAGTCATGGTGAAGAGAGAAGTTACGTTTTACTGCTATTTAAAAAAACCGTGGCCTCACACTAGTATTTCTACTGCATCGTATGTGCGTTTAAAAACTTACAAACATTCACATATACATGACACCAAGACCCGAAACAACAATTTGTGGATCACACGAAGAGTTGCTTCTTGGTGGAAATTGAACCCGCTACACGTTACACGGCAGCCGGTTGCCCAGCTACCGCGTCAACCGTGCAGTCAATTATTGTATTGTATAGTATAGATCTTTAGGTTTTTTTTAATATTATGAACCTCTTGTTAATCGTACTTGCGATCACTAAATCAATGAGGGATACAATGAACAACAATTCTCAGGTTCGATTTCCGGAAAGAACATAACGTTACAATGGTATAATATTAACAATGCATATGGCAATAGGCTCATGTTATATGGGACTCATAACATAACTATTAAAAACAGGTATGCTTTTTTTTTGAGGGTGGAAAATCAATCAATGACTTCTATATCTTCAACCCTGGTTACCCTTTCGAGATTATATCTTATGTGATTTTCTTCACTCTATGAAGTGTACTCTATAAAATAAAATGTACTGTACATAAAAGTGTGTGTGCATTGTAAAGCAGCATTACATGCCATAATGTGCACCTCTCCCTACCCCTTTGAGGATAAAAGGCGTGACGTTTTACCCTACATAGTACACAAATACCATTCTAACCGTCACTACCTACATTAACTATGTAATTTAGTCATTAGTGTAGCAAGCTCACAAAGTAGCCACAAAAATAATAAACCTCTATCAAAATATAATTTCCTACCCCATAATTACCTACCGTACGTATTGAATAAACCTAATTTATGTTATACGTACAAAAAGGCCCTACAGTAAATATACTAGGCTCAAGTCACACTATGAAATAAAAAACTTGATACAAGCAACCGCGCTTGCGGTTTTTTCTTGTAACTATTTTTTTAACTGTGAAGTGTTACAACGCTGTTTTTATGCTGCCTCGTTAGCTGAGTGGTCGTAAGTACGACTGCGGGACAAGGGGTCTCGGGTTCGATTCCCGGGTCGGGCAAAAAGTTGCTGGGCTATAAGTAACACGGAGTCTGGAAATGTGTCCGGTATATGGCAATAGGCTCACCCCCTATTACATGGGACTTACAGCATAAATTGTGAAAAGTGGGTGTACATTGTACACTTGTACAGTGCTATAATGTGCACCTCTGCCTACCCCTTCGGGGATAAAAGGCATGACGATAGTTAGTTAGTTGTTTTTTTATGGTGTATGGCGGCAAATGAGCGAGTATCACCTGATGGTAAACAATCGACAATTTTGAAGATTGAGCCTTGAAGAATTATAATTCATACAGAACTTAGTGGTCTTATGTTTAAAAATATCGTGCGCGGTTTCACGGTTTATAATCGCAGAGGCTCACACAAAGCCTGGGTTGGTCGCGCGGTTTAGGACACACTGATAACTAGCAGAAAAAATCCGTTAGTGCGTCCACGGCCTTATAACTTCCATACAAATATTACTAGCAACGTTTTGAATACCAAAATAACGGTTATAACTAGTTATAACGTAAATAGTTCAGTTTATTGTTAGGAAAAACTGATTATACATTAATTTATAGTTGTTTTCGCTTAACACGCAACTGCTTTGTTGCTGATTTCTTTGTATATAGTTATTTCAAAGGTTACTATAGTAGCACGTAGCGCGTAGGTATTTTTACTCGAACGCCGTGTTTAATATATAAATAATAAATAAATAAATCTTTATTTCAGAATTTACACTCCATATTTTACAAGAAAAAAAAATGGAACATACAAAACAAATACACATAAAAAATAAACTATAAAAAAATAATAATAATAGTAAACAATTAAAGCCTCTCTATACAATTTCAATACTTACAATACTACTTTCTACAATTTCAATATTCTCACGCTGCAATCTGTGACCATTTATTATACATCGCCGTAGCATACAATCTATATATTTATTGTATTTTTGGTTGACATGTGGAGGCCAGGTTTATGAGTAAAGAATTTATTGGAACACAAACATATTACAGCTACTATTATCTATTTAAATTATTGACCTAAGAAAATTATGGACAAGTTTACTATTTCAATTTTTTTTTGTCTAACTTCCCCAACAACGTATCAAAACTTCGACTAGTTGCCCAATCAACACAAATATACACCATATACACATACACATACGGTTTACATTCGAAGTATCACTAATAAGCAGTTTGCACGCTTGCGAACAGTAAATCAACACCATGACGTAATTAGCAGCCTTTTATAACTTCCGTCAAGAATAAATTGAAAATATAGGGTAGGAGTACGTTATATTTATACACTGGCTACGAAATTAGGTCCGTGGCGAATGGCCGTGCGAATTGCTTGGCTGGAATTGGTGCATTTACCCTAAATGTGCCGATTTGGTTGCGTTACTTGTAAGCACGGCTGTTGAAAGTGAGGTTTCGGTTCTAAGATTAAGTTTTTCTGGTAAAAGGCTCGTCACATATAACATGGGACGCATATATAACTAGTGAATGTACTGGTGCTATATGCCAGAAGAAAAGCCTTATGATTTTTTATAAAAGGACACTTTAAAAAAAATGTTTACGCTAGAATTTTGTCCTATGTCGTGGGTGCGTTTATAAACACATCATTTCACTTACACATCACACCCAGACCCGAAACAACTATCTTTGGAACACACAACGAGTTGGGCCGTGGGAGAATCGAAGCCGCTACAAATTGCACGGCAACCGGTTGCCCAGCGACAGCGCCAACAGGGCAATCAGAATCTTGAAACTATACAGTTTAAATTATACAAACACCCCTTTTATAAACACATTCCGTGTGTGGCCAAATTATTAATCCTAAAACAACTTCCCCCGTTCCCCATTTAGATAACGGAACAAAAATTTACCTTTTGCATTAGGTAGAACTCATTAACGCTTTGTAAGTAGGTAAACTGCGTCGAGGAAGTTCGTGCCACTAATAGTATGGGGTCACGACAATAGGTACCCGGTTATTACCCCTGTTTATTAATATTATGTAAATCATTTTTATATTGTTTCTTTAATTTTAACTACATAATATTATGAATTCAATGAGGACCTTTGAAGTGAATCGTCATCGTCGTCGTATCGTCACGCCTTTTATCCCCGAAGGGGTAGGCAGAGGCTCACATTACGACACGTAATGCCGCTATACAATGTACACCCTTTGAAGTGAAGTTGAAGTGAAGTTGCTGTTATTAACATTTAAGTGTGGGAGAGCCATGCTTCGACACGAATGGGCCGGCTCGACTGGAGTTATAACACGGTCTCATAGAAAACCGACGTGAAATAACGCTTGCGTTGTGTTTCGTTGTGTGAGTAAGGTTAATCCCTTCCCAATCTCTCCAATACCCGATTTCCCAACAAACCTTAAATACCCAATCCCCAAAATACCAGTAACGCACTTGTAACGCCTCTGATGTTTCTGGTGTCCGTAACTAACCGCCGCCGCCTGAATTACCGCCACAGATATCCGTCTTCTCATTTACTGTAATGCGTTGGTATATGGCCACTATCTGATCTGATGGTAAGCGATGACGTGGCCTCCGAAGGTGCACGCGTGCCCTATTCACCCGAGACTTGAAGACATCTAACACTATTAAATAATATAAAATTAAAAGTTGATGAAGCAAAAGAAGTATGTAAGATTCGTAGCAATTGGCGTTTCATTGTCTCTGTCTCTGCCCTTGAGACACAGGCGTGAGGTTGTGTATGTATAAAATTAAGAGTTACTCTTGGACATCACTTAACATTATTAATATTTCAAGAGTTAAAAATCTAGTTGTTCCATTAGAGCCAAATCGTACAACGTAAATTGTACCTACGTACATTGACACCAAAACTGAAAATCAGACACGAAATTTTAATATTTCTATCGAGAATTTCCAACACTTTAGAATATCTAATAAGAAATTACCCTTTAGAGTGCTTTCTTTCTAAACAATCATTAATTTTAATTTACTTGAAACACTTATACGCAATAATGCGTCTTTTGATTCATATTTTTGAGATAATTACATTATTACATTAAAATATACATACATAAAATCACATATTACTTTAACAGTTACAGAATTCTACAAAGATCCCCATGATATAGAGGATAATCCTATTGCCAGATAGCAATCACAATTCCTGACTCCATGCTATTACCGACCGCGCCTCAAAGAACCATCAAACCACCACAGATGGGCCCAGTAGGGCTGATACCTGATCCGGAGCTCTGGACTACCTAAAAGGTTTGCCGGGGCACCGGCTTGAAGGACAGGAGTACGAACGGGGTGGTTTTTAGTCAGTAAGAGTCTGACACTCCCTTTCGCCTCGCCCAAGGCGGGAGAAGTCATTGGATGATTTTCCTTCCTTAAAAAATGCAACTGACACTTTCTCAAAAAATGCGAAATCTAAATATGTAGTTGTTTGCTCGACCCAAGCGTGCAACCACGGACCAATCCTAAATACCTATACATATATACGTGTTCTACTTATAAAGGTGTGATGTTAAATTAACGACGCCTTGGATTGTGTATCGGATCACTAGCTCAGCTGTTTGCCCTAATACCTCCAAATAACATTAATCCACGTTATTTTAGAGGCTTCACGAAACATACAAGTATATATTAAGTACTATTACAGAATGTGGGACAAACGAGCAATCAGGGATGGTGACGGTAGGATAGAATACATTTGCCACCATCTCAGCTCTTCCCGCGGGTATAGACTAAGAAAGTACCGACATTCTTAACTAATACCGAGCAGCATTCTCTCTCTCTCTTTCTCTTTCTCTCTCTCTCTCTCTTTTTACCAGCTGTCTTCAACCCAAGATGAGCCCTATATACAGTCCAGCAGTGGTGGCAGTGCCATGAGCTGTTGATATGAGCAAATAAATCACTTGGTGGGCAGCGATCAGTACCGCCCATGGACATCCACAACACCTCAGGATTCACTAGCACATTGCTGGCCTTTTAAAGCGAAGTAAACTCTATTCTTGAACGTTTCAAGGTACCTTTTACATAGCGCAGTTCATTTTTCACAAGTTCAATTCTCCAAAACACAATTGCGTGTCGACAGACTGCTCAAAGGTCCCTTTAATATTGATTGCTCGGCTCAAGGTGCCTGCATATATAAAATTCGTTCATTCTACTTAATGGGGTACGTTTGTAGGGCTTTTTTTTTTTTTTTTTTTTTTTTGAGGGGGGAAAATCATCCAATGACTTCTCCCGCCTTGGGTGAGGCGGGAGGGAGTGTCAGACTCTTACTGACTAAAAACCACCCCGTTCCTTCTCCTGCTTTGAGCCGGAGCCCCGGTAACCTTTTACGTTGTCCGCAGCTCCGGATCAGGCATCAGCCCAACTGGGCCCCATCTGTGGTGGTCTGGCTCTTTGAGGCGCGCGCGGAACGCGACGCGCCGTACGCACGGGTCTGGTTGTGGTCGGGCGGCGAGCTACCCTTACTCGCCGTCCGCAGACCCGCACTTACGGTGGCCGGAGATCGTCACGCGATCCCCGACGCCCGGAGTGTCTTCTGCGGCGGCTGGGGCGTGAGGAGGATCGTTCCCTCACGCGCTCCGCCTCCTCCTTAGCTAGCATGACTGCTTCGCAGAAGGAGGAGACGGCGTCCCATTCCCCCTCGCTCCGCACCATGGCCTGAACCAAAGCCGGACGCGAGAGGTCACCGTCGCTGATCACATCCCTGAGGACACGGCGGTGCTCAGCCCATGCAGGGCACACCGCTACTGTATGCTCCACCGTGTCCTCCGGGTGATCCACGCAATGCCGACACCCGGGCGTTTCCTCCCGCCGAATCCGAAACAGGTACCTACCGAAACTTCCGTGTCCGGTAAGCACCTGCGTCAGGCGGTAGGTGAGGACGCCGTGACGCCTCTCTAGCCACTCCTCAAAGAGGGGACTTACCGCTGCTATAACAGCGAGCCCAACCCTCGGTTGCGACAGTCGTTGCTTCCATTCCGCCATGAGATCCCGCCGGAGCTCATCCCGCCACGCACTGATCTGACGCGGCAGCGGAGTTTCGCCCCGGCGATGCGCCTCCGCACGTAACCTATATACGTCCGCGAGCACTTTCGCCTCCAGATCCCACGGCGGTAATCCGGCAAGGAGGTTAGCCGCCTCCCCGGAGATCGTGCGGTACCCACGGATCAACCGAATGGCCATGACCCTCTGGGATGAAACCAGCGCGCGAGCTGGTCGTCGCCTTAAATTTGGTGCCCACACCGGGGCCCCATAGAGGGCCATGGACCGCACAATCCCCGCGTACAACCTCCGGCAGGAGGCGTTTGGTCCCCCGAGGTTGGGTAGGAGCCGCTTTAGAGCAGCCCCCGTTCGTTCCAACTTGGGAGCCAAACGTCGGAAATGTTCCTCGAATTTCCACCGACTGTCGAGGACGAGTCCCAGGTACTTCATCGTCACCTCGATGCCGATGGAAACCCCTCCTGCCATGATCTGGAACCCACCCGGAGGTGGCGCATTCCCGCGGCCATAAAAACACATGGCCTCGGACTTATGAAGTGCCACCTCAAGTCCCAGCTGCCGGATCCTTGCAACGACTATCGCAGCCGCTCTCGTCATCAAGTCGGCCGCCACCTGGTGCGACCTCCCGTGTGCTAGTACTAGCGTATCGTCAGCGTAGCAAACCACGCTGACGCCGCTCGGGAGGTCGGTGCGCAGCACCCAGTCGTAGCCTATGTTCCACAGGAGCGGTCCCAGGACCGATCCCTGTGGAACACCGCGCGACATCTCTCGCCGGTTCCACTCACCTCGGTGACCGGGGTAGATGACGGATCTGTCCGTCAGATAAGCCTCGAACGTTTGTAGGGCTACCTACTTAATGTTATTTTACTGCATCGTTTGTTTATATAGCCACGATGTTGAAACACAATTTTGAATTCGGTTTTGTTTGTAAATGTCCGAATTCAGTGGTCGAGTGTTCGATTTCTGACGGAATAAATAAAATTACAAGTCCAAAGTAATAGGGGGTGAGCCTATTGCCATATACTGGGCACAATTCCAAACTCCATGCTATTGCTGAGAAATTTTCGAAAAACTGAAAATATCCCAGCAATATTTTGCTCGACCCGGAATCGAACCCCAGTTCCCCTTGTTCAAAAATCGCGCTTGCGATCACTCGACCAACGAGGTAGTAGTTTTAGAAAAACATCTGTGCAATAACACGGAGTCCGAAATTATGATCAATGTATTACATCAAAAGGCTCACTTTCCAGTACACGCGGGTGGATCGTTATATTATTAGAATAAACAAATTCGGTGTTAAGAATTTCCTTTTCGGTTCCTTTTAGTTATTGGTACCTAGTTAAGAAACACTTCACCGTACCGCAATGCGCGTGAACCAAGAGTGTTTAATTTGTGCAAGTCATAATAAACGATTGTTTGAAACGGGCCCTAAAGTGCTGCTTTTGCATGCTTCCAATCAATCATCGTGAAATTAACAATTTGTTAGCGGTAAACATTTTATTGCCCCTTCCCACATCAGACCAGAAGGCTCATTAAATATATATTTTACATACAGAAATAAATAAACTCCAAAATAAATCAAAATGTTATGTTTGTGTTATAAAATTAATCTTGTCCTAAAGTCCTTGTTATAAAGTGAGTCAAATTTGACATAGGATTTTCGAGATTTTATATTAAATCAAAAAGTCGAAAATTTAACTCAAAAAAAAAAAATGGAGGCTTGTTAGAGCCTACATCTACCAATCAAGATCAAGGGACCACTACCTCTAGTCAAAGATAAAGAAACACCATTTGTCTCCTATCCAGTGTTTATTTTTGGTAATGTTGAAGCTTATAACTGAAAAAGACGGGATATTTACCATGTTTATTTAAGTCCATAAGCTTCCGATGTTTTGGCACTGTTGCAAATGCCATGATCCGTAGGTGAGTTTTTCCGTAATCATGACTTAAATAAACATGGTAAATATCCCGTCTAATGTTAGTATCAGTGAACATGTCAGTTTAAAAACTTAGAACTAAAATGCCGTAAAAAGCTTTACACAGAGGGCAGTGGAAGGAAAGGAGGGCCTTTGCACGGCAGTGAGAAGATCATGGCTGAAGAAGAAGAAGAATAATGATGTTTAAGTAAACAGTACATTATAACCAAAAGCGTAAGTAGAGATACACCACAAGCATCACCAACATCATAATATCAGCCTTAAAACGTCCACCGCTGAACATAAGCCTCCCCCAATGAACCACAATTAGTACCGGGTATCCATCCTTACGTTGTCGAAACTTCTACGGTTCGGACTAAGCGTTTCGCTTCGTCATTTATTCCGCGTACATCGAAGGACTGGAACAATCTGCCTACTGCGGTTTTTCCATCGGATTACAATGTGAGTGTCTTCAAGTCTAGAGTGAATAGGCTCTTAAGAAACTAGTGCGCCTCACCATCAACGATTACATCACTACTTACCATCAGGTGGGATTGTAGTCAAGCATTAGTTTCTATCGAATAAAAAAATAAAAAAAAAACCTAAATTAATTATCAGACACTCAATTGATTAAAAACTCCATGCAACAACTAAGAACAGAGAATCTTCGACATAACCCTAAAATAAAATCTTAATACGCGTCTACAGTTCCATCCTTACAAATTACAATATTTCGTACATTACACGTGTTCGATATAGCAACCCTAAGCCGGCGCCATTTATGCCCACCGTACCTGCTGTTAAATGGTCCATGGCTGGGAAAATACCGCCTTCGGAAAGCCTCCCTGAAATGTGGATATTTTTTCAGACGCCTGTTGACATGGTATTCTTTACATTTGAGAAGAAACAGGAAACTGAGCGTTCGGTATTATGAATTCTCGGTTTCTCAGAATTGGTTTCAGTTTAGATTTAATAGTGTTTTTGTAATTTAAGTTCTTTTTGTGATATTGTGAACCCGGTACAAAACAAATATCAGTAAGTGGTACAGGATTAAATTAGTAGCTGAGTTAATTCTACTATTATTACTGGGCATCTTTCGGTTTTTCGATTTTTTTTCAATAGTAGTACGGAGTCTGGAATTGTGCCCAGTATATGGCAATGGGCTCACCACCTATTACATGGGACTTATAACACAAATGGTGAAAAATGGGTGTACATTGTACAGTGCCATAATGTGCACCTCTACCTACCCTGTCGGAGATAAAAAGCGTGATGTTGTTGTTGTTGTAAGACATTGCTTTTTTGAGTATAGTGTATTGTTATATGTACTTATTCATTTTATAACAAAAAATAATCTTAAGCAAATATCGAAGGTTATTACAGAAAATTTCAATCATTCATGAGATTTTCGCGTACATGAAACCCCTGTACTAAACTAAGAATTAATTAATCTGAGCAACATTCAGCAAACCATATACTACTCACTTGTATTATACCCAAGAACCAACTGAGAGTAAGGGTCGATTCTATTCAGACCATGTATAATTAAATAGGAAGAGGGAACTGCTTGGAAATTTGTAAATGAGGAAGCATTGGTAACTAAGTTACAAACTAGTCCAAAGGCATACTCGTACAAGTTGCGATTCCATTCACTTCGCACTTTTATCGAGTGCGTCTTGATACACACGGCGGTTTAAGGTGCGCAACATTTTAGACGCTCTTGTGTGTTCCATCAATGAAACTTTTTTTTTAACCGACTTCAAATTAAATGAGATTTTCGCTCGCAGATTAAATCGTATGTATGTATGTTTGACCGCGATTTTCTCGCGATTAGCTGGACCGTTTTACGATGCGGTTTTCAGAAAAGTATTTGTTACATTTAGAGGTAGGTTTAAGGTAGAGATAGATAGGAAGTCGGTTTTTATTAAACGTAGTTCAATAAAAAACTATTTATACTTTAAAAAGATGACTGTTGTTGATTACATGAAACGCACTTTTCACCAATTTGGTATGTTATAAAATTAAATGTCCCATTTAAGAGCGGGTTTGATTTTTAAACGGAGCAACTGTTTGAGTGTGCCAAAAACTGTTGTTTCATGTCTGGTCGTCAAGTGTATGGGAACTTGTATGTTTTTAAATGCAACAACGATACAGGAAAAAAATTCAAGTATGGAGCAACGTTTATTAAAAAAAAAAACCAAATAAGTAATGATTAAAGTAACATAACAAATCGTAACATTACTAAATAGACATCAAAAAGTCACGAATGCGTTTATCAGATTATAATTATTTGACATCAAGTTTACTTTGATAGACGTTTAATTAAAACTTAGTTTGGAAATACAAGAGTTTGGGAACATAATAAAATAAAAATCGTTCAACGAAATAAATGAAAGTAATTGTCCGAACCAAAATACAAGTTTTCAAAGATTTGGACTATAGTATCACAATGTCTTATATTTTAACTTTCATCTCCGAAGAGTGGTAGTGGGTAGTGGCACAAAATGTGGTGACACATGACAAGGAACAGATGACAGAAGTCGCACATAGGCGATCGACGTGTAAATCATCAGTTGACCTTCGAAATCCTACATCGCATATGTGAAGTTTACATGCGAATAAACACGGATAGAAAATCCCAACGAACAACTGCTGGCCAGAAAGCCCGCCAGACACGATCACCTCGCCTGATCGGAGGATCTTCCTTTTCTTAGGGAACTTTACTCTCTGTATACGACCGTAGGTGTATAGTATTGATCTATCGTAGCTGTTAAAATATCATTCAGAATACGGGATATATGTAATTCTAAACGCAAAACCATTTAGTTCATTCAACATCCACGCATTACGAATGCAAAGGGCGCTAGTGTTGCAACTCAAGAGTATACAATTTCACAATATCAATGTCGATCGATCGAAATTGGATTTAAGTGTAAAACCTTGTCTGATTGAGTATTACTTTTTTTTATTCTGTTTTTATAGAATATATTTGTTTCAATCACAATAGTTAATAACGGTTGTAATACATATTTGAAGGAGGAAGGGAGGTCTGATTGATGTTCAGCTGTGGACGTCTAGTTATCATCATTTGTCATTATTACCATCGTACGATGATCATACTTATTTATAATGTAAACATAATTATTTATTATATGAGTAAATATACGACACTGTATTTTACGGACTTAACTGTATCCGTATTTTATGTTAACCCAACCGAATACAACAATACAAAAAAATCCAATTTGCCACATAACCAAAGCTTGGAATAATAAATTATTTTTATTGTCGACATCCTTTTAGTCCGCCATTATCTAGTAAGGAGGATATAGGCTGTAGGGTCCTTGAGACAATGTATCACGAATAACTAAAATATTAAAGTGGCCTGCCGCATTGCGGGCCAGTCAAGGACAGACGGACACCGTACATGTGGTGCTAACCAATACCAAGCACTCCCAACAAATCTCTGAAGATATAACCGTCCTTTCTGGCAGATTTTAAGGCAAAATAGTCCTTACGTTATCAATAAAACTATTGTCTTAATGCCACTTATAATGACAAGCCTTACTTATAGCACGATTTTTATTGATACCATGTTCTTTTCTCTCAAAAACCACAATATATTTTACCCACGTCACAACCGTGACTATCAACTAGTCCTCAACAGCTTTCATATCAAAAAAAAAAGGAAAACAAACCATTATTAATTCAAATGCTTCTCAATTTAAAACCCTATATAAAGGGGTTTAAGTGTAAATTTTATTGCGTGTTGATTTGTTTTATGCCTTCCTTAGTCCGTATGGGGGGTTTTAAAACCGTTCACGTGTTTTCCCTTCGGGTCCTAATTACGGTCTTGGATTCGCTCGTTAGGGTTGACCGTTTGGTCGGATTTGTATGGCTGCCCTACCTCCATGAAATAGTACCTTTCTTCCTTGTAACCTTGTCGTAACAAGACGGGCTTTGGGGATTCGAGCCTTAGTTGTCAGCACATGTTATACAATGTAAAGTAAATTATACAAAAAGCATTTATTTATCTTCGCTTGCTGTCCCAAATTGTGTCTTATTTATCAAGAAAACATTGAATGTTGTTGTATGATCTAAGCCGGTAAACGAGCAGACATATTGCGTGATGGTAAGCAATCGCCGTCGTCCATGGACACCCGAATCACCAGAGGTATTACAAGTGCGTTGCCGAAGATTTTGGGGGTTAGGAATTTTAGGGTTGCTTGGAAATCGGGGATAGGAAAGATTGAGAATGTAGTAATCGGGCCTCGTGAGCAACCTCACTAACACAACGAAACACAACGCAAGCGTTTTTTCACGTCGGTTTTCTGTGAGGCCGTGATATCCGGTCGAGCCGGCCCATTCGTGCCGAAACATGGCTCTCCCACACTTATTACTTATTATGATCAACTACCACCTACCGATATTATAATATACTAGCTACTGCCGCGCGGTTTCACTCGCTCTGCTCGGTTCCTATAAATCGTAGCGTGATGTTTTCTAGCCTATAACCTTCCTCGATAAATGCGCTATCCAACACAAAAAGAATTATTCAAATCGGATCAGTAGTTCCGGAGATTAGCGCGTTCAAACAAACAAACAAACTCTTCAGCTTTATAATATTATAGTATAGTATAGATAATTACTACTTAGTAATTATTCGTATTGAAAAGTCAGCTAAATATAGAATATAATATGTGTAATGGAATACTGGATTGAATGCTTATTTTCGCAGCTATGACATAAATCAAAGTTTCACCCATAGTTTTAAAATTAAAAAAAAATATTATAGCCAGAACAAAATATAATATAAACAACGTTACCTAACAAACACATAACCTTTCATTTCTCAGTCGGATTCAAGCGCGTCTTGTACAGACAATACAGAATTTCTTTTCATGCACGCTTCAGCCAATTGTATTTCGTAGCTGAAACAGGCAACATTGAACTTTGTGCCCATAGCTTTAGAGGCGATGTGACATGTATGAACAAGTTTGTATGTGGATAAATAAAATTCTTTGGGCGGACGTCGAGTAAAATGCGATTCTGAATTGGTTGTTCACTTCGATTTTTGGCTATGTACCGTGTGTACGATTTTGTTGTAAGAATGGACTTTAGGTAGTTACTGTGGCCATAAGTTACGCCTCGCCTTACCTATGGGATATTTCAACACACTTTATTGATACAGTTACGAGCTCCGTTGCTTTAAGGGTTTTTTGGGTGGGTTGAATATCATCAAATGACTCCAGAACCTATCTGATCCGGCATGGTTAACGGTGAACCAACTGCATAGAACAATTGGCTCATTTTTAGACTTCGATGATTCCTTAAATTTTAAGTGTCATGGCATCTATTCTTCCTAATTATGTGAGCGATGATGAGTTCGTGATATGGAGTGAGTTTATAACTTGAACCCAAGAGTGTACGACAGATAAAAAAACCGTCCTCAATTCTTGTTCAGTCGACCAACAAAGCAAGCATAATACTTAGTGACAAAAAACCTGATACTAGACGTATTATAATTCTACCAGTAACCTTACCAGAAACAGCCACAGTATCGATTTCAGAGCAAATGTAATAAAAATATCATTAGAGTGTTAAGCTCGACTTAATATTCTTCCTTGAAATGCAAATGTAGGGTGAATTCAAAGTTCATTTCGCCTGTTTTGTTCCAAACTCTACTGGAATCATTGATTGTATCCCTAGGGTGCGGGATTCAATTCCGGCTTCAGTATCCTGAAAGTCGGAACGGGTTATACTCTTTTTTTTCCGATTCGTTCGTTCAATCACGAATTTCATGGACTTTTAGGTGATATTTGTAGTATTTTGGAAGTAAGGTAGATAATTTATGAGCCAATTTTAATTTCTAAATATTTTATTCTCTAACAATTGAGTATATTATTAATTTTATCCATAAAAAATTTTTTTTGATTGATTGTTGTCAAAACAACTGTGATGTCATGGTGGCCCGGACGCTTAAGACACCCTTCTCATGAGGAAATCCTCATGCATGAGAAGCAGATTGGACGGGTACGAAGCTTACCCACGCCACGGCAAGAACCGATGTAACTTCTTCCGAGTTATACGTACTTTCTAAGATTATTTAGACACCACTGACAAAAGGTGAAGGAAAACATCTTGATAATAATGATAATTGGTGTGACTGAGTCTATATCACAATACAGATACAAATACCCACCAATGATATACATTTCCAAATATGTCAGCAAATAAACATTTCCCCAAGCAACAATCCCTCTATTAGACGTGAAGTATCGACGCGAAGCTTCATTTCATACCCAAGTACAGTCGCGATCGAAAATATGTATGCATTCAATAAAATACAAGGCGAAATCTTTTTCTCGCAAGTTTCCAATGATATTGTGAAATATGATGCCGTTTATGAAAATATGTTTTCAAATATGTATTATGAAGGTTGTGACTTCATGGTCTGTATATGATTGTTGAATACTAGACCTTTAGTATGACCTAAGAGCTAGTTTTATCCCTAAAGGGGTAGGCGCATTATGACACGTAATGCCACTATACAATGTACACTTATTTTTCACCGGTTGTGTTATAAGTCCCATGTAATAGAAGGTGTGCCTATTGCCATATACCTACTTCGACAAACGAAAAATGCCCAGTAATTCTTTGCTCGACCTGGAAATCGAATCTGAGACCTCTTGCCCGGCAGTGACACTTACAACCACTCTGCCAACGAGACAGACGAAAAACTAGTAGATTTAAATGTTCTATATTATTCTATTATAATTTTGTAATGTTAATATATCTGTGTGTGTACTAGCATAGCCTTTCAAGTTATGTTTCTTATATAAAATGGAGTTATAAATTTTGTTCAAGAAGCGTCCATTTTATGAGATTAGTTTCGCCACATCTACTCCAAACTGCTACGCTGCGTTACCTAAGCAGAACACCAAACCAGCATACTCAAGGATCGTAAATTCAAAATGTGAATTATTTAGATTTAAAATAATAAAATAAAGATATTAAAATTCCTTGTAGACGTAGTTTTTCCTAAAGAAATAACCTAGTACTTACCAATATTCAGTGTCTGCTGACTAAAAATTATTATTATTCATTCAAATATAAACGTATCCATACTTTTCAGTAAATGTACGTGCCGTAATATGCACCTCTGCCTAGCCCTTCGGGGATGAAAGGCGTGACGTGGCATAAACTTTTCAGTAAAATTTGCAACTTAACTAAACAGACAAATTAATATTGTCTGTAACACATATTTTTGCGTCGAACTGTACATACATTTGTGAGAATCCAGAGAGCATTCGATCGTGATGGTTTTTTTCCCGAGATTAGTTCAGACTCATTCGATTTTTGCTCTAGTGATGGGTAACATAAGCGGTTTACTCGATATGCCTCGTTAAAGATCGACCATAAAAGGCAGATGTGGATGTGTAAAGGACCAGACCGAAATATACGAATAAGCGTTCTTTGGGACGAGAATTAATCCTTTATGGAGCTTAGTTTTTTTAAATAAGATAAAGTCATTTTATATTTGTAGAGTGTCAAAGAGTTTGTTGATAAAGTTACGTAAACTTTTTATGTAATATTCATTTTTTATACCATTATCTAGTACTAGTTCCAATCTCGTTAACCATGACTTTGTCTGCATGGTCAAAGAAAAAACTTGTCTACACCAAAAGACATACAAAAAAAAACATACTTTTTCATTTAAAATATTAAGTAAAAACAATGCTAGATATAAACAACACTATAATCAACTTTATATTTAAAAGTCCAACAACAATTGTCTAACTCCATAACCGAACTTTACTTACAACGATCAGCCACCACATTTAGACAAACTAGAAAAAACCAAAACAATATTGCAAACAAAAAAATATTTTTTAAAAAATTAAATGATTCGACACACTCCCATCACTACACGTCTCGCCTTCAGTGTCAAACTTTCTTTTTTTTTTCGAACGAACGGCAGATTTTTTGCGCCTCCCTATTAATGTCACGTTGGATAAAAAAAAGCCAATATTTGGTGTGACTTTAATAAATGTGACTTCCAAAATCAGATGATAGTCGGGAAGTTATGTGAAAAGTGTATTACGTTCTTTAACGTCAGGCTCAATTTATGAGCAGTGAGTTCAATAAAAAAGATGGCTGTCCATTCCATTTTTGACGTACGTTAGTGATGTGGAGCAAAAACTGTGTGTTATCGATAGAGAGACGTTAATGCGGTTTTTTATTTGCACATCTCTATTTAGTGCGATTCATTTAGCGTTATTTATTGAGTTTGTTTTCTTGGTTGGGTTGTAAGTTCCTCTAACAAGTACGGAGTAGATTTTTTTTTTGTTTAAGGTCGATTCATATCTGACGTAAAATACATCGAGCATATCATCGGCCGTACTGACGTATCATCGGTAGTACTGACGTATCATCGGTTGAGTATGAACAGTCAACTGTTTTTCTAAACATTTGTCTGTTCTGCCGTTACGCGATGCATGTTCATTCGTCAGTACGACGCTCGACGTATTTTACGGCAGACATGAACCGACCCTAAAAACCTGAGACTTTTTGCTCAGCAATTATATGTAATTATTGTCTAACTACACTAGAGACTCACCAATTTAAAAAAAATACAACTATTCCATCTCCAACCAGCCTTTCACTCATAACTCATATCACACAATATCAAGTCAGTTCAATTGACAAGAATTTGAAAAATATGATGAATGACGGGCGAACCCGGGTCCTTGTTGTTATGTATTGTGTGTGACGTTTAACATGGGTCAGATGGGGACCGAAAAAAGGACCCGATAAGTTTGAGAGGTCAAGTTTACATTATGGACTCTGCACACGTGACCTAAGGCATTCTTATGGGTTATATTTACTTTAAAAAGGGGTATTGGGTAAGATAGTTTGGGAATTTTCCACTGGCTTTATAAATACTTACTTACAACGTACTTACAAGGAGATTTTTTTATATAAGCTATTGGTTGCGTTTTTTGTTTGTCAGTGCGTTTTCATTTTATCATCATCATCAGCCGAGAGACGTCTCCTTAGTCCTCCACGTAGAACGACAAGCCGCCACCTGCATCCACTGGCTCTCGTATACAGACAGAGTATAAGCTGACTTGGGTGATAGGGTACTTTTTATCCCACGAAAACGTAGGAAAAGCCGCTGGCAGATGCTAGTATTAACCAAAATTATGATACTATTACTATCTACGTATAAACACAAATTAAGTACTCTCTTTAAAGCTAGTCTTGTTACGCTCTATAAAAATAACTAGTCCATATAAAACAAAAGTACTTCATAATTCTTATGTAACCAACTCACTTATATTTGTGTAGCCAATTATAATAATCTTAAGCAAAAATTGTCGCGTGTCGAAATAAAATTGTGGTGTTCAAGGCCTAAGTTTGACTCTATTTAGGGCATGTTAGGCGATAAGATCTGTGACCTTATTCTTAAGTATGTTTTGTTATTGAAGGCAAGTAAACAATAGGTATTAACCGAAATATAGTGACCTCAAGGTATTAGTGTTATTACGACAGCAGGTTGTTAGAAGACTCGTGTAAGTTGACCTTGAACTGCTGAATGATTGGTTGTGTGGGCGGAAATGTAACTGTGAAAGAATCGATAGCTATAGTTTTTATAATGATTGAGAATATTAATTTAAAGTTTTTACTGGCTTCTGCCAGCAGCTTTGCCCGCGTTCCCGTGGGATAAGTATCCTTTCACCTAAAACAGCTTATATCCTATCTATATACCAAATTTCAACAAAATCCGTTCAGTAGTTTCAGCGTGGTTGACGGACAAACATCACGGTACATGTGTTGTTGCAGACTTTATAATATTAGTACGATTGTAGTCTGAAAATGTGCGTGATGTTAAGTAGTAGACTAATGCCCTTGCAGTACATTAGTATATTAGTAGCTATATCGGTCCCAAAATCGAGGTGTTAAATACTCGCTACTCTTCTAAATACTATCATAGTGCGCACAAGGTATTACTTTTAATGGCTCTGTTAGAAAGAAATAAAACCATAACCATACTACTCAGTTCAGACAAAAACACGATGCTTTGTGGGGAAACATTCGTACAACAACGTATACAGTATCACATATAGAGTGGTTGTCACACCAGTAAGTCGACATAATCCCATAACCTACTGAGATGAGTCTTCAAACCGTTCGGGGATTACATGAATGAAAATTTTGCTTGTACACAATTCAGGGATTCAGAACAATAATCCCTTTGCGTGGTTCCATTGTTTATATGTGACATTTGGACAATTACATCGTATTATGCAACGGTTTAAAAATCTTTGGTTACCGTAGACAATGTTGGATCCATTACGTTTTTGGATTTGCGGATGATATATCTGATGGACTTTTTGGTAATATATGAAATGGTGCTATAGATGAAAGCTTCAGTTATTTAATATTATATTTAATTGGGAACTAGGACTCCTGTTCACACTACCAGATAAAAGATTTCATGTACTAATATTGTATCAGAATCCGCCTCATTTAAGAGCAAGAGCAAGCACTAACTGCTACATTATTTACTTGCAAACAATTACAAGAAAGTTTCTAGAAGTTGTTTCCACAAGACTAGCTCGTCGGTCTCCCGTCAGTCACCGGTAAAAGCCTTAAATGCAGGTGAAGCTGACTTTTAAAGAAGGTAGGCGTTGTACCATCAGGGGAGGCCGCCCCCAGTCGTTATCAAAATGCGCTCGACGATTGCAGATGGGGTGGGAAATTTATTGTATCGGCTCTCGCCAATGTTTGAAAATAAAACATGAAAACTTTTTTCTCACAAATGTTCGTTTGCAAAAATACTTCTGTGTGGAAAGTATGGAATATATAATATGTATGTAACTGCTCTGTTTACTCCCTCGAGGGTAGAGAAGCGTAGCCGAACTTACACTTTATTTTATGCGCCTTACATACATTTTCTAAGTTAAAATATGAAATATTAATGCTATACAAAGAAATACAAACTAGTAATAATGATAGTACTCACACATTAAAGGTTTAAATAATATAGAAAAATAAAATAAAATAAAAGTACGTGAGTGGCTCTCTAGTGCTACGGCGTAGCACTCTCGTGGCTACGCCGTAGCGTGCACGTAGTCGGTAAATCTTTAGCGCGGAACACGTCCGACTGTGGGCAAATAACTGGCTATTATATACTTATATTGCAGTCTCACAATTTGTTGGAAAACATATTTTATAACAAATACAAAATTAAAACTGCATGGCTGGCGCGGTGGCTGGGGCAACTGGCTGCCGAGCAACGTATAACTGGTTTAATTCCCGCACGGAGCAACTCCTATTGTGGTTCACCAATTATTATTTCGGGTTTGAGTGTCATGTGCATATAAAATTGTATGTTTGTAAACGCACCCATGACTCAAGAGAAATTTCTAGTATTGGGAAACGTTATTTTTTTTTTTATTCAAATCGCAGATACATAACCTTTGTATTCTATAACTTGGTAAAATGATTTCGAGCATAGTGAAAAATAGAACAGAGTTAGACAAATCTAAAACGTTCAACAATAAAACAGGGTTTGTGTGGGTGTCACTAAATGTCTGCAACTACGACTCTTTGTAAGAAATAATGTACGGTAATAATATTATGTTACATGTCATGTTATGTAACATCATACACTGTCATGTACTGACGTAATAATTACGATGCTGGCTCAAATCCCCAGTCTCCTGCATTGACAGTTAATACCTACCTTTTTTATAATTTACATTAATACCCACGATGTATCCCAACACTCTTTTGATCGCTTACAGCTTAAGCGGCTTAATAGCTTAAGCCAAGCGCTTTATGTAAAATCGTTTCGCTTTTGATAGAAATTTTGCACAAACACCACAATTTTATAGCTATTGGCGTTAAAATTAACTCTCTTTTTTCGTATTGTTTTCCGTCGAAGGTTTTTGCATTTAATTTAATTACTGATTCATTGATTGGATTTTTTTTGTTGGGAGAACCGATTATCAGATCGCTTGATGTAAGCGATCAGCGCCGTTCATAGACACCCGCAACACCAGAGGTGTTACAAATACATGGCCGGCCTTCAAAAACTATTCTCAATATTTAACTACACGCAATAGAAGAACCTATTCATCATCATCAGCATAATCGATTCCTTCCTATCACGGCACTCCTCTACTGTTATTTAAGAAGTTATTATCTACGCACACGTACTGAAGTCAAATACTCCCAAGAAAACATTGTGATAAAAATGTTATGAAATATTCAAACATAAAAGCTATATTTCAATTGAAAATGAATAGTAATAGAATTATTTGACACACAACCTCACGCCCGTCTCCCCTGGGGGTAGGCAGAGACAATGGAACGCCAACTGCCACGGTTCTTACACACTTCTTTCGCTTTATCAACAGTCATCAGTCTTTTCATGTATGCTTGTCGGTTAAATGTACTTTTAATTTGACCCTTTTTTAATATATTGCCAATCTGGTCGCTATATGTCTGGGGCGCCCTATACCGACGGTCCCACTCATATTCGCCTTGTATACTTCTTTCGTAAATCTGCTTTCATCCATCCTTTCTATAATATTATATATGTCCAAACCATCTTAACATTCTCTTTTCAATCCTTGTCACTACATCGTCTTTCAAACCACACTTTTCATCAATTATTTGACTACCTGTTAATGAAGCACGGTGTTCGTATTTTTATGGGATATGGCTGGTAAACGAACAGACAGATCACCTACCTGATGGTAAGCAATCGGCGGTGCCCGTGGACACCCGAAACGCTGGAGATGTTGTAAGCGCGTTGACTGTATTTTGTGGGTTAGGAATTTGAAGATTGTTGGAGGTTAGACAATTAGGGAGATTAGGGAGACGGGTAATTAGGCCTCTGGTAACCTCACTCATACGACGAAACATGACACAAGCGTTGTTTCTCGTCGGTTTTCTGACATCAATCGGGCCGGCCCATTGGTACCGAAGCATCGCTCTTCCATACTTAATGTCCGCTCGTTACAAAATAAGTGTGATAAACACCACACTTCCACAGATAACAGACGAAAATATTTCTACAACTACAACTACCAATCATCAGAAACAACAACAGTTTGAACCTAGACCCGTTTTTCAACAAACGATGAAAGAAAAAGAGCTTTAACGTGATAAATGCGTCTTCATAAATAACTGAGACGCCCCCTATTTTTCATGGCCTTATTTTTAACGACTGACCTTAATATCGACATCTGTTTTGGATCCTAGTGTTTTGAAGCCTAGCCCATCCAATCGAATGGGTACAGTTGACTGGTGAACAAACAAGGAACATTGTTACGCGCCCCGGCGTCGCCTGCCTTGGCTTCTCGCCAGTTTTGAACAAAACTATTCAAAAGCGTCCCTCTTTATGATTTCTTCTGGCCGAGTGCAATGTTTCAGAATGCACATTTTATTCATTGTACCGTAGCTGACGATAATGTGGCTCTGTAACTGTCTAGAATACTAAGTAAATTAAAATGTGGATGGTTTGCAGTTAGCATATTTAAGGTTTGTTTCGCAATGTCTCTTTCTTTATGGATAGTGGGAACGAATAGACAAATCACTTTATGATCAATACTACTCAACTGACGGAGAATCTGATGAAATGTGTAAGTTAATCTAACAGGAACGTATACAGACACTAGTCGAGCTAGCTGCTGCCGCTTGCGCCGGTTGCGTGCGTCACTTGATTTTCTAAAATAAAAGTTGCCTAAGTAAGTAACTCCTAAGTACAGCAAACAATCAGCTACCTGCTAAAAGAAGTCTCTCAAAATTAGTCCAGCCATTTCAGAGATTACCCAAAACAAACAGACATACAGACAAAAAATTTAAAAAAAATGTTATTTTGGTATATTTATCATATTATTATGTGCATGTAGAAAAAAGCGGTTATACCAATATTTCAAACAGACACTTACTATTGGGCAAAGTTTTAACAAAAAAAATCTCATAAAGATTCATCAATATAGATATTTTTGTTTACAATTTTAAGTGGAATTTCAGTTGTATTTTGTATCAAAAGGTCCTCTTATTTCTAACTTAAAAAGATCAAATGCGAGTACAAAGAGGCAATTTATAGTTTGAGTTAGCAAATTAAGTAGTTTGGGGTATTTTCCTTCGCTAAATGCGGGTCTGGCCTGATTTTATTTTACCTGAGATAAATATAGCTTTATATATTTTGATTTACATCTACGATATGGGAGAGCCTTGCTTCGGCACAAAAATAGGTCGGATCAACCGGAGTAACACCACGGCCTCAAAGAAAACCGACGTGAAACAACGCTTGCGTTATGTTTCGTGTGTAAGTGAGGTTACCAGAGACCCAATTGCGATGGTAGGAAAACCATTCATAGCACGTATTTTTCCATATAAAAAACATAGCTTAGCTGAGTCCATTTCCACCAACGCTATATGTGTACCAATGATTATGATTAGAAGCCAAACGCACCCACAGCAACGTAGTGTAGCACATCTCTGGTAGAAAAGCACTATTACTACACCTGGCATAACTTCGCATTCCGTATAACTATTGAGGATTTTCGGATAACCATTATGCTTCAACGTGAAATTATAAGGCGAAACGTTATGTTAATGTATTTATGTATAGCACAAAACCCTTCCATTGGCCACATTTAATTCTAGTGCCCTTACAACGTAATATTTTATGAGCATCCCTTAAGGTTCCAACCAGGCCACGTGCACATCGTATGACATCTCAACATCGTTTACCGGCGAACCTTTTGAATGTTCACAACCCTTCAAATGAAGCTATACTATACGGTGTAAACTGACCGTTGGATGTACGGAACGATCATACAAAGTGAGACCAAGATAAACTGGTTGTGTATAGCTTGATGTGCGTACAACACATACCTGCGGTAACTGAAATGTCTGTGGCATTTTCCTTGTATGGAATATGGATCTTCCGATACAATGCTTTTTTGGACTTCCGTACCCAAATCTGTGGAATGGGATGGGTAAGGCTTGTCCCGCTTTTGGTCTTACCTTTTGATGTAGGTTTAAGCGAGTGGTTTATAGTTTATCTTGAAAATTTAGTATACATAATAATAAAGTTCTACGCGTTGGACCGATGAGCTCGATAGAGGTAACATTATTTTTATTTTAGGTTTGACGTTTTATTACCTGGTGCCCGTGACTTCGCTCGCGTGGATTACAGACTTTGTGAGTAATAAAGAGTAGCCTAAACTACTCTTTAGTACATCAGCTACCTGCCTATTACAAACTATAGGTACTACTACAATAGGCTCACCCCTATTACAAGGGACTCATAACATAAATGATGAAATGTGGGTGTACATTGTATAGCGACATTACCTGCCGTAATGTGCACCTCTGCCTACCCCTTCGGGGGTAAAAGGCGTGACAGTTAAAAATCCCACGTAATAAGGGGTGAACCTATTGCCATACACTGGACACAAATCCGACCTCCGTGCTACCACTGAAAATGTTTCGAAAAACCAAAATAAGCCCTGTAATAAATCGTGAATCGAATCCGAGACCCCTTGTCCGGCAGTCGCCCTAGCGACCACTAGAAAACGAAACATGCAAACAAAACAAAATCCATGAAAAATCTTTTAATAATTTTTTTCACAGACATCCATGGTACATGGTTCAGTAAAAAACTAAAAACTATTTAAAGTGAGGACATATAACTCTGTTTCTGACCGACCGTATAATGAATTAGGGCCCGCTTTGTAAAACTTGGGGCAAACAGCTAAACTTTCATGGGCTCTCACCTTGGGGGTGTTGACCTGCTTAATTTGGGGCAACCTCAAAAACTAGCAACCTCTGCGCTAAGCTTGTTTTGAGGATTTTCGCTTTAATTACACTGCACGGCCCCGGAACCCGTATTGGAAATTAAATTAATCTCCTTAATGTGTGTAGCTAGCACATGTCTACATACTACTTGATCAACTTTTAACTATCTATGGAGTTTTATAGTGTGTCGGGCAAAGTATTATTGGATGTTTAAGTTTCGTGAGATATACATAATTAATTATATTGTCATTCGGTTGTCGGTGTCGCGAAGTGCTCATATGAGTCTCTGGCATGGCTTGAACCTAACTAACTAGTTACGGAAGCTGAAAAACAGAATATTTATTTATTGTATGTTTTGGTCGCAAGTGCGATTGTCGGACAAGGGATCTTGGGTTTGATTCCCGGGTCGGGCAAAGTATTATTGGTTATTTATTGGGTTTTAAAAAAAATCTCAGTAGTAGCACGGAGTCAAGACTTGTGACTAGTATTTGTATATAGCAATAGAGTCACCCCCTATTACAAGGGACTTATAACACAAATGGTGAATAGTGAGTGTACATTGTATAGTGGGATTACGTGCCATAATGTGCAGCTCTACCTACAACTTTGGGGATAAAAAGGCGTGATATTGCGTTTCTTTCTGTTTCGATGTCTGATTCCGTTCCAACAATAAAATAAACCATAAACGGAATAATAAAATAAATATAATACTTTACTTGTCATTGTCATCTAAGCGGATAGTGGTCTACTAAGTCTGTACATCAGATGGTTGAAGGAGCCTCATGTCCGCTTATAGGCTAAGATACCCCCCCTCCCTTCAACGGGGTGAAAAAGGGGGTGAGTAGGGTAGAGGTCGTTTATTTCTTCACTTGTGACGACAGATATGAGAATATTATTGTGTTTGATGTCCCGATTGAGATGTAGGCCAGCCGATTGTATTGGTACGTACTTACAAAGCATTGTGCGCAGATATCAGTTTAATATTGCTGCAAATGTTTGAATATTTTATTTTTATTTTGCATAGATAAAGTGACTAATGTATTTTTATCTATGTAGGGAGCAATGTAATGTTACTTACCCATCATCATCATCATCATCATCAGTCTATAAGTGTCCACTGCTGATAAAAACCTCGTGTCACATAAAGAAGGTTTGAGCATTAATCACCTCACTTGCTCAATATGGGTTGGCGATTTCAAACTTATAATTCGAAATTATAAGCCCAAGTTTCCTCACGATGTAATAAAATCGATCTAACCATTTCAGAGATTTGCCGGAACAAATAGACAAAAATTGTAAATAAATATATTTTGGTGTATTTCAATATTACAAACAGACATTCCATTTTTATTTATTAGTCTAGACTAGATTGGTTCTTATGTGAATCAAATTGTGTTAGAATTAAAGAAATACAAACACACACACACACATAGATAAATCTTTCTTAAACGGAAAATCTTAACGTTTCCATATAAACTAAAACTCAATATTCTTTTGTTAAAGAAAAAATATGTATAAACATTTTTCTCAAAAGCTTATCTAACTCTGATGTTATAGGACATTTTGTGAATATTTCCTGCGATACGTATCTTATAATTTCACATACATTTTTAGTCTACGAATCTTGAGGAAATCTAAACGGTTTTCTTGAGAATACGTTTAACCGAAACGTGATTCTCAAAGATAATTTGACTCATCTTTCTAAAGTATCTTTGCCATCACACTCAGGGTCATATCATCTTGGAGTCACGGCGTCGAAATTAAACCAGTTCGAGTCAGATTCTCACATGATAAGTTCCGTACTAAAAAAAATTATAATAAATAAATAAACTCGACTACAGACTCTAGTTTCCCGACAGTCGCGCCGTCGTATGTCGCGGAATGCTGCTCTTGAATATGAGCCTCTACCATGGCTTGAAACTAATCGAGATTCTCGTCAAACAGTTACATGAGTAAGCCGATAACACAATAATTAATTTAATGTCTCAGGAAAGTTATAATAAAATAATAATGAAGAAATTTCATATTTTTATAAAGATTCCTTTGAAACTTTTTTTGCTTAAACATTTCCTGGATATTAATTATCTTATCTTATCATCATCATCATCATTTTCATAATTTCAATCCTAGATACCTCGCTGTTTCATTTCTCTCCCTTATTTCGTCATATTTCTCGACATTTTGCATACCTCATGCATTATTTAAAAAATATTAATGAATACCAACACTAAATAATTATTTATCGATTTAAATATTTAACTATTTAGACTGAACATCACTATTTTTCGAACTCGAAATTAATCGAGCATCTCCGAATAATTTATGTAAGGTACCCGCTAAACATTATTTAAAAAAAGTACATATCAAATAGACAAACTTTATTCGAACCCTTTGATTACAGAACTCTAAAAAGTAAGGAAGCGAAGCGAATTCTAATTTTAACGAAAACAGCATGGCTGCCGCGATAAGAGCTTGAATTTTATAAGCTATAATATTGTAAGCAATCAGTCAGTGCTCCCACCCTTATCTTACAAACCAAACTAGGTACGTATTAAATTAACTTTCTTCACAAAAGGGATGCGGCATTGTCGATCGGAACCCAGCAATCCGAAAATTTACTCGATTCTATTTTAAATGAATACGTAATCGACTTACGAGAAATCGTTCATCTGAAGCTATTTTTAGATGAAAGAGAAATTGTCTTTTAATGTTAATCATAATAATGTACGTCGAATAAATTCGTGTTCAATGTAAATAATTTTAAAAACTAATTATTATGTTATTGGCTTACTCACGTAACTGTTTGACGAGGAACTCGACTAGTTTTAAGCTAGAGGCTCATATTCTTGAGCAGCATTACGCGACAATCGCCGCATCGCCGCATCGTGTGTCGCGGAATGCGGCAAACAGTTACGTGAGAAAATCGGTAAAATAATAATTAATTTTAAAAACAATACTTTTCTTTTTGAAATCGTAATTTTTTTATGTACTTAAATAAAGTTTCGAGTGGAGTTTTTAATTGATTTTATTTATTCTTTATAATCGGTTTTGGTAAATTATTTATTTAATCGCCGCGTCGTCACGAGCACAGGGCAATAAACTGCTAGGAAAATCAATCTTCGTTTAATTAACTACTTTGGGACGGATACTCGTAAATCGATCGAGGGGAAACTGTCTTCCAATTTAATTTGACGAACCCCAAGGTAAGTAAGTGGGCAATTGTTTTTTTAAGACAGAAACTTCGTGAAGAATTCTGTTTAGACTCGTAATAAAATCTCGTTATTGGAAATCTTTGTTTAGGTTTTTTGACTGTGTTGTTAGAGCTACTACTGTTACGTTACGGCACGGTATGCGCACGCTTTCGTCAATTAACGAATGCATGACGATTGTAAGTCGAATGTTTGCATCTTGCGCAAACACGACTGCTGAGAGGCACAAGGGATTTGAATAATGGTTATAATAATAGTAGGCTTACCTACTTACTTACTACTTATAATTAATACTTAACTATTACTTATAACATTTCGTAATTATGCCCGGTTTTTAAGAGATATACATTGACCATCTTAAAACTAAGAGTGATTATCACTTTTATGTTAATTATGTGTTTGTCTGCCTATCCTTAATAGGATTGTAAGTTGTTCAAAAGTCAAGACAATTAAATCCCTTATTAAGTCTAATTTTAGAATAATTTATTGTAACTGTCGCCATCTATTTTAATATTAATTAAGTGTTAAATCTTAAATTTCATTGTCACATTTTAATTAAGATTGAGTTATTAAAGCAATATGATAATGTTTTATTAAAATTCACTTAATTCTCTCAATATTACGTAACATATTCTGAAAATTGAAGAAGAGGTAAGCAGACGAATAACTGTTGTGTTGTTAAAACCAAATTTTAATAAAAACGAAAAGGTATCTCAGTTGGTTCGTACATACTTATACATTATCTACCCTGAAATTGAACTTGAAAATTCTAGGACAATAGAATTTGCTACCAAAAAGCTATTACCTAATTGATTCGTTGTGTTAAAAACTAAGTAAACTAACATAAAAAGAAGTATTTTAAAAACCCCAATTTCTCAAAAAGCATAACAACAACAATCGAATAGAAAGCAAGCAATAGCGATTGTTCTTTTTTTAAATTCACAAACTGTGCTAACTCTCTGGTCGCGGGTTAGTGGGGAAACGATAAATAAAAATCCGGTATAGTTTCGATAGAGATCGCCGGTTTACCGGTTTTTATAGCGAATCGGAAAAGTTTGTTTCCACTACTTTTTTTTCCGCGCCCCCAGGGTGTTGTCACACACAATATTTCCAGGGGTGTCCCTAAGTAAACTAATGCTAGTTCCGAAAAAAAAAACTTTTCATGATCGTCACGTTTTGCCTATTTTTTACTTCGGTTCAAGGGAAGTGGCTTATTTTATGTCAGTTTCATCTCGTTTTAGGAGATCATTGTGAGTTTCCTTTGAGAAAACAGCGTCAAACTACATAGATTATCATATTTCTGTGACTTGTAACTCTTTAGATTTCACGGAAGAAGGAGGAATAGGATTAAAATAACTAACAGTGAGTGAGTAATCTGAATTATTGTTTTAAGAAAAGTTTATCAAGATAAGTAAAAGTTTTTTTTATTCGATATAAACTAATGCTTGACTACAATCCCACCAAATAAATACATTAAATACTAAATACATTACAGTATTTTGGTTAATCAATCCCATCAAAAACCGAAACTGTATCGATTTAATAAAATAACTCGTTAACAATCTCACTTATCTACTATTTAATCCAATATGTATTGTAAGAACAATGTAGCACTAAATTATAGGTAGATAGATAAATCTAAATGAAGAATATTTTAGAATTCTAAGTAGCTAAAAGCACTTAGCCTGAAACCTTTACCCCGTATTATAACGAAAATAATAGCAGCATTATTGATGAAGATGTATCTACGCCTTTACTGCAAATATGTGTATTAAGAGGATCGAAGTCATATTGTACGAAATAGTACACATACAATATAGGTTTTACATCGTAAAAATTAAATAACACTGTTTTTTTAACCACACTATTATGTTGGCTCTTCTATATCACGATAGTAAAAAAGAATAAAAAAAGATTCACATTTTTATAATCGTTCTTCATCATCACTATAATCAACAGCCTATAAGCGCCCACTGCTGACTAAAGACCTCTTCTTACACAGAGAAGGTTTAATAACTACGCTTACTCAATACGCATTTGCGATTTCAAACTTCAAACACTGATTTCAGGTTTCCTCGCGATGTTTTCCTTCACAGTTTGTCAGTGGTGTCAAAATAATCTTAGGAAGTACACATTCCTCGGAAAAGGTCCCATTGGTACTTGCTATTGGTAGGTTTTGAACCTACACCTTCATGCATAAACCTCCGAGCCACCACGACAAAAATTGTTCTTAGAGTAAGCCTATTCTAATCACTACATAGTATAAAACAAAGTCGCTTTCACTGTCCCTATTTCCTTTTGTATGCTTAAATCTTTAAAACTACGCAATGGATTTTGATGCAGTTTTTTTTTAATAAATAGAATGATTCAAGAGGAAAGATTATATGTATAATACATGCATAATATATCACCATTACACCCATGCGAAACTGGGGTGGGTCGCTAGTAATAAATAAATAATGATCAGAATCCATAGTTCCTAGTATTACTAGTTATTTCAAAATAGTCCCAGAGGCTATGTTGTCTATTGAACTGACAAATAAGATCGTGTAAAGAATATGTTCCAAGTTCTTTTGTCTCGGAAATCGAAGTACTATTGGTTAGTCGAGAAAATAACTATTTGACGTTAACATTTCCGACAATTCTTATAAACAATTAATGGAAACTTACTATAGTATAAAATCAATAATGTTTTCTTTAAAAGTGTTGCCACACACTAGGAACACAAACATACAAGTTACAAACATACAAGTTCACATACACATAACATCCAGACCCAGAACAACAATTTGTGGTTCACACATAGAGTTGTTCCGTGCGGGAATCGAACCCGAGCCACATTGCACGGCAGCCATTTTCCTAGCCACCGCGCCAACCGTGCAGTCTGTCAGTCAGTGTTTATATTGGTACTATACCTTTTTTATTTCGGCTCTGCAAGTGCAAGCGTTGCGTGTGTGTGTCGTACGATAAGTGACCAAATTGGCATCTGTCAATTTACCGCTATAATGTCTATGACCCTCATTTTGTAACATGCGCAGTTCGTACTTAAGTCGACAGTTGGTAAATTTAATAAATAGGTGTTAGTTACATTAGTTTCTTTGGAGTCACAAAAGGCAATAACAACATACTTATCATTTAATGTAGGATCCCTGATTAGCTAAGGTATTCAATAATAAATCCAAAGTAAGTAATAATATTATATTTGTACCTATGTCTCAGGGCGAGAATCCAAACTCAGATATCGTAGTACGTCGCCATACATCCGACCAGGAACCAAACAGTAGTTATCATTAACAAAAGGAAATAATACCAGCTCTAACCAATCACAGCTTAAAACGAAAAGACAGTAAAAAAAATAAGTTTCCTACCACAATCCGTCGAAACACACAGGGTGAAAACTTTCCAAGTTTATACGAACTTGGTATAAAATCGTTGCGATGCCGTCACGCGATACGAACATTACACGCCGATATTATTGGCAAATACGAAAATGTTTTGTATGGTGTCTAAAGTTTTGGTATTTCCCCAATTTAGCACCTCGTGTGAAACGATCCGATATTGTGCTGTTAATGATCAAATTACTCCGGGGCTGCGGACTAAATAGCGGGTTACTGGGGCTCCGGCTCGAAAAGCAGGAGTAGGAACGGGGTGGTTTTTAGCCAGTAAGAGTCTGACACTCTCTTCCGCCTCGTCAAGAAAAAAATTTATCGAATTACGCGAGCTCGCATTTTTGGGGAGTAAAGAACATCTTTGTTATATGTTTTCATTACAAAATAAGGAAAAATAATGTACATTCATATTAAATGTAACACGGTGTTATTGCCGCTAAAAGCTTCAGAAGCTCATTTTTTTTTACAAAAGTCAATAAACCTGGTTTAATTTCAGACTTAGTGCTAATTACAAAGATTTTTCATAAAACTAAAAAACTGAAAATACTTTTCATCCAAGTATGTTACAGTTTTTACAATTTGCAACATAACCTGTGAAAAGTGTGTAGAATGCTGTTTCATTATACACTGCTGCCTACTCCAAATTCTTCGAACAATAAGGTATATCATTACGTTATCATTTAGCTCCAAATAGCGATTCGTAATCATTTACAAACATACTAAAATAATGTAGTTAACATATCGAATCAAATGGAAATGTCGATAGTTGTATTCGAAACATTCGAATAATCGAATTACGCCTCGCTGATTCCAAATCAAATCGCTGAAGATTAATAATTCAGTACAATATTCAAGTGATTAGGTCCTAAAGGTAGATTCATAGGGATATAAATAGTTGTCATGTCTTGGTACACACACCGGTAGTGGGGCAGACGTATCGCCTGATTGTAAGCAATCGCCGCCGCCCATGGACATTTTGTCGGCCATTTAGGGGATATTAATTTAAGGGTTGTTGGGGAATCGGGGATTGGGAAGATTGGGAAGCGGGGATTTGCGCCTCCGGTAACTTCACTCACGCAACGCACGCGTTGTTTCACGTCGGTTTTCTGCTTGACCGTGGTATCACTCCGATCGAGCCGGCCCATTCGTGCCGAAGCTTTCAGGGACAAAAGGCATGACGTTGCAAAAAAAGCGAGTGACAATCACTGGGAGACTGTAGGGCTCAGCTATATAAGACAGAAGCCTGAATCTCCATCTCCATGCTTGGCAGGTGCGTTGGAAAAGCACAGTTTTATCAAAGAACGTTTCTGCCTTGTCTCTCTTAAAGCCAAACTTCACTAACTGCTAAGTTTACTAGTAATAATAGAATGAGTAAATAGTTATAAGTTACAACAAGTCTATGTACCATTTACTCGACTTAATCATAAAGTTAGTATTTGTATTTCGCTCGGCCGCTAGTCCTAATTTAGTTTGGTACTGGAGAGAATGGTGGGATGTTTTCTTATTTCTGTATTTATTTACTGACTGTGTCATTGGTTGCGTGGTTGCTATTATAGCTGTTGAACATGGAGTATCAAGTTCACGTGTGACTTGGAGTTTAACATTTTCAAAATTCTGTTATCATTTTGGACGTTTTATTTTACTGGACATTGGAAACGGGTACGTTGAGCCGAATGTCAACTCTTAGTTTTAATCATCTACAATTCTCAGTATTATGTTATTACATAATAGGATAATAATTGTGCACAATATCAAATATAGAGCCTGGATTAGGGTAATTGGTGAAGCTAATTGCCGTTAGTGGTGATAGGAGGGCCTTTTACATAGAGCATAATATTATTAAGTTCATAGTCAACATTCTTCAAACCATTTGTTTTTAAAAGGCCAGCAACACACCTGAAAACTCCTCTGGTGTTACCGGTGTCCATGGGAACACTGATCGCTTACCATCAGGTGACGCGTATGCTCATTTACCTCCTATCCCACAAAAAACTAGACAGATTAAAAAAGAAGATATTTAAATATATATCCTTCTGTAGATAATTTATTCTCGTTTGACCCGATTCGATTTGTTCATTAGTCTGAACCATATTTTTAAAGACTCGTGGTATACTGTATGGGGAAAACCCTCACGACTTCATTTAAACCACATATTAGTTATCATGTTAGCTGACAGTATACGAAAAATTATCGAAGTAGGCCCAGAAGGTAAGCCAAAAAGTGTTTTTTTCTATTTGAGCTAATTTGAACACTTTTTACAAATACGGCATTAGTTATAACAGCCACACCGCATGTCCGTTAGATTCCTAGACAACCTACTACATTCAAGCTCTTCTGTAATCAAGAAACAAGGAGCTGTTCATACAGAATTTAATAGATGATTAATTTGAAAATTTCAATTTTTTAATTCGGTTTTCGTTGATATATTTTGTAGTTGTGTTTATGCTTCTGTGAACTAGTAATACTTGTAGTTTCATTAGTCTTATGAGCGAATGAAAGTAGAAGTCATATTAGCGATTTTCATACTGTATGTATAACATTAATTCTATAACCAAAAGAATTTGAAAAGTATACCGTAATAGTAATTGTGGTATCTGCATAGTGTGGCGTTGCATGTTAGCAGCCATGGTGTGACGTCACGCGACGCACAAAAATAACGTTATTATGCGAACCAATATTATACTTATTTTTACTTTATATTAGTTGTTCTAAAAGTATCTACCACGGCTTTAATGGGAGGTAGTGTTGTGGTTGAAGATTAAAATTGTGAATATAAATGATTGATTGAATTGAATTAAAAAAAAATACTTATGAGTAATTAAAAAAATATATACGTATCCGTTTATTTTAAAAGAGCTGTCTCTTTCACTGTCTCTGTCAAATGCTATCAATTGTTTTCATTCACAAATACGCACAACGCTTTGCAGAGTAGAGTCAATGTTCATTTAATTTCTTTGTGTTTTCAAATGGAATTAACTGGTCCAGGATACGAAATTTCTTCACTATTGTAATCTTCAAACACAACACTACCACCTATTAAAGCCGTGGCAGATAATTTTAGAACACCTTATATACATACTATTTATCTTGGTACTAGTTTAGCTAGGTTAGCTTCTGCTAATAGTATCGCCCGTGATACCAAGGTAGCAAAAACAAAACATAATTTTTTACCCTGACTGTGATAATAAATTAGGTACCTTTTTACCCCACATACTTCTAAAGAGACCTTGTGTATCATTTATTAAAAAAACACAAACGCATTTATTCGTAATACAGCACGTTTGTAATTGAAATAACTTGAAAATAAATACCTAGGAATGACACGATTACTTTAGACTTTACATATAGTCAACGTAAACTCTACATTTTTGGGTTTATCTAAAATTCTAAATTATAAGCACTAAGTCTGAAATTATACTCAGTGTATGCCAACAGGCTCACCCCCATTTACATGGGACATAACGTAATATATGTAAAAATGGTGTTAGTTACATTAAATAGAAGAAATTAAAAGCTGTATTATAACGTGTACCTAACAAACTATCCACCTCTATCGCTGTATAATTATTGAGCCTTTATTGAAAACTTTATGTCTACATTGTACCTATTAATTAAACTAGGTAATAAATACAAAATAGTCAAAGCCAATATTATTTATTTCAAATAGACCGGGAAGGCACTTTTGCACGTCAAAGCAAATATATATTAAAATAAAAAGTCTGTCTGTCGGTCAGTCCTCTCGTTGCTCTATTTGCTCGTCCCAAAGTGTAGATCCCTATGGCGAAGAACGAGCAAGAAACTCAATAGGTTACTCTTTTACAATCAGGTTTACAATACAATACTTGGTTACATTGTTTCGTTGGTTCAATTATGTTGAGAACAATGTAACACCAATATTCAGTCAAAGAGATCGAAAAATATATGTTGTTAGACTACACTACCGAATTGTATTCATTATGTAATGATAGTAATTTGTGAAATAAATATATAAAATAAATTTAAAATGCGCATATTAATAGAGGTGCCTTACGTACCCCAACAATCTGATATGACACTTGGTCATGTTCTAAAAATGTTACCAAAATTGATATTTTTAACCCTACATCCAGTACCAACACATATTTTTATCGTGCAAATATTTTAATCGCCAAGAGGCCCCTGGTGGCTATTTGTATCCGCAATACTAAAATAAATCGAAATAAAGTATTTTCACAAACTATTCATACAACTTTCTCTTCAATCTACACAAATATTCTTCGCTCGTAAAACATAAATAGATTGGTTAAAGTTTCTTTTTTATCATGTGTAAATTACACTTGCGAAATAACTAAGATTCATATTTTCATTATTATAGATCTAAGATTATTTATTTATCTTTAAAAAAGTGTAATTTGTTTTTTTATTAATTAAATAATAAATTAAAGAATTAATGTCACATATAATTCTTATACACATTAGGGAACGAATGGCCTCACATAAAAACCCCAAAAATTACACCACCAAATAAATCGTATGTGCATATTAAATAATCATAATCGTCCACTAACCATTCATTTGTAAACCTAATACCATAAAAAAGCACTCACCTTAATTTTTAAACGGACTAATTTAATAACTGACACACTGACACTAACTCAGAAACACTAATTATACATTTCAACCGCACTCACGATAAAATTTTTCACGTTAAAAACAAATACGGTACGTTAACACTGTAAGAACACTATTTATTTTTCAAAGATTTTTGTAATTTATCACACACACATAACACTATTTTAAGTTTTACTTTTTAGTTTCCACTGCGAGTGATATATTTTCGTAGTACCTCCGTGAGAAGCGACACGACCTCCTCCGCGCGCGGTCTGAAAGGAACTGACTATAGCTCGCGTGAATTTGTGTTTGTAGGTAGGTAGGTATCATCGCGAAATATGCCTGCATAAATAAATAGTGGACCGGCAGAAATATGATCATGAATACTCATTAAAATATGCAGTATCCATACATCATGGATGTTCTATACTGTATGTATGCCCTGTTAAAGGAATAATGATGGAGTTTCTTGCTCGTTCTTCTCCATAGGACTCTACATTATGGAACGAGCCCCTAGCTTCACTGACGGACAGTCTTACGTAGTCATATTGTCACGCCCTTTATCCCCGAAGGGTTAGGCAGAGGTGCACATTACGCCACGTAATGCCGCTATATAATGTATATCTACTTTTCACCATTAGTGTTATAAGTCCCACGTAATAGGGGTGAGTGTATTGAAACCTATTGAGTCTGACGTAGTATTTTATTTATTAACTTTCCCAAAGTTTTATGGTATAGCTCAGTTGGCGTTAGTCAAACGAGATCACATCACCTGATGGTTAGCAATCGGCTGCGCCCATGGACACCCGCAACTCTAGAGGAGTTACCATTGTGTTGATGGCCCTTTAGGGGTTAAGATATTTGGGGATTGGGATAAGGGGTCCGGTAACCTCACTCACATGGTGAAACACAACACAATCGTGTATTGTTTGGTTGAAATAAATTCTTTGAAAAAAATATGCAAGATAGTATTTAACGTAGCCTAGCCGTATAATTTTTTCGTGTGTCACAAGTGCATTTACAAACATACAACTTCTTATACACCTTGGATAGTCCATCCGACTGCACGGTTAGCGCGGTGGCTGGGCAACCGGCTGCCGCGCAACGTATAGCTGGTTCAATTCCCGCACGGAGCAACTCTTTGTTTGATCTATAAATTGTTGTTCCGGGTCTGAGTGTGATGTGTATGTGAAATTGTATATTTGTAAAACGCAGCCACGAACAGTAAATCCTAGTGTGGAGCAAGGATTAAAAAAATATCAAGGTAGGTTATAGGCTACAAAACATAACGCTACGATCAATAGGAGCCGAGCAGAGCGGGTGAAACCGCAAGAGATTAGCTATGTAATACAAGACATTGTTAAAGGGCCTAAATAAATAACCGAACTGATTCAAAAATCTCTGAATCAATCAATCAATAGATTTTTTAAAGAATGACAATACTGCTAATGTGTAGAATCAGTCAAGTAGCTTGATTTCAATACCTAACCATATGGTACTCAGTTCTTCAATGATTTTAAATAATCCGGAGCTGCGGACTACCTAGCGGATTTACCGGGGCTCCAGCTCGAAGAGCAGGAATAGAAACGGGGTGGTTTTTAGTCAGTAAGAGTCTGATACTCCCTCTCGCGTCACCTAAGGCGGGATAAGTCATTGGGTGGCTTTCCTCTTAAAAAAACTGATCCGTATCAATAGGCTATTTTAAATAAGAACAACATACTTAGGTTATAGGTACACCTAATCTCATGACAAAATTTACATAATTTTAATTGAACAGCATGTATGGTCAAGCAAAGTAAAAGTTTATACAAAATTTCAGCTCAATCAGTTGAAGATATCTGCTCCAAAATGTAGTTGCAAAATTTCACTTCACACTACTAGCTTCCGCCCAATGCGGATGTCGGCCTTCGCGTGGATGTTTTATTTCTCCATTTTGAGTAACTGTGACATTGACATCTTATAAAGATTTTTATTTCTACGTATTTTTCCAGGATAAAAAGTATCCTATTTTATGCCCAGGATAATAACAGACAGACAGACAAACAAACAAAAATTAATCCCATATTAGATAATATCCTATACCATCCACTTTACACACACACACACATACACACAATGCAAGTTGAATAAAAGCTTGTGTAAATAAATAAATAAATTCTGTTGTTAATATCTGAACAACAAGGTTTATGAATAAAGAGCCGGCGGCCATCTTGCTTACATTATAACGCAGTCAGCCACACTTGGCACAATTAAACTTTTCACATTGGGCTACAGGTCAGCGTGGACCGTTTAATGAACAAACTTCAGGAATCTTGTACATTGGCGTTGATTCAAGTTAACAACGTCTACTACGTGTCAAACTCTCTGTGTTAGCAATAGCAATAGTATAACGATTACATCTGTCACAATTATAACAATGTTGACTTTTCAAAGTAGTTAGTAAGTATAATTATGGTTTAATTGGAATAAATGATTTGACTTTGACTTTGAACATACGTTATCACGGTGTTCTATGAAATTGACGATGATATAACATATTCATTGCATCGCATCTGCATAGCATAGCCTATATTTGTTTATATTTTATTTTCATACAGTTGTGTATGGCCTCTTCATCAACAACATTGTGAGAGTCCACAGGCAACAATATTGTATTATACTCTACCTAAACACATATTTAAAATAAGAAGAATTCTTTTAATTCGATATTGCAAGTATTTACTTCGTTTTGACAATGACAGAAACGATCTCAATGGCCATTATAATACGTAATAAGTGCCGGTAAGTTACACAAACTCATTTGGGCATCGCTGTTTGGAGTTAGTGAGAGGCTCTGTAGCTAGTTCACACATTCGACATGGTTCACGCTTGATTTCACTACAATTAATCGTCTCGAGAATGTTTTGAAACGGTAATTATAGTTGTAGCTTTAAGCTTTAGGTACCATCTAGTTCAGCTACCTTCTCAAGTTTGTCAGTGTTGACATTTTAAGTTCTTGATAGAGCCGATCAAAGAGTAGTGTTTTGCGGAGATGTAAATCAAAATGACTAGAAAACCGAACGCTATTTTTCTCATTTTCAATTTCTTTTGCTTACATTCTTACGAAAATCTACAAAAACTAATCTTTGAATGCTCCTTAAACGGCTCTAAAAATATGTAAAACTATCATCATCAACAGCCCGCAAATGTATCAGTCCCCTACTGAACTGTTTCTCCTCTACATAAAATCTTAATCTCCACGCAGTTGGCAGGTTGGAGATCGCAGTTTAAAAGTTTTTTCTATCAAATGATCAATCCCTTAGTCTGCTCTTATAACATCGGCAAGAAACACATTAAAAAACATACATTTACTTACCTACGTTACTCGAATAACACATAGATGTTTGCTGAAAATGATTTTTAAAAGGGTATTTAAGGTACATGTGGATGTGTGGTGAGCTGTATAGGAAACGGAAGACATAAAGTGCGGTGAGCGCGCGATACCACTGGTAATGTGATCGCGGAGGCTAGATGCGAACGCAGGCATTAATATATTCTGAATGAACCTCATGATAACAGTTTTGGTAACGGGTTCGACCTATTTTTTATGCAATGTGCTGATAATAATCCCCTAACGACTTACCTTTGCTTTTATGGATACTCGTACTTTAACTTTTGTATGAAATGGGCAATGGGGCGGCTAAGGAGCAGACCTGATGGTGAGCAATCAGCACCGCACATGGACTGCGAAGTACTGTTGTTTACGTTGGCTGGAGAGCGCAGACGACTCTTGCGATGTTGCGCAAGAGTAAGTGAAGTATTATTATAACTTTCGTGAGACTTACTAAATTAATTATTATGTTATCGGCTTACTCTCGTAACTGTTTGACGAGGAACTCGACTAGTTTCAAGCCATGCTAGAGGCTCATATTCAAGAGCAGCATTCCGCGACACACGACGCGGCGATTGTCGCGCTGCTACTGGACAATCGCCGCGTGGCTGGCATGGCCTGAGACTAGTCGAGTTCCTCGTCAAACAGTTACGTGAGTAAACCGATAACATAATAATTAGTTAAGTAAAGTAGTTTGCACGGCAAAGGCCTCCCTCCTACCGTCTACCGTTTAACGTCGTTTCATTCCTCTCTATGCAGAGATTTCGTGATTTCGTAATAATTAAGTTTCATTACATAATTCTCTATCTAAAGAAGGTATTACAAGAAAACTTATATGTAAGATAAATAAAAAATTTTGATGTCATTTTTTGAGTGGGAAAATCATCCACTGTCTTCTCTCGCCTTGGACGAGGCGAAAAAGTGTCAGACTCTTACTGACTAAAAACCACCCCGTTCCTACTCCTGCTTTTCGAGCTGGAGCCCCTGTAACCCGTTAGGCAGTACGCAGCCCGGGTTATTTTTGACGCCTAAGATATTTTGATGACCCTATCACATCCTCGGTGACGCCTCCCCCTCAGTTCGTACCTGGAAAGGGGGTTCTTATCCGTGAATTTGCCACGAATACAAACAGCATAGTTACGTCACTGAAAAATCCGAAAACGCAACTATGTATTGTACTTTGTCATCACAATTCGCTCGAGACCTTTTTTACGTCATCTCTGCTAGTATATATATATATATATATATATATATATATATATATATATATATATATATATATATTATATATATATTTATATATATATATTATATATACAACGTGTAACAAAATACCCATATACATCAAGAAGCCCTGATGAATACAGGTTGAATAGAGTCTCTACACGAAGTTTCAGCTTAAAATACGTTTAAAAAAATTTTGTACCAAATACTTGGTATCGCATGGTTCTTCATTTTAAATCATACAAACGTGTCACAACACTACAGGGATCACTCGCTAATATTACGAAACATTTATTCTGTCAATCTGATCGCCTAGTACCTGTCTATCTAATTTTGAATCACGCGGCGTCGCGATTTGAAAAATTCATAACTTGGTACCATGAAAAAATTAGTTTAAAAAACCCTTACCGTATCGTTTGTTATGTTATCTAGAAGCCGTGTACTTGATATGTATACCCCCTTTTTGTTACACGTTGTATATATATATATATTATATATATATATATATAAATATATATATATATATATTATATATATATATATATAAATATATATATATATATATATATATTATATATAATATATCTATACTAATATTATAAAGCTGAAGAGTTTGTTTGATTGTTTGTTTGTTTGTTTGAACGCGCTAATCTCAGGAACTACTGGTCCGAATTGAATAATTATTTTTGTGTTGGATAGTGTATTTATTGAGGAAGGCTATAGGCTATAAAACATCACGCTATGACCAATAGGAGCTGAGTAGAGCGGGTGAAACCGCGCGGAAGTAGCTAGTAATATATAATAGGGATGTTTCCTAACTAAATTTTAAATGTCTAGTTAAATGCCTATTAATCAATAGGGTAAATTACTAATTTCTATTTTCACTGTGCGTCTTGTAGATTATTTAAAACATTAGTCACGTATTTTTTAATTTCTTAGGGATAGAAATACTTTCGTACGTTTTATACGTAGAAATAACGTATTTGCTCCCACTCCTAAAGTTTGATTCGTTTTATCTAAGTACTGTTATCTTGTATGACAAAATAAAAAATACGTGTCTAATATTTTTTCAGTACCCATCTGAAAGACTAAATAGGTTTTTAATTTTCATACCCCGTCATCATCCTTATTGAAAACATTTGTATTTATTCTTTTCTTGCAGAATTAAATAATATTGTCTGTCTACTTTCAGCGATATGTTGAGTGGGTAAAATATTACGTGACGTCACGTTTAAGGTACTATATTGTATTTGGGCAGCAATGACGTAGCGACGTCCCACTCCCAAAGATAAATCCGTTTTATCTAAGCTTCGTGTGACAAAATTTAAAAAAATCGGATTACTTATTTATTTTTATATTATCTGACTAATAGACTAAATAGGTTTTTAATTTTCATACCCTCTCAACATCTGTATTATTATGTTTATACGTCCAGCGGTTTTACCTATAACTCGATATCTTTGTCAAAAAGTGTTGCATTTTCAACCCTGAGCTCTGAGCGTTAAAGACTAAATTACATTGCATACATTCGTTAAAAAACCTCTCATGCCTACATTCTTGATCCTCAAAATATGGAAGTACGTGCTTCCATGATTTGAATTGTACGTAGAACTCATTACTTCCATGCCTCAAATTCAATGCAACTACCGCCACCTTTTAGCAAACTATAAAACTATAAGTTCTATATAATATAATGTAGATGGCGCTGTACATTTGAAATACCTATGGGTAAAATGTGTGCCAACGGAGGGTTAAAGTAAAAGCGCCCTCTAGCAGAAAAAGCAGTGGTAGTTTTATTAAAGCATATAGTTCATAATATATATGTGTATAACAATAGATGGAGCTATTCATAAAAAGAAATAAAGACTTAGGAACGATTTTCCTTTTATTTAGGCTTAGGTAATACTAAAAAAAGCGACCACTTTTTCATATTTGGTTGATAGTCATCCAGTGCTGGTAGTCAGCCGTAACTTGATCATATGATAGGTATTAAGGTAAAATCGGTTGCGAAATCAAGTCAGCAATGACTTTTTTTATAATATTAAGGTACTTACATATTTCTACCTAATAAGTACTTGGTTTAATAAAGTCTATCTAGATCTAAAGTATTTTTTTCTTTGAATTTTGAGACCAACTGTCGTTATCTGGACCAAGACTTCTAGGGTATCATCATCAACAGCCCGTAAGACCACTGCTGCAATGCATCAATCATCATGTAGGTACATTATACCATTTATTTATACCCACATACCTACTTAAAGTACTTTGTATAGTCATCTACTGTTATTAAACACGAGTTAGGAAACCACAGCATGGATGGCAAGGTGTCTCGGGTTCGATTCCTGTGTCGAGCAAAGTATTGCTGGGCTTTTTTCGGGTAGAAAATTTCTCAGTAGTAGCACGGAGTCTGGAAATTTGCCCGGTGTGTGGCAATAGGCTCACCACCTATTTAGGTATTACACGGAACTTACAACATAAATTGTGACAAGTGAGTGTACATTGTACAGTGCCATTACGTGCCATAATGTGCACCTCTGCCTATTCCTTCGGGGATAAAAGGCGTGACAATACATATGAGTTTTTTTAGAATCCCAGTGACCAAAAATCTTACTGAAGAGTTTGTTTGAACGCGCTCATCTCCGGAACCACTGGTTCGATTTCAATAATTCTTCTTACGTTGCATAGTACATTTATCGCGGAAGGCTTAGCTATGACCAATAGAAATCGAGCAGCGGGTGAAACCGCGCAGAAGTAAGTAGCTAATGAGTATGACATCACATCTTTTAGTTTGAGCACAGGTGGATAGTTCAATAATCTGTTGAAAATCAGAACCTTGGATTCCCTGCTCAACAGTCGCGATTGCGAACAATTGACGAACGAGGGAGAGTCACGGAGCTTTAAATTATACTCGGCGAGCAAGAACCCTCTTGCTCGCCGAGTTGCTCCACGAGTTGACCCACTTAGCTCGGCACCCGACTAAAACCAGACCCGTGCGTGCGGCGCGTGGTGTTCTGCGCGCGCCTCAAAGAGCCATCAGGCCACCACAGATGGGGCCCAGTAAGGCTGATGCCTGATCCGGAGCTACGGACTACCTACAGGGTTTACCGGAGCTCCGGCTCGAATGGCAGAAGCAGGAACGAAGTGGTTTTTAGTCAGTAAAAGTGATACTTCGTCTCGCCTCGCCCAAGGCAGGAGAATGTATGATTTGCCTCCCGTAAAAATCTTTTTTTATTAAAAAGAGGAGCTTTTTAGTGAAGCAAGTCATGGTCTACATTAACAGAATAGTAGGAGAATGTTAGCAACGAACTTATTAAAGTTTTCAATAACTACGCTGTAATTAACCTCAGGATGCTCGATGAAACGCAAAGTTTTCTGTAGTCATAAAACTTTATACGATAACGCGTGCTGGCAACATTTAAATTTGCATAGTTGTAAAGTGGCATTAACGCCGCCATGACAGCAGGGCTTATCGAATGCGGCCGGATGGTTTATAACTTCCGTTTCCGAGCAAAATGGCGGATTCACGTCTCTGCTTGGCAGTGTTAGCGTGGACGCTAGATTTTTGGCGGGCTTACAATTTTGGTGTAAAATATGATTATGTTTAGTACTTATTATTCATTCAATAAAATATGAATATTGGCATATCGTCTATACTTTCATGGTCATACTCGTACATTACGTACGCTTTCCAAAGGTCCGGGACCTGGTGGTCCCGTGCAAGGAAAAGAACATTTTTATCATAATAATACGTACGCCAGACAATGATAATCGAAGTCGCCATCCCCCATGACAAGAACCTCGTGAAAAATGAGAAGTATAAACAAATAAAATATCTTGACTTGGCTCACGAGGTTGTCGACATGTGGAATGTGGATTCGGCTACCATTGTGTCGATAGTCGTGTCGGCCAATAGGCTGATCCCTAAAAGCCTTAACATTTACATTAGGCGATTGGATCAAGGGCAAGGCAGTTCTTCTGGAAACGGCACGCATTGTGAGGAGGTTTCTGTCTCTAGAGCCCTAACCAAGACAAGTTCCCGCTATTGGTCGGCTCCTATTTGTATCATTTATTTATTAAGAAAGGTACAGGGTATAACTTATAATCTACAATTCTACAGAATAGTCCAATATTGCATTATTTACGGTTAAAGTTAAAATATTATAAAAAAATTGAAATATGTATTTTTATTTTGTAAGTAGTATTTTAGTATATATACAATGTGATAGGGTTGAGACTTCTAACCCGTTAAGGCTGAGTACTACATCTAATTTTATCGATAAAAGTCAGGGGTCGAATCCCCTCCCCCTAAAAGTTATGGCTATTTTAATATTTTCTTTACTTTTTTTGATATCAAAGGTTGTATGCGTCGTAGAAACAAAAAAAAAAACGACAAACGGTAGCTAATAACCTTGGCTAACTAATTCATTACTTTTTTCATATGTTTGATAATGTTTTGGTGAGAAAAAAAAAATCATTTGTGAATTATTTTTACCGAAAAAATCACTATTTTTCAATATTTTCAATTAGGGGTTCAACCCCTCATATTATTTTTTTTGTCGATAAAATTAGATGTAGTACTCAGCCTTAACGGGTTAGAAGTCCCACCCCTATCACATTGTATATGGTTATCATAATAATATTTGATAACAAAACTCGCTTGGCTTGGCTAAAAAGAGTCTGATGCAGTGACAGCTGGAACTAACAAATCAATGGCAATATTGGCAATATTAGTTTACAAGTACATTCTATACCAACAGTACGTTAGATAGCCGCTTTTCATTAAAATCAAGAACTAATATTGCTTAATTAACTATTTAAAATTAAACAATACAAGTTGTTTTATGATACTAGATAGTGACCTCCACTACAAATAGATAGTATGGCTCTTTTTTGTGTGTGAGGGGTTAAAACTGTCGGCTGATCTACATATTATTTTAAAAAGCAATTTTATTTGAATATATTTACGGATTAAGATTTTTGTTATGGATAGAAATTTTCATGAGTTGGTAGAATAGCCCTCTATCCTATCTGATTTTTTATTGTCTATGACTAGCAAACTAACAACTAACCATAGACCAAACTGACGCTGACATTGACAGCGACACTAAAATAACGAGAGTGCGCATTGGAAAGTATCAAAGTAATTTTTTAATTACATATTCGTATTTTGAATAGTAAACAATTGATTTTCTTCAATCATTTATTTTTAGTTCTAATAATTATTATAAAAAATGCCTCGCAAACCGTGTTACTGGACACGAAAACTAGAATTAGATTTGGTCGATTTTGTTCACCAAAGAGAATATATATGGCGGCCTGCTGGAAACACGAATCATCATATTCAGCAAAAATACAAAGCTTATGCTGAATTTGCAGCGATATTGGGACGTGGATTCACAGGTACACTTTGATATCTATATTTTTTATACTATATTTATTATTTTTATAGGATTTATATCTACAGATTTCTCGCCATGATGCACCATAAACCGATTAGATCAAAATATCTATGAAAATGTGCTTAAAAATATTAAAAGAATTTAAAGCACATCTCATCGTCTAATTCCTACTCATCTTAAAGTGTTTTTACATTAATTGCCATAGATTTTGACATGCCTGCACATTTCGATGTTTTTCAAACTCAAATTATTTATTGCATTCATGTGTACATTTAGATGATACATAATTAGGGGCATTTGTCTCAACATGAAACCCGGTTAGGGTACGGCAAACAACCATGTATTGCATTCTCATTGTATGCTGACATAAAAATGATATGTTTATGTATTTTCTATAAACTTTTAAATCTCTATTCAAGATTAAGATCATCTTAGTTAGAATAATGCCTGTGAAGTGTGGGAAGAAAGCTGGTTTGTTGATAAAAATAAATTAAGGTTGTAATTTGGATTATAACTTAAACCTTATGGGCGGAATAGCGTTTCAGGGTTAGGATTAGGTTAGGTTCATAATATTTGCTTTAGTTTAGTAATAATAAAATTCTAAATCAAATTCAATGTATATATTTCTAACAATCTATGTATATTTGATAAATTATTATATCCATCACACAATGACATAGTATTTCTCTTATTTTCAGCTCGTTCTGTCCGAGAACGGTGGGTGAACATTAGGAGTACCTTCAACCATAACCATAGAAGAGTTGAACGATCCAAACTTAAAGCAAAGACTGCTTCAGACATATATGTCCCGTGCTGGCCACTGTGGAAGCCATTACAGTTTCTCAAAGACGTTTGTAAGAAAGAAGATGGCAATTTTGAGGTAAATAGCTGCTTTTACAGTAATTATGTATAAATATTTACAGGGTTATCTGTAAACACTGGAATACTTAAACTTCATATGAAAATTAAATTAGGTAGTAAAAACTTAAAAACATTTTAAAAGAATGGTTTAACTACTGTTCATTCTGTTGTATTTCACAGAATAAATCTTGTTGGTACCAGAATTACCATCCATTTATTATTACAAAATTAGAGTTTTGCTAGCTAGGGAATTGATGGCAAATTCATGTTTAGAGATTCCAGTTAGTTTCAAGACTATTTTTTTTTTATTTATATCTGCCATCAGCAATCTAGTAATAATCAGATGGTTTATGGAGAGTAATAGGCATTTGTGGTGGCATTTCATTGCATAGTATGGTTCACCCAGTTGCAATATCTGCCAATGCTTCAGCCGTGTGATGTTGTCCCTCTTGGTAGGCCTCTTGCCAGTTCATTAGTGTGGTCTTATATTTCATATTTCCTAACTCTTTCTACATGGAGAACTAAGGGGAGGCCTTTGTTCAGCAGTGGATGTCTCTCGGCTGATGATGATGATGATGAACTTTCTCTCCAACAGTTGGTTTCTTTAAGTACTTATGAATCTCAATATTTTTCCAAGACAATTTAATTAGAAGTGCATAAGAAGATTTATATTGTTTTTTTTTTCAGTTCTATGAGTCAACATCCAGTGACATGAAACAGCTGACAGAAAATGTAAACGTTAAAGAGGAACAACAATCTGAATTTGAGAATGACATGGTTCTTAATATCCGTCAGCGAAGCCAACGAACGGACAGACCTCGGCATAAAACAAGAATACTCAATAAATCAAATAGAAAAACGAAATGTAAACAAATAATTGATGACCTTCTGTTAGCTATGAAGCCTCTAGCATCGGATCCATTATTGGAACAAAGCTATTGGTTCTTTGGGAAGCATGTGACAGAACAACTAAATAGTATGAGAAGAATTGATGCTGAGAGTGCTGCGAATGAAATAGTAAATCTGTTAAATGAATGACAACAAGATTTCTAATCTCTGAGGACTTGTTGTGGCTTGGTTACTACAACCTCACGTCACGATTCGTTGTTTGTTTGTATCTTGAGGAGGAGCTGTGGTAAACTGATGACATTTTTTCAAGGGTGGAAAATCATAAAATGACTTGGACAATGAAGCAAGTCGAAAGGAAGTGTCAGACTCTTACTGACTACAAACCACCCTGGTTCCTACTCTTGCTTTTCGTGCCAGAGCCCCGATAACCCGCAAGGCAGTCCACGGCTGTTTGATCTGTGGTGGTCTGATGGCTCTTTGAGGTGCGCACGGAACGCAACGCGTCGTGATTGATGATCTAGATTGTTGTTTTTAGGTTGTTTATGTCTGGTTCATCCAAAAATATTGTCTCAGCTGTTGTACAAAAACGAAATAATCTACTTACTAAGGAAGTTGGCTTGAAAATACAATAAATTGACTGAATAGAATAGCTAAGTTTATGTAGTATTAGCTCTTATTTTGTCAGTGTCTTTTTGACTAGTTTTTTTTTTGTAACCTGTAACTTGGCAATCTGTGAATATGTCACAATAGGCCATTTGGATGTCGGTTACATGGCTTTGTAATATCAGTAGGAATAATAATTTATATTATTCCCGTCATTTGCTGTCGAAAGTTTTTGACTAGTAACATAAAAGTTATTGTTTGAAAAGAGGTCAATCAAAGTCTTGGTTAGTGTTGTTAAAATTCTGTTATATTTTCTCGTAATCTCCGTAAAACAGTTTAATTCCTGCATATGGTGTATTTTGAGGTTGGAGAGTAGCTGGTTTTTTTGGGAGGAGATTTAACCTTTTGAACGCCAATGGCATGAATAGATGTCATGCGCAAGCGTGCCCTGTACGCCACCGACATCTATAGATGCCAAGAAACAGATCACAGAGAAAAACAAAATAAACACATTCGATAACATTTTGGAATCCCTAATATTTTCAGGGTTATTTCGTTGAATTTGTGGCTTGGCGTGGAGGGCACAGCGAAGCGTTTATGCTCTGGCGGTCAAAAGGTTAAACATTAGTGAACATCGTTTTTGACAATCACTATTGACATAGTTACGACATAGGTAGTAGTAGTCCTTTAAAAACTTTGCCATTTGGTATTGAGAAACTGTTTACATTTAGTGTGTCAAATAAACGTCGATTAAAAGGGTCAAGTCGACTAGTTGACTGCATTCTACTGGCAGATCGCCTCTTGCTGTCCAATGTTCAGTTACAACCGCAACACTGTGGCTGAACAATTGAGTTGCCGACTTGACCTTCATTTTATTTTTATTTTTTCGGGATTAACATGCTCTTCTGTGAGCTTGTTTAATAGTCTCAGTTCTCCATATGATTTATCGGCATCATGCACCATTTTGAAGTAGTCACACTTCACGATTTTCTCCTTATTTAATTAAAGGTACTACCTTTAATCAAATGAGGAGTATCATAAAGTGGAACTACAACGTGCCCTTTAAAATGCATCACCTCGTGACGATATTCTTTGTCTTGGCGTAAATAAGATGCTCTAGTTTCCACAGCTAGTTCGGTATTGCACCGACATTAACCGGACTCTGATCACAAACAGTTTTCAGTTCAGTGGTTTGATGCTGTTCTTATTAAATCTTGAATATGTATTTTGCAAGAAGTTGTGATTAGTATTAAACAATGTTGAAAAATCGTAACATTGTTGTTGTTAGTGGGTTCTGTAGATTTCGAAAAACAACTCCTTTTTTATAAAGAGGGGGGGGGGAATGGCGGTTTTGAGGTGGGAAATTATTTCCCAGTATCTGGTATTTCAAAGCAAAATATAATTAAGTGGGAAATTATTTCCCATTATCTGGTACAGCTCTCGACTTTTGATATATTTTTAGAGATTGTCTAAGCTGAAATGACGCGCCCCACTACTTAATTAGTTTATTTAGATGTGTGAGTGCAAATATTAATGACGACACTTCATCTGTATGGGAGCGTCGATTGTTCAGTGAACTACGATCTGCACGTGAACAAGACGGTCGACTAGTCGGGCGATAAATCCGACCACGCTCGCTCTATGGAGCAGCGCCGTCATATTGTATGAAACAAAACGTCCTCTCCTCTAGAACGTTTAAGATCAACTAAACTAGTTGGGCAACAAATCTGAGAAAAACGGTTTTTAGCAAGTACGGTCTACAAAGAAATTCTAAAACTTAAGCGAAATAATTTGTATACGTATTTTAATGTAATGCTTTATTTTAATAGGTTTCAGTATAGGCATATTAAAATAAAATAATAATTTGTGAATTATTTATTTACTTTACAATTATAAGTAATTACAGTTATGATAGAAATTAAAGTACATGTTTATAATTCTAAAAGTATCACTATTCACTCATCTCAACAGAGTCGCTTTCGTCTGAATCAGAGTCATTAACATTAATAATAAATTCATTACATACATACATACATATCGTCACGCCTTTAATCCCCGAAGAGGTAGGCAGAGGTGCACATTATGGCACGTAATGCCACTGTACAATATACACCCACTTTTCACAATTTATGTTGTAAGTCCCATGTAATAGGTGGTGAGCCTATTGCCATAAACCGGGCACATTTCCAGACTCTGTGCTACCACTGAGAAATTTTCGAAAATCCGAAAAAAGCCCAGTATTACTTAGCCCGACCCGGGAATCGAACCCGAGACCCCTTGTCCGGCAGTCGCACTTGCGACCACTCGGCCAACGAGGCAGTCATCATAAATTCATTATCCATAAGATCCAAAGTATCGCGAATATTGTTTTTCTGTGTCTTCAACATGCCCGTGTTTGCCCACATTGTACGATCAATCATTTCAAGTCGTTCATTTATTAGTGCCATAATGGAAGTTAAATTTTGAGCAACATTTTTACTAGCCACGTAGTTTTTTAATATCCCCCATATTTTTTCAATGGGATTAAGTTCTGGGTGGTAAGGGGGTAATCGTAGAATTTCAAACCCTTTCGATTCAATTAGTTCATCGATAACAAATCTTTTGAATTTATTTTTGTTTTTCAAAATTAAATCGTAAAGCTGTATTTTTTTCATCGTTTCGTCAAACGGAATATTTTTTTCGGCAAGCCATGTTTGCATTTCATTCTTGTTTGAGTTCGAGTTAGGCGCTTTTTCTAGTAAAGCATTGTGGTAAGAAGCGTTATCCACAACGATGACAGAATTTTCTGGGAGATTAGGCAGCAATTGTGTGCTAAGCCACTTTTTATAATTATTCAGATTCATGTTGTCGTGATAATCTCCACTTGTTGAGTTTGCTTTATACACTAAGCTAGCATTTGGGACAAATCCTTCACACCCACCAGCGTGGACAATAATGACCCGCATACCTTTAGATATTTTTTTGTACTGGTGATACTCCTTTCGCTAGTTTCCAGCACTTGTTCTGAATATGTGTTGTGTGAACGTAACTTTCATCCGTGAAAACGATATATCGGCCATCATCACGGTATTTTTTTAATCGCCTCAAATATTGGAACCGCAGCATTTGTATGTCGTGCTTTTCGACTAGAGCTTTACGGTTGTCATCTATTTTTGACCACTCGTAGCCTGATTCCTTCAAAATAATGCGCAGTGTTTCTATACAACCAGTAAAGCCAATTCTTTCTATTAATATCTGTTTAAGCTTTCTTAATGTTGGTACTTCATTAAATTCTGTATGGAATGAAGCTATTGTTCTTCGAAGCACACCTATATCAAAATCATCCAGCTCTGACTTAGGACGCGCCCTTTTTGGTTTTGAGGGAGATTTAAAAATTTTCTGCGATACATCCTTTGACGTTCCAGCTTGTTTTTCTTCTTTTAAAATTCGCGTAATCGTGGATTCACTAACACCAACGGCTTGGGCAGTTCGCCACCTAGCATCAGTAAGTTTTTCCACTCCATTTTCCGCTTCAAATTTCATTCTTGCGTATACTTTTGCAATAATTTCTTTTGCCTGTAAAAAAATAAACAGCATTTATTTTATTTTTCAATTCAGTATATAACAAAAAGAAATCAGTCTCATATAATTTAGTAAAATAAATAAAAGAGTGTTACGTAACTTTATATGTTAAATATTTTTTTCAAGAAATATTTTATTTACCTGGCTCCGAAGATGTTTTTTTGTCGACATGCTGACGGTACTTTTGGGATCGAACGATGCGTGCTCCTACGTTTGAAGCCTAACCGGCAACTGAAAGACCAATTACGATTGCATGTTTAGGTGTATTGCGTCCATATTTGAAATTTGCTTGTGTGCGTAAATACGAAGGTGGGGCGCATCATTTCAGCTTAGACAAACTCTACTACAAGTTCTATACATGTTAGTTGCTCCTACTTTGCTGGTTTCTTTTTTTATCGTATATAATAAAAAAACACAAACAATGTAACATGAGTGAATAAAGTTATAAAATGAAACAACAACGCCGAGAATAATATATAGATTTAATATAAACTGAAATTTAATTACTAGGAATAATAATATTATTGAGGTGGAACAGTATGAAAGGTTTTGAAGCAGTTCTTAGCACACAAAGCTACTTCACAGGTGGAACATTGTATTTTTGTTCTCTGTTCTTTCTGTTTCGTACTACAAAATCGACACCTTTTGTAAGTATTAGTCTCTTCTGGCAGGTGTATGGCCCACATTCAATAAACGAATTTCGTCTGGTACAAAATCAAAAATCAAAATCATTTATTTCAAATAGACCAGGAAGGCACTTTTGAACGTCAAAGCAAATGTAATAATATTAATAACGTCTGTCTGTCGGTCAGTCCTCTAGTGAAGCTATTTGCTCGTTCCAAAGTGTAGATTCCTATGGAGAAGAACGAGCAAGAAACTCCATAGGTTACTTTTTTCAATCAGATTCACGATACAATTTTTGGTTACATTGTTTCGATTGCTTCAGCTATGTGAGAACAATGTAAAACTAATATACGGTCAAAGCGACAGAAAAAGAAAATAACCTAGAGGACAATAAAAATTAATGCAGTCCGGAGCTGACCAGTCCCAGTTGACAGCGCCCGTTCACGAACATGACACGTACACCAGCACCGCCCAACTCAACCATGTTGCAGGGAATCGAGCGATCCAATGCCCGTGCCACCGCCAATGAGACTTTTGAGTGAGCATGACAACTCCAAGCTGACATAAATGCATTCTACTAGTCTAATTTGATTTCAGTTAATTACAGGGCTCTCACATTTACAATAATTGTATAAAGTACAGAACACATCGAAATAACATGGTTATATTACTACATTTTTTTCGTTATCCTGTGGAGCCGGACCAGCTTGCCTCCAAGCATTTTTATCTTCTATATAATCATTTACTTTATAGTATGCTTGTCTACATAACGTTTTTTTAATACATAGTTTAAATTTTAATTCATTCAGATTCTGTATTTCCAAAAACGGTACGCTAAACCTACCTCCTTTCTTATCTTTTTTAAAAAGTCCATCTGTTTGTGCTTGACCTTTCCGTTTTGTGTGATTGTCTATTAGGGCACGTGCTAAGCGTAACCTAAATTCTCGGTGTCCGTGAAGGGTCGCAACATGTGTGTAGTTGTAGGTAATGTATGCATTTATTATTGATGCATCGAACAAAAAAAAAGAAAAGTCTCATCCAGTATTTTCTTGATTTACGGCTTATTGGATACGATGATCTAAAATGATCGAATAGATCAACTCCGCCCATGCTAATTGTATAGGAAGCAATTGCTTTCGGGCAAAGAATGTCTACTCTAGAGCCGTCCTTTTGGATCCTCTTTACAAGCATTGTATCTAGTGGCTGATGGGCTGTCGTAAGTATAGCAACTTCTTTTGTGTCAAACCATTTAATGGCTGAGATTGGCTTTGCAGTAACAGCTGCAAACTGATGTTTTTCCAATCGCAATGGTTTTGGTTGTTGTTTCTTTATTATATCAAGTAGATCTTTTCTATTGCATCGGGTTGTTGTACATTCGTCACAAAGTAAATTCGCCACGAAAAAAAGTATGTATAAATTTGCCACAATTCTAATTTATACAAGAAATTTCCAATATATTTATTTTGTTTATTGTAAATTCGTCACAAAGGTTGTATTCGCACCGATAGCAAAAAAAAAACAAACATGAAGTAGAATAAAATGTGTATATTTTTGAGAATCACATCAACTTTAATAATTTACCTTACATCTACATAACAACAATCACAGTTCTCGAGTGAACGATTTGCCTAAAACCCTAAAACTTAACAATTATAAGATAAACAATAGAAAGACATTAAATCATAGCAATAATCATCTTTTTTTTAATTTACCACAACATTTATAGAGAATCACAGATCTCGACTTACTGACTTGTCTACAACAATATAAATAAATATAATAACCTAACATCTACGTAAAAATCATACTTCTGAAGTGGCTGGTATGCCCGTAACATTACAAATAATAAGAAAAACAGTTAAAGTCTTTAATTAACCTAAAACCTAAATAAAAATCACAGATTTTGAGTGGCTGATTAACGAACAACATTACAATTATTAGAAAAATAATTACATCACAGTTATAATCACTTTTTTCTTAATCTAAGTAAAAATCAAAGATTCTGAGTGGCTGACTATCTATAACTATATAAGAATAATAAGACTTATAAGTATATAAACTATGTAAAAAAATGTTACATGTTTTTAAAATGCTGCAAAACAGAAAGTTTTTTAAGAACTTCAGCCAAAAACATGTTATCGTAATTGTCCAAAATAGTTTTCAATTCTTTATCATATGCTATGGATCGACGTGTTCTCATCTTTAAGGATATATCAAATTTGAATTTTTTTAATTCTATCAATCTATATATTCAGCCTCCTTTTTTTGTATATCAAGAAATTGAAGCATTTTAGGTTTTCTTTTCCCCACTTTATTGTTCAAACGTTTATGCCACGCTTCTGCTAGGCTTATTGTCCTATGACGAGCCCCATGTACATTCCACATAAACTGTATACTTGTATTTTCTGGGACACAAAATAATCATTAAATTTTGTAACTGCTTCGCCCTGTGGAGCATTTTCCATTATGTGCAACCAAACGTCTTCAATGTCCTGTTCCTTTATATGTGCTAATGCAGCACACATGGCTAAGTGACTTTTCTCTTCTATGTCATTCAGTTATAGGGCATGTGCTTTTCTGGAGCTTGGAAGAGCTTGTTTGAAATGAAAGTTACATCCTTGTTATTTAACATGAGGAAACACTTGTTTTATGACGTTTATCACGGCAATTTCAAAGTCGACGACCATTGTAAGCGGTATCCAGTTGGTTAAATTTTGCATTAGTGATATAAAAAGTCGTTTGTAAGACTTTTCCTCCTTATTAGGCATAAGAACGTAGATAAGAGGCACTATTTTCGAAAATTTGTCGTCACTGTTCACGTCTCCGTGTATACAATATAGTTGGTAAAATGGTGTACAGCAGCTTGCAAATGTGCCATCCAAGAAGAATGTTTCTAGATTTGGTATAAATTCACGAGCAGTCTCAGTGCAGAATATCGAGTCGCTGTGGCAAAAACACTGGTCCCAGTATTTGGCCGTTATAAATTCCCGCCCAAACGTTGACGGACCATCGGGTTTGGTGCCCAGGTTATTGGCAGGCGTATGGGTTCGTCTGTGACCACACGTGAGCGTTCCTTCTGTTCCACATACCGTTCCTTGTGAATGTCGCCTCGTCTGTCCAGATGACATGCTCAATGAACCTACTCCGTTGCTGATGGTCCACTAGCCAACGGCAATAATTAAGACGACGCTCACGTTCACCGGGAACCAACGCATGTACTTTATGTACCTTGTACGGGCGCATTATCTCCGAGTCACTTTTATCACCGTCATCACTGTTGTCGTCAGACATTACTCAAAACTCTTTATGAATGAAATATCTAACGGGATATACGTAGGTTGGTCAAAAAGTTCGCGGAATGGAGGGAAAAATTAAGAAATTAAACACAAAATATTTTTTCCTATTCAATACATATATTCTCTCTTGACTCTAATACATTTATCAGATCGGTGAATTAATTTATTAATACCCTCGAAAAAAAATGTTTTGTCTTTGTCGTCAAAATAGGTCGAAATTGCGGTTTTAACGTCTTCATTTCTACCGTTGAAGCTGTTTCTTCAATTTTGGACATAGATAATAATAGCACGGGGCTGAATCTGGCCTATAGGGAGGATATTTCAAGGTTTTAAAGCCCACTATTTGTGCAGCAGCCATCTCAACTTATGCCTTGTGCACGGGTGCATTGTCGTGTAAAAGAAGCACTTCTTTGGACAATTTTCCCCACCTTTTCTCCCTCACAGCGTGTCGCAGTCGTTCCAGCAATGTAGCGTAGTGTAAACGCCGGTACTGAGTTTCACGTGGAGTTTGACGGGGTGGAAGAATTATACGCACTTGAGTTTGCAAAGCAGTAACTGAACTTCTTATTTAATTTTCAATAACTTAAAATAAAATTTATTTCATTACAATTTACGCGCCAAAGCAGCCATCTTGTTTTTATTTTTATTTTTTTTTATTTATAATTTTTTTTTGTCATAGACAACTATCAGCTGCCATTCGACCTGTTTGGTAACACGGGCATTTATTGCAGAATTAAAAAATTACAAAATTCATAATAAGATGCGTGCGGGTTCACAATCAATGGGCGAGTGCCGCGGCGCGGGCGTCGTCGTCGCTCGCGGCTGATGTAGTCCGTGTCGTAAGCGTGTTTGCGTGAGACATCGGTGAACGCACACATGCTAGGCGTTAACACGTAGTTACCTCCAGTTATGTTGACACCCTTTTCTTTGTAGTCAATAAGAAGGATTGCCTCTGTATCCCAGAAAACAGTGGCTATGAGTTTCCAGCCGACGAAGACACATTGAATTTCTTGGGGGTGGTGTACCCTTTTTGTGCCACTGTATCGAGTCGTATTTGGACTCAGACTCATAATGATGAACCCAAGTTTCATCTCTTGTCATATTTCGGCCTAAAACTTCATCCATGTTTTCACCACAGGTTTTCAAAAACTCGCGACAACACTCAACTCGCCGTTGCTTTTGGTTTGGCGTGAGCATTCTTGCGCACACCTTTGACATGCCAAGATAGTCGTGTAGGATGTTCAAAATGCTTGTAGCTGATACTCCGATCATTTCTGCAAGCTGCCTCGTCTTCAAACGGGCATCTTCCAATATATTTTTTTCTAGTTTTTCGACGTTTTCCACCGTGGTCGACTCGACAGGGCGTCCTGGCCTAGGATCGTCTTCAATCGAATGCCTGCCTTGCTTGAAGAAGTTGTGCCAGTTGTAAATCATGGTTTTACAAGGGCAAGCGTCCCCATAAACAGAAAACATCTCTTTCCAAAAATTTGAGAAGGTTTTCCTTGCTTGGTAAGGAACTTTATGACTGCACGAAATTCAATTTTCACAAAGTTTCAAATTTTCTTCCGGATTGACTTGTTGATTGACATGTATCTCAGTGAATAATTACCAGTTTTTAATAAAATTTCATATTTATACCTTCAATGAGTGCAAGTTACCTTTTCCCCCTCCGTACCCCCCATTCCGCGAACTTTTTGACCCACCCTCGTAGATGTACGTGCGCGCGTCACGACGTCTCGCTAATCACTGAATCGATTTGAATTATAATTGTAAATACAATTAATTTTTTCTTATATTATTACCGCGTAGCATGGTGCAGATGACACATGTCAAAGTGCAAGCCGGTAACCTAAAATCTACTCACTATTGTTATGATAATCCTGTTTGACAGTATACGAAAAATCGGACACTCCTCTTGCTTCCTTTGCCTGCTACTGTTTTATTCGTGGTTAATTACGTTTCTCAGTTCTTTTATCTTTAATAAATTAATTAATAGAGAATCAAACTAAATGCATGAACGTGTGAAGGCTTCTTAGTAGTGAAGCAAAACGGACTAAATTGATACCTACTATCGCTACCTAACGGTACTCGACGTTAGGGATAAAACTATCTCCGTGTCACATATACGGCATGTTGGTATGTTACTTAAAGTAAGAAAAATGTTTTGATTTGTAGTTCGTTTAGAAAGATGATTTAACGATTAGATAATAATTAAATGATTAAATAATAAATCAGAATAGTGAAGTTAAAAAAACTTAAAAACAAAAAACGAACTTACGTAAAATAATAAAACAAAATGTTAGCAGTGTAGGCATAGTGCATGTTTAATCATTATTGTCACCTCTGTTTTATTTTAGTCGTGTCGGCTTGGCGCTTGAAGTTTGCGTATGTAGTGTAGGGCTTGCCCACGCACACATAGCCTGTACCGCTGTGCCTATTACGTGCTACAAAGGATTGCGCGGTCGAGTTAGTTGACCCGTGGCTTCGCAGCTGATTGAATTAATTTACATTGCGTTTTGAAAAATAATTACTGAATATGGTTTTTTTTTTTATTGCGATTCTATTTCTTTGTATCAAAGGCTAGTGACCTAAAAAATCCGGAAAAAAAAGTGTAAAAAATTGATTGTTTTTCGCGTTTTTTTTTTGGTGCCTTCGTATCAGTAATCACCAGCACTATCGCCTGTTTTTGTTTTTGGGAGCGTTTCCCTTACACCCAGTATGTTTGCTGTTTTCAATATTCTGTATCATTTGTAACACTTGAAGTTTTCTGTATTGTGTTTTTAAAGCTTTTATCACTCCTTGGTCCATGGGCTGTAAAAGTGACATTGGGCGGTAAAAACACAAGCTTTATGCATTTTAGATTGGAGACTATAGGGTGAGCGGGACAGTTGTCTACTAGGAGAAGAATTTTATTTCCTCGAGACTTTAATTGAATTTATGTGGCCATTTCTCCTTTTTGTACGGGTGAGATGGCCATATCAAATGTTCTCTAACTAACTTTAAAATAAAAGAGTAAACTAAAAAAAAAAAATTATGCTGTAGATTTAACGAAAAATGCTTTGAAATAATATACTGATGACTTGTTGTAGAAGAACCGATGAAGAGGTTTTGATGTCTAGTCATGTGCATGGTTGCCCCAGTTGCTTATTTTTCAACATTTCCATTCTCAAAGAATGTTCTCTTTTCATATGCAATGTTTCTAACATCAACTTCTTTCTTCTTTCACGAAAGTTACAATAAAATCAACTTCTTTCTCTCTAAATCTGCATACTGGATTTTTTTTTTTAAATATAATTTTTTCAACGCTTCAGCCGATCTTGGTTTTATAATTTTTCTTTGCTTGTGACATAATAAATATCAAAGCTAAGTACATACAGACATAGTATAAAGAGGGGGAAGTAGGTTATCTCTACCCCAATCCGTGATATAATTGCCTACTCTGCCGTCCTTACGTAAAGTGCAATAACTAGATTTTAGCTCATTTCTAGAAAAACGCGGGAAATGTTTATTTTTTTGTTTTGTTTGTGTCTCCGACACGTTATATGCTATCGTTTCAAAAGGTTTATTGTAAGATAGCTAGAAACGTAAATAATAATTTGTAGTACCTAATTTTTGTAAATCGTTTTAGTTAATTATAAAAAAGGCAATACATACTGTTTGCTTAGTATAATTCATATGTTAAATAAATGTTTACTAGTCAATACCGCAATAAGTAGCCCTCTTGTTGCACTTATGGTTAGGAAATCAAGATAATGCATTTTTGTGTAGCAATTAATATTTATTTTATAAAATTTGCCCTAACAAAAAGTGCAACAAGAAGGTTACTTAATGCGGTTTTTATTAGTGAGCGGAAAGTTCTAAACGTCAAATGACCTAGAAAATTTTGACTACTTACTATGTAGTCAAAATTTTAAAACTTGGAAGGATCTCAAGAAAACTTGTATTTAGTTGGAGTTGATTTAATAAAAGACAAAGAGTATTAATATTAAATGGTTTTATTAAAAAAAATAAAACTAAATCAGTGGGTATTGCTTCGCTACCTTCTTTAAAAAACAACAAACACTTATCAAAAATATAATCATCAGTTAAATCTTCAGACTAGTTTCATTTTAAGGCACAATTTGAGATCAATGTTTTCATCAGTCTAACGATACAAGGAACTAAAAAAATATAATTATTAATAAATATTTTCAGTCAAGTTTTAAATCTAAGGACGATTCAGGTAAGTTATACCAAAAGTCCTTCCTGTTTTCAGGCATCAAAGGTACTAATTCTGCTATAATCTTATCTTTACGTTCTTTTGTTATTCCTCTCGGTCTACTCTTATTTGCAATATTGGGAAAGCATCTGTTTCGAACTATTTTCACTTGGAGAAAATCTAGTTCTTTCCGATCAGACACATGACTTTCTTTGTACTTAATTGTAAATGCACCTCTTTCGGCTCTGACTGCCATAATGTCTTTAAGATAGACTCTGGGTACCATATTGCGGACTCTGCTGAGACGAATAATCTTCATAACAGTAAAAATCTGTTACTGACATCACTTTTACAGTGCATCTTTTTGAATTGGCCAATTTTACAACATTCACAAAGTCATCAAAATCATATACTTTATTTTCTTTTTTAATACCATTTCCACTTAGTGGTGAAAATTGTCAGCCGACATGAAAGTATGACCGGGTTCAAAATATTTTATTGTAATTGATTCAGCAGCGATCAGATTACTATTCACTATATTTATTAAGAAACACATGAAGGCCCAGTTATTGTTTTGGGCAGCGCAGTTGTCTGCCCATACAACGAGATTTTTATATCACGTTTATGCATGAAAAAGGATCGAAATGAAGACATAATATCCGCCTGACTTCGACCGCTGACAGATTCGTTCCATAACACGGCATACGGAATATTCACACCCTTAGAACCTCCCAGTGGTACGAAACTTTCGTTGAATGCGATTATTCTCGGACAAAATATTGCAGTTTTAAACTGATCCATTCGTGGCAACATAATATTTTTTTATAGATCAACAGAGAAGTATATGCAGTCTAAATAAGTAATGCCCAAATACTCAAACGCTACTCAATTTTAAGACGCTCTCAAATGAAGGTTCTGTCACTATCAATTCTTTATAAAATGACAGAGATGCACGATATTTAAGTACAACTTAAAATTGAGTAGCGTTTGAGTATTCTGGCGTTAGGCTTTGTTCTTTGTCTCGTTGATATTCTTCTCTGGACTCTGTGTATCGGGACTTATGTTTATTAATTATATTGAATACACTGCTCACAGTCTTCTTGAGAACATTCTCTATATAATTTAAAAAGAGCACATTACTCTAAATGTTCATTTCTTTTACAACCTTTCGATATGTTTCCATTCATTCACGTTACTCTGACCCAACAAGCGTTTTAGAAAACAATTGGATAAAAATCTTACATTATTATAGCGGCTATGTAGCAGAGACCAACACTCATTATAATTGTCTGAAGAGACAGTAATATGTCTAACAAGTTGTTCTGCTTCTCTCGATAACAAGCCCTTTAAATAATGCATTTTTTCTAAACAACTATTATTGTGAATTAATGAGGTGAACAAATCTTTGAATGTAGTCCATTCCGCATAATTTCCGGAAAACTTTCAAATATTTATCTTAAGTAGGGTCAGGTGGCCAACAGTGAACCACAAAAAGTTTAGACGCTCAGAAGTCCATTCTATGTGACTGTAACAAAGATCTTTTTTGATAGATTACTTTGTGTCAAATATACTTTAAATCTGTATATCAAATTGAGCATTAAACTTATTAGAATAGAGAGAATTCATATATTTTTTTAAATTCGGGAAATGGTTCACTGTGTACAAACCTAAGTACACACTGAACCGGGGGGTAGGTCTACAGTGAACCATAGTGTATACAGTGAACCACCGCATATAAGTAGTATTTTGATGTTTAAAAAAATAATAAAAATTGACAATATGAAATGAACTTTATTCACCAAAGTGTCTAACACTATAAGGGTATACAAAGTAGGCGTTATAAAAGTATAAAGTGTCATATTTTTATTTATTTCTTCTTATTTAGATTTTTGTAGTCAACATTAGTTTTATTTATAACAATATCAAATAAAATTATAACAATCAACGAGTTTTTTAGACTTGAGCAAGTTCTAATAATTATTATAAAACTTACTCTATGAGATCCATCGTAAAATAAACTTAATTTTAAACAGTCTTCAATTATTTTAATCAATATAAAACTTTTTATTCTAAAAGAAAATAATTAACAAAAAACTAAAGCAATGCTGAGGGTGACAAAATCAATATGGAAAGTTCAATAGTGCTAGGTTAACTGCAAATTTATAATTATGTTGTTTGGCGACGGTTACTACCATCGATTTTGGGGGTAGGCAATATAAATTTAATATCATTCTTCGTGACCCCGGCCATATCTGGTTCAAGAGGCTCAGCGAATTTGTAGTAAACTTTGCTCTTCAATTTTAAATAGGAGACATAATAGTCATAGCCTGGTTCATTAGACTCTTCTAGAATTTTTCCAACATAATAATATTTCTTCTTCTTTTCTGTTTCTATTAAAATAATAACAAAATCACCCACATTCGGGTTTCTTAGTAGAGGTTGCGAAATAACTTCATCGTCCAGTATCATTTCATCGTCTTCACTGTCACTAATAAAGTAAGTCCCTCCAGAAGAAGAGCCGCTCATATTAAAAGTTTCTTCAGTACTACTGGTATCATAATTTGTTATTTTTTCTACTTTTACTGGTTTTCTTACTTTTTGTATTTTATTCGGTTTTTTTTCTTTGAACAGGTCACTTTTCTTTACTTTCTTCACTTGTTTATTTCTCTTTTCTGCTATTCTATCCTTTTCAGGGGTATCAGTAGCTATCATGCTTTTCCCCAAAGGCCTGCGTCTTTTGTTCTGTCGAGGTCCTGCTTTCAGAGGATCTCTTAACATTTTTGGTGTTATAAAACATTTTACATCTTTAGAAGTTGAGGCTTGGGGTCCCAAGATTTCTTTTGGAATTTGTTGGGATAGCACTTCTTTAATGTTTGCATCCGCTTCCGGTTGTGGATTATTATTAACAATGGTTATCACCGATGAAGCTCGAACTTCAATGGCTTCTTCAATTTCTTGTGATGGTATTGATAATAAAATTAAAGGTGAGATTGGCTCATTTATTTCGTCTTCTATGTCTGTTGTAGAATTGTTTTCCTTGTCTGGTTCTGGTCTGTCAGTGACTGAGCTCGGCAAAAAATCCTCTTCTGTAAAAACGGAATTGTCATATGGAAAGATCCCACATTTCTTAAAGGCGTTGGTGATATTTATTGGCGTCATTGCCTTCAGATATGCCTCTCCTACACACTTAGCTATGTGGTAGATAGTAAGTGTTTGGCCTGGATTTTGAAGCAGCCACGAATCGACCGCGGCGTTATAATAAGTTTTAAAGGGTCCATTTAGGCCAACGTCTAAGGGCTGAAGTTTTGCAGTAGTGTGCGGTGGGACAGTAAGAATTGTAACTCCAAAAGATTTAGCAAGGTCAAGAGCTTCCAGTGAAAGGTGGCTTTCGTGATTATCAAGTATTAACAGGGCGGGATTTTGTTTTGATGCACAGGTGTGTTTTACAAAATGCTGCATAACTTCTACGAATATCTCTGCATTCATCCAGCCAGTAGACGCAGCTAGACCAAGTGTGCCAGGAGGCGCACCATGAAGCATATGCGATTTAAAGTTTTTCCTGGGAAAAACCATGGCTGGAGGCAAAGCCTGGCCGGATGCGGAAACTATACAGCACGTGGTTACTAATACGCCCCTTTCACCACTTGTAACTTTACAAACATTGCTTCTCTTTGGTGCTAAGACTTTCTGCGGGCGTTGCACCGTTGTAGTTGAAGTTTCGTCGAGATTGTAAAGACGAGTTCCGTTCCCAAATCCTGGGTATCGCTCCATGGCTATTTTTAAGTTCGCAAAAAATCGATTTACATTCGATTTATTGAACGCGGTAGCCCGTGCCAAGCTGCATGCTTCGGGCTTTCTTAAGCTTAACTCACTGTGTCGTTTTTTAAAAGACCTCAACCAATCAACTCCAGCTATTTTGTTTTTCACCCAAGAGGGCGGAACCTTAAGGTTATTGGCCGTCGCCACTTGATTTCTTCTATTTTCAACTTCAATTATGAACCTTTCCGTGTCGAAATTGGCCATTGTAAAATAATCACTCTGTAGCTAGCTACACGTCTGGTCGCCGCGGCCGATGCGGTAGCACTGATGAATTTTAATACAGAAGTGATGTTCTCGACGGCCACGATTGGTCGCTGGTCGCGTGGCATCAAATTGGACGCCGCGGCCAACGGTGGCCGCTGGTCGCTGGCCGCTAAGTGCGTAGGGGCTATATAGCGATTGCTATAAAAGTCCAGAATTCACTGGCCGCCGCGGCCAGGTCGCGGCGACCATGGTCGCCAGTGCGTAGGAGGCCTTAAACGGAATGATAACTGCAGCAGCATACTTGATTGCGAACTTTTCTTTCGGTTTTTTCCTGCATTCTGTACTCTTGTCCATATTTGTTACACTGAACACATCTAGGACCTTTGTTGAACTTCTTTTTCCCATTCTTGATTTGAGAACCATGATCAGATGTAAACAATAGAGAAAGCAGAGTTAGTGTTTTCTTATGGATAAAGGTGGTAATAAAACAATGAATATAACATTATTAATATTATTAATTACACATTTTTTTGCTTATTTTTCCACATTTCCATTCTCAAAGAATGTTCTCTTTTCATATGCAATGTTTCTAACATCAACTTCTTTCTCTCTAAATCTGCATTCTGTTTTTTTTTTGAAATATATTTTTTTCTACGCTTCAACCGATGTTGGTTTTATAATTTTTCTTTGCTTGAATGCTGACATAATAAATATCAAAGCTAAGTTCATACAGACTAGTCTAAGGGTATGTACGCACTATGTGGATAGCCGGAGTGCGGGTAACCTAAAAAAATTGTATTTATACGAACTGTCATGCGACTGCCGCTTAACCGTTGCGGTCGCTCGCAGCACTGCGGCCCGACTGAGGGTCATCCGGACGGTTGCTATACCCACTACGCGGTTAGTAGTTTTACCTACCAAAAAAAACATAAATGGCTGGAGTGTAGACAAGTAGGCCGACATCGGCAATTTGTAATTCGAATACCATTCCTTTCTAGTCCTGGGTATAATCTGTGTATGTCACGCAGCAAACGGCGGAACCTAGCAGCGTCTGTGGGTAGGCTTTTTAAAATATTTTGCCGGTACATGTACTCGCCCATGTACCACTTTAACCTCCGCTGACTCCTATACGTGCGACATTGGCATTTTAGTTCCAGCCATTGCCGCTCTATGGTATTCGTGTGAACCACGCACCGAACATTATTTGTACCTGGTACTGGGACCCAAAGCTGGGATCCACGGGGATATTGACAGTCCCTGCCGTAAATTGGCGGCTATGGTTGACACTGGAATGTCCACGCATACCCAGTCTTAAGTGCACGCCCATGTATGATCGGTGCTGGTCAGACATAATGAACTCATGTCTAACGTTGTCTTTAATGATTCTATCTAATGTTGCCCTATTTTTATTTGGTATAAGCTCTACGTGAATTTTTTTTGTGAGTCGACTTATGCAACCTAGCGACCACGTTTGTCGCTGCAACAATCGGCCCCTGTGGTACTTATTGGTAAAAAGGTTAGTTTCGTCGACCTCTACTATGTCTTGGGTTAACTTTTTTCTTCCAGGTATGATTTATATTCGACCTCAAGTTGCGGTTTCACTTCCATGGGTGCGTTTTTATAACCAACACAAACGTCACACTGATCTTTTCCTCGATACAAAGAACCCAATATTAAACTGTGTATTGAATATGTATAGATATGCAACATGGTGCAGTTGGTAAATTACTTTCCCTTCTTAAGACCTCATAGTTTCTGTGCATTTCTGATATAAGCCGATGATAATGAAATCCGAAAAATCATATACCTACTTTGCTTTTTGGAGCTGGTTTTCGACCTGATGATTCGAGGTTTGAAATATTTGATTGTGATTTTAGTTGCTCTAATTAATTGGCTATTTATAATCTGTACCAGAAAAGTGAAAAATGCCCAATTTTTATTTTGGCTAGTGTAGTTGTCTGTCCAAACAATGATTTAATCGCAATCACATTTACTTTCGAAAAAAAATCTGTATGTACTAACAATATCTTTCTGTTTTCTGCTAGATACTGCTTCACGCCAAACCGCTGCGAAAAGTTTTTCTTTACTAGAGCCCAAAGGCACAAAACTTTTGTTAAACGCTATAAGTGTCGGACAAAACATTACAAGTTTAACCCTTAATTTAGCAGAGATTAGAGAGAGAGACAGAGAGTTCTTTTATTTTATAAATGATATTATATATATTTTATAGATGTTCCCCATTAGGTGCAGATGGGGGGTGATGGGGTGTAGACCTGGCTGAATATATTTATATCATTGTATAAAGTTCTGTAAAAAAATGGTCCCCCATATGTTTATTGTACACACGGACAATTTGTGGGCAATCAACCTCTATTTTTTGTTTCTGCTCTTTACAATTCCTTTTATTTTTTGTACTGGTTCAGATCCAACAAATGAGCTTATAAGAGTTACATGTTTATTATCATTCCAGCGTACAATAACTGAAGTCTGAGTCAACGCTATCACTATTTGTGCTCCAAACCCACGTGAAGATTCTTGCTCGGTAAACTTATGTGAACGAAAGGTATCTTCGCCTGCATATAAAACGAAATCATATGTCATTCCACTTACACCAGGACGTACATAATTTTTAAAGCCCCATTTATTGGGCTTATCTTTCATGTACTGCTTTCTGTTTCCTGCTTTCCTGCCTTTGTAGGGAATCATCATTTCGTCTATACTAAATTTGTTCTCATTTTTGCTAGCCAAATCTTTCTGCACATGTAGAATCCTAAATGGAAAAGTCAATAATTGCTCCCAAACACTCGGAGAGTTCTCTCGGGCTACAAGAGCAATACAACGTGCCAAACTTGAAGCCACGGATGATCTCGCACCTCGAGGAACTCTCTTTAAAACTGGGATTGAGTTTTTGAATTTGGATAAAGTTTGCCAAAGTTGTAAATTCTGAACAGGGATTGGGGAAGGAGCTGAGGCTGACACTGGGGAAGGAGCCACATTTTTGTGTTTATGTACCTTGTCCAGAAGTATCCTCAGGCCCCGTTCACCCTTAAAAAAACGTGCTTGAGAGCAAAAAGTCCCATTCAGGAATGCGGCAGGTTGACTGGCGCTCTGACCGGCGTAGCTGCTGCTTCCAACATCACAAGGCATATAGCCTGGACTATAAAAGTATACTTAAGATAAAAAAGATATAAAAAATGCTTAAAAAGATAAAAACACTATTTACACAACACGACATTGACATAATCCGTCAAAATATTTAGCACTAAAAAAGGAAAATATAATGGCCATCTTGTGGCCAGTACTCCTTGAGGCGCCGCTACGCCGCGCAGAGCCGCGGCTCGCCGCGCAGCGCGATGCGATGACCAGGATGTTGGCTTTTTCAAGTGTTTTAGGTATTCTCCTTGGTAAAAAAAATCGACTATTGTTCTTTGTTCTCTGGTTATAAATTGATGCTTGAACTCATCTGATAAATTAGAATTATTCGGAATATTAATTCAAATTCAAATTCATTTATTCATTGTAGATCAATCTAATATTTCTGACTTTTTGATATGTATTTTATTGTGTCTCCAGCAGTGGGATTGTTGGGCTCGCTGTCATTGCAGCGGTAAGTCCCCTCTTTGAGGAGTGGCTAGAGAGGCACCATGGCGTCCTCACCTACAGCCTGACGCAGGTGCTTGCCGGACATGGGAGTTTCGGTAGGTGCCTGTTTTTGATTGGGCGGGAGGAAACGCCCGGGTGTCATCACTGCGAAGGCCGCCCGGAGGACACGGTGGAACACACGGTTGCGGTCTACCCTGCGTGGGCTGTACACCGCCGTGCCCTCAGGGAAGTGATCGGCGACGGCGACCTCTCGCGTCCGGCTTTGGTTCAGGCCATGGTGCGGAGCGAGGGGGACTGGGATGCCGTCTCCTCTCTCTGCGAAGCAGTTATGCTAGCTAAGGAGGAGGCGGGACGCGTGAGGGAACGAACTTCCTCACGCCCCAGCCGACGCGAAGGACACTCCGGGCGTCGGGGATCGCGTGACGATCTCCGGCCACCGTAAGTGCGGGTCTGTGGACGGCGAGCAAGGGTAGCTCGCCGCCCGACCAGAACCAGACCCGTGCGTGCGGCGCGTTGCGTTCCGCGCGCGCCTCAAAGAGCCATCAGACCACCACAGATGGGGCCCAGTAGGGCTGATGCTTAATCCGGAGCTGCGGACTACCTAGCGGGTTTACCGGCGCTCCGGCTCGACAAGCAGGAGTAGGAACGGGTTCTCGCTTTGCCCTGGCGAGAGAAGTCATTGGATGATTTTACCCCTGAAAAAAAAAGCAGTGGGATTGTGTAATATATTATTAAGGCTGATAAATACCATTGTGTTAGAAATAAAATAAGGTCGTTATAGGAAAGTAAAACTTTTATTTTAAAAAGTTGACCAAATAAATATTCTTCAACAAAACAAAAAACAGAACAAATTTGTGTTAACCAAAGATGGAACTTACAAATTATCTCAATTTAAAATGAAGTAACACAGCCAGCAAGGAACTTTAATTATATTTATGAAAACAAAGAAAATGTATTTCACATAAACAATAATTATGTAATTCGCAATTAAGTACGTACTCGTACTCATGACGTAACGAGGAACCCGGATGTTTTTTAACGACGACAGGTTTTGAATAAATCGGTTCCACAAACATTCGATATCGTTTGGGACCGCATCATCCCAATCGATTTTACAAAGCCATAACTTCTGAAGCAATATTTTTGCTATAATAATTCTGTACCTCAGAGGTATACAACATTAACTGGTAAATCAAAAAAATTACAGGACAGGCAAAAATGCGCGGAACGAAACTTTGAATGCAATTTTGACATAGTAGCTTTAAAGCTATTGCAACAAACTCAACATTATTTTTTATTATTATTTGATGGAATTATATTGTATTACATAACATTATACTAAAGTGATTTTTTATCTGATTTTGTGGACTTGAGGTTTTAAACCTCGAAACATATACTAACTAAGATGTTTTAAGAGAGCATTAAAATATACTTTTGTTTACCTCTAAATAAACCTTGGGGATGTTATTGGAATTCGGCATTCAGAAACATTATGTCTCTTGTCAGTATGTAGCGTAATGGAATTATAAAAGAATTTCTGAGGGGTTTACGAGCAAAATGAAACAAAAGTTTCTTCACAAAACTAAAATCAAAATACAATTTATTTTAAATAACCAAAACAGCTACTCGTACGCTTCAGGTAAATCCGGGACATCTGCACATGGAAGATTCCTGTAAGTAATAGTCATGGAACATGGCTGGTATCCACTGCAACGATTTTTGAGTCTCGAAATAGGCTTTTGTGTTTCTCGAATACCTAGGTTTCGGCGTGGGTACAGAAAATCCTCTCCGTTTATTTCGTATGAAACTAACTTCTTCGAATGTTTCCTTGAAAACGAACCTTCGGGCTTTTCCAGGAAAAGCTGTACTTATCTCTGTAATCCTAAAACAAAAGTTTCTACATTAGCTACGTACAATACGTACATATACCTAAGGTAAGGTAACCAAATAAGGCCTACCTTATTTTTATTACCGCCTAGCTCGTAGGTTTAAAATGACAATGGGCTGATAATTTCAAAATTTTATATTTATTTATTAAACTTTGTAATAATGGAATCAAAATGGCTTTAGAAACAAAAATTACAATTTTGTAAACACAAATAACTAAAGTGTCACTTTGGCCTTATTAGGAACCCTATGTCTTAATAAGGCCTCAATAAAAACTAGTAAGTATTCAACTTCTTAATTATAATAAAACTTTGTCAATGCTTGTAGTAAATGTAATGAGATCTTATTAATTAATTTTGGTCATTATACATCAGGCTAAACGTAATACCCAAGTAACATCTTTGAAGTCATCGGTACCCCAGCATCAGTCAAACGAATGAGAATAACTTCTTGTTCTGTAGCCAATTTAGCGACCGACCTAGCTTTCGTGTAGTCGAACCACTCTTTAGATGGTGCGTACTTCTTTGGAATTTTGTTTGGGAATTGTCTTTATTGTCTTTTTTTATCTTCCAGGACTAGAAAATTTTCTGCTGCAAATACCCATTCCCCGTAGTTCTCGCGCCCTTTTAACTTAGGCACGTTTACAAGGTAATTCGATGTCATTCTTGCAAACTACCACTTATTCGTAGAATAACACAATATTCACTGTTTTGGAATACTTTAACTGTACTGGACTTTACTGATTATCGGATAAAAAATTAATTAATGCTGGGCCCATAACCTATAATGAAACGCAGTTTTGACGCAGAGCAAGTGAAGTTTATTAAAAAAGTAATGTTGAGAACGATTACACAGATTATAACAATCTTACTTTAGTTCCTAGAAAAATCACTAGAGAGCGGTAAATGTTCAATGGGTTGCAATTTTGAAACACAAAACAACAGTATTTAACGATCATTTTAAAATCAGTCTCACAGATTAATTCGTTATAATTAAATCCGATACTTAAATTATACAAGTAACAATTCCACGCTAAGATCAATGGTGATTTCACCCTCTACGTATTGTTCAATAACATGGTTTATTTTTTCTTCGGTTTGGCAAGTATCTTCTTTCCTTTTAATTAAAAAATTGTTAAATAGTGAGTACTTGGCTTACATTTGATTTTTTTATTTATAATTGAATGCCAATTTTCCACCATGTTCGTTGTTCTATGTTATCTGTTATAACAACACCATTTATTTGCAAGGTATGCATTTTCTTTTAGCCAGGTGTCTACAAAATAATCATTAAATTGGGTTAATTTTTTATCTTTCGGACAACGAGACATAACATATATCCAGCCATCATCGGTTGCTTGTGGTGGTAAATATAATTTTATAATTAATATAACAATTTAAATATAATTATTATATTATCTAAATTCATAACATTTGATTGATGACTACCTTATAACTTATACGAGTTTGATTGTAGTCAAATAAAATGCATTGGCGTCAGTAATATGCTATTATACTAACTGTCATGGTCGTGAAAGATAATCTCGGAATTTGTCAGGTACCTATATAATAGTTTAGTATGTTGTTCATCATCATCATCAGCCTATAGCAGTCCACTACTGGACGTAGGCCTCCCCAATTGTTCGCCACATTGCTCTATCACTAGTGACTCGCATCCAGCTCCTGCCAGCCATCCTGCGCAGATCGTCACTCCACCTCGCCTGGGGGCGTCCTACACTACGTTTACCGAGACGCGGTCTCCACTCCAGGACCGTATGTTGTTACCTCTTTCCAATTCCCTAACTGTTCAGAAAACAGCCATTCAAATACATATGAATATAATTATTAAAAAAAGAAAATAATATACAATTATTTTTGTAAACATTATAATTCAGGTATGTTTGACATATAAATTTATTCAAAACTAGCAGGCCCGGCAAACTTCGTATCGCCTTAAACATTTTTCTCTCACCCTTTAAACCTTCCCTAGACTTTAACAAATAATTCAAGACCAAAATTAGCCAAATCGCTCGAGCCGTTCTCGAGTTTTAGCGAGACTAACAAAGTGCAATAAATTTTTATATATAGAGATAATAATGTTTACAAAAAATGTTTAACATTACTCCAACAGAAACAAGGTTTCCTATTACAATAATGATACAATTACAGTGATAAAAATATACCAGAACTAAAATATTAATAACGGTATAAAACAGTAATTTGGAAATGCATTATTTGATAGTGGACCGCCCGATCTAGGTTTAATTTAAAAACCTGTGTTTCAGGCCATCACTTTACAGTCCAGTTTCATTGCGGCAGTAAAATACAAAGTTAGACTATTATAAAACAAAAATATATTCTATTATAATAAATATCTGCGACAACTAAGCTTATGGTACAATAATACCTAAAACTATATATATGAAATAATACAAAAATAAAGACATATTCTATTATAATAAATAGCTGCTACAACTAAGCTTATGGTACAGTAATACCTAAAACTATATCTATGAAATAATAATACAAAAATAAAGACCCGATAACATTATGACAAAATTTCTAGAAGTTGTTCTGTGTCCGTGTAATTTAGTGTTACTAGATATTCTGACAACATCTTACTACATTTTTTATAGTTTATACTATAGAAACTTAGTACTTTGTTAAGCCTATTATATAGGAAAGGTCCTAAGAACACGTAAAAACGCTTAGCAAAGGCATGTCTGGTTTGAGGCTTTATGCAAACTAAGTCCTTCCCTCTCTTGTTCGAGGGTAGAGGGTCAAAAGGAAGTGCAGTATGCTGGTGTAGCACTATGTTTAAAATAAATAATTGCCGCACTGTATAGTCTAAGATCCCACATAAGAACGACCTTCACCGATCTGTCAACCAGGTGAAAATTATATTTTAAAGATTAAAATATGTTTGTGAATGTATATTAATAAGGTTGCCATTATAAAAATGGTCATGGCTATGATTAATTAAAATTATAAAAAAGTATTTTATTTTCAAAATTGACTGTCTTGTCGGCCAAACTACTCATAGTCTAATTGAAAGTATACTACATCTGCTATATGCAGTCGATCGGTTGCCTACCTTTTTCTGGTCCCTTTAATCTGGTAGCCAGGTACAAACAGGTAAATTGATATCAGTGATTGCGCTCATCTGTTTACCAACATATGTTTATATAAAAATGTAGGTAAAAATATAGCGTGTAGAGTAGTATAAGGTTGCCTAAGAAAATCTGATCATAAATAACGGTAGCTAGGCTTTGAAGTTTCAAAAATTGGAGCATGGAAATGTGTGTGACAGAGAAGCGTTGCTCGTACTGTTCTATACGATAAAGAAGGACGCAGCATGGCAGCTGCGCGGTACCGGCCGGTAAAATATGAGAGAGTGCGCAATGCGCACTCTCTCAACTCTCTCACTGCGCATGCTTCGTATTTGTAGTATAGACAAGGAGGAAAATAGTATACTATAGAGAATCATTTTGGAGCGTAATAAAGAAAAATAGGAAAAGCGTAATAAGAAGTCGTTCTCAGAATAAAAAAAAATGGAAAACATTTTTCAAAAATAAATTTACTAACACGTGTATAGTTTGAAAATTATAAATCTTTATTATCAAACAATATTTGCATAAAAAGTAATTAAATGCCAATGTCATAATTTTAAATTATTCCGGATCGGAATAGTCGGAAGTTATATCGCCGTCTTCTAAGTCGGAAGAAGTTTCTTCATTTGCATTATCCGTTATTTGCAAAATATCATCTATTTTTAAGGGCGTTTGATCTCCATCAAATCCCTTTGGTTTTAAATGACCATCGACAAACCAACCATAATTTTCTGGACGTAAATTTATGCAATTAGAATCAGTTGCATTCAACCACATTGAATTAACAAAAATTGTGCGTAAAATTTTTTGTTTAAGTGATTCCCAACATGGTGGTATGGTATTTGAGTCAAAACTTTTGACTTTTTTAAGGAATTTCTCACTATCTTCTTTTGCCGAAAAATTCTTCAGGAAAACTTGATATCTTGCTTGATTTACTTTGATACAATGTTTGATACCATACATAGCCACCGTAAATTATTGAACAACATTAGCCCAGTCAAATAAGGTTAAATTAGGTAAGAATCTCGGAATGCGAGATACCCAGCTGTAATTTTGTATATACTTGTATATTGACCCCCTAAAACTTGTCTCAAAACCTACATATGGTAGGGTGTAAGCAACCCTTAAAATTCAGGGTCAAAGGGCCCAAAAATCGTTTTTTTTGCGGTTTTTTCGAAATATCTCATTTCCTATGGGTTTTTGGTAGTTGTATTCAATAGCAATATTGTAGCATACAAAATTCTCTACAACTTTTGTATAAACTTTTTTTTTATACGGTGAACCGTTTTCGAGATAGAGGGCGGAGAGCGCGCGGTCACTGCATCTCTTCAAAAAATTTTTTTTTCGTCTCACCTATCCGTGATGGTTGTCTATGGATAGGGCATTAAAAATACGTCATGGTTCCTAAAACCATTTTTCGTCAAAATCAATCGTTTGAAAGATAGACGCTTCCAAAGTGGAAAAATGAAGTCTATAGAATGTGTCCTGCCCTCTAACTTTAAAAATAAGTGAGTAGGAAAACTAAAAAAATAACTAAAAAATTGATAAAAAGAATTGAGAAAGTGGAAAATTAAGTGTGTTTTTATTAAAAATGTATCAATTCTTAAAAACTAATTATGATATCTCGTTCAAACCAATTTTCGTTGAAAGTTTTCATTAAAATCTACAGCATATATTTTTTTTAGTTTTCTTACTAACTTATTTTAAAAGTTAGGGGGTAGGACACATTCGATAGACCTCATTTTTCCACTTTGGAAGCGTCTATCTTTCAAACGATTGATTTTGACGAAAAATAGTTTAAGGAACCATGACGTATTTTTTAATGCCCTATCCATAGACAACCATCACGGATAGGTGAGACGAAAAAAAAAATTTTTTGATGAGATCTCGAAAACGGTTCACCGTATAAAAAAAAAGTTGTAGAGAATTTTGTATGCTACAATATTGCTATTGAATAAATTACCAAAAACCCATAGGAAATGAGATATTTCGAAAAAACCGCAAAAAAAACGATTTTTGGGCCCTTTGACCCAGAATTTTAAGGGTTGCTTACACCCTACCATATGTAGGTTTTGAGATAAGTTTTAGGGGGTCAATATACAAGTATAGGTATACAAAATTACAGCTGGGTATCTCGAATTCCGAGGTGAATTCCTAAATTGACTGGACTACATCCATTTTTTCGCTAAGAAAAATGTCAGCTTCGTCACTTAATGAAGCAAAATATATTTGGTATGTCGCGTTCTTTGAAAAAATTTTGAACGGTCTTACTTTTCCTCTATTGTAAAACGCAGCCGTATAATCAGATCCTGTGTACGCATGGAAAGCAGGTAGACTTAGACACAGATGAAGTCCTAATTTCAATGCTAGTTCCCTGCAATTGATGTCCTGATTTTTTTTTTCTTTGTCCCTGAACTAGCAAGCCAAATTTCAGAATCAGGGATTTTATGTATGTTTCCTAGTAGAATTATGAGAACATCTGTATCAACGGATTTTATTAAAATTCTTGAACCTGGTGCTGCTTTGTAAGCGTGAAAAATTATTCGTGTATCCGCCTCTTCGTGATAACTATTTTCGGCTGTTTTTATAACGCAATTTTGGTCACTTATATAAGAATAACAGTGTTCTTCTACAGTCAACAAAATTTTTTTGTTCCCAATTATTGTTGCCAAATGATCGTTTTCCCAGTAGTTAGCTAAAAACTGCTCCAATTTTTGAAACTTCAAAGCCTAGCTACCGTTATTTATGATCAGATTTTCTTAGGCAACCTTATACTACTCTACACGCTATATTTTTACCTACATTTTTATATAAACATATGTTGGTAAACAGATGAGCGCAATCACTGACATCAATTTACCTGTTTGTACCTGGCTACCAGATAAAAGGGACCAGAAAAAGGTAGGCAACCGATTGACTGCATATAGCAGATGTAGTATACTTTCAATTAGACTATGAGTCGTTTGGCCGACAAGACAGTCAATTTTGAAAAAAAAAACTTTTTTTATAATTTTAATTAATCATAGCCATGACCATTTTTATAATGGCAACCTTATTAATATACATTCACAAACATATTTTAATCTTTAAAATATAATTTTCACCTGGTTGACAGATCGATGAAGGTCGTTCTTATGTGGGATCCTCTACTAGTAAGCACATCGCATGCTGTGTAAAGCTGGTGCGTAGGAAATAGAAAAGGGCGGGGTAGGTATTCAGATTTGTGTCAATCGTAACACCTAGATATTTTACTTGGTCAGCTTTGGCTAAAGTGGGGCAAGAGCATGCATTGTCAGCATACGTGCAGTTAATATGTGCGTGAATGTTTAGGTTACTAAGCGGTATGTTAGTATTTCTCATTGTAAACAAAATGTAATTTGTTTTATCTGTATTTAATGTTAGCAGATTTTTCTGGAGCAACTTAGATACAATATTAAAACCTTTTTGAGCATTATCATATACCTCAGCTTTTGACTTACCTGAAAACAATAGAGCAGTGTATCTTTTAATATGCTTTCTATTTAAAGTCAATTTAGTAATACCTAACTCATTGGCTTTACTCCATAAACTTTTGGAAAAATGGAAATAACATCCATTGATTGGGGTTTCAGGAAAGATGTTTGTTGCAGCCACTTCATAATCCAATATAAATGATTTAGGGTTTCAGGTCAGTAATTGGCTTTTTAATCATTGAATTTTTTTGTTATGGATGCTGTACAATTTTGTTTATTTTTGCGCACAATTTTCCGCCAACACTTTTTTATAGGGCCAAAAATGCCGACATCACAGGGCTGTAATATGTGCATTGGGCATTCGGATATAAGCAGAATATTAATATTCGCTTTTCCTGACAAAACGGTAATTGTATTTGATTCTGAACCAGCCAATCGTAAAACTTTTGTATGTATATAAAAAAAGTGTTGGACACCATCCATCCACTGTCTGATCGCCCCATAAACCAGGTATCTGGAAAATTTTGTATCACAGCCGGAGGCATTCGTTTGTAAGGGTATATGACAAATGGAGGAACATCCCTCCCATCTGCTGCAAAATTACATAAAACTGTAAGTGATTCTTTTTCTTTCCCACCCGAAATCTCGTAAGTGTTTCTGTAATTTTTGGGCCCTAATATTGTTCCGTTTTTCGGGCAGGTCGTTACACCTGTTTCATCGGCATTAAATATGCGACTGGGATCGTCTTTTATATTCAATGCTTGTTCTTCTGTTAAAAACTCTTCGAGTTCCTTGAACCAAGCTCTGATAACTTGTTCAGTAACTGCGGCTCTGCCTTTGGATATAATCTCCGCATTCCTTTTTGTAATTTCAGGATGCCTTTTTAAGAATAAACTAAGCCACCTTTTCCCTGGTCTATTCCCGGTAAACTTATTTTTCCTATTATTAATGGTCATAAAATTTTCAACTGTATCGAACACTTCTTCTGGGTGTATTGGAAAACCTAATTTAGCTTTATTTATAATCCAGTCAGAAATCTTAGCTTCTTCATCTACAGTAAGCTCGGACTGGGGGCCCATTTTTCTTTGCAAAGGTACCTTGTTTGTGATTTTATTATGTAAAGTCGATTTTGGTATCTTGTACACATTGCTTGCTTTATTGATACTTAGTTCTCCATTAGCAATTGACTTAAGAGCTGCTTCAAGTGTTTGTTGACTGTATTGAAACCTATTGTACTTCTTTTTGTGATCCATGGTAATCTAAATGGACAAGAGAAAAATGAACAATTTTAAACGATTGCAATATTAATTTACTACCTGTAGGTAAGTAGGTAGGTAGAAATAGGTACCACTTGAGAAATCTGTCTTAAAATATGAAGTGTGCATTCACTGGATTTTATGAACCAGTAAATGAACATACCTGTCCCAATACTGGCCAAGAGATCGGAAATCTATTTAAGAAATAGCTCTCAAAACATGAACCTAGCATTAGCGTAAGTTATGTTTTTCAACCAAAACGTGATTGAAATGAACACCCGTTCATTCACGAAATTAGAACGATTTTTTGATCCAATCCTGGGACACTTTGTAATTTAATATAACTGACAAAAATCGCAAATAAATGGATTTGAAACACAATATTTAACTGTTATCCTACGATAATAAATATATAAGTCATCAAAAATACCGTTATTTACATTACAATGTCAAATCAAAAAAGATTCCACTTACCTCAGTCCTAAACTCTAGCCCGAACAAATAAAAATTTTACTATCGACATACGGAGAAATACGGAGCCGTGTAGTAGCGGGAACGTAAATTTTATGTACTTTTGTGAATATATGGATGATTGTGATATTTTCTTGTAAAATATGGACTTAACTTTGAAATATGGAAAAATATGGAAAATAAAACTTGTAAATGTAAATGTAAATAGTCTAAATATGAGAATCGACGTAAAAAAACACATTCTAGGCCGAAAATCGCGTAAATCGCGGGGGGTAATCCCTCCCCGCAAACCCCCTCCCGATTGTCGGAAATGCATACTTTTGAAGATATTCAAGATTAAAGATTTTAAGGTTAGGTATCATAACATCGTACATTTTAGGTATTTTTATGTTAAAACTTAGGGGTTTTAAAGGATGGGGTCACTATCGACCTCTCAGACCACCCCCAAAGTAGTAAATATATTTTTAAAAATGGAAAAAAAATGTCGAAGAGTGCTCTACGATTATATAAAAATATTTGTATATGATGTAGTTTTCTGGTTGGTTGAATGAAATGAAACACTAAAATAAGAATAAAAAATATTTATTCATTTATATTATATACATATTTAACCGCAGTTAATAATTCCTCAAAGGGATCTTTTAAATTAATTCTAATATTTCTTCTCCAGGGGTATTCCGCCAGCCAGTGTGTGAAATCAGATTTATTATGTTGCTGACGGAATACTTTTTAAGGGGACGCCATTGACTTTCTATACTTTGGGTGTAGGTCCCATCTGGTGCCACAAATCTATTAATAGGATCACTACGATTAACTCTTTTGTGAATATATCCATGTTCAGGAAGGCATTGGTACGCTCTCCAAAAATCAGTATGAATAAATAGAGCCCTCCTGAACATGTTTTTTTATTAGTGGCACCAATGCTTCAGACGTACGTTCATTGTCAGGACATACTTCTAGCCGCAGGTCGTCACTCCCATCTTCGATCATGCCAATAACCCTGTCTTCGGCAATTTGCACACATTGTTCATGGGAGCCTAGGCGGGTCCACATTAGGGTTGCCACCTTTTTTTGGAAGAAAAATTCATGCCATTCCCCATTCACACTTGCTACAAATTTTTTTAGTTCTTCCCGTCTTACCACTGAAGATGAAAAATGAACAACTGTTTTCATATTAGTAAATAACGAATGGTGGATTCCAAAATTAGCATAACAATTATCTGCACTTAATTTTGCTGCGCTGATATATTTTCTAAAGCAATTTTTTGTTCAGTTAAGTTCAGTTAAGAGTTTTTAATTGCTTTATGTTTAAAGCAATTAAAAACTCCTTAACAGCTGATCCATCAGCTGATTCATCAGGATTTTCATAAAAGTCTACTAGTTTATTCTGAATACCATTCTCAACAGTAAAGTACTGAATAACTAATGGAAAAAGTTTGATTTTTTTTTCTATTTGAAGCATCACTTTGTATACAGTAAAAAACATCTTTATTTGAATCATCTAAAACAATCTGTATAGCTTGTGGGCCTAACACTTCCATTACAAGAGCTTCCATTTTAGTACGTGCTAAGCGAATATTGATATACTGCATATACAGGGTTATTTGTAAAACACCGGTGGCCTCTTAGGACTATATTACTGGCATCATAGACAGCAACTTTTTTCTAAAGAAAAACAACCAAATTCTGTACTCACCTTATTGGTTTGCCGCAACACAAAATATTTGGAGATTTAAAAAGATAATTAACACGAGCTCATCTCTGGTAACAGGTTTAAATGACACTAAAACTAAAATGGCGGTTACGTCAAGTTATGGTGAACAGAGACATCTGTTATGTTGAAATAGAACTGCATTTGAGTTTGTTGCATGGATGTAAGATGTCGTTAGTTGTATTACATCTGTAGTTTTCGATATTTTTATGGTAGGTGCGCTTACCCCGCCTGACCTTAATTGCCAATGTCCAGATTGAATTTGTAAATTTTTCATTGCCAATGCCTTAACCCTTTGACGCACAAAATAAGTACACATACGTTTTAATATTTATGACTACGTTATTTAGTCTTTTACAAGGGAATTTAAGTATGTGCAGGATGAAAAAAAATATATAGATTTTAGGAAATTACTTGATACAAATGTGTCCCAATATGCGACAAAGGGCAAAAACAAAATGACTTGTTGACTGCACGGTTGACGCGGTGGCTGGGCAACTGGCTGCCGTGCAACGGGTAGCGGGTTCGATTCCCGCACGGAGCAACTCTTTGTGTGATCCACAAATTGTTGTTTCGGGTCTGGGTGTCATGTGCATGTGAAATTGTATGTTTGTAAACGCACCCACGACACAGGAGAAAATCCTAATGTGGGGCAACGTTTTTTAAAAAAAAGAAAGAAAAAAAAAGAGAAAAAATTCAGTAAAAGAATAACAATTTAATTAAACATTTTATGAATGGAACCCAGCAAAAAAATTTCTTCTTGCTGTTTCACAGATTTACATTACAAATGTCACATATATTGCTGGTACGATTTTCAATTCCACTCTTCGCACATTGCACACATCATTTACGCGAAGACCCCTTCATCATTACGTGTGAAGGTAAAAACTGTTTGTGTCCTATATTTTGTATCCGCCTTTTGGTCATGGAAGTAGATGGCAAGGCATGTTTACGGATAGAAAAATTGCCTATCATAGCCCTAGCCACAACTTGTCGGTATTCAAGTGATGAGAGCAAATGCCCTTCCATGCGATGTTGCGCATGCAGTTTTTCATAAACAATGTAGGAATTGTTCATGGCGATGTCCAATAAATCAAAGAAAAGCCGCAGATAATTAATATTTGATTTTGGATTTCCTATCAACTTCGTATGTGACGTTCATTGTCAGGACACACTTCTAGCCGCAGGTCGTCACTCCCATCTTCGATCATGCCAATAACTCAATGGCCTTCTATATGGCGTCCCCTATTATACTTGCGTCTCCCAAACTTTGATTCATCGATTTGGTGTTTTTTTTTGGTCCTCCAATTTTCCTGTCAGCAGTGACATGTTCTAGCATGTAGATTACTACCACCTCTCTGTAGTAGTAGCTATACCAGTCAGCAATTGTTTTGAATGATAAAACTGGCTGGTCCTCTTCCGATAATTGCTTCCGCACCCATTCATATGAATGGCCTTCACTGAAGGCATACATAATGTGGTAAATGGTTGTGAGGCTCATAGCCCTAGCCACAACTTGTCGGTATTCAAGTGATGAGAGCAAATGCCCTTCCATGCGATGTTGCGCATGCAGTTTTTCATAAACAATGTAGGAATTGTTCATGACGATGTCCAATAAATCAAAGAAAAGCCGCAGATAATTAATATTTGATTTTGGATTTCCTATCAACTTCGTATGTGACCTTCTTTTTAGTGCTCTTCGCCGTTTTTTCTTTAGCAGTATCAAACAAATCTTTTGTTACTTTCAGGCCTATACAATGTGTAACAAAATACCTATATACATCAAGAAACACTGATGAATATAGGTTGAATAGAGTCTCTACACGAAGTTTCAGCTTAAAATACGTTAAAAAAAAATTGGTACCAAATACGTGGTATCGCATGGTTCTTGATTTTAAATCATACAAACATATCACAACAATACAGGGATCACTCGCTAATATTACGAAACATTTTTTATGTGAATCTGATCGCCTAGTACCTGTCTACCTAATTTTGAATCACGCGGCGGCGCGATTTGAAAAATTCATAATTTGGTACCATGAAAAAATGAGTTTAAAAAACCCTTACCGTATTGTTTGTTATGCTATCTAGAAGCCGTGTACTTGATATGTATACCCCCTTTTTGTTACACGTTGTATAATTCACCGCTTTCCTTCTCGGTTTGTTTTTAATAATAGCGAAATTAGGAGTGGGTATTTGTTTGTGGAATGGTGATTTCCCAGCACATTTTTTCAGTTCTGATAAAGGTAAATTATCTTCCCCATCATCAATTTGACCTTCACTGGACTTAGAGAGTAACGGAAGTTTTCTGAGATTCTCATTTCTATTTTCTTCGTCTGATTCCGATGATGAAGTGTAAATGTTACAAAACTTCGTGACTTTTTTATTTTTTGGGGATAATCGGTATCATCATAAAAATCCTCATTTCCAGATAAATCTGACGTACTTGATTCCAGACGCGGTGTTAAAAGCTGCTTATTTAAGCCAGAGGTGGTAGAGACAGGTGAACAAAACTTCTGGCTGAGTTATAGTAGACGTAGAACGTTTCCAGCTGAGTTCCGCAGTTCTCTTTCAAGAAATGTAACCATCCAGAAGCCCATAGGCTAGTCGTTCCCGAAATTTTTGCTGGCTTATTTTTTTGCCTTCGTGTACTGTTTTATAAAGAATTAATGCATTTATTGAAGCAGATTCTACTAGAAAGTAGAATAAACGCATCCACCATTTATTGGAACGACGCGCGACGTCTTAATTTATAATGAGAACGAAACTGATCAAATTTATCAACCCCGTCCATTCTCTTGGTGTACTGCGCAATAGCAAGAGGGCAATTTATAAGGGCCTTATTGCCGTCTTTTTGTGTTCGTGGTACTAAAAATCATTGTCGATACAATGATTTTTGGGTCAAATCCAGTTGTTAGAATACTTACAGGTTTCGTATCTTTCCATTGCGCATAGCCTATGTTGCCTGAAGTAATTTCGACTCGTCCATTTGTACTCGTGTTTCTGCATATAGTTTTTTTTACTTTGTTATCTTGGGGAGGCCTGCCGATCAGTCCTTACAGTCCTAGTGTTAAAAATACCTTGATTGTAAAGGTCGCGCATCAATGCTACTTATGTAAAAAAATATCGAAGGTTACATGGCAACCGTTATGTTTTATAGCTTCTGAGAGACGAAAGACTATATTAGGACCTAAGCTGACCTCCACGACTCTTTCAGTTTTGCCTGAGTATACTTCGAATTCATATAAATAACCTGTCAAAGCGTCGGCCCTAGCCCAAATCTTGTAGCCTCTCTTCACTGGTTTCATAGGCATATATTGCTTCAGTGATGATCGACCTTTAGACCATACATTCGTCGATTGATTGCGATTTTGATAGCGAGCACTCTTTTGAAAAACAATCATTCAAAAAATCTATTAAAGGTCGTAACTTGAACAGTTTATCATAACGTGGTTCTTCTCGGCTTGGCGCCTTGGTATTATCATTGACGTGAAGACACTTCATAAATTTTTTGTATCTTTTCAGTGGCATGACATCCGCTATAAGCTGAACATAATACATCTGGTTGGTACACCAATATTGCGTCTCTTCTTGTAGCGGATGTGACATCAGCATGAAAATGCCTAAAAGAGCTTTTGTTACGCAGTAAGAAACTTAACTGTTTTAAAAAATAAACTTTATTTATTACAATAAGATTTACAAGTTTTGACTATGCTAAGGAGATATGTCACAGTTGAATTATGGAGATGAACTGACTGTGTTTTGCTTATGAGCTAGTTTTTATATTGTTACAAATAGTACATTAGTAAAATGCATAACATCAATAAATGTGTTAACTATCTAATGAGTATTATCTAAAGTAACTAACAATTATAAATGATCGTAGACGAATGTAAAGAAAGTAAATGAGTTGTTTATCTAAAGTGGGAAACATAACAAAGTAATAATTATAAATGAGTGTAAATAAAGCAAATGGGTTATTTATCTAAAGTGTATCTAATATAGCTAAAGTACTGAGGAAAGCTTACAACGTAACACCTCCTCCCTTAGAATAAAGATTGGGCGTTAGCGCCTGATCTTTGAGTATGAGGCGACGATGGGGCTTCGTTGTCTTCGTCGTCGGTAACGCATGATGTGGTGTAGTCCAAGTTTCTCATCGGGATGGCTACTTGCGTAAGTAGTTCGGCGCCTTGAAAAGTTGTCGAAGCAGTTGTTAAAAATTTGTTTACAGGCGTTTCCATCGTTGGGACTTCTACGGCGTATGAAACCATTCGGACATCGGTTGCAGATCTTGATGGTGAAATTAAGCATAGTCATGGCAATGGAGAGGAAAAACCAGGAAAAGTTAGCTTGATGTTTACTTATAAAAGATTGGTTTCTTGAAGTTCTGATCTTTTGTAGGTCGTCGGAATATTTTTCAAGATGCGACTTTATAGTTTTTAGGTTATCAAGTGGCATTTCGTTGATGCTAACTGGAATGAGTTGGGGATATTTAGTAGTCAGAGTCAGAGATTACACACGTGTGAAATGTCGAATAATAAGAAAAAAAAAACTCGTATTGGCCTACTTTTTGTATGAGAAGAAACTAAAAGAAATAAAAAAACGTAAAAGGTCATCGTGGGTGCATCCTATATTATTGGAAAGGGAAGAATATGGGGTAAAAATCTACTTCTTGGACCGTTGAATTGAGGGGGGAGGGTTAGGAACCTCCCCTGTGAATGGAGGGGCGCGACGGCCCGTAGTTTTTGAGAAATTCAAAAATAAAAATTTTGAGGTTATATTGACTCAGATGTACTACAATAATAAAGATTTTAGTGAAAACTTTGTAAAAAAAAAAAACATTTCTTATTGTCACTGCTCCGGTGCTGCGGGAAGTGCAGCCCTTTCGCCCTTGCGTAATAAACTAGAGGTGCATATGGGAGCCGGAGCGGCTGATGCTGGTCGCCGCACATTGGGGCAGGATTATTACAATGTGTCGTTAATGATGATTTGGAGTGCATATTATGATGTGACAACATAGGTTTGGCAAAAATAAGAAACTAATTTGTTTGTGTAAAAGCTTTATGTACTTTAAATATATGATATGTAAGGAACAATTTTAGTACGAAACCATCAAGGTCGAAATTATAAGGGGTGATTTTTTAAGAGATTGAGAACTTTAAAAAAAAACGTATAAAATTTGCAAAATCTCATCGGTTCTTTATTTGAAACGTTAGATTGGTCCATGACATTTACTTTTTGAAGATAATTTCATTTAAATGTTGACCCCGGTGGTCCATTCGGAAAGTCCAATTTTGGGCAACTTTTTCGAGCATTTCGGCCGGAATAGTCCGAATTTCTTCGGAAATGTTGTCTTCCAAAGCTGGAATAGTTCCTGGCTTATTTCTGTAGACTTTAGACTTGATGTAGCCCCACAAAAAATAGTCTAAAGGCGTCAAATCGCATGGTCTTGATGGCCAACTTACCGGTCCATTTCTTGAGATGAATTGTTCTCCGAAGTTTTCCCTCAAAATGGCCATAGAATCGCGAGCTGTGTGGCATGTGGCGCCATCTTGTTGAAACTACATGTCAACCAAGTTCAGTTCTTCCATGTTTGGCAACAAAAAGTTTATTAGCATCGAACGATAGCGATCGCCATTCACCATAACGTTGCGTCCAACAGCATCTTTGAAAAAATACGGTCAAATGATTCCACCAGCGTACAAACCACACCAAACAGTGCATTTTTCGGGATGCATGGGCAGTTCTTGAACGGCTTCTGGTTGCTCTTCACTCCAAATGCGGCAATTTTGCTTATTTACGTAGCCATTCAACCAGAAATGAGCCTCATCGCTGAACAAAATTTGTCGATAAAAAAGCGGATTTTCTGCCAACTTTTCTAGGGCCCATTCACTGAAAATTCGACGTTGTGGCAGATCGTTCGGCTTCAGTTCTTGCAGGAGCTGTATTTTATACGGTTTTACACCAAGATCTTTGCGTAAAATCTTCCATGTGGTCGAATAACACAAACCCAATTGCTGCGAATGGCGACGAATCGACATTTCACGGTCTTCAGCAACACTCTCAGAAACAGACGCAATATTCTCTTCTGTACGCACTGTACGCATTTGTGTGGTTGGTTTAATGTCCAATAAAGTAAACTGAGTGCGAAACTTGGTCACAATCGCATTAATTGTTTGCTCACTTGGTCGATTATGTAGACCATAAATCGGGCGTAAAGCGCGAAACACATTTCGAACCGAACACTGATTTTGGTAATAAAATTCAATGATTTGCAAGCGTTGCTCGTTAGTAAGTCTATTCATGATGAAATGTCAAAGCATACTGAGCATCTTTCTCTTTGACACCATGTCAGAAATCCCGCGTGATCTGTCAAATACTAATGCATGAAAATCCTAACCTCAAAAAAATCACCCATTATTACAGGTGTCCAAAGGTTTGTTAAAAGATAGACCCATGGTACGAAAAACATTTCCAAAATAGGTGTATGATACGGGATTGTTGACTTTTTCTTTATACATTTGGTACATTATTGTTAGTGATAGTCCTGTCGGTAAATAGCGTTTGTTTGTATGGCTTCGGCTGTAATGCGTTTCGTATAATGGATAAGAATTGATGTGTTCCTTAATTGCCTGTACTATATCATCTCCTATCTTATTAGAAGGTACATGAGATCCACGTTTATCAGGGCTTGAAACACTTATTAGATATTCCAAACGTTTTTAAGAAACATCCCTTACAAACTTCAATCATAGTGCCATTTACTTTTAAGTTGTAAATATGATTAATACTCCTTATTTTAGGTTCACGAATTGTATTACGAATACGTTGGCTCTTTTTTGCTACATCTAAAATTAATGATGACAAATATGCAGAACGTTTGTTATAATCACCCAATGCCCATAATTCATCGAAGAGTGTTTTCTGGGTATATGCTCCAATTTTTTCTGAACATTTTTTACGGCAACTTGTCTAGACTGAATTATTTTACCTGGTTTTGTTTTATATGTCAATCCTTTATTTCTCTTATCTTGAATTATTTTTCGTATGTTTGTTCCTTTACGTTTTCGTCGTTGATTAGGTGTAACTTCAATATTTTCAGGAGAAATCTCAGATGAGGAGCTACTGTCTATTTCAGGAGCGTATGTGGTGATGATGTATCAGCTACACTATCGTCCGAGCTGAAATCGGCTGATTCAATGGGCTCTGGAGTGATCCGTGAAGTTTCATTCTCCAATGTTTGATAACCTGAAAGAAAATTTTTTAGCTACTGAGCTGAAATATGATAGGAGGAAAAAAACAATAACGCTTGTAATCGCTATCTTCACACAGGCTTCTTACAAATGATAAAGATGGAGCAATAATACACCTATGTTATAATATACCTCTATAGTGATCTATCATGTTTGTTTTAAATTATAAATACCAACCAGTTGAAAAATCATGGGACTGGAATTCTAGGTCAGAAGGAGTGAGTAAGTTCAGTCACCTCACTGCTGTCTATGTTTTGGAAAACCGCACGTCTCCTATTGATGTTTTCCCTTCGAATAAATTTCCCTAAAAAATTGCTAGTATTTAATCTCTCATGAGCAATTTGTAAATACTCCGCAGCATCAGGTCTGTCTTCTATTGTTGGGTGGAATTCATTCAAAAGAGCACATGCTCTGTTAAAATATTCTTGTCGAAAGAGTTTGTAATCTCTTTTAATGCGACCGTTTACAACTTCAACTACCCATCTACACATAGTTACACATCTAGATTGATTATTTGCTTGATCAGTTGTCAATTGAAATTCATTTTCCAATCAGGCATGTAAGTTTTATAATTATAGCTTTCCAACTCGGTGATCACGTCTCTAAATCCCCTATCCAATAGAAAGACACTTTCATTACGAAATAGATCACTCATGATTATTGAGTCATTTTTTGTTGCTTCATACGGTCCAGTGCACTCTAAAATATATCCATCACAACATGTAATTAAAAATGGTTTAGCCAAATTAGCGTACTTGTGTAGACTATATGTTTGTTTCTGGTATTTGTAGTTACTACTACTCTGTACATAAACATATGTACCATCACATATGATAAATAGACCTTCAGGAATAGTCCTGTTACGTGAGGCCACATTTTGTACATTAGTATGAGTAAGACCTAAATGCATAATCATAAATCTAATTATCAATTACTCTTATTTTAATCATAAACTTAAGAAGTAAATAACAAGGAATAAATAAACATCTAAACCTTTATCGCAAGTTTCACAAATTTAGTTATTCACAAGTTATTCAACATTGAATAATCTCAGTGTCAACAATGTTATTTTAAAATGAATAGAGTCTTAGTAGGTTTTGGTAAATGCTTAAAATAATGATCAAATTATTCGTATCTTAAACGAACCTTAAGTTTAAACACAAAAACTAAACAAATATCTGAAGTTTTAACGTAACCTACGTAACCTACGTTGTCACAGTATTAGTTTTTCTGTCTCATAATATTTAATCGAGTACTACATATAGTAGGTAAGAAGGTAGTTAATATATCTAATGAGATTTGAATATTGATGACTAATGAGAAAAGCTAATGTTACAAATAAAAACCTTAACAACGTAGATTCAAATATGTCAAATCAAAATAAACGTGAAACGAATAAGACGCTTGCCTTCGGCTGCTGCCAGTAATTTTAGGATTTGGTAATATATGTTTGATCTTTTAGCTGTACCCCTGCTGTATCAGGTTCCAGAGGCTCACAAAATGTTTGGCATGCTCTACTTTTTAGTCTTAAGAAACTCACAAAAAAGTCAGAATCGTCTTCATCATCTATTATAGTTTCTAAAATTTTCGCAACGTAATAGACGGAACTTTTTTATATGGAAATAATACGATAACATATTCTTGCTCTTTTGGATTTCGTGGTAAAGGTAAAAAATTACCGTCCAGTATAATTCTACCTTCCTCATCCTCATCTATATTTTCACTAACATATTCTTCTCCACCAGACGATGATCCACTTGCTACATAATCATTTTCATCTGAACTGTCATCACTTTCTATAATATCCTTTTTTCTTTCCTTAATGGCTCTTTTATTCTTTTTCTTTGTCTTATTTTGGGTTTTAACATCTGTGAACAAGTTTTTCTTTGCGGCAATAGCATCTTTTTCAGGCGTATCCGTGGCGATCATGCTTTTCCCAGGAATTCTACGCTTTTTTGGATCACGTGGTTTCGCTTTTATTGGTGGCATAAATTCCTGGGGCGAAATGAACTTTGACGGACGCCGCAGCTTGTATTATACGAGGCGTGATGATATCTTGATTTCCAACTTCTTTAAGCACTCGTGATAGAGGTGGCAAGTGAAAACCTTCTACGCTACCAGGGTTTATCGACAAACCATACAATAGTTTAGCAAAATGAATATCAGTAAACTAATGGCTTACATGTTCCAATGTATCGCGTGTGGTTCCGGGTTCATTTTTATCCGCCATAAAGCCGAAGTCATCATACGCAAACCACTTTGATTTATATGTATCTTGAGCACCTGAAATAAACAAGTTACTCATTAAAATAACCACGTGTATTTCTAACAGCTTAAATATAAAAAGTGAAATCCACAGTAAATATTATGATGAAATTACTTATAATAAAATATATAATTTTAATACCTACAGCTAAAAAGTAGCTTTGTTTTCTTACCGGACTCAGTTATACGGCTTTGCTTCTCTCTGTATTTCTCCCTTCTGTAGCCTTCCGCCAGAGATCGCATTTTTTTCTTTAAGTTCTCGATCGACTTATTGACGAGAAATCTGACGCCAAGCATCATCTCTAACACCTATTGGTGTAATTATAATCTTTGAGATCCCATAAACATTTAAATTCTTTATTAAGCGGTATCAGACGGCGATTTTTTGAGATGTCCATGGTGAAGTGGATCGCGCGAACCAACACAACCGTCCACACCGCGCGCATCACGCAACTGAGGCACCTTTGAGGCTGGCACAAAAACCGACCGCACACGGATCGCGCGAGGTAGGGAGCGCGCGCTCCAATACGTGCGCATGGATCGCGCACGGCACGTCCACACCGCCTGCATCTTTGGCCCGCGCTGCTGCCGCGCGCGGAGCGCGATGGCTCGCCCGGTGTGTACCCGGCTATTGAAAAAGTCACACTTTTTTCAGAAGACATTTCTTCAGTGAGTTGTTTGAATGGCTTCAGGATTTTTGTTATTTCTGGCAGTGTCTGCCATTCGCCTTAGGTAAGATTTTCTACTGGATTGTGCAGGATCCCAAGAGACCCTTCTAAATTTTCTTAAAGTGAATAAATCCTCTCAATCATATCCAGGGTACTATTCCATCTTGTTACTACGTCCATTTTGAGCTTTAAGGGTTTTTGATTAGGTCTCAGCTGGTCTTGCATTGCAATCAATTTATTGTTAGCTATGGGACTTTTGTGAAAATGTTAATAATAATATATTTATTTGCATAACACATGGTATAAAAGGTCTTACACACAAAAATTAGATCAAACATGTTTAGCTTAATAATAAAGCATGCAAAATTGTTAATCACAAGCAAGTGCAAGTTGCAAGCGTTGGAGTTGTAACGTTAGTATTCTAAGTACTCCTTAATACTACAGAAATTATTTTCATTCAACCACAATCTACAATAGCTTTTATTTTTTTTATCAGCGCCTCGAGTTCACTTTTATGGAGTCCTGTACGCACCACTAAATTGAGAGTGTGCGCGATACACGGCAATGCGCAAAATTGGTCAAACGAATAGCAGCCTTCATATTTGCTGCGTTATCTGTGACGTAGACAAATATTTTATCCTGTATGTCCCAATAGCAGAACAACTTGTATGACTAATTTTTTATGTATTCGGCCGTGTGCCGCTCATGACATTGAAAGTAGCCAAGTAATGCAGACTTCATGTCCCAATTTATCAAGTAATGGGCTGTTGGTAGGACGTTGTTGCCCTAGAATAGGAATAGGCTGTCATCATCTGAAGGAGGAGGGCCTCCACCTAAAAATAATAAGTTTAACTTGTTTACAATTGTCTCTTTTGGACGAGAATGTAAATTTCACTCTCCAGTATTGATAGGCAGCTTTTAAAGCACCTTTAAATGGAAAAACACAACACTAATATGATATTTTATAAGTAACTGTTCCCGTCACACCCTTCTTACAATTGGTTTCTTCTTTTTTCAATTCGACTCGCAAACTGTCGAAGCTTTCCTGGCAAACCTCAATAGGCCCATTTAGGTAAAACTGTACTTTACCGGACGCCGAAATAATGGGTTTTTGGGGGGAGGGGGGTATCAATCACAGCAACTAGTAATCCAGTCGGTCTGATTATTTGGTAGTGTTCATTTCCAAAATGAAAAAAATACTTTTTACAGTTTTAGCCCATTCATATCCGGTTGTCCAATCACATAACAGCAATTAAGGTCGTGTCGCAAATGTTTCTTCTGTCGCTTGTTGTGACCAGCTAGTAACTATTTCCTCTGCCACCACTAAGAATCGGGCCAACGCAAAATGTGATATTATCTAGCGGGACAACATTATTTTGTACCATTTTTCAATGTTATTAGCGAGGTAAAATATAAATGATAAATAAAAAAATATAATTAATAGTTATAGAGGTAAAAAGAGAATGCCGATTATTGTATGGAAGCCTGTACCATTTCGCTTTTTAGTTTTAGTTCCTGTCGTTCTTGTTGAAATGGTCTCTGTGACCTCGTGAAGTATTCATCTAATTTGGTGTTTATTTTAGCAAGGCCTTTAAGAATGTTTTGTTGGTTTTCGAAAAGAACTTTTTGATTTTATTGAATAACTGACATCATTTCGATGAAATATCCTATTTCTTGAGGAACCTGTATAGTTTCGGTAACGGTGCTTGATGGATTAGTAAATTGAATATCATGTTTGGTAAAATTTCATCTGCCGATCCTATGGATTGTTCGGGGGTGACCGTTTGTGTTGGTTGTGTTCCCTCATGGTCGCCCTTAGCAGTAGGCAACGCGCGACCTCGCTATTCCATCCCATTTTTGGCGTTCCTGGCATTCTTCTCTAAAGGCGGTGTGTGCCAGATCACAGCCGGTCCGTTTGGCGGCCTTGCAGTTCACGCAGGTTGGTTCTTTGCCACTTGCACGGTCACGGCAGTCCCTTCCGTTGTGCTCGCCGCTGCAGTAACTGCAGAGCTCCTTGGCGATTTTGCATATGGACTTGTTGTGTCCGTATGCAAGGCATTTAGTGCACTGAACTAGGGGGGACTGGTCCGATATCGGGCATCTCTTGATGCCGATATGAATCTTTTCTACCTGCGTGAGGCACTGCCAGAGCTTTGGGGAGAGTTAAGGAGGGATGGCACTCGTGAGGGTTCCTTGCGCGCTTACTGTATCTCATTTTGAGGACCTGCTCGCCCACAGCGATGTTCGCAAAATAAGCACCTTCTGCAGATCAACAATTTCGTCATCGCAGTAGCTTGACAGCACGCCCCGAATGCAAACCAAGGGGTTCTGGGGTTTAGGCTCCTGGACCTTGAGCCCGCTGCTTGTTTTTACTTGGTCTTTGACCAGATTGAGGTCCGTTTTGCTCGCGCACCTCAGGATCACCTTCTGGTTCCGAGCTTTGCAGACCGTATCGACTCGGGCCCCACTGGTTTTTAGGTCCAGGGCGACCCTGATCCTCTAGATCACATTGTGCCCAGTGTGTCTGGGGTCAGTCGACGATACGATCAGGGTGTGATTTGGTTGAAGCGGTTTTGGGGGCTTTGGTGTACTGGCGACCTGGGCAAAGGTTTTGGGACCCTGCTGTTGTTGGGTCGGTTTTTCCACTTTAACCAGGTCTGCCACCCCTTTCTGTATGTCCTGGAGTGTCTTCTTGACCTCAACGACTGCCAGCTCCGTGTCCAGACTTGGCACTGTCTGCGTCTGGACGCGCGGCTCATCATCCACCATCTCCAGTCTCTCAGAAATCGGATTTAGTTGTTGTTCTATGTTTAGTTTTATCGGTTGTTGCGGTGGTGGTGGTGGGATGGGCGTAGGTTTAACTTTTACTTCCGCTAGCAGTTTCTGGAGCTTGTCTACTTCCATCTCAAAGGATGATGCAAATCTTTGTATGGAATCTGGTACCCGGTCCAATAGTGATGTATATGTCGTTGGTAAGGTACTATCTTCTAGAACAATGATTGATATGGCGCTTGTCTTTATTTGTAGTCCGTTCTGAACACCAGACTAATATGTTATCAAGGCAATGTGGATTTTCCGTTAAAAAAATAAAAGGAAATCTTAAAAAATAATGAATGAAATGAAATACTATCATGTTTCCTTTGTTTATTTAATAACTCTAATCACAGGTTACAAAATGATACATTACAGGTTACACAAGTAGGTAAGTTTTACAAAAAAAATTTAACAATTAATAAAGAACATAACATGTGGGGTTTAGAAAATCTGATGATGACAATATTATAATGAAACTCATTTACCTTATATAATCATTCATCGTCTACCAACAAATCGTTAAGGAACAAGGCAGGAGCTACGAATCCCTCATGCCTGGCATATCCTAAGTACCACACGATAGATATGATGTGAGCACAGGTACCTACAGTGCGCCGTCCGGTTAGACATGTACAATAAGATTGTGAAATATTATTATCATTATTATTTATCAAAATATAACAATAGTATCTTCTTGCTCGAATGTGTCGTGATTGGATACGGCCTCGCATGAGCCATGAGTCTTCGTTTAAACCAAAATCAGGCAAGTCTTCTAATTTCTAAAGCATTTTGCCTGTATACTTCAATGGTGTACACTCCATTTTGAAGGTGCTCACTGCAGTACGATCGTGCAAGCTTTACTTGGTAGGTACCTAAAGCCAACAAAATAACCTGCTCTTCGGTGTATTGTGGGAACTGTACATCATTTGCTTCTAGACGCACAAAGTCTGCTCTTCTATTGTTCAGTCGTTTCGTTTCTACGTAATTATATAGAATATTGGGTGTATCAATCTTCCTCCTTATTTCTTCTACAAACATATCAGCGTATTTGTTGTTATCGATGGGTGCATGGAAGTGGTTCATAATGGCGGCAGCGATTTTAAAATCGTTAAAGAAATGCAGCAACGCATTATTAAAATATTTTTGGCGGAACAGTTTGAAATCTCGCTTGAATCTACCGTTAACCACTTCCACCACCCACCGGCACACATGGTCACCTTTCGGGATTCGTTTGCTTGTGCGGTAGTTAATTGAGATTCTTCTCTGTCCTTTGAAGGTGGAACGTGGTATTCATATCCACAAGCTTCAATATCGCCAAGGCTGTCTCGAAATCCACGATCCAGGATAAAAACATCGTTGGGTTCCAACAGAACGTGTATGGGATTTTCATAGTCGTTCATAATGCTGCTCATTATGTTGGCATCTGTCTTCGTGGCTGGGTACGGCCCTTTTACATCAATGATGTATCCGTCTGTGCTAACTATCAAAAAGGGCTTTAGCAGATTTTGGAACTTGTGCAAGCTGTATGATTGTCGCTGAAATAAAAAGTTTGCACTTTTATGTATATAAATATATGTTCCGTCGCATATTAATATTGCATTGGAGTTTTGGTTGTCTCCATATATTGCTCTTGGTATAATGAGGTTTCTTTCTTTAATATTATTTCTTGTTATGTGATCAACTCCTAGATGAAGGACCACATAGTCTTCGGTAAGGCAATCACGCGCTTTATTCATAAGGCGTTCTAAGTTTTGCCTTGTCATATTAAATAGCGTTGCAAGCCTTTCGTTGGGGTCGCCGGTACGTAGTTTTATTAAAAATATACTCAATGCAGTTCTGGGATTTCTGCATCTTTGGACCAGAGAGGGTGTTTGCTCCAGTATAGTGTTCATTATTACGACCAGTCCAAAAATGCATCTCTTCGTCGGATAGCGCACCTCTGGTATTAAAATCCACATTGTACAGCATTTCTTAATATGTCACAAATGTCACCAAACTGCGCTGCATTAAAATCATGAGTGACGTGACAATTCTGTGGAAGTTCAGCCCAGTTATTATTTTCGAGGTGTTCTTGACATACTCTTGCACCGTCAGGGATGTAAAGCTTGTACTCACAAAACATGTGTATCTTAATAGCCGGGTCCACACCAAACGATCCATCGATCCCGCGATCCGCGATCCAGGATCGCGGAGCGTGGATCGTGGATCGTTTTAGGCCGATCCACTTTTGGAAACTTGCGATCCCAAATATGCGCTCCAAGCGATCCTAAGGCGATCCGTGATTCAGCCAGTCTAACTCTTGTACGATATGGAGTCACACGTACAACGGCGGCGTCTTGCCGTTGCAGCAGTAACTTTTATTTTGCTTAAATGCTTGCGCAAAAAATCACAAAAAAGAAAACGACGGTTTTGGGTGAAACAAATTTACAAAAATCGCTTGGAATCTGGGACTCAGCTGTACGCAGAGTTAGTGTCAGATAAAGTTGAACACAATTTTGCAAGAATGAATGCTAATCAATTTGAGATATTGTGTTCATTATTGAATAACAAGCTAAGAAAGAATGATACAAATTATAGAGATGCCATTACTGTGAAGGAAAGATTATTACTAACATTGAGATTTTTAGCAACTGGAGATTCGTATGTCAGTTTGCAGTATCTGTTCCGCATTTCCAAACAGTCTATATCGATAATTATTCCTGAAGTTTGTGAAGCCATCATTGACCTGTTAAATGATTATGTAAAGGTAAGTAAAACCATACTTTATTACTCAATAAAAAAGTATTGTATTACAATCATAATTTAAAGAAGTAACATGTTTACAATTATTAATTATTTTTTGAAAACATGATATAGGTATATAGGTAGGTACTTATTTAATTCGGTGGTGACTGTGGAAGTGAATAATCCTGAGGTTTCTGAAACTGGGACTGCGATGAATTGGAGGCTAGATGAGCAGACGGTGATGTCTGTGGAATTGGAGCTGGATAATTTTGAGGTTGTAGAGACTGGGACTGTGATGAAGTGGATGCTATTGGTGTGCCAGGATATGAATTAGTGTAATATCCATAATTGCTATCCCCATATCTTCCTGTGTCAGCTTGAAAAATAACTTGGCATATAGCATTTTTGACATTAACTAATGTTACTGCATCATATTTCCGCAATTCAGTAGATATATACTGCCCGAAAGCAATGTAAGAATCAGTTTCCGGTTGTGGTGGCTGAGCACATTGTTGCAGAAGTTGGAAAGCCTCTGAAAGAGTTTCATCTGATATGTCATCTGCATTATTAGAAGTAGTTTTCTTTCTTTTTTTGTTTTTTTGTTTGTTGTTTGGACACTGGATTGTGCATTCTGATCATTGTGCTCTCTACTCTGATCTGTGTGGTGGTTGGCTCTCTCCGGTTGTATGTCACTACTAATGTTACTGTTCTCGTTTTCGCTCACTGTAGTATTAACCCCTTCAGTCGTATCAGATTCTACCTGTAACAACAATTATTATTACTATTTACTGCATATTCTTATTTTCAGCTTTATATTATAATTAAGATCTCCTTTATTTTCAGGTGCCGTCAACTGAAGAAGAATGGCGTACAGTTTCTCAGCAATTCGAGAATAAGTGGAATTTCCCACACGTGATAGGAGCGATGGACGGCAAACACGTCGCTATACAATCGCCTTTTAATAGTGGCAACGACTTTGATAATTACAAATTATTTCCTAGTATTGTTCTTTTTGCATTAGTAGATGCAAATTATAGGTTCTTGTATGTGAATGTTGGGACTAAAGGCAGAATATCAGATGGAGGCGTGTTCAAAAGCACAAATTTATATAAAAAACTTGAAAAAAAGAGCTAAATATTCCTCCACCGGAGATATTGCAAGTTCCCTATAAAATTGAGGTACCCTATTATATACTAGGTGATAAAGCTTTTCAGCTTAATGATTATACTATGAAACCATACGATGGTACACGGGAAAGGGGTTCTTGTGAAAGAATTTTCAACTACCGACTGTCAAAAGCACGTAGAGTAGTTGAAAACGCGTTTGGAGTACTTAGTTCTGTCTACAGAGTCCTGCGTAAACCTATGCTTTTGGAACCAGAAACTGCGACTAAAGTCGTGCTGGCAACGGTTCATCTATATAACTACTTACGCAGTAATCCTAACTTTATATCGCCAGGAACGTTTGATACAGTACAGGAGTATTCATCGCAAACCTAATGCTTGGGCGGTGCTCCGGCCATTCTCTATGCTTATCCTTGACTAGGATGGCTAACTGAGGATTTAAATCCCTGTTCTTCCTCTCCACTGCCGCCGCTTTAATAATCAGAGCGGCATGTCCTTGAAGAGAAGCCCTTAAATAATGGAATTTATTAATATTATCTATGCGATCACTGTTGTGTATAAGAGAAAGGAATGTGTCTTTAAATTCGAGCCAGTCTTGATAGCCACCGCTGAAATGTGGTATGTCAATTTTAGGTAGCCTAACCAAATTTCTCACTCGCCCACCTGATTCTGCGTCGCTGAACTCCGCCGCAGATTCGCTGTCCTTCCTCCCGGCAGCAAGTAGGCTCTTGGCTCGGGCCACAAGCGGGTAGTAGTCGTTGTCAAACTGCACACGCTCCGCGGGAACCTCCTCGACTGGTGGCTCGTCAGATAGGATCTCGATTTCAGTCTGTAAGGTGTCTATAAGATAAGGGCTCAATTTTTCGTAAACGGCACTGTAAATCTATGATTTGTAACTCCGTTAAGGGTTTAGAAGTTTCAATTAATTTAATATGACTGCCAAAAATAGTGAGCTTTGATTTTATAGCTGAGCGTTTTTTAATTGAAGTTTTAAGTTCAGACATGATCACAAAGCGAACCTCAATTCGATAATGGTAACAGCTAATTTAAACTAACGAGCTACTTGATGCACCGTTATTAAGATATCGTATTGTAAGCAAAAAATTAAAACCAGTTTGCTAAGTTCAATGACAATGCATTTCGATTTGAAGTTAACAAGATGATTCATGCAATAGGCATTCAACGTTCGAGTTTTACGACTGTGGGTAATTAGCGCACAAAGCCCCGAACAAAGGAATTGGCAATGAAATAAACAGCTAAATTATTATATAATAACAGCGCAGGTAATATTGAATGAATAGTAACGTATGAAGAATGCACAAAGCACTGACTCATATAATGTGGACAAATGGATGCAACCGTTCTCAATTGCAATTATTACGAAATAAATACCAAAATATTTTTTATATTTAATGTGTACATTTGTGTACGCCAGGTCTGAAAGGGTTCTGTTTGGGCATCTATTGCATAGTTTAATCAAGAAGTAACGACGGCTCTTATAAGTAGTCCGGTGCAACACAACCAGCATATCTGCGAGATCGACGCCTCCCATGTGATTATTATAATGCTTTATAAGTTCTGGACAGTCCAAGCTTTTATTTCCTTGCTGTACCTCTTTATTTTTCCTACAGGGTAAGCATCATTAGAGTAACCACCTTATTGACGTACCATTTAACTATTGTTATCTTATTGGTATTTCCTTTTTAAAGATTTATCACTCATCAGTAGTTTGTTACAACCTTTTAGCCTGTTTTGGCATATAGTGCCTAAACTAAATATACTACATTCGTCTCTAAGGTATATTGCCAAATCCAGAGTCGAGAAATAATTGTCAAAATACACGACGCAGGCTCTCGTCTGTATTGTCTTGCATAAAGCAACGACAACTTTAGTTCCTAAGGTTAAGGTTTCTTCGGCTTGTGAAAATTGAATATATCTAATTGTGTCTTCACCTCCATAAAATAGAAAGTCATATACAATTCCCGACATGCCTGCTCGGACAAAGTGTTTGAAACCCCATTTATTTAATTGTATGGTCTCTCCAGTTTGTTTCAAATACTTTTTTGTACCCGAACCTCGGAAGGACCAGATTATAGTTGGTTTCGGGATCCCCTTAAGAATTCTAAAAATAAATTTTATTTATACATTAGTCATTAAGTTGGTAAATATAGTACTCAAGGATTACGAAAGTTACCTATTTAGTAGTGACACCAGGAAGGCTACTCTACGAAAACATACCGATCTCATTAAATAAGTTATCAGAACTTGTGATGTTAAATTATTATCTTATAGGTACATAGTCATACATACAATGTTAAGTAGCCCTTTCTCGATCAGTAGATTTAACATTATTTCGATAAAATATTAATGTTCCAGATTACAGCAATCCAAAGTAACAATACACGTACAAAAAATAAAACATTGTAATAACTAACATTAATCAAAATGAAGCAAAACAAATTAAACATTATCATGCTATTATTAGATTGTCTAATTATAAAAATGACTTTACTTACCTACAAGACAATTTGCCATATGATTTCTCTCTGACACGGATTTCGGCAACTGATTTATCGATAACGGGTTTTTCTGGAATAAAATTTTTATTAGCATACGTTCTAAGATATCAACCATTATTTATAAATATCGACTTTTAACTACAATGTAGCAAAATGTGTATTTAAAGAGTAGAATCAGGCGTTACTTTGTGGCAATCTGTACTACACTAATACTACTGGAAAAAAATCCGCTGCAATGATAAGTTTGTAAAATACGGTATTTTTTTGCGGAGGAAAATCATCCAATTGCTTCTCCCGCTTAGGGCGAGGCGAGAGGGAGTGTCAGATTCTTACTAACTAAAAACCACCCCGTTCCGTCTCCTGCTTTTCAAGCCGGAGCCCCGGTAAACCTGCTGGGTAGTCCGCAGCTCCAGATCAGCCATCAGCCCTACTGGGCCCCATCTGTGGTGTTCGCGAAACTCCCATGTCCATTAAGCATCTGCGTCAGGTAGGTGAGGACGCCGCGGCGCCTCTCTAGCCACTCCTCAAAGAGGGGTACTTACCGAGGGGTACTTACCGCTGCAAAAATGCAGCACCCACTATTATTTGTGGGTGGGGCCCACAAATAAATGGACGCAATACAAAACACGCTAAAAACCTCCAGAACCACACTCGACATGTGTTTTATTCCTCCGCGGTGCATCTTTAGTAGAAGTTGTGTAGACGGTAATGCAAGTATCGTCGAGTTTTAAAAAAATCTAACGCAACACTCTTCTGGAATAAATTCTACTTTTCACATTCTATAACATATTTGTATATTTAAATTTTACTTACGATGTATTTTTAGAATAATTTTTCTTTCATCTTTTCCAATCTTATTATCTGCGTGGCAAACATAATGCCCAGTGTCAGCTACAGTGGTTTTGATTCTGAAAATTCGTATGTTTATATCTAAATAATACGTATTGGTGATTTTTGCACCACCCAGAGTAACAGTAACACAGATATTTATCTCCAAAGAAACATAATACACTTTGTTATGAGCCAATCAAAAGGTTGGAACATAGAAATATGTACTTTTATTTTAATTTTACGACATTTCTAAGAACTTTTTGATCTAATTCAATAAAATTGTTTTGCTTTTGTGTTATAACATGCTTTAATACTTACATTAGACTATAATCGGTAGTAATTTGAGTTCTCCAAGTACTTGTTACATTGATTCCATTGAATGTCCAGTATACCGTTGGCGCTGGCACTCCATCCACGTCACATGGCAACTTCGCTATATCGCCATCCAAAATCTTCATTTCCTTTACATCACTTTTTATGCGTGGTGGATCTGAAGAACCACACAAATACGTATATGTATACCAGGAGGCATATACATAGCTATTTTCAAACGACGTGTTTGCCTTCTTACGTCTGGTGAATATATAATTAAGTGAATAAATCTAAAAATGTCTCGTTGGTCCAGTATTTATTTAAATAAATAAATATTTAGCTAAGGTGAAATTCAAATATTACGCGTCGTGGTGCCCCGGAGGTTTAAGAAGCCCGCTTCTCATGCATGAGGGTGTGGCTTTGGATTCTATCAACCGAAGCTACCAATGTAACATTTTCAGAGTTATATTTACTTTCGAAGATTACTTAGACACCACTGACAAACGGTGGAGAAAAGCATCGCGAGGAAACTTGGGATTATAATTTCTAATTATAAATTTGAAATCGCCAAATCGCATTGAGGGTTGATCCATGGATGGTAATGAAAAAGGAAGCTGAGAGAATAAAGGGTGCGAATAAAATAATGTTCATACTTACATTCTACTATCAATTCTGTGTTGTGATTATCAGATCCCAAGACGTTTTTTGCTGTACATGTGTACAGGCCACTTTGGCCTCTGTGAGCATTTTTCAACTGTATGGTCTCTCCAGTTTGTTTCAAATACATTTTTGTACCCGAACCTAGGAAGGACCAGACTATAGTTGGTTTCGGGATCCCCTTAAGAATTCTGAAAATAAAGTTTATAAAATATATATACTTAGTAGGTACAGTTGTAGAATATTTCACACGAGCAATATAATCCCATAATGACAAAAATATTAAAAATGTTAAGGCATAGGCTGGAATTTCGTCTCATGTTTGTTAGTTCCTAAATATCACGACACTTATAAAATAACTGATAAACTTGATGTAGGTATATGTAGGAGATGTCTTGTACCTACCATTGTATATAGATACACTGATAAAACATAAACGTCACAAGTTTATGTGACCTAAAAACTCGCGACCAAACAAAAAACACAGAAGCGTAGACATGAGACACAATTATCGCCTATTCTTTTGACATACAGTTGTCTTGAGCGCGAGCGCGCGATCGTAGGTATGTTTGCATTTTTGCCAGAGGCTACTCTTAACCAGGTGATGCCAGGGCTATCGAGTTATGTATGAACATACCTGCAAGATAATTCGCCATTTGTTTTCTCTGTGACACGGATTTCGTTTATTGTCTTATCGATAACAGGTTTTTCTGAAATAAATATTTCGTAGATTATTTAACCAATCAAATTATCCATCTTTTCACTTTATAATATCGTATAGACGGGTTAACTTGACTTACCTACACCAAATATTTCAACGTTGGAATAAAATACTTTCCTCTCTTTATCATTTCTTGCTTCACACATGAACTTTCCTTCCATACCTGGTTGCATGTCTTTCAAGGTCACCACTGTCTGATCTTTGGATATCTCAATACGGCTGCTACTAGACAAAGGTTTTGCATCTTTATACCAGTTTATAGTCGCAGATGGGTAGGCATATACCTTGCAAACAAGTTTACCTTCTTTGGCATATTCTATACGAATATCTACAAATACAAAAACATTATTTAGATTAACACTACGGTTGTAAAACGCGAATCCACCCGTAATATTTTCAACTTTAAGTCCTACCACTAAGATACAAATTTTGGAGTAGTTTTTTTCGTCAATGGTTTCCCGATTTTATCGTTTAAAGTTGTACATTTTGTTCTAGACGATAGTAAACTGTATGCACAAAAACGGCGAGAAAAACGCGAGTGTGGACGATTGTATACATTAATTTTAGTGTTCCACAAACTCACTTGGTTACAAACTGCCGCTGTTTAACAGTAATGCGGCCAAGTGCAACGTCAGAAACAAAGTTTACAAGTTATAAATTGGGTTCATGTTCTTATTTATAACAGTTTTATATATTTTAGATAGGTACCAAAAGCTAACTACAAAAACATTTAATTGTGCATACGGCTGTGGCCCGGTATCTTTAGGATAGTAGTAAAACTTAAACATAATTTTAATTCTAAGATTTAGATTACCTTTAGGAGATTCGATTATATAAAAATAGAATCTCCTTTTTGCCATAACTTCTACGCCTTTAACGTCGTTTCCATTGCGATTGTTGGCTTTACATTCGTAAGTGGCATTTTTGGTTGCCTTGTCTATTTTTAAAATACTGATATAATCATAGGGTAATTCGAAGATGTTCGTCTGTAAAATATGATAATAATGTAATTAATATTGCACTACAAACTTGTAGCAAAATGAGAGCCTACTTGTTTTTTGGAGTTGCCTTGAATTCAAGCGTCATTACTAAGTACCAATACATTACAATGCTAAAATACTGGCAATAAGTTAATACCAGTAAAAACCGAATGTATATTTACACTCTCCATATTGTGAAGGTATCAGCAATTGTATTTTTGTATTGTAATGCCTCTAAATTATATTATTTTAAGCTGACTTTGACACAAGATAAAGATGAGCACGAGATAATTTATATCGGATGTTAAAACGTCATTACCTCAGCAAGAATTGCATTCCCAGATTCCTTATCCACCCATTTTATATCTGGTTCGGGGTAAGCGTGAACTTTACAAGTCAGTTCTAACGGATCATCATCGTATAGAGTTATTGACGAGTCACCATCAATCGTTACTACTGGTGCTGTTTCAACTTTTTCCTCTAAAAAAAGGAAGGGCAATTAGAATCCTTTCATTATTTCATACCTTTAGTACCTAAGGACAGAAAAAAATCAAAATGTCTTTACCCACCCAGCCCAGAGCGTGACTAGTTTTGCATGCGCCCCTAGCAGGCTCCGTTTGGTTGTTGTCGACTTACAGATTTGCGATTACGACGGTAAGAGATCACAGAGCACACAGTGGTCCTTATTTTCGTCCCCTCCTTAGAGAGTTTATGTGCTTCGCACAAGGAGGAGGCGGCTTTGCAGTAACTCTTGTTCCGTATCACTGCCTATACCTGAGTACCGCCGTTGCTGCCACATGCCTGGCCTTGTTTTGCGACCATTACTTACTTTCAGAGCGTAATGAAATCGCAGCACACACTGATATCGATCGAATTTTTTGTACATGTGCTTACAGAAATATTTTAGATTGCATGATGTAACGAAATGTTCCATGAGATCAAAATCAGAATTAGTTTAGACAATTTTCATTAGTTTAGATTCGTAAATAACTATTATCTTATTATTTTTATGGATTGCAAATTAAATATATACAAGAAAAACTTTCTACCTGTGGACAAATCTTGTCTAGATATAGGTGTTGAACTTTTTCTCGTCACTGGCGATTTAGTTTCGATGTCATATCCATTTATCTATAAGAAAATAACCTGTATGAATAAATGACCCTGTGGGATCATCGCTTTATCAGTAACAATAATGAATTGAGATACAAAGGTTGGTATTTGTGACTTAAATTACAAGATAACTGGCAAAAAATATTACCAATGCGTACTAAGTGTGTTGTTCCGAGTCTAGGTATGATGTGTATGTTTGTAAACACACACATAGGAGAAACTAAAATTACAAATACTAGTAAGTATTTTGGCCATGATTACAAAAAAGAAAAATAAACAAAAAATAAAAAGATCACTTATAGTCAAATGGGGGACCGTAAGATAGCATGGCAATCTATTGAAATTATAGTTTAAAGATTTTTTTTCCAATATGCGTTTTGTAGCGACTAGTTTTTTGTATGGATACAAAAAACTAGACGTTCTATCTAGGAGATGATGGAAACGGGCTAGTGACGATGATAATGATAAATTAATAGACATACTTACAGTTACACTAAACATAGTAGACGGTGGGCTAAATGACGGTGTCCGGTAGAATTGCGTTTTTTCATCGACTAGTTCTAATTTTAGTTCCTCGATAACTTCACCCTTCATTCCAAGTATTTTAACTGTCTCAAGTTTAACTCCTGTCCCGAGTACCTTGACACCCATGTGAACATTCCCTTCTGCAAGAAATATTAATTTTATATTTAAAAACTTTCTTAACAGTTATAAATTGCCATCTTGCCAAACCAAGCCTGGAGAGTTGGCCTTGCAAGGGTAGTTTCAATATTATAGGAATATTATATGAAATCTATACAAACTTGGCGCCGGTCTTGTGACTATATCTTTGCTGGATTTTGGTGGAGACACGCTAAATCCGAGTTGAAAATCGATTGAGCTTTTTACTCTCACAACTGCGTGCGTTTCGGACTTACTTCCGACCGGCACGACGTGTTCTCCTGGCATCGCACCCGTCACCTTCGCCACCTGATAACGGAAAAAAATAGACTTACTGTAATTTTTATGGAATAGGGCGGCGTGCCAAGAACGTTAAGATCATCAACGAGTATGCGTTTGTGGAGGCTCGGCTTCAAAGCCTCGAACACGTTTGTTTCTTTTATCTAATTACACATTTTTGTGAGCGTTCTGGAAATTGCTTACTTGATTCCTCCAAGTTCTTTCCAGCATAGTACCACCAGTCAATCGGCAAAACACCACCGCTTCATGGTAGATATGACACCTATATGCCTGGAGCGTTTCGCCTTAAGTTCTTTTATAAAGTTCGCAAAGGAGTGGAATTATGAAAAAGGACATCTGGTTAACAAGATACTCAAGAAACCTAGTTGCCTTCATGGCCCAAGTTAATAAGTTGCTAATGGAAAAGCCTATTCCATCGTACGCTGCATCATCGCTTACTACCAGACAAGATAAAAGCTGAACACCATAGTAATATATGTATGTACTAGCGGACCTGATAGACGTTGTCCTGTCTAATTTGAAAATTTGTCGGATCCAATGTAAAACATTCTAAAATCAACAACAACTAATAAATTAAAAATTAATAAAAAAATTTCCAGCATTGTCCAGCGGACACAATTTAATAAAATTGTGATTCTAAACCATTCTCAGATCCTCTTGAACACACACAAAAAATTTCATCAAAATCGGTCCAGTCGTTTAAGAAAAGTTCAGTGACATACACACTATAAAGATATTATACAAAAATTAAAAAGGATCACTTACCGCCATTTCTTTTTTTTCTGATACTATGTGTTCTGTATAAGGCCGACTTCCACTGGGACCAATTGCGTTTCCTATTTTGGGTTCATCTCCAGTTATAGCTACCAGTATATCTCCAGTGTGAGAGTCGACGGTATACTGGATAAAAATTAAGCAATAAATATTTTTTATTACCATCATTTAGGACTATTTTTATTTACTAAGAGTTTTAAATTGCCAATCCATCTTGAACAAGCGTAGTAATTAGTGCTGATGATGTCGATAAATCCCATGACTTTTTACCAAATCATATTCGACAAAAATCACTCTAGTATACCTTTGGTTTACCATGTGATAAGTTGTCTCGTCAGTCGAATATTTGGACGTAAGAATACAAGTTGTACGAGTATTTTCCTATTCGTTCGTGTCAATTACAATTGTATTAGTCTCGCGACTGCCACCATGAGTGCTCTTCTGCCACACTAAAGCGCTCTCGCAAAATCACACAAGGCATTCAGATTAATTTTTAAGTAGAAGAGAATATTTCTCGTCTTAGTGTTTGGTTATTATAAATTAAAAAGTAGGTTGCTAATTTGTATAGAGACACGTTATATTATATTCTATAGCTTTAAGGATGCACAATTTAAAATTCAAGTGATTATAAATGTAATTAATGATAAAGTACTCACTGTTAGATTTTTACCATAGCCGGGTTCAAATTTTGTGTCTACAATCTTGCTTCCTATGCCTGTAATAGACTCCTCAATATATTTCAATATCTGTGGAAATAATAAAAATATGTAAATCAAGCTGACTCGACCGGAGTTATACCACGGTCTTACAGAATACCGGCGTGAAACAACGCTTGCGTTGTGTACGCTGTGTGAATGGGGGTTAACATTTTGTTTTTGCTCACCAGATGGCTCTTATCTAAAACGAAGATTTTGTGTCCAAACATTAGAGTTTTCAAAATATCAATGTCTGATGGCGTAACACTAGCTAATTCTCTATCGGACGAAGAACTAGAGGTAGCCATCTAGAGAGCAAAAATAAAGTTTTTTTATACGAGGACGGTGGCAAAAAGAACACGGCCCTATTGCTAACCACCAGGTGCTCCATACATGCTCATTTGCCGTATTATCCTCAAAAAACAACGATCCAATAATCTAATATCTACATCTATGTTTTCATTCAGTTTTCTTAAACGTATATTTATTTATACATTTAAGAAAATATAAATGTATACTTAAGAATACTTGACAGGTAGTCTAATTTCAAAAATAATTTAATATTTCTTACATCTTTCAGTTCATGTTTGTACATATTAAAGACTTGTCCTGACGTAGCCTCTGCCACTTTGTGATACACTTGGTATTCAGGTGTACTTCTATCACCGCAATCGCCAGTCAATAGAAATACAATCTAAAATAAAAAAAAAAACATTATAATTGTTCGTGATATGATAAAACTGTTAAATGAATATAATATTTAACTCATTCGTATGGTCTAAGATCCTATATGTAAAATCGAGCTTCACTGTTCTGTTTAATGGATAAAACTTAGGTGACAAGTAATTTAGTTCATTACAAATAATAATAATAAGATCTTGCCCAAACTATAATATTTCAACAATGAGTTTATGCACATAAAGAATGTGCGACCCCAACCGTATTACAACTTAATTAAAAAAAATCCCTTAAACAGGAAAGTGAAGATCGATATAATATCGTAGCCGCCGTACTCAGAGTCATTTATTGGTTACTTAACCCTGTCTTTAGCAATTGTTTTCGATACAAAATCGTTACTAAGGAATAGTTTAAGTAATCATTAAATGTCTTTGAATGCGGCAGTAACAGCTATATTTCTCAAACAAAAACGAGATAATACCTGGCTCTGCATTTTGTGTGCAAGACTTGTAACCTGATCATACAATGCATAGTCATTAGCTGATGCATCAGTGAAAACGTACAAATACGAGTGGGGCATACTACTTCGAAGTGCTAAGTTAATGCCTGCCATAGCAGCTTCTGCACAATCCGGCCTGCCGAACGAATGAAGATGTATTGCATCTACAGCTCTTTTAAATTCTTTCGGGTCTTTGGTAACGGTACGCAGTACAGTTTCTAAAACAAAAGTATATATCACATCACATCAACTATCTATCTGACATCACATCAACAGCCTATCAGTGGCCACTGCTGACCAAAGGCCTCTTCTCACACGAAGAAGGTTGGAGCATTGATCACCACGCTTGCTCAATGCGAGTTGGCGATTTCAAACTAATAATTAGAAATTATAAGCCCAGGTTTCCTCACAGCCAGGTGTACTGGTGGTCGCAAGAGCTGGCTGCTCTACGCAGTACGTGCGTTGCTGCGCGACGCCGGTACACCAGGCACCGCAGGCTCCGTATCCGCGCTCCAGATGCGGAGGTAAGAGAGGCGGAGTTGTACGAGGGGTACAAGGCGGCAAAGGCCGCCCTAAAAGCGGAGATTTGGTGGGCTAAAGAGGAAGCCCGTCGGGAGATGCTTGGAGACTCTGAACAGAGATCCATGGGGGCGCCCCTATCGGATGGTGCGCGATAAGCTCCGCACCTGGGCTCCCCCGCTGACTCAGAGTCTCCGGCCAGAGATCGTGGAGGAGGTGGTCGGCGCCTTGTTCCCCCGACTGTGGAGGGGCTTCACCCCTCCATCCATGACTCCGCCCCCTGCGGTGCCCAATGCGAGCCACAGCGACGACGACGACATCGTTCCGGAGGTGACCGAGGCAGAAATGAGAGCGGCGGTGCGCCGAATGGGCGCTAAGAATACCGCCCCAGGACCCGATGGCATGCATGGCAAGGCGTGGGTCCTGGCCTCAGAGGCTCTCGGGCCTCGATTAATAGGTCTTTACAGCGCATGCTTGGAGAGGGGCCAGTTCCCGCTTCAGTGGAAGACGGGAAAACTGGTCCTCGTGAAGAAGCCGGGGCGCCCTGCGGACTCTCCGTCCGCGTACCGGCCCATTGTGCTGCTCGACGAGGTGGGAAAAGTCTTCGAAAGGATAATTTCGAACCGCCTCGTCGCGCACTTGTTGGAACTTGGTCCGGACCTCGCGGATGGCCAGTTCGGTTTCCGCAGAGGGCGCTCCACGGTGGACGCCATCATGCGCGTACGAGACCTCGCGACGGGGACTGCAGTGTCCAGGGGTAAGGTCGTTGTGGCGGTGTCTGGACATCGCCAACGCCTTTAACTCTCTACCCTGGAGCTGCATATTGGGGGCACTCCGGTACCACCGGGTGCCTACCCACCTTCGTCGTGTAATCGAGGCTTACCTGTCGGACAGGTACGTGACGTACCCCGGTCACCAGGGCGAGTGGAACCGGCGAGAGATGTCGCGCGGTGTTCCACAGGGTTCGGTTTTAGGGCCGCTCCTGTGGAACATCGGTTACGACTGGGTGCTGCGCACCGACCTCCCGGACGGCGTCAGCGTAGTCTGTTACGCCGACGACACGCAGGTGCTAGCGCACGGGAGGTCGCACCAGGCGGTGGCCAATCTAATGGCGAGAGCGGTTGAGACGGTCGTTGCAAGGATCCGGCAATTAGGACTCGAGATGGCGCTCCACAAGTCCGAGGCCATGTGCTTTCATGGCCGCGGGAACGCGCCACCTCCGGATGGGTCCCAAATAACGGCAGGAGGAGTTTCCATCGGCGTCGAGACGACGATGAAGTATCTAGGACTCGTCCTCGACAGTCGATGGAACTTCGTGGAGCATTTCCGACGTTTGGCTCCTAAGTTGGAACGGACGGGGGCCGCGCTTAAGCGGCTCCTGCCCAACCTCGGGGGGCCAAATGCCTCCTACCGGAGGTTGTACGCGGGGATCGTGCGGTGCAACCGAGGGCTGGGCTCGCTGTCATTGGAGCGGTAAGTCCCCTCTTTGAGGAGTGGCTACCGCCTGACGCAGGTTCTTACCGGATATGGGAGTTTCGGTAGGTTCCTGTTTCTGATTGGGCGGGAGGAAACGCCTGGGTGTCATCACTGCGAGGACCGCCAGGAGGACACGGTGGAGCATACGGTCGTGGAATGCCCTGCATGGGCTGAGCACCGCCGTGTCCTCAGGGATGTGGTCGGCGACGGTGACCTCTCGCGTCCGGCATTGGTACAAGCCATGGTGCGGAGCGAGGGGGAATGGGATGCCGTCTCCTCCTTCTGCGAAGCAGTCATGCTAGCTAAGGAGGAGGCGGGGCGCGTGAGAGAACAAACCTCCTCACGCCCCAGCCGTCGCGAGAGACACTCCGGGCGTCGGGGATCGCGAGACGATCTCGGTAAGAGCGGTAAGTCGGTAAGTGCGGGTCGCGCGTCGCGTTCCGCGCGCGCCTCAAAGAGCCATCAGACCACTACAGATGGGGCCCAGTAGGACTGATGCCTGATCCGGAGCTGCGGACTACCTAGCGGGTTTACCGGGGCTCCGGTTCGAAAAGCAGGAGTAGGAACGGGATGGTTTTTAGTCAGTAAGAGTCTGACACCGAGAAAAGTCATTGGATGATTTTCCCCCCTTAAAAAAAAAAAAAAAAAACAATAAAGGTTTCCTAACAATGTTTTTCTTCACCATTTGTCAGTGGTGTCGTTATTATCAGGCCCCTAACGATATCAGACCCCATCCATAATATGTAAGTTCTCATCAATGTAAATTATTCAAGGTTTCCACTCGATTTCCCTGGGATCCCATAATAAGGTCCTGATTTGGACCCTGAAATGATATTACCCCATTAGTATAACCTATCTAACAAAAAAGAGTCATCGTCCACAAATGCCGAAGTAATCACTTTTGTATTGTCCTGAAATAAACATCTTTTTCTACACCTCATCAAATAAAACAAGCGTACTTGCACTGGTGTTATCAAGACCTCACATACTCAATATTGTATGTTATCACAAGTTTTTTCACAAAATAATAGTATCTTTATTCATTACTAGCTACTTCACGTGGTTTCACCCGCTCTGCTTGGCTCCTATTGGTCACAGCTAATGTTTTATTAGCCCATAGCCTTCTTCGATAAATGCACTATCCAACACAAAAATAATTATTCAAATCGGACCAGTAGTTCCGGAGATTAGCGCGTTCAAACAAACTCTTCAGCTTTATACATTAAAATAAATTATAGATGTAAGTAAAACTCATGCGACTCAAGAAGCTTGTATAAGCACTTAAAATGTTCCTTTACCTGCCTCATCTAGGGTTAAATGGTGTGACAGTAGCACTAGTTACGTGTGGAAGAGCCATGCTTCGGCACGAATGAACCGGCTCGAACTGAGTAATACAACGGCCTCACAAAAAACCGCCGTGAAACAACGCCTGCGTTGTGTGAGTGAGGTTACCGGAGGCCCAATTACTCCTCTTCCCAATCCCCGATTCTCCAACTACTTTTAAATTCCTAACCTCCAAAAGGCCGGTAGCGCACTTGTAGCGCCTCTGGTGTTTCGGGTGTCCATAGGCAGCTGTGATTGCTTACTATCAGGTGAACAGTAAGCTCGTTTACCGGCTTATACAATAAAAAAAAACAAGTAATAAAATATTAATGACTTACCCGGATCATTTAGAGTGACGAGCACAAAATTTTCTATTTGCGAAGCGTTTGAACTTAGCACTTTATCAAATATAATGTTAACTTCTTCCCGCACTTGCCCTATTTCACCTCCCATGGACAACGTATCGTCTATTACGAATGTTAAACTACCTTTGTTCACTGCACCGCAGACACAGCACAAAATATGATGAACGGAACTAAGAGTCCCGAATGTGCTCTCTTAGAAATCATTGTGCGTACTAACGATTGTTGTAGCGAACAAATGTTTAAAATGTATTTTTTGACAACGACAATGACCTAATGATTACGGAGTTCAGTAGCTTCTTTAATCTATATTCTAATATTTCTGTAAAAACCCACAAGTTCGTTATCTTAGGTTTTTCCAGTAAATCTAATTGCCTTATCGACGAGTATTTCAAAAAATTATTACAACGAAAGAAGCGGACATTAGTCTCACATTTCTTTCGTAGTCTGGTCATTCTAACGTTCCGGGTCGGGTTGCCTTATACCTGCTCTCTTTTTCAATAGCGCTAATTGAAATTTGAAATGAAATCTTGTTGCACAAATTGGAACAATACGGCATCCGGGGTAATGTGCTGATGTTAATTAAATCATATCTCAGCAATAGAACACAGTTTACTCGCATTAACAAATTATGCTTAGAATCAAAAACAGAAAATACATATGTGTCAGAATGCTGCAAAATTGTTCGAGGTGTACCACAGGGTAGTGTGTTAGGCCCATTATTATTTATTGTTTACATTAATGATCTGCCTAATTTCATTAGTCATCCAATGGTGTTATTTGCAGATGATGCTACTGTAGTTTTTTCAGGCAAAAATAAAGTGGAAGTAGAAAAAGAATTAAATGATAATCTTATTACAATAATTGACTGGCTCAAAAATAATGACTTAAAAATTTACTTAGAAAAGACTAAACTTATTGAATTTAAACAACGGACTAATAAATTAAATTTTGACATAAAGTACAATGGCACCAAAATTGAAAGCGTGGAAAATAGTAAATTTCTGGGTATTTGGTTGGATGATAGTATGAACTGGAAAACGCATATAGAAAATATTTGTAGGCGCCTTAATCATTATTCATATGCACTTTATAACCTGGCATAAAATTGTCGACCACTCGGCATTGGTTACAGCTTATAATGCTTATGTTTCATCTACTTTGAGATATGGTATAATTTATCGGGCTAACTCTCCTGACAGAGAAATAGCTTTTAAAGCCCAAAACAGTGTATTAGAGCTATTAGTGGAATAAAACCAATTGACAGTTGTAAACCATACTTCATACAATACAAAATATGAACCTTGCCTTCTCTTTATATTTATGAAGTAGCAATATTTGTAAAGAAAAATTTTCATTTATTTGACACACTAAAAATGCTCGTCATCAACATAAAATCTGGGCAAAACCGCATAAAAAGGCTATATTTAGTTCGAACTTTTTAGGTATGGCTCCCAAAATTTATAATAATTTGCCTAATATACTACAAATGAATAATTCTAACATTTTTAAAAAACGATTGTTTAACATCCTAGCTAATGAAGCCTTCTACTCAATTAAGGAATATTTAAATAAAAAATATGTAACAGAGTAATTTGATACGATTTGTGTGTTGTATTTTGTTCTGTGATTATTGTATTGTGTTGTTTATTTAGTTTTCTTGTCATTGCGATATTTTTTTTAGTACTTTTGACTGTTATCACTTTGACATTTGCTATTGACATTTGTTTATATATACTTTTTCCCATTTTTTTTAATTTTTTTGACATATTATAAAATTTTGTACGCTTTCCGAAGCAAAACATAGCAGGATCTATTTCATGTATAGCAGCATACCCTACAACTTATAATGTACCCTATGTTTCACAAATAAATACTTTGACTTTGACTTTCATTAAAAGTTTTAACTATAATCTACAGCATATATTTTTTTAGTTTTTTCACTCTCTTATTTTAAAAGTTATATATAGACGCCCATCACGATTATGTTAGCTGATTTTTTTTTGGAACAGTTCCATGTATGTTGTGTTAAATTAAAAATTAATAAATTTAAAAATGAATGGCCTAATATTTTATTCGAATTTCGAGTAGCGGTTACCAAAATACACCAACCTACAAAGTTTCAACTATGTAGGCCTAACAGTTTCAAAAATAAATGGCTGTGACTTACGGACGGACAGACAGACATGACGAATCTATAGGGTTCCGTTTTTTGCCATTTGGCTACAGAACGCTAAATACGGATATTAGTTTCACATTTCTTTCGTAGTCTGGTCATTCTAACTTTTCGTGTCGGGTTGCCTCATACCTGTTCTCTTTTTCAATATTTAGCGCACCTTTGTCCCATATTCGAAGATATGCCAAATGAATTGCGGTAAAAGTTCGGAATTTGCGATAGTCGCAAAACTGGGTTCCCTCTATCTGGCAGAATTTTAATGCTCCGAAATTTGTTTGGCATAACACACCTGGCAGAATCTTCTTTAAACGAATATACATATGGCATAAAAATTGTTTAATATAATTATTGTTTTGCAGAATGTTTATATGTCCGAATTTACAAAGGCATACTTTTAAGATGGTAGAATTTTATTTGGCATAATAACGTTTGGCAAAGCTTAATTTTGTTTCACATAACGTTTATTTAGAGCGACGATTGTTTGGCATAATTTCACTTGGCATATTAAGAAGATGGTAGAATAAAAGTTAGTGAAGTGACAGAACTGAATCGCTGCAAAACCGACTGCACGTAGTCTTGTCTGCCCTACCCCTAGAGTGCAATTTAAAATCGCGTAGGCGCGGAGGGGCGAGGCGGCCCGCGGGCTGAGGAGCAGGCGGCTAAGAGCGAGCCGCCGCGGCTGAGGCTGGCCGGCGAAGCCGGCCAACAAGCCTCAGCTGCGGTGGTGAGCGAAAGCCGTCTGCGACGATTAGCGCGCGTGGGGCCGCCGGAGCCCCGCAGCGCCGGAGCCGTGACGGAAACCATGCTTGCTTGCATGCTGTTTGCATGCTGCATGCTGTTTGCATGCTGCATGCTTGCTTGCATGCTGTTTGCTTGCATGCTGCTTGCTTGCTTGCATGCTTGCTTGCTTGTTTGCATGCTTGCTTGCTTGCTGCATGCTTGCTTGCACGCTGCATGCTTGTTGCAAGCCTGCTTGCATGCTGCATGCTTGCTTGCATGCTGCATGCTTGCGTGATAGATGAGTCTCTTAATTATTATGGATATTAAAAGTATGCCAAAAGACGATTCTAACTGTGAACATTCTGAGATATGATGGTTCTACTTTTTAATTATTATGGTTATGAAATTTATGCAAAAAGACGATTCTGACAGTGAACATTCTGCAATATGATGGTTCTACCTTTCAATTATTATGCGTATCAATTTATGCCTAAAGATGATTCTGACTTACAAAATTATGCGTTTTTAATGTATTGCAAATGATGGTATACCAAATGATTTTCTGCGAAATGAAGTTTCTGCCATGCGTTGTTATGCAAAATAAAACTATGACCAAAAAAATTCTACTAATAAAGGTAGACCCCGCAAAACTATTAGGACTATTATTGGAAGTTGGTTGATCTTAGGAAAGTAAACTGACTACGGGTGCCGATTGAACCAGGTTAAGCTGACATACTTGTAATATAGCACATAATATACGTGAATAGCTATACCCCTTCTACAAATTAGTATAAACTAGTGGTCGCCTAGTGGTCGAAATTCGACCATATACGATTTAATTTACAATACCACTTAACATACCTTCAAGGATAATTTTTATTTAACTCAAACTCAAACAAACTCTTTTATAAAACTCTATTCATATGAGACGTCAGAATATCATCGCAATGTCTATTGATTTTGACGTTTTGTCAAATACGATCAGATACTATGCATGTGTGTGTAATGTTTTATTTATTGATTTAATGTACTTTATAAGCTTTATTTTTGAAAAATATTAGCGTCCTGCACTTCTCCTACACATAAACTATAAGTGTACCAAATTTTATGCTCCTACGTCCGCGCAATTTTCGTAAAAAGCGGTCCAAAGTTTTTGCATCACGTATTAATATATAGATAACTGAACATTAGAACAAGTTGTTTAATACTTTGATTGCCAAAAAAATCAGTTGAAGGTAAATCTTGCTCTAGCGGTGGTAATTTTTGCCACCATGGTGTTTAACGTGTTAAATAAAACGTGTTATTTTCGCAAACACATATTTATTACAACTGAAAACAATCATACAAAAAAATATTCAGAAGTAGTTTCACAAACATAATTATTTAAATACCCGAAGAATAAATTAAAATGAAGTGACTTGGTATTGAGAACGCAGTAGTCGCTGAAGGTATCGCCGAACGCTTTTTCCTTGCTCATCTGCTAGTATAAGTACTCTCTTTAAATTATTAGGACTATCTTTCAGTGTAGACACGTTTTGATTACCCATTATTGTGATGCTTGACTCAATTTGTGTACATGGTGATGTGCTTGTTGTTACGTCCTTATGTTCACGCGTATTTGTATCGTCCCGGGGCAGTGTTTCATTTAGTTGATTAGCTGATGAAATAATACATTTTCAAAATCGGCAAATATAACTATGTCTTTCTTACAAACACGATGTAAAATCAAGTTATATGTATTACAAGTTCTATATATGTCGTCTACTTGCCGCTGGTCGTTTTTTTCATTGTAATAATTTTTTGAAATACTCGTCGATAAGTCAATTTGATTTACTGGAAAAACCTAAGATAACGAACGTGTGGGTTTTTACAGAAATATTAGAATATAGATTAAAGAAGCTACTGAACTCTGTAATCATTAGGTCATTGTTGTCATCATAAAATATTACATATTTAAACCTCTGTTTGCTACACCAATCTTTAGTACACACAATGGGTTCTAAGGGAGCACATTTGGGGCTCTTAGTGTTTTTCATCACATTTTGTGCTGTTTCTACAACAGTATATTATCCATGTTATGCAAAAAATAAGCTTTGGATAGATAAATACAGTAAGTGATATGATAATATGATATCTAAATATCTTTGATCTAAACAATGAATTCTATTATTGTGTTTATTGTGAATACAATTCACTAATTGTATCACATATTGATCAGTGAGTGAATTTAAAGTGTGTGGTTTGTAGCGCATTGAACATTTTCCCAATTCCTTTTTATAACATTTCTCGTTTTAGTTTCGAAATACCTCTGAGATTAGATGTTTCCATTATTTTATTTCTTATGCTGATATTGATAATTCCTTTTTTTATTGTATAAGCCGGTAGTGGTCTGCACGTTGCAGACGGATCACGATCATTGTCTTTCTTCAAAATCTTTAACGGATATAATTAATGATATGACATTTGTTTTCAGACTGCATATTGGACATAGAAAAATGTTTTTTACGAAAATATCCCATTATGTTTTCATCATCTGGAAGATGGTTTAATTCAAAAATAACAAACAACTACATACCACAAAAAACATATTTTTATATAAGAGGATTCGTCAACCCGGAAGTCTCACTATATTCCAACATAATAGCCGGAAAGCCTTACAATTTTGCAGATTTACAATGTAATAATGAAGTGAGACCTGACTTGAAAAAACAGAAAAAGAATGTTTTGGTGATAATACAGAATATATGAAAGTAGGGTTTTGGGCACAGGGTAATTTTTTCATGGAGGTATATAGTGTCTGTTTTGACAAAAAGAATGATGTTCCTTTGTACACAAGGCATAAATTGTCTCCTCAGCATACAGATATTCCTTCAACCTCTCAATGGTACAGCTCTTCTGATATACCTGCTGAAGAGTTTGAGGAGTTGTACAATTGTAGAAGGCAACTGTATGATGTCGGTATAGCTTTGGGAAGAGGATTACGTTCTATGTCTTGCTGCTTTGGAAGAAGACAACTCGTCAATCCACGGGATTTGCCTCCCGGTGTACCAGTGACAGCGACTTTCGAGTATAAAAATGTTGTTCCACATTGGAGCTCCTGTAATTCAAAGGTGAGTTAAGTGTGTTCCTTACAAGATCAAATTAGTTACTGGAAGTAAATTACTTTAACAAGTAAACGGAGAGATTGGAAGCCAGGATTCTTTGCACGTTAGTCGTAATTGCAATTGCTTGATGAACGAGGCAAATATATAAAAAATATCATTTTCAGAATTGGGACGAATTGGAAGTATTGGTCAGGAACTTGGCAAAAAAAGCCGGTCGTGACCTGACCGTGTTTACAGGCACGTCAAACGTAAATTACGCCAAAACGGTAGATATTGAAATTAACAATGGCCGAGACAGACACCAAAAAATTCCACCATACTTGTGGAAGGTAAGTGTATAAATAACCAACAGTCATGATGTTTCATCCTCGATTCATCCCATCCATATATTATGTTTCATGTATGGAGCCTGCTAAAACCTGCACAGTTCCAAATTCTAAATCAGTAATTACTTGAACTTTAAAATAATTGAAAGTCAATTATAAAGTGACCAAGCAATCTTGCTTGGAAATCAACGAGGTAGCTAACGTACTCAACTGCATAACTGTTCCAGGTGGTTCAAGATCGAGTTACAGATTCATCAATTGCAATAATACAAGTGAATATACCAGAATTAACTCAAGACGAAGTAGAGAAGCATGTTCTGTGTGTAGATATTTGTAATAATATTAAGTGGATGGAGGGCCCAAAATGGGACGATGTAAACAACGGCTACACGTATTGCTGTAACATGAAAGAATTCGAAGAAGTCTTCGGATACACCCGTCCTATCACCAGCATGAAACGAGTCCTCTTCGATGCCAGTTTGACTCTCGATACCTATTTGATTATGTAATGAAGTTTAGAAATAATATTAAAGCAATATTTATGAAATTTAACTATGTTATACGTATGGTAGTTTGTAATGTACTTAATTCTGGGGTCGAGCGTAAATATTTGATTATTCTCCTGCGACTAAATGATTTTGTTTTATAATTATAATGTTTCGTTGTGTGACGTTCTCATCAATCAGCTATCAGCGTAGTAACCCTCGAGTGTCCCTTCCAAGTTTTCCTTATAAATGACATTTGACTCTTTGTACCGATAGTCCTATGGAGGATAATTTATTCTTCGGGTATTTAAATAATTATGTTTGTGAAACTACTTCTGAATATTTTTTTGTATGATTGTTTTCAGTTGTAATAAATATGTGTTTGCGAAAATAACACGTTTTATTTAACACGTTAAACACCATGGTGGCAAAAATTACCGGCGCTAGAGCAAGATTTACCTTCAACTGATTTTTTTGGCAATCAAAGTATTAAACAACTTGTTCTAATGTTCAGTTATTTATACTAAATTGTAGAAGGGGTATAGCTATTCACGTATATTATGTGCTATATTACAAGTATGTCAGCTTAACCTGGTTCAATCGGCACCCGTAGTCAGTTTACTTTCCTAAGATCAACCAACTTCTAATAATAGTCCTAATAGTTTTGCGACTATCGTAAATTCCGAACTTTTACCGCAATTCATTTGGCATATCTTCGAATATGGGACAAAGTTGCGCTAAATATTGAAAAAGAGAACAGGTATGAGGCAACCCGACACGAAAAGTTAGAATGACCAGACTACGAAAGAAATGTGAGACTAATTTCCGTATTTAGCGTTCCGTAGCCAAATGGCAAAAAACGGAACCCTTATATCTTCGTCATGTCTGTCTGTCCGTCCGTAAGTCACAGCTATTTATTTTTGAAACTGTTAGGCCTACATAGTTGAAACTTTGTAGGTTGGTGTATTTTGGTAACCGCTACTCGAAATTCGAATAAAAATTAAAGGCCATTCATTTTTAAATTTATTAATTTTTAATTTAACACAACATACATGGAACTGTTCCAATAAAAATTCAGCTAACATAATCGTGATGGGCGTCTATATAATTATAACTTTTAAAATAAGAGAGTGAAAAAACTAAAAAAATATATGCTGTAGATTTCAGTTAAAACTTTTAATGAAAGTCAAAGTCAAAGTCAAAGTATTTATTTGTGAAACATAGGGTACATTATAAGTTGTAGGGTATGCTGCTATACATGAAATAGATCCTGCTATGTTTTGCTTCGGAAAGCGTACAAAATTTTATAATATGTAAAAAAAATTAAAAAAATTGGGAAATAGTATATAAGCAAATGTCAATAGCAAATGTCAATGTGATAACAGTCAAAAGTACTAAAAAAAAATATCGCAATAACAAGAAAACTAAATAAACAACACAATACAATAATCACAGAACAAAATACAACACACAAATCGTATCAAATTACTCTGTTACATATTTTTTATTTAAATATTCCTTAATTGAGTAGAAGGCTTCATTAGCTAGGATGTTAAACAATCGTTTTTTAAAAATGTTAGTATTATTCATTTGTAGTAATATATTAGGCAAATTATTATAAATTTTGGGAGCCATACCTAAAAAGTTCAAACTAAATATAGCCTTATTATGCGGTTTTGCACAGATTTTATGTTGATGACGAGCATTTTTAGTGTGTCAAATAAATGAAAATGTTTCTTTACAAATATTGCTACTTCATAAATATAAAGAGAAGGCAAGGTTCATATTTTGTATTGTATGAAGTATGGTTTACAACTGTCAGTTGGTTTTATTCCACTAATAGCTCTAATACACTTTTTTGGGCTTTAAAAGCTATTTCTCTGTCAGGAGAGTTAGCCCAATAAATTATACCATATCTCAAAGTAGATGAAACATAAGCATTATAAGCTGTAACCAATGCCGAGTGGTCGACAATTTTATGCCAGGTTATAAAGTGCATATGAATAATGATTAAGGCGCCTACAAATATTTTCTATATGCGTTTTCCAGTTCATACTATCATCCAACCAAATACCCAGAAATTTACTATTTTCCACGCTTTCAATTTTGGTGCCATTGTAATTTATGTCAAAATTTAATTTATTAGTCCGTTGTTTAAATTCAATAAGTTTAGTCTTTTCTAAGTTAATTTTTAAGTCATTATTTTTGAGCCAGTCAATTATTGTAATAAGATTATCATTTAATTCTTTTTCTACTTCCACTTTATTTTTGCCTGAAAAAACTACAGTAGCATCATCTGCAAATAACACCGTTGGATGACTAATGACATTAGGCAGATCATTAATGTAAACAATAAATAATAATTGGCCTAACACACTACCCTGTGGTACACCTCGAACAATTTTGCAGCATTCTGACACATATGTATTTTCTGTTTTTGATTCTAAGCATAATTTGTTAATGCGAGTAAACTGTGTTCTATTGCTGAGATATGATTTAATTAACATCAGTACATTACCCCGGATGCCGTATTGTTGAATTTGTGCAACAAAATTTCATGATTTACATGGTCAAATGCTTTTGTCATGTCCATAAAAAGGCCAACCATAGGAATCCTGTTGTCAATATTTCCAATAACCTGCTCAAAAATTTATAGACTGCCATGTTTGTGTTGATGTTCTTTCTGAAACCAAATTGTTCCTTTGCAAGGATTGTATTCTTTTCTAGAAATGAATAAATTGGTGAATAATCTTTGCAAAAATTTTTGAGAAAATCGGTATTAGCGCTATTGAAAAAGAGAGCAGGTATGAGGCAACCCGACCCGACCCGGAACGTTAGAATGACCAGACTACGAAAGAAATGTGAGACTAATGTCCGCTTCTTTCGTTGTAATAATTTTTTGAAATACTCGTCGATAAGTCAATTTGATTTACTGAAAAAACCTAAGATAACGAACTTGTGGGTTTTTACAGAAATATTAGAATATAGATTAAAGAAGCTACTGAACTCCGTAATCATTAGGTCATTGTCGTTGTCAAAAAATACATTTTAAACATTTGTTCGCTACAACAATCGTTAGTACGCACAATGATTTCTAAGAGAGCACATTCGGGACTCTTAGTTCCGTTCATCATATTTTGTGCTGTGTCTGCGGCCGATGCTGTGAACAAAGGTAGTTTAACATTCGTAATAGACGATACGTTGTCCATGGGAGGTGAAATAGGGCAAGTGCGGGAAGAAGTTAACATTATATTTGATAAAGTGCTAAGTTCAAACGCTTCGCAAATAGAAAATTTTGTGCTCGTCACTCTAAATGATCCGGGTAAGTCATTAATATTTTATTACTTGTTTTTTTTTTATTGTATAAGCCGGTAAACGAGCTTACTGTTCACCTGATAGTAAGCAATCACAGCTGCCTATGGACACCCGAAACACCAGAGGCGCTACAAATGCGCTGCCGGCCTTTTGGAGGTTAGGAATTTAAAAGTAGTTGGAGAATCGGGGATTGGGAAGAGGAGTAATTGGGCCTCCGGTAACCTCACTCACACAACGCAGGCGTTGTTTCACGGCGGTTTTTTGTGAGGCCGTTGTATTACTCAGTTCGAGCCGGTCCATTCGTGCCGAAGCATGGCTCTTCCACACGTAACTTGTGCTACTGTCACACCATTTAATTCGAGATGAGGTAGGTAAAGGAACATTTTAAGTGCTTATACAAGCTTCTTGAGTCTCATGCAATAGTTTTACTAACATCTATAATTTGTTTTAATGTATAAAGCTGAAGAGTTTGTTTGTTTGAACGCGCTAATCTCCGGAACTACTAGTCCGATTTGAATAATTATTTTTGTGTTGGATAGTGCATTTATCGAAGAAGGCTATGGGCTAATAAAACATTACGCTATGACCAATAAAAGCCAAGCAGAGCGGGTGAAACCACGTGAAGTAGCTAGTAATGAATAAAGATACTATCATTTTGTGAAAAAACTTGTGATAACATACAATATTGAGCATGTGAGGTCTTGATAACACCAGTGCAAGTACGCTTGTTTTATTTGATGAGGTGTAGAAAAAGATGTTTATTTCAGGACATTACAAAAGTGATTACTTCGGCATTTGTGGACGATGACTCTTTTTTGTTGGATAGGTTATACTCATGGGGTAATATCATTTCAGGGTCCAAGTCAGGACCTTATTATGGGATCCCAGGGAAATCTAAGAAACTTTCATATGAATGGGGTCTGATATCGTTAGGGGCCTGATAATAAACTGGTATGATCGCTAAGAGAACTCGTTAATTTTCTTTTTTCTTTCTTTTATAGTATTTTATTTTTTTGGATTTATGTAGACCTTAACGTCGTGGTGGCCCAGAGGTTTAAGACGTCCGTTTCTCATGCATGAGAGTACGGGCTCGAAACCTACCAACGGCAAGTACCAATGTGACTTTATCCGAGTTATTATGTACTTTCTAAGATTATTTAGACACCACTGACAAATGGTGAAGAAAAACATTGTGAGGAAACCTGGGCTTATAATTTCTAATTATTAGTTTGAAATCGCCAGCTCGCATTGAGCAAGCGTGGTGATCAATGCTCCAACCTTCTTCGTGTGAGAAGAGGCCTTTGGTCAGCAGTGGCCACTGATAGGCTGTTGATGTGATGTGAGATAGATAGTTGATGTGATGTGATATATACTTTTGTTTTAGAAACTGTACTGCGTACCGTTACCAAAGACCCGAAAGAATTTAAAAGAGCTGTAGATGCAATACATCTTCATTGGTTCCGCAGGCCGGATTGTGCAGAAGCTGCTATGGCAGGCATTAACTTAGCACTTCGAAGTAGTATGCCCCACTCGTTTTTGTACGTTTTCACTGATGCATCAGCTAATGACTATGCATTGTATGATCAGGTTACAAGTCTTGCACACAAAATGCAGAGCCAGGTATTATCTCGTTTTTGTTTGAGAAATATAGCTGTTACTGCCGCATTCAAAGAAATTTAATGATTACTTAAACTATTCCTTAGTAACGATTTTTTATCGAAAACAATTGCTAAAGACAGGGTTAAGTAACCAATAAATGACTCTGAGTACGGCGGCTACGATATTATATCGATCTTCACTTTCCTGTTTAAGGGATTTTTTTAATTAAGTTGTAATACGGTTGGGTCGCACATTCTTTATGTGCATAAACTCATTGTTGAAATATTATAGTTTGGGCAAGATCTTATTATTATTATTTGTAATGAACTAAATTATTGTCACCTAAGTTTTATCCATTAAACAGAACAGTGAAGCTCGATTTTACATGTAGGATCTTAGACCATACGAATGAGTTAAATATTATATTCATTTAACAGTTTTATCATATCACGAACAATTATAATGTTTTTTTTTAATTTTAGATTGTATTTCTATTGACTGGCGATTGCGGTGATAGAAGTACACCTGAATACCAAGTGTATCACAAAGTGGCAGAGGCTACGTCAGGACAAGTCTTTAATATGGGCAAAAATGAACTGAAAGATGTAAGAAATATTCAATTATTTTTGAAATTAGACTACCTGTCAAGTATTCTTAAGTATACATTTATATTTTCTTAAATGTATAAATAAATATACGTTTATGAAAAATGAATGAAAACATAGATTTAGATATTAGATTATTGGATCGTTGTTTTTTGAGGATAGTACGGCAAATGAGCATGTATGGAGCACCTGGTGGTTAGCAATAGGGCTATGTGCTTTTTGTCACCGTCCTCGTATAAAAAAAAAAACTTTATTTTTGCTCTCTAGATAGAGAATTAGCTAGTGTTACGCCATCAGACATTGATATTTTGAAAACTCTAATGTTTGGACACAAAATCTTCGTTTTAGATAAGAGCCATCTGGTGAGCAAAAACAAAATGTTAACCCCCATTCACACAGCGTACACAACGCAAGCGTTGTTTCACGCCGGTATTCTGTAAGACCGTGGTATAACTCCGGTCGAGTCAGCTTGATTTACATATTTTTATTATTTCCACAGATATTGAAATATATTGAGGAGTCTATTACAGGCATAGGAAGCAAGATTGTAGACACAAAATTTGAACCCGGCTATGGTAAAAATCTAACAGTGAGTACTTTATCATTAATTACATTTATAATCACTTGAATTTTAAATTGTGCATCCTTAAAGCTATAGAATATAATATAACGTGTCTCTATACAAATTAGCAACCTACTTTTTAATTTATAATAACCAAACACTAAGACGAGAAATATTCTCTTCTACTTAAAAATTAATCTGAATGCCTTGTGTGATTTTGCGAGAGCGCTTTAGTGTGGCAGAAGAGCACTCATGGTGGCAGTCGCGAGACTAATACAATTGTAATTGACACGAACGAATAGGAAAATACTCGTACAACTTGTATTCTTACGACCAAATATTCGACTGACGAGACAACTTATCTCATGGTAAACCAAAGGTGTAATACTAGAGTGATTTCTGTCGAACTATGATTTGGTAAAAAGTCATGGGATTTATCGACATCATCAGCACTAATTACTACGCTTGTTCAAGATGGATTGGCAATTTAAAACTCTTAGTAAATAAAAATAGTCCTAAATGATGGTAATAAAAAATATTTATTGCTTAATTTTTATCCAGTATACCGTCGACTCTCACACTGGAGATATACTGGTAGCTATAACTGGAGATGAACCCAAAATAGGAAACGCAATTGGTCCCAGTGGAAGTCGGCCTTATACAGAACACATAGTATCAGAAAAAAAAGAAATGGCGGTAAGTGATCCTTTTTAATTTTTGTATAATATCTTTATAGTGTGTATGTCACTGAACTTTTCTTAAACGACTGGACCGATTTTGATGAAATTTTTTGTGTGTGTTCAAGAGGATCTGAGAATGGTTTAGAATCACAATTTTATTAAATTGTGTCCGCTGGACAATGCTGGAATTTTTTTATTAATTTTTAATTTATTAGTTGTTGTTGATTTTAGAATGTTTTACATTGGATCCGACAAATTTTCAAATTAGACAGGACAACGTCTATCAGGTCCGCTAGTACATACATATATTACTATGGTGTTCAGCTTTTATCTTGTCTGGTAGTAAGCGATGATGCAGCGTACGATGGAATAGGCTTTTCCATTAGCAACTTATTAACTTGGGCCATGAAGGCAACTAGGTTTCTTGAGTATCTTGTTAACCAGATGTCCTTTTTCATAATTCCACTCCTTTGCGAACTTTATAAAAGAACTTAAGGCGAAACGCTCCAGGCATATAGGTGTCATATCTACCATGAAGCGGTGGTGTTTTGCCGATTGACTGGTGGTACTAGGCTGGAAAGAACTTGGAGGAATCAAGTGAGCAATATCCAGAACGCTCACAAAAATGTGTAATTAGATAAAAGAAACAAACGTGTTCGAGGCTTTGAAGCCGAGCCTCCACAAACGCATACTCGTTGATGATCTTAACGTTCTTGGCACGCCGCCCTATTCCATAAAAATTACAGTAAGTCTATTTTTTTCCGTTATCAGGTGGCGAAGGTGACGGGTGCGATGCCAGGAGAACACGTCGTGCCGGTCGGAAGTAAGTCCGAAACGCACGCAGTTGTGAGAGTAAAAAGCTCAATCGATTTTCAACTCGGATTTAGCGTGTCTCCACCAAAATCCAGCAAAGATATAGTCACAAGACCGGCGCCAAGTTTGTATAGATTTCATATAATATTCCTATAATATTGAAACTACCCTTGCAAGGCCAACTCTCCAGGCTTGGTTTGGCAAGATGGCAATTTATAACTGTTAAGAAAGTTTTTAAATATAAAATTAATATTTCTTGCAGAAGGGAATGTTCACATGGGTGTCAAGGTACTCGGGACAGGAGTTAAACTTGAGACAGTTAAAATACTTGGAATGAAGGGTGAAGTTATCGAGGAACTAAAATTAGAACTAGTCGATGAAAAAACGCAATTCTACCGGACACCGTCATTTAGCCCACCGTCTACTATGTTTAGTGTAACTGTAAGTATGTCTATTAATTTATCATTATCATCGTCACTAGCCCGTTTCCATCATCTCCTAGATAGAACGTCTAGTTTTTTGTATCCATACAAAAAACTAGTCGCTACAAAACGCATATTGGAAAAAAATCTTTAAACTATAATTTCAATAGATTGCCATGCTATCTTACGGTCCCCCATTTGACTATAAGTGATTTTTTTATTTTTTGTTTATTTTTCTTTTTTGTAATCATGGCCAAAATACTAGTATTTGTAATTTTAGTTTCTCCTATGTGTGTGTTTACAAACATTCACATCATACCTATTTCTGTTTTATTCATATTTCTCAAGTTTTAAGTTATCACTTAATATTAAATGTTGGTTATCCTATAATTGGCGACTGTATAAGTCCAAAATTAATATGTCAAGCTGTTGGTAAACCTTTATTAAGAAATAAAAATAAATAAATAAAATATCTAGACCCCGAACAACACACTTAGTACGCATTGGTAATATTTTTTATCAGTTATCTTGTAATTTAAGTCACAAATACCAAGCTTTGTGTCGCAATTCATTACTGTTACTGATAAAGCGATGATCCCACAGGGTCATTTATTCATACAGGTTATTTTCTTATAGATAAATGGATATGACATCGAAACTAAATCGCCAGTGACGAGAAAAAGTTCAACACCTATATCTAGACAAGATTTGTCCACAGGTAGAACGTTTTTCTTATATATATTTAATTTGCAATCCATAAAAATAATAAGATAATAGTTATTTACGAATCTAAACCAATGAAAATTGTCTAAACTAATTCTGATTTTGATCTCATGGAACATTTCGTTACATCATGCAATCTAAAATATTTCTGTAAGCACATGTACAAAAAATTCGATCGATATCAGTGTGTGCCGGGATTTCATTACGCTCTGAAAGTAAGTAATGGTCGCAAAACAAGGCCAGGCATGTGGCAGCAACGGCGGTACTCAGGTTTAGGCAGTGATACGGAACAAGAGTTACTGCAAAGCCGCCTCCTCCTTGTGCGAAGCACTTAAACTCTCTAAGGAGGGGACGAAAATAAGGACCACTGTGTACTCTGTGATCTCTTACCATCGTAATCGCAAATCTGTAAGTCGACATGAACCAAACGGAGCCTGCTAGGGGCGCATGCAAAACTAGTCACGCTCTGGGCTGGGTGGGTAAAGACATTTTGATTTTTTTCTGTCCTTAGGTACTAAAGGTATGAAATAATGAAAGGATTCTAATTGCCTTTCCTTTTTTTAGAGGAAAAAGTTGAAACAGCACCAGTAGTAACGATTGATGGTGACTCGTCAATAACTCTATACGATGATGATCCGTTAGAACTGACTTGTAAAGTTCACGCTTACCCCGAACCAGATATAATATGGGTGGATAAGGAATCTGGGAATGCAATTCCTGCTGAGGTAATGACGTTTTAACATCCGATATAATTTATCTCGTGCTCATCTTTATCTTGTGTCAAAGTCAGCTTAAAATAATATAATTTAGAGGCATTACAATACAAAAATACAATTGCTGATACCTTCACAATATGGAGACTGTAGATATACATTCGGTTTTTACTGGCATTAACTTATTGCCAGTATTTTAGCATTGTAATTTATTGGTACTTAGTAATGACGCTTGAATTCAAGGCAACTCCAAAAAAGAAGTAGGCTCTCATTTTGCTACAAGTTTGTAGTGCAATATTAATTACATTATTATCATATTTTACAGACGAACATCTTCGAATTACCCTATGATTATATCAGTATTTTAAAAATAGACAAGGCAACCAAAAATGCCACTTACGAATGTAAAGCCAACAACCGCAATGGAAACGACGTTAAAGGCGTAGAAGTTATGGCAAAAAGGAGATTCTATTTTTATATAATCGAATCTCCTAAAGGTAATCTAAATCTTAGAATTAAAATTATGTTTAAGTTTTACTACTATCCTAAAGATACCGGGCCACAACCGTATGCACAATTAAATGTTTTTGTAGTTAGCTTTTGGTACCTATCTAAGGTGCAAAATAAAAATAATATATAAAACTGTTATTAATAAGAACATGGACCCAATTTATAACTTGTAAACTTTGTTTGTTAGCACTTGGCTGCATTACTGTTAAACAGCGGCAGTTTATAACTGAGTTTGTGGGACACAAAAATTAATGGACACAACCGTCCACACTCGCGGTTTTTTTTTAACTTTTTTAGTACTTACAGTTTACTGTAAATACAACCAAACGTACATACTTAAAAAGTTAAAATCTTGAAACCATTGACGAAAAAAACTACTCCAAAATTTGTATCTTACTGGTAGGACTTAAAGTTCAATATATTTATTACGGGTGGATTCGCGTTTTACAACCTAAAGTGTTAATCTAAATAATGTTTTTGTATTCGTAGATATTCGTATAGAATATGCCAAAGAAGGTAAACTTGTTTGCAAGGTAGATGCTTACCCATCGGCGACCATAAAATGGTATAAAGATGCAAAACCTTTGTCTAGTAGCAGCCGTATTGAGATATCCAAAGATCAGACAGTGGTGACCTTGAAAGACATGCAACCAGGTATGGAAGGAAAGTTCATGTGTGAAGCAAGAAATGATAAAGAGAGGAAAGCATTTTATTCCAACGTTGAAATATTTGGTGTAGGTAAGTCAATTTAACACTACTATACGATATTATAAAGAGAAAATATGGATAATTTGATTGGTCAAAATAATCAAGGAAATATTTATTTTAGAAAAACCTGTTATCGATAAGTTAATTGCCGAAATCCGTGTCACAGAGAAAACAAATGGCGAATTATCTTGTAGGTAAGTTCATACATAACTCGATTAAACCGGCTTGATCGCCTGATTAATAGCCTCCTGTAAGAACTTGACACGTAGTTGCGCAGGAAATTGGGAAATGACATACGTCAATCAAACTCGCTGGTTGGTTGCACACTCCTTTATTTTTTTTAAATAGCAGGAAATGCGCGGGACACAGAATACCAGGATTAGTTTTACCTTTTTTCATATTTTTTGTAATTTTGGCACTAAATAGGGTACGTCAGGATATGTAAGATGATTGTATGTAAACATCATTTTAAATATTATCTTACTATAATTTTAATTCTACTACATATATTTGCTAACTTTATGAACAATGTTTTTAAACTTTTTTTATAGACTTCTTAAGGGGATTCCGAAACCGACCATAACCTGGTCCTTCCGAGCTCCGAGTATAAAAAAATATTTGAAACAAACTGGAGAGACCATACAGTTGAAAAATGCTCAAAGAGACCAAACTGGCCTGTACATATGCACAGCGATCAACGTCTTGGGATCAGATAATCACAATATGGACGTCACAGTAGAATGTAAGCATGAACATGATTTTTATATCTTCACTCTTTGTTCTTCCGGCTTCCTACCTTGATCATTGTAGGAATGTTTTTTTTTATTATTAAACACGCCGGTAATCGAGCCGACGTATCACCTTATGGTAAGCAATGCCGCCGCCCATGGACACTTGAAGCACCAGAGGCGTTACAAGTGCGTTGCCGGCTTTTTGGGGGTTAGAAATTTAAGGATTGTTGTTCGGTAATTGGGGATTGGGAAGATTGGGAAGGGAGGAATTGGGCCTCCGGTAACCTCACTCACACAACGAAACACAACGCAAGCGTTGTTTCACGTCGGTTTTCTGTGAGGTCGTGGTATCACTCCGGTCGAGCCGGCCTATTCGTGCCGAAGCATGGCTCTCCCACACTGAAGTTCTGTATGGACCTGAAATAAATATTTATTATTATTATTATGTCCGACAGGGGGTGACTCGGCCAATAGTGCTTATTTTAATTTTTGTGTGTATAATTTCTGTATGGACATTTGTTCTGAAATAAATATTTATTATTATTATTATTAATATCGTGTTTGGCATTTCGACAAAAGTATTATAACCATCAAGCCGAAGTAGGAAAAGTTTTTAGTAATAACTATAATCGACTTACTGTGCATTTTTCAGATCCACCACACATAAAAAGCGATGTAAAGGAAATGAAGATTGTGGATGGCGATGAAGCGAAGTTGACATGTGACGTGGATGGAGTGCCAGCGCCGACGGTATACTGGACATTCAATGGAATCAATGTAACAAGTACTATGAGAACTCAAATTACTGCTGATTACAGTCTAATGTAAGTATCACATGAATACATGCAAAACAAGGGCGTACACCACAACAAGTCCTTGTAACTCCTCTAGTATTGCGAGTGGCCATTGACGACGGCGAACACTTACCATCAGGTGATTCGTCTGCTACTCATTTCGTTTACTATATATGTCATATCCCACTTTCTTATTGTTAAGTTATAAGCCCCTTGTAAAATCTAAAACCTTGCTAAATATGCCAAAATGTGGTATTCCAAAGAGTAGTGTGTAATGTATGTTCGGTGGCAGATGCAAAAAAATATAATAATGAGAGTAGTTTTTTCTGATTAAATAGTTATTTTCTTTATCTCTTATTGTTATACTTTATTATCATGGTAATTACGCAAATGTCGCTGTGAGGTTATTCGTATCGTACATTTTTTTGTAATCATTTCAATGTTGCTCAGCATACATAACACAACGTCATTTATTTCCAAAAACGTAAGCAGATGTGGATATCAGTTATGCTTATATGGTTTTCACAAGCCGTAAATGCTACGATTTTTTTTCCAGTTTTATTCTGCACCCCTAGCCAAATGCCACTTTTTGCTTGTTAAAATATAGAGTAGAAAACTAAATTATTTGGGATTAACGTAAACTTTGACTCTCGTCTGTGTCATTCCCAAACATTGCATATTACTCTATCGGTAGAGAAGCGCTAAAGTGGCATTTGGCTACAGGCTCAGAACTTTCAACTCATCTAGATTTATGAATAAACTTAAACTTAAACATATTCTGGGAAAAAAATGTGGAGAAAAATCGCTTACAGTTACAGACTAATGATGGTGAACAAAGCATCTTGTATTATATTAATAATAAAAAAATACGAATTTTCAGAATTAAAACCACATTAGATGACACTGGAAATTATGAGTGCCATGCAGAAAATAAGCTTGGGAAAGATGAACGCAATGTTTTCCTACAAGTGTATAGTAAGTGATATAATATCTATTAAAAAAAAAAAAAAAAACAGTGGATTGGTTACCTCTTTTTTGGAATATCAATGTCTCTTCGTTATTGATATCAACCCTTTAATTAAAACGTCTGAAACCTAATTAATCCTGATTGAGCTTTGGTTTGTTTACGCAGTTCCAGTATCCATTGAGAAACCAGAATCTGATGTAATAGAGACCTTGGTTGGTAGTGGACAGTTGTTAAACTGTAGAGCTGATGGGTACCCCAAACCAGACATAAAATGGACTTTCCATAAAACTCGTGGGGCTCCTGGTACAGATGTTACGTAAGTATTTCGGGAAATGATGAGATTTCAGTCACAAAATGGTTCTAATTCTGGGTTCGAGGTGCGGTGGTATCTATAGGTATTTCTTATTCATGTGGAGTTTTTATCTAATCAGCGTCAGGTCAAATGGCCACGAACAGGTAGATGTGTACATGTTTTTAATTCCTGAGCTGTATAAAATATAACTATCCTTTTTTTCACTTCTTCACGATGTAGCGAAGCTAAACATTTTTTACTCTTCGTTTCACGGTATGGGAATATAGGGTATTAAAACCTTAAGAATACGAGTCAAACGTTGGAAAGAAAACATTTTTCGTTTGAATTATAACAGTTACATTGTAAGTGATTTTTTTCCACTAGGTCTCCTAAACATCCTTCACTGGCGCTACAGAGTCTGCAGCTGAACCAACAAGGCTTTTACACTTGCCTCGCTGAAAATGCAATTAGTGGATCAGCGAGTATAACTTACGAAGTCAAAGTATTAGGTATGTAGTCCATTGAATATTTTCCCAATTCCTTTTTATAACGTTTCCCATATCAGTTTCTGAATATTTCTTATGGTTGTAAAATGTCATTTCTTAAAGTTGGCTTAAAAAATTGTTTAATTTCTACACCAATTTATTGACTATTACAAATGATTACAAACCAATAATTAGACAATTGATTTGTCATATTTTGGTATAGATAGGGTTATTACGAAAACTATAAGTGGGGAATGGACTGTATTTAAAATAAAATACCATATTGCTGTTTGTTTTTTTTTTGTACGACTTCGCCTCAAAAAATATGTGACCTTGAAAATGTTTTCTTGTGAATTTATGGTAATTGAGACTAAATTACTAAATACAAAATATCACTTATATTTTCAGCACCACCAGTTATAGAAAATGTGTATCCAAGTAAATTGTTTGAAGCGGTTGATGGAGACATGTTGCTTAGGATTCAATGCAAAGCTACCGGCAGCCCCACACCTACCATTACTTGGCAGACATATGGTCAAAAAACAACAAAAAACTTAGCAATGGGTAACTAATATTAACTGTACAACAAATACCATATCAATGAATTATACAAAATATGACTAACTAAAGGGAACTGCCCATCTACTTGGGGCAACGTCATTATGCTGTGCAAGCCGATTGTGTCCCGGCGTGCCTTGAAACTAGTAGCATTTTTCTCAAATAATCACCAGTCGGGCGGCTAGGGGATTTAAATCTGCGATTGAATCAATCCGGTCGCACCGATACTACACTAATCGGGCAATCATGCATCAGGCCTAATTTTAATCAATAAAAATTATTAAACACATCGAAAAATAGAAGATTTTATAGAGCAGTGGTTTATTAGTTATAAGAGGAATTTTGAAAATTGGTAATTTTATAGAATTTAAACTTACAAATATTACAAAATAAACAGTTTCAACATAAATTTTAGGACAACATATATTTGTTATATTGCTTTTCTCGTAAAATGCGTCGGTAAGGAGATCTAGTAAAAATAACTATTATTAGGCTCCAGATTTCTGAGATTGACATGTGTCGTACATACGATGTAGCAAAATGGAAATTCAGAAAAAGCACATCAATACGCCTCACCATCAACGATTACATCACTACTTACCATCAGGTGGGATGTAGTCAAGCATTAGTTTTTGTCGAATAAAAAAAAAATATCTATAAAATTGCCAATGCCCAAAATTCCCTGAAAAACATTCTAGATGACTTAAAGTTTCCCGACCAAATGATTGAGCAACTAGGTGTAAATTTAACATTCAACATTAATTTAACTATTCAACCCACCAGTTAGGCACAAACAAGAACTTATATTATATATATCAATATATATATAATATAAGTTCTTGTTTGTATATAAATAATATATATAATATATATATATATATAATATATATATATATATATATATATATATATTGATATGTCTTGCTTAATTTTTCAGGGTCTGATTGGTATGACATGGAAGCCGATGGTACTTTGCTAATCAAAAACATAGACAAAAGATCAGAAGGTACTTACGTCTGCCTGGCAGAAAATTCTGTTGGTAAAGATAGTGACTATTACGAAGTGATTGTAAAAGGTAAGAAAATATTTGGGATAAATGTGTTTTGTAAACTTCATAAAGAACTAATAAACAAATTTCGCTCTTTATGAAACAGAGAAGTATGACATGTCCATATTTTTTTTTAGATTTATTAACTGTGGTACCCTCAAAGACTTTATATGTAAAGGAAGGTGAAACCATTGATATCAAATGTGATATACCACATATGGCCACGGATCAATTGCGTTGGTTTAAGGTAATTAGCATTATTCAAGTGACTTTTAACAATTTATCATCAGTGACGTCAATATTCTAAATATTGTCAATATATAAATTTATTCGCTTACAAGACGCGAGACTTCATAGACGTGTACTTTGCCTTTAATAATAATGTAATATCTTAATAACTTACAATAATTGTTACTATAAAATTAACTGCAGTGTCAGTTCGAAAGTAAAGTGTGTCGCGAGTGTGATTTTACAATTTATACTTACTTATATTGTGCAAGATGAACTAAATATTTCTTGGTTATAACATATATCTGTGTTAGTTATGTCTAACCAAACAGCTTCCCCTTTCGGGCGTAGCCAACTATTGCAGCGAAGTCCTCCACCGACTCCAAATCAACCAGAACCAGTTCAACCTATTGAGCAAATTCCACCTCAAGCTCCAGCCGTGTTGGCTGGTGAGTTACCCCCTGAAGTTGTTTCAACACCAGATATCCAGAAATGGATTGGGTCAATAGACGCCGTTCTCACTGAGGTCTGCACCATAGTCTCAGAAGGGAAAATGAACAACGATCAAAAGCAGCGTGTCTCCGCCCTTTGTCGCAACGTTTTAAAGGGGACAAGTCAAATGGCCGTAGAATATCAAGCTTTAAAGCAAAAAACCATCCAAGCGCACCACACAGTACTGCATCTAAAAGAACAGCTGGACCTTGCAGAATCTATTAAGGTGATCAAAAATACTATAATCGACAAATTATCGCCTTCTGACATAACCTCTTCATCTTACGCTAGCATAGTAAAAAAAGTTCCGAAACCCTCATCCGTCCAGCAAATCTGAGTTCTGTGGCCATCTATCCTTGCGACAAGACGAGAACAAGCGAAGACACAAAGTCACTTGTTCAGAAAATTATTTCGCCTGAAGAACTAAAGCTTCATGTCCGTGGCCTAAAAAAAGTCAGAAACGGAGGTGTACTTATTAGGACCGAGAACAAAGGAGATATTGAAAAGCTCAGGAATTCAACGAAACTGATGTCATCTGGCCTTACGGTAGAAGAAACCCCCAAGCGCCGACCTAGGATTGCTGTCGTTGGAGTTCCAGTAGCACTTACTGAAAGAGAAGTATTTGACTGCATCTATGAGCAAAACCTTTCGGAGAAATTGGCAAATAGTACCCGAGAGTCCTTTCTTGCTACTGTCAAATTGAGCCATAAGTCAGGTAAGAAAGGTCTTCCCACTTGCAATTATATATTAGAAGTTTCTGCTGCCGTCAGGAAAGTACTCATAAACCAAGGCCGGATTTTTATAAACTGGACTTCTTGCCCTGTAAGAGATTTCACAATAGTTACAAGATGCTTCAACTGCCAGCAGTTTGGCCATGCAGCCAAGTTTTGTCGTGAAACTAGTCCTACGTGCAACCACTGTGGGGAGACTGGGCATTCCCACAAGGAGTGTAGCAGTAAATCTTCTCCGCCTCAATGTGCGACGTGCAAGCGCTTCAAGAAGAAATGTGACCATCAGACTGGTGACGCAGAGTGTCCGGCGCGTAAATATGCCGAGATTAATTATATCAATTCGATTGACTATGAAGGCGCCTAAGAGCGCCCCGGATAGTTTATTTAGTAGCACTTAGTTATTGTCTCGTAAGTTAAAAGTTACTCTATATTTTATTAATTTAGTAATTAGTTTTTATGGCCAGTCAGCTAATCACTGATCTGGATGAATTTTCTGTGTCTGAAGCCAATACCTGTAATGTAGTAGATTGTAAACTTCTTCTTCCTTCTGGGGAAAATACGCTTACGCTACTAACTCAAAATATTCGCAGTATTAATCGCAACATGGATGGCTTTGAAGTTCTATTAGAAAGTCTTGAAATTAACTGTGATGTTATTGTCCTAACAGAATGTTGGCTATCCTCTCAGACAGCCAATTTACCTTCTCTCGACGGCTACTGCACTCACAAAACAAATTCAAACATGAATCAGAATGATGGTGTAGTGGTGTACATCAAAAACACCTTAAAAGTTCTAGTAGAAGAGCCCAGAGTTCAAAATAGTAACTGTTTAGTAATTAAAATTATTCCGGATACTGTAATTATGGCCATTTATAGGCCACCGTCTCAAAACATTGACAGCTTCTTGAACTCACTTGATGTAAACTTAAAACATTTATCTGCTTTTAAGAACATTATATTAATGGGTGACATAAATATTAATATTGCTTCTGAGAGAGCAGATACACATGTACATAACTACCTAAATATTTGTTCATTTCATGGTCTTTTACCAACCCATTATTATCCCACGCACCAGTCTGGGTCATGTTTGGATCATTTCATCATAAAAACCCGACATCCGAACAAAACATTAGTCACCAATTCATCGCTTACGGACCATCAAGCTATTTTGCTAACAATACAAAAATCCTCACCTAGAAAAAACTGCATGCGTAGCTTTTTAAAAATTGATATGACTAATCTTGCACGTGACATTCGCGACATCGACTTTGACCCTATTTACGATACTAATGACGCAAATATTTCATTACAGTATTTCATAAATGCGCTACAACATGCGATAAACAAAAATACAATTACCAAAATAACGTCTAGAAGGTATAAATCGATCAAACCGTGGATCACTCCAGGTCTCGTTCGTTGTATACGGCATAGGGACAAACTACACCAAAAGTCAAAACTTGCACCTGATAATGAAATACTTTCTATTTCATATAAAAGGTATAGAAACTTTTGTAACAACCTTTTAAAAAAAATTAAATATCAACACGAGAAGAATGAATTACAGAAGGCAGGAAAAAACAGTAAACTCGTTTGGAAATTTATTAAAACAAATACTTTTCGATCGAAAAATCCTGAACCCCCACTCGAATTACTGTCTTCAGAAATAAACCCATTAGTAGCCGCAAATAAAGTAAATAGTTTTTTTTGCTAACATTGGCAAAACCTTAGCTGAAAAATCCTTGAACCATAGTACTTATCCCCACCAACCATTGTCGGCTGTAAATACCCCTACGAAAACATCAAAATCTTTTGTTTTATTAAACACTGACGTCAATGAAATTTTAAGGATAATTACAGGGTTAAAGGACGATTGCGCTGTTGGGTGGGATGGCATTCCTAATAACATACTGAAAAGGTTTAAACACCTTCTTGCTCCTCCATTGACCCATATTTTTCAGTCATGTTTGTCTAAAGGAATCTTTCCCAAACCGCTTAAAAAAGCAGTAGTTACGCCAGTTTTCAAAGCGGGAGATAAAAACTGTGTTAACAACTATAGACCCATTTCAGTATTAACAGGTCTCTCAAAAATTTTAGAAAAAATTATAAATAGTAAATTAATAGATTATCTTGAAATTAACAATTTGCTTTCAAATAACCAATTTGGGTTTAGACCAAAAAGATCGACTAACCAAGCAGTTCACAGACTGTCCGAATACATTAGTACTAACCTTGACAAGGGTATGCATACCATTGGGATTTTCCTGGACCTCGCTAAAGCTTTTGACACAATTTCTTGTTCTATGTTACTACACAAGCTTGAAAAACTTGGAATAAGAGGCGAACAACTTCAGTTGTTCACCGATTATCTTGGAGATCGTCAACAATGCGTTAAAATAGGTCAGTACACAAGTTCTGAGATGGAAAATAGTGGTTTCGGAATACCTCATGGAAGTATTTTGGGACCTACATTGTTTTTAATTTACATTAATGATTTATGTAGTTTGGTCCTTCGTAATGGGCTAATATTATCATATGCGGATGACACAGCCCTATTGTTTTCCGCTGAATCTCAAAGTGAAACATATGAATATGCCCAAAACGGTTTTAATGTTGTGTCAAATAAATTGGCTTCATCAAAATCTTCTAACATTAAATATAGATAAAACTAAATATATTTCATTCTCAATTAGAAACATTAATCCACCGCTTACTAACCTAGATATATTTGCACATAATTGCAATTCTGCTAATATTGCTTGTACTTGTCCCACTTTAGTTAAAGCTGACCACATAAAATATCTAGGTGTTACGATTGACACGACTCTAAATTTCCGTAAACACATCGAGTTACTATGCAAAAGAGTGCGTAAATTAATGTACATTTTTAAGAACCTACGCCACATAGCCGACTATAAGTTAATTAAACAGGTTTATTTGGCTCTGTGTCAGTCTGTTCTCACCTATTGTATTACATCATGGGGTGGAACTGCAAAGTCTATCTTGCTTCCTCTGGAACGCGCTCAAAGAGCAATTCTAAAGGTTGGCTACCTTCCGCCCTTTTAGGTTTCCCACACACCAACTATACACTGCATGTAAAATACTAACAGTGCGCCAACTATTTATATTGCAAACCATACTTTATCAGCACTCTGAGCTTCCTTTCGACCCAGTATCCCAAACCAGGAGGAGGAAAGATTTGGTTTGCTTTGAACCACAGACAAGACATGCATTTGCACATAGATTTTACGTATTTTTAGGACCATTTTTGTACAACAAGGTCAACAAGATACTAAATATATATAGTGTAAATTATTATAAATGTAGTACATTGTTATCAGAGTATCTACTAAATCTTGATTACACAAACACAAAAAAATTATTGGAAGTTTTAGTATGAATGTAAGATTAGTTTGTAAGTTGTTATTCTATTTCTGTACACATGCACCTAAATTGATAGTCTTGTAAGTGATGACCCGAAACACAGGTTTTTATAAATCTAGCTCGGGCAAGTCGCTAATTATATGTTAGAGTTATTGGTTTATGTGGAATTTACTTGAAATGAAATAAAAGTTTTATAATACAACAACTGTCTTTTTAATGATGCCCACAGAGTAAAAAGAAGAGACAAACATTGAAAAGGCGCGAATTTACACCACAGACTATTAATATTACTTAGTATCTTAGACACAATATAGAAACTAATATTTTAACACTCCTACCAAATTCAAGCCTTTCATCGGTTTTACATAGTAACAAAAGTTGAATACAAGTTTAGTAGACTATTAAATAATGTAATCTTAATACTCTACAACACACATACAAATTAATTCACAAGTTTTGACATTCCAATACTATTTCTCATAAATATAAATTTATCTTTAGACAAGGCTTTAGTAAACATATCAGCATACTGATTATTAGTGTGTACATAGTTCAGACTAATTATATTATCATAGTATTTTTCTTTTATAAAGTTATACTTAATATCTATGTGTTTACATCGCTTATGAAATTCACTGTTTTTAATTACATTTATTGCACTCTGATTGTCAATGTTTATGCACACAGATTTTTGTCTAAATACACCTAAATCACTAAGCAACTGTCTAAGCCACATAGCTTCTTTAGTTGCAGCACAAGCAGCCATGAATTCGGCTTCTGTCGTGGATAAGGCCACAGTAGGCTGACGTTGTGAGGACCAAGTGACAGCTGCTCCACTTTTCAGAAAAACATAGCCAGTTGTTGAGCGTCTCTTTTCCAGGTCATTAGCAAAATCTGAATCGCTGTATCCAGTTAAATCCGTACTGTCACAGTTAGATGTATAGCATAATCCATAACTTTTTGTCTCTTTCAGGTATTTTAATATTTTCTTTACAGCGTTCCAGTGGGATTCATCATATGAATGTAAGTATCGACTCACCTGGTTTACAGCAAGCATTATATCAGGTCTGCTCACCATTGCTGCATGTACAAGTGATCCAACTGCTTCTCGGTAAGGATAATCTTTCTTCAGTGCATTCTCAGGCTTCTGCAACTTCACATTTGGATCAGCAGGTACATAGTTAGGATTAGCATCTTGCATGTTAAATTTCTTTAGCAACTGAGCAATGTATTTGGACTGATGAATAAAAATAAAATTATTGTGCTTTTCAATTTGCATCCCAACAAAGTTAGTTGGCACAGAATATACTCTTATTTCAAAGTTCATTTGCAACTCACTAATTGCTTCCATTATTGCAGATTTACTTTTACAGAACAGAAGTCCATCATCGACGTACAGGCACAGGTAACATTTAAAGCCATTTATTGTTCCTATATAAACACACTGATCTGCACTGCTTTTCTCAAAACCAAACTTATTGAGAACTGAGCTGAATTTAGTGTTCCAGCATCTGGGTGCCTGTTTTAACCCATACAATGATTTTACAAGCTTACATACCTTATTAGGGTCGCAGTCTAGTCCCTCAGGTGCTGTCATCAGGATGTTTTCCTTTAGCTCCCCATAAAGAAAGGCAGTAGTTACATCAAATTGAATTATTTCAAACTTTTCTTGAGCTGCAATGGACAATAAAACTCTAATAGAGTCATACCTGACTGTTGGTGAAAAAGTTTCATCATAATCAATGCCCTCTTTTTGTGCATAGCCTTTTGCACACAGACGAGCTTTGTAACGAGGGCTTGTTGGTTCATCTTTTACTCGAAAAACCCATTTGCATCCAATTGGCTTCACATCTTTAGGCTTTTCTACCAATACCCAAGTTCCATTTTGCTTATGTGATTCTAGTTCCTTTTCTATTGAACATTTCCATTTTTCAGAATCAGGTGATGAGATCGCCTCACTATAGTTCAGCGGTACAGGAATATCTTCACTACAGCACAGGTAACCTTTTTCTTGATCATCTTTTTGTTTTGAAAATAATTCTCTATTTCTTGGTCTCAGTGTTATATTGGACTGAGAGGGTATTACAACCTTTTGATTTGGTGAGTAGTCACTGTCAGAACTTTGATCTTGATAAGAGTCAGTATTAGTGGATTGTAATGTGTCATTAGAGCTCTCAAATGTGTAATCATCAGTTGGTTCGGATGATGAGTGACACATTGTGCTGTCCTGTATCAAAACCTCTGAAACATAATTTCTCTGTACAGAAGTTTCAAGAAAAACTGCATCTCTACTTTTGATTACTGTTTTACTTCCAGGAATAATAAATCTGAATCCTTTTGTATTATCACAATAGCCAATAAATATTGCTTTTTGTGCTTTTGGGTCCCACTTTCTTCTTTTTTCTTTTGGAAGATGAATCATTGCTTCACACCCAAATATTCTTAAGTGACTTATATTTGGTTTGCTTCCGGACCACATTTCTTCTGGTGTCTTGAAGTTCAGTGACTTAGTTGGAGATCTATTGATGAGATAAGCAGCAGTGTGTACAGATTCAGCCCAGTATCCTTTAGATAATTTGGCGTTAATTAACAAGCACTTAGCTTTCTCAACCAATGTCCTGTTCATGCGTTCTGCAACTCCATTTTGCTCTGGAGTATATGGAGTGGTGGTTTGATGAACAATTCCAGCAGCTTTTAAGAACTCACAGAAATTTGCATTCATATATTCAAGACCGTTGTCAGAGCGAAGACACTTTATACTACAATCCAGTTGTTTCTCCACTTGGCTCTTGAATTCTTTAAATTTTGCAAATGCATCAGATTTCTTGTGTAGAAAATAAACAAAAACTTTCTTTGAGTAGTCATCAATTAGGGTCATAAAGTATCTTGCACCACCCAGCGAGCTAGTCTCCATCGGACCGCAGATGTCGGAGTGTACCAGCTGAAGTACTTTGGTAGTGCTGGTTTCACTTTGTTTTAGAGGTAAGCGAGTTTGCTTTCCTTGCAGGCAGGTGACACATGTAATATTCTTATTTTTCTGAGAAAACTGTACACCTTCAGTGTTATCTATTAATTTCTCCAGATTTGCAAAATTCAGATGGCCCATGCGTTGATGCCAGAGGTACATGTCTTGCTTGTCAACTTCAGATATGTATGCATGTTCACTTTTTATATCTAGCCTGTACATATTGTTGATCAAGCTTGCCGTTGCAACAACAACATTGTTTTTATTCAATATTAAGCAGCCTTTACTGTTGAATTTTACCTGACCTCCATTCTTTATAATCTGACTGACTGATAGTAGATTTGTTGCCAGTTCAGGTACATACAAAACATTTTGAAACAGAATTTTGTTGTACTGATTTTTATCATTACACACATCTAATGTCAACTGACCAGTACTGTGAACTGATAATAACTTGTCATTTGCTACCTTTATAGTCTTGATAAGTGGCTCCTTTTCCTGTTGTAATAGATTTCTATGTTTGGTCATATGCACAGAAGCGCCTGAGTCTATATACCAAGGATCTTGTTCCAGGTTATGTGTTGAAGCTATGAAAGCAGCGGCATAACTTGAACTCTCTTGATTCTTTTTAGAAGATTTCGACTTACACTCAGCAGCAAAATGGCCATATCTATTACAGTTGTAGCAGCGAGGGCCTTTTTTAGGTTGTTTCTTGTTACCCTTATTCTTGTAGTTATGGTTGGCGGCAAATGCAGATGTGTCATTTTCACATATTTTGACATCTTGTAGAATTTTTGACTTAATTGAGTCAGCAGTTATTTTCATACCAGAGCTTTCTATTCCCATGATCATCGGCTTGTATGTTTCAGGTAGACCGGATAGTAGCAGTGTTCCGAGCCACTCGTCATCTACTTTAAAGCCGATGTTCCGGAGCTTGTGAGCCGTGGTCATAATTTTGCTCACGTACTCTTCCACATTTAGACATCCAGTAAGATTTGTTGTACACAGATCTCGCAGTAATCCCACACGGCGTGTTAGCCCCGAGTCGTCGAATGCGCTTGCCAAGCAGTCCCACACTTCTTTTGCAGACTTCGCATCTTGAATGTGAACGTAGTTTACAGAGTCCACCAGTAAGATGATCTTAGATTTTGCTTTTATATCGCGTTTTGAGTCGACAGATTCACCGGGCGCAGGTTCAACACAGTCCCACAAGTCTTCGTGTTGGAGATATGTTTTGACTGCAAATCTCCATGTGGAATAGTTTTCCCGACCAGTAAGCTTTTCGATCATTACGAGAGGATTGCTTGACGACGACATTTTTGACACACTATTTGTAATGTTCAGTGTTTTTCAATCCGTAAAACCAACAGTCACTTCGAGGTTATGTTTTACCGGCATACGATATTTTCGCGATTTTCACTGTAATTTTACGTTCACTAACTTTCACTACGATTATTAGGGCTATACTGGGCCCATAACCTGTTAGAGTTATTGGTTTATGTGGAATTTACTTGAAATGAAATAAAAGTTTTATAATACAACAACTGTCTTTTAATGATGCCCACAGAGTAAAAAGAAGAGACAAACATTGAAAAGGCGCGAATTTACACCACAGACTATTAATATTACTTAGTATCTTAGACACAATATAGAAACTAATATTTTAACATTATACATAAGTCTAGGTTAAAAAGTAAATATTCCTATAGTTCCTAAATATTGGTAAGTTACTTATTAAGTTATTCCTAGTGCACTAGCATAATTATTGATTAATACTTATTTGTGGCTGTTTCATGTAAATTATTTTGTGAAATAATGAAATAAAGGATTATTTATTTTATTTTAATATATTTTTGTGTTTACAGGACGGAAAAAAGCGGATAGAACGAGATGATATATATTTATTCAGAGCAACTCGAGGTGATGATGGAGTGTATACTTGCCGTGTGTCCAATTCCCTCAAAACACAATCTATAGCCACTAAACTAGTGGTTGGATTTAAACCGATATTCAGTACCGAAGTAGAAGAAGAAATAGAATTTGTTCAGGAATCAACACCCGAGTCACTTAATTGCCAAGCTTATGGTGAACCGAGTCCTACGGTAAGTACCTATAATGTACATAAATCTTGTCTTGGCATAAATCAATCATAATTATTATAACAATAATTATTATTATACCTACGATGTCTCTGGAAATCTGGCTACTAATCTAGCAGATTATGTACACTGCTCTTTTGATATATTTTTTTCTTACTACGCTTCAAATATGGTTCATTTACAGCACGCAACGTGGACTCACGACGGCGAGGCTATGGATAATACTGACATGATCTTGATGTTATGGATGAAATTAGGTGCTACAGGAATTTACGAATGTGAGGTCAGCAATAAGTTTGGCAGTATACGTCGATCCTTTAATGTCACGTCCCGAGGTAGGATCTGCGTTTGGTTTTTTCTGTCCTTTCTTATTTCTTATTTCTTGTCTTCAACCATAATTATAAATAGGGTCATCCCCGAATTTTGGCTATGACTGCGTTTCCACAGAAGCTGAGCAGCACAGAGTCGAGCAGAGACTTATAAAAAACTACCAATCACATTGCACAAAATACTCGTCTCATCTCCGCTCTGATTCAGTGGATAATGTGTTAGCTTGGCTCCGCTCGACTCCACGCGGATCCGCTTCTGTAGAAACGCACCCTAAGAGATTTTTACATACGTTTTTTAACTCAGAAAGTTAAACTAATTACACAAACCGAGTACTCAAAGTACATTCAGCGATCACTCGCTTTCTTCAAAATATCTATTTGATATTATTAACGACATGCTAAAGACATTGTAAATATTTTTTACAGATTGCATATTGGACATAAAACAGTCTTTCGTAGGAAAACATCCCATTATGTTTTCATCATCTGGTGGGTGGTCTGTTTTCCCGATAAAAGAAAAATACATGATAATACCAAATAAAGGTTACTTTTATATGAGATGCCCTTCAGGATTCGTCAACCCGGAACTCTCACTATATTCCAACACTATGGTAACTTGTGAACGAGATAACATAGTAAAAATAGCCGGAAAGCCTTACAATTTTGCAGATTTACAATGTAATAATGAAGTGAGACCTGACTTGGAAAAAACAGAAAAAGAATGTTTTGGTGATAATACAGAATCTATGAAAGTAGGGTTTTGGGCACAGGGTAATTTTTTCATGGAGGTATATAGTGTCTGTTTTGACAAAAAGAATGATGTTCCTTTGTACACAGAGCATAAATTGTCTCATCAGCATACAAATGTTTCTTCAACCTCTCAATGGTACAGCTCTTCTGATATACCTGCTGAAGAGTTTGAGGAGTTGTACAATTGTAGAAGGCAACTGTATGATGTCGGTATAGCTTTGGGAAGAGGATTACGTTCTATGTCTTGCTGCTTTGGAAGAAGACAACTCGTCAATCCACGGGATTTGCTTCCCGGTATACCAGTGACAGCGTCTTTCGAGTATAAAAATGTTGTTCCACATTGGAGCTCCTGTAATTCAACGGTGAGTTGAGTATTCGTTAATAAAACGTAAAGATAGAAAGCCAGGATACCGTCCACGTCAGTCGTGATTGCGACTGGTTGTTATAAAAAAAATATATTATTTTCAGAATTGGGACAAATTGGAAGCATTGGTAAGGCAGTTGGCAAAAAAAGCCGGTCGTCACTTGACCGTGTTTACAGGCACTTCAAACGTAAATCACGGCAAAACGGTAGATATTGAAATTAACAATGGCCGAGACAGACACCAAAAAATTCCACGATACTTGTGGAAGGTAAGTGCATAAATAACCAACAGTCATAATGTTTCATCCTCGAATGGATATTCCATCCATATGTGGTCCATGTATTGAGCCTGCTAAAACCTGCACAGTTCCAAATTCTAAATTAGTAATTACTTGAATTATAAAGTGACCACTTGCTTGGAAATCAACGAGATAGCTAACGTACTCAACTGCATAACTGTTCCAGGTGGTTCAAGATCCAGTTGCAGATTCATCAATTGCAATAATACAAGTGAATATACCAGAATTAACTCAAGACAAAGCAAATAAATATGTTCTGTGTTATGATATTTGTAATAATATTAAGTGGATGGAGGGCCCAAAATGGGACCATGTAGACAGCGGCTACACGTATTGCTGTAACATGAAAGAATTCGAAGAAGTCTTCGGATACACCCGTCCTATCACCAGCATGAAACGAGTCCTCTTCGATGCCAGTTTCACGTCCGATACCTATTTGAATACCGTAAAACATGGCAACTTTACCAAATAAATATTTAGAATTTGTAAAATATTAAGTGGATGGAGGGCACGTAAATATGATTTTTAACCATAAGACGCATAGAAACCAATTTTAGAACTATATATTTAGACGCATTATAGTCTATCTGGCTCACTTTATCGTAATCGTCATTATATACAAACACTTATTTTAGCCGTAGTAAAGAAAAAACAACATGGGTAAAGATACCAATTTTTTGGCAACTTTACCTACGCGCCGTATTCATCTTGTATTGCATATTAAAGAGTTGTTGAGGTACAGAGGGCTTCATCTAGGACTACTTCGTATTAAAATGCAAACAATATGAGGAAATCTATAAAGATAAAGGCTACACAGACAGTAGGTAAAGTTGCCATGGGTTTCATAGTAATTTACATACAAATAATTTGTTACGCTCGGGGTTGTCAAAAAAGGAGGAATATTTTTATGACATGTATATTAAAAAAATAAATAAACCTTAAACCTAAAGTATAAAAAACGCACAAATTTCTAACATAAATATTATTCCCTTTTAAACTAAATTAAGTTCTAAAATTTTAAGTATTTATGTTTAAAATTGTAAAAAAGGCTACAAAATAATGTTTAATCCTTGATTTTTTAATTTTATGACTTCACTATCTCCATAGCTAATGCAAGACATTCACTCTTTTAAAAGGACAACACATCGAAAACAATCCGTACACTTTGGAATCTGGTGAAATAATAGAATCAATGCCACAAAACTGTAACTATAAATATTTAGGATTTGAACAAACACACCAAATAGACAAAAAACTCACCAAAAATAAGATAACCACCAAATATAAACACAGACTTAATATGCTAATAAGATCCCAATTAACATCCCGTAATCTATTCAAAGCCATAAACTCATTTGCCATCCCAATACTCACATACTCTTTTGGAATTGTAAGCTGGTCGAAAACTGATTTAATCAAATTACAACGGTCTATCAATACATCTTTGACCATAAACCGAAAGCACCACCCACGATCCTGTGTGCAAAGACTCACGCTACCGAGAGAAGATGGAGGACGGGGTCTTATAGACATTGAAAACTTACATAACCAGCAGATCATCAACTTGAGAAAGTTTTTCTTCCAAAAAGCCCAACAATCTCCCCTTCACAAACTCATTTCATGCCTTGATAAAAATTACACCCCACTGAATTTGCACTCTTCTGACCCACAACGTAATGAGAGTATCACCACCAAATCTGACAAAATCGCAGCTTGGGAACGTAAATCCCTCCATGGAAGACATCGCCTCGACCTGCAGCAACCTCATGTCGATATGAAAGCATCGAACGCGTCGCTGCGGCGAGGCGAACTCTTCCCTGAAACGGAGGGTTTTATGATTGCCATACAAGATCAGTTTATTGACACAGCAAACTATCAAAAATTCATCATCCGAAGACCCAACTATAACGACAGTTGTAGACGATGTCACAGTTATTCAGAGACCATCCAGCACATCACAGGTGCCTGTAGAGCCATAGCCCAGACAGACTATAAACACCGTCATGACCAAGTTGCCGCAATTATCCACCAATCCCTAGCTATACAAACTAAATTAGTCGCTGATAAAGTACCGTACTACAAATGTAAACCACAGGCCAATTGCAGGCCAACATGCCAATAAAATGACAATTTTAAACTATATTGGGACAGAACCATCATCACAGATAAAGCAATATATAACAATAGACCAGATATAACCATGTTAGATAAGCAAAAGAAATTAGTTTACATCATAGACATAGCAATATGCAACACCCACAATCTCACCAACACACACTCCGAAAAAATAGCAAAATACACAGACTTGTCAATAGAGATAAAAACTCAGTGGAACGTTACCCACACCAAAACTGTCCCAATTATTTTATCCACCACGGGAGTAATCCCTAAGACCAAGTTTAAACCAGTTAAATATCAGTCCATCAACCTACCTTCTTCTTCAAAAAGCAGTAATCTTAAACACTTGCCGTCAAACTCGAAAATTCCTCAATACATAGAAAAAGATATTTCATTTACAGCACTTGGCTTCGGCCCGTGCTTTTTTTAGAACCCCACAAGATGGGAGAAAACTTAAAAGTTTCAAGAAATAATAATAATAATAAAAGCCTTTATTCGCTTGACCACTTTTACAATTTTTCTTAAATAATGCGTACTACTTATACAGATTTAGGTATACAAAGAACGTAAAATATAAAATTATTTTATTATAACTTTTTTTTTTTTTAATTTAAGCAACCAGTTTATTGGTCAGGTTGTCCATTGACATAGGCCTCCCCCATTATTTTCCATTCATTTCTATTCCGAGCTATCCTCCTCCATCCTTTTGGTAAATCATCCTCCCATCTTTTGATTTGACGACCTTTCATTCTTTTTCCATTTCTCGGATACCACTCTAATATATCTTTTCGATTCCTTAAGTCATAATTATATATGGAATACATTGGAAAAGCAAGGTGTGCATAGCAAATACATCAGAATCTTACGGGCGATTTATAAAGAATCTACAGCTATGGTTCAACTCGAACAGCAGAGAGAAGAGTTTAGCATTCAACGAGGCGTTCGGCAAGGTGACCCATTTTCTCCAAAACTTTTTATTGCAATATTAGAAAATATATTCAAAAATCTAAACTGGGATGACTTCAGTATAAGCGTAAATGGAGTCAAACTAAATCATTTGAGATTCGCTGATGACATTGTGATTTTTGCTGAGAAACCAGATACATTACAAACTATGCTACTACAATTAGGCAGTTGTCCCACCAACGGCGAGTGAACGACTAACTATCGGCTATTTTCTCGCTCAAGAAACGTACAATAGATATACTTTCCGTGTAAACAAAAGAGATGCATATACAAATAGTTGATCGCTGACTGTTCACACTGCCGGCGAGTGCTCGCTTCACTTGTTTGTTTTTGTTTTCACTCGTTTTCACTCGTTTCTAGTTCTAGCTCTACTCGTTACTCGTTCATCGTTGCCGGTGGGACAACTGCCTTAGATCATGAAAGCAAAAAAGCAGGATTATCCATGAACCCAACAAAGACAAAGGTTATGATAAACGCAATAAAAACCAAAATAGAAATAGAACAGGAGAATATTGAACACGTAGATGAGTATATATATTTAGGACAACTAACATCAATTAGAGACCAATACTCAAAAGAAATTGACAGAAGAATAAGCAACACATGGAAGCGCTACTGGTCCCTAAAAGAGATATTTAAAAATGAATCGGTGCCAATGTCAGTGAAAAGCAAGCTGCACAACACATGTATTCTTCCATGTCTTACTTATGGGTGTCAAACATGGCCCGCTACATATAAAAACAATCAGAAACTCACAGTTTGTCAACGCAATATGGAGCGAAGTATGCTGAATATAAGACTGCGGGACAGGTGGACAATTTCAAAAATAAGAAAAAGGACAAAAGTTTATGATATCCTACAAAAGATTAGGAAATTGAAATGGAACTGGACCGGACATATCATGAGAACAGAAAAAGAAAAATGGACAAAAGATATATTAGAGTGGCCGTTCAATTAGCCACCTACCAACTCTACGTAGTGGCATCCCGACTCATTTCCTAAGATCTACGAACTTCCAATAAAAGTCCGAATAGTTTTGTGACCATCGTAAATTCCGATCTTTTACCGCAATTCATTTGGCATATCTTAAAATATGTGACAAAGATCCGCTAAATATTGAAAAAGAGAGCAGGTATGAGGCAACCCGACCCGACCCGGAACGTTAGAATGACCAGACTACGAAAGAAATGTGAGACTAATGTCCGCTTCTTTCGTTGTAATAATTTTTTGAAATACTCGTCGATAAGGCAATTAGATTTACTGGAAAAACCTAAGATAACGAACTTGTGGGTTTTTACAGAAATATTAGAATATAGATTAAAGAAGCTACTGAACTCCGTAATCATTAGGTCATTGTCGTTGTCAAAAAACACATTTTAAACATTTGTTCGCTACAACAATCTTTAGTACGCACAATGATTTCTAAGAGAGCACATTCGGGACTCTTAGTTCCGTTCATCATATTTTGTGCTTTGTCTGCGGCCGATGCAGTGAACAAAGGTAGTTTAACGTTCGTAATAGACGATACAATGTCCATGGGAGGTGAAATAGGGCAAGTGCGGGAAGAAGTTAACATTATATTTGATAAAGTGCTAAGTTCAAACGCTTCGCAAATAGAAAATTTTGTGCTCGTCACTCTAAATGATCCGGGTAAGTCATTAATATTTTATTACTTGTTTTTTTTTATTGAACAAGCCGGTAAACGAGCTTACTGTTCACCTGATAGTAAGCAATCACAGCTGCCTATGGACACCCGAAACACCAGAGGCGCTACAAGTGCGCTGCCGGCCTTTTGGAGGTTAGGAATTTAAAAGTTGTTGGAGAATCGGGGATTGGGAAGAGGAGTAATTGGGCCTCCGGTAACCTCACTCACACAACGCAGGCGTTGTTTCACGGCGGTTTTTTATGAGGCCGTTGTATTACTCAGTTCGAGCCGGCCCATTCGTGCCCGAAGCATGGCTCTTCCACACGTAACTTGTGCTACTGTCACACCATTTAATTCGAGATGAGTTAGGTAAAGGAACATTTTAAGTGCTTATACAAGCTTCTTGAGTCTCATGCAATAGTTTTACTAACATCTATAATTTGTTTTAATGTATAAAGCTGAAGAGTTTGTTTGTTTGAACGCGCTAATCTCCGGAACTACTAGTCCGATTTGAATAATTATTTTTGTGTTGGATAGTGCATTTATCGAAGAAGGCTATGGGCTAATAAAACATTACGCTATGACCAATAAAAGCCAAGCAGAGCGGGTGAAACCACGTGAAGTAGCTAGTAATGAATAAAGATACTATTATTTTGTGAAAAAACTTGTGATAACATACAATATTGAGCATGTGAGGTCTTGATAACACCAGTGCAAGTACGCTTGTTTTATTTGATGAGGTGTAGAAAAAGATGTTTATTTCAGGACATTACAAAAGTGATTACTTCGGCATTTGTGGACGATGACTCTTTTTTGTTGGATAGGTTATACTCATGGGGTAATATCATTTCAGGGTCCAAGTCAGGACCTTATTATGGGATCCCAGGGAAATCTAAGAAACTTACATATGAATGGGGTCTGATATCGTTAGGGGCCTGATAATAAACTGGCATGATCGCTAAGAGAACTCGTTAATTTTCTTTTTTCTTTCTTTTATAGTATTTTATTTTTTTGGATTTATGTAGACCTTAACGTCGTGGTGGCCCAGAGGTTTAAGACGTCCGTTTCTCATGCATGAGAGTACGGGCTCGAAACCTACCAACGGCAAGTACCAATGTGACTTTATCCGAGTTATTATGTACTTTCTAAGATTATTTAGACACCACTGACAAATGGTGAAGAAAAACATTGTGAGGAAACCTGGGCTTATAATTTCTAATTATTAGTTTGAAATCGCCAGCTCGCATTGAGCAAGCGTGGTGATCAATGCTCCAACCTTCTTCGTGTGAGAAGAGGCCTTTGGTCAGCATTGGCCACTGATAGGCTGTTGATGTGATGTGAGATAGATAGTTGATGTGATGTGATATATACTTTTGTTTTAGAAACTGTACTGCGTACCGTTACCAAAGACCCGAAAGAATTTAAAAGAGCTGTAGATGCAATACATCTTCATTCGTTCGGCAGGCCGGATTGTGCAGAAGCTGCTATGGCAGGCATTAACTTAGCACTTCGAAGTAGTATGCCCCACTCGTTTTTGTACGTTTTCACTGATGCATCAGCTAATGACTATGCATTGTATGATCAGGTTACAAGTCTTGCACACAAAATGCAGAGCCAGGTATTATCTCGTTTTTGTTTGAGAAATATAGCTGTTACTGCCGCATTCAAAGAAATTTAATGATTACTTAAACTATTCCTTAGTAACGATTTTTTATCGAAAACAATTGCTAAAGACAGGGTTAAGTAACCAATAAATGACTCTGAGTACGGCGGCTACGATATTATATCGATCTTCACTTTCCTGTTTAAGGGATTTTTTTAATTAAGTTGTAATACGGTTGGGTCGCACATTCTTTATGTGCATAAACTCATTGTTGAAATATTATAGTTTGGGCAAGATCTTATTATTATTATTTGTAATGAACTAAATTATTGTCACCTAAGTTTTATCCATTAAACAGAACAGTGAAGCTCGATTTTACATGTAGGATCTTAGACCATACGAATGAGTTAAATATTATATTCATTTAACAGTTTTATCATATCACGAACAATTATAATGTTTTTTTTTAATTTTAGATTGTATTTCTATTGACTGGCGATTGCGGTGATAGAAGTACACCTGAATACCAAGTGTATCACAAAGTGGCAGAGGCTACGTCAGGACAAGTCTTTAATATGGGCAAAAATGAACTGAAAGATGTAAGAAATATTCAATTATTTTTGAAATTAGACTACCTGTCAAGTATTCTTAAGTATACATTTATATTTTCTTAAATGTATAAATAAATATACGTTTATGAAAAATGAATGAAAACATAGATTTAGATATTAGATTATTGGATCGTTGTTTTTTGAGGATAGTACGGCAAATGAGCATGTATGGAGCACCTGGTGGTTAGCAATAGGGCTATGTGCTTTTTGTCACCGTCCTCGTATAAAAAAAAAAACTTTATTTTTGCTCTCTAGATAGAGAATTAGCTAGTGTTACGCCATCAGACATTGATATTTTGAAAACTCTAATGTTTGGACACAAAATCTTCGTTTTAGATAAGAGCCATCTGGTGAGCAAAAACAAAATGTTAACCCCCATTCACACAGCGTACACAACGCAAGCGTTGTTTCACGCCGGTATTCTGTAAGACCGTGGTATAACTCCGGTCGAGTCAGCTTGATTTACATATTTTTATTATTTCCACAGATACTGAAATATATTGAGGAGTCTATTACAGGCATAGGAAGCAAGATTGTAGACACAAAATTTGAACCCGGCTATGGTAAAAATCTAACAGTGAGTACTTTATCATTAATTACATTTATAATCACTTGAATTTTAAATTGTGCATCCTTAAAGCTATAGAATATAATATAACGTGTCTCTATACAAATTAGCAACCTACTTTTTAATTTATAATAACCAAACACTAAGACGAGAAATATTCTCTTCTACTTAAAAATTAATCTGAATGCCTTGTGTGATTTTGCGAGAGCGCTTTAGTGTGGCAGAAGAGCACTCATGGTGGCAGTCGCGAGACTAATACAATTGTAATTGACACGAACGAATAGGAAAATACTCGTACAACTTGTATTCTTACGTCCAAATATTCGACTGACGAGACAACTTATCTCATGGTAAACCAAAGGTGTAATACTAGAGTGATTTCTGTCGAACTATGATTTGGTAAAAAGTCATGGGATTTATCGACATCATCAGCACTAATTACTACGCTTGTTCAAGATGGATTGGCAATTTAAAACTCTTAGTAAATAAAAATAGTCCTAAATGATGGTAATAAAAAATATTTATTGCTTAATTTTTATCCAGTATACCGTCGACTCTCACACTGGAGATATACTGGTAGCTATAACTGGAGATGAACCCAAAATAGGAAACGCAATTGGTCCCAGTGGAAGTCGGCCTTATACAGAACACATAGTATCAAAAAAAAAAGAAATGGCGGTAAGTGATCCTTTTTAATTTTTGTATAATATCTTTATAGTGTGTATGTCACTGAACTTTTCTTAAACGACTGGACCGATTTTGATGAAATTTTTTGTGTGTGTTCAAGAGGATCTGAGAATGGTTTAGAATCACAATTTTATTAAATTGTGTCCGCTGGACAATGCTGGATTTTTTTTTATTAATTGTTAATTTATTAGTTGTTGTTGATTTTAGAATGTTTTACATTGGATCCGACAAATTTTCAAATTAGACAGGACAACGTCTATCAGGTCCGCTAGTACATACATATATTACTATGGTGTTCAGCTTTTATCTTGTCTGGTAGTAAGCGATGATGCAGCGTACGATGGAATAGGCTTTTCCATTAGCAACTTATTAACTTGGGCCATGAAGGCAACTAGGTTTCTTGAGTATCTTGTTAACCAGATGTCCTTTTTCATAATTCCACTCCTTTGCGAACTTTATAAAAGAACTTAAGGCGAAACGCTCCAGGCATATAGGTGTCATATCTACCATGAAGCGGTGGTGTTTTGCCGATTGACTGGTGGTACTATGCTGGAAAGAACTTGGAGGAATCAAGTAAGCAATATCCAGAACGCTCACAAAAATGTGTAATTAGATAAAAGAAACAAACGTGTTCGAGGCTTTGAAGCCGAGCCTCCACAAACGCATACTCGTTGATGATCTTAACGTTCTTGGCACGCCGCCCTATTCCATAAAAATTACAGTAAGTCTATTTTTTTCCGTTATCAGGTGGCGAAGGTGACGGGTGCGATGCCAGGAGAACACGTCGTGCCGGTCGGAAGTAAGTCCGAAACGCACGCAGTTGTGAGAGTAAAAAGCTCAATCGATTTTCAACTCGGATTTAGCGTGTCTCCACCAAAATCCAGCAAAGATATAGTCACAAGACCGGCGCCAAGTTTGTATAGATTTCATATAATATTCCTATAATATTGAAACTACCCTTGCAAGGCCAACTCTCCAGGCTTGGTTTGGCAAGATGGCAATTTATAACTGTTAAGAAAGTTTTTAAATATAAAATTAATATTTCTTGCAGAAGGGAATGTTCACATGGGTGTCAAGGTACTCGGGACAGGAGTTAAACTTGAGACAGTTAAAATACTTGGAATGAAGGGTGAAGTTATCGAGGAACTAAAATTAGAACTAGTCGATGAAAAAACGCAATTCTACCGGACACCGTCATTTAGCCCACCGTCTACTATGTTTAGTGTAACTGTAAGTATGTCTATTAATTTATCATTATCATCGTCACTAGCCCGTTTCCATCATCTCCTAGATAGAACGTCTAGTTTTTTGTATCCATACAAAAAACTAGTCGCTACAAAACGCATATTGGAAAAAAATCTTTAAACAATCATTTCAATAGATTGCCATGCTATCTTACGGTCCCCCATTTGACTATAAGTGATCTTTTTATTTTTTGTTTATTTTTCTTTTTTGTAATCATGGCCAAAATACTTACTAGTATTTGTAATTTTAGTTTCTCCTATGTGTGTGTTTACAAACATACACATCATACCTAGACTCGGAACAACACACTTAGTACGCATTGGTAATATTTTTTGCCAGTTATCTTGTAATTTAAGTCACAAATACCAACCTTTGTATCTCAATTCATTATTGTTACTGATAAAGCGATGATCCCACAGGGTCATTTATTCATACAGGTTATTTTCTTATAGATAAATGGATATGACATCAATACTAAATCGCCAGTGACGAGAAAAAGTCCAACACCTATATCTAGACAAGATTTGTCCACAGGTAGAAAGTTTTTCTTGTATATATTTAATTTGCAATCCATAAAAATAATAAGATAATAGTTATTTACGAATCTAAACTAATGAAAATTGTCTAAACTAATTCTGATTTTGATCTCATGGAACATTTCGTTACATCATGCAATCTAAAATATTTCTGTAAGCACATGTACAAAAAATTCGATCGATATCAGTGTGTGCTGCGATTTCATTACGCTCTGAAAGTAAGTAATGGTCGCAAAACAAGGCCAGGCATGTGGCAGCAACGGCGGTACTCAGGTATAGGCAGTGATACGGAACAAGAGTTACTGCAAAGCCGCCTCCTCCTTGTGCGAAGCACATAAACTCTCTAAGGAGGGGACGAAAATAAGGACCACTGTGTACTCTGTGATCTCTTACCGTCGTAATCGCAAATCTGTAAGTCGACAACAACCAAACGGAGCCTGCTAGGGGCGCATGCAAAACTAGTCACGCTCTGGGCTGGGTGGGTAAAGACATTTTGATTTTTTTCTGTCCTTAGGTACTAAAGGTATGAAATAATGAAAGGATTCTAATTGCCCTTCCTTTTTTTAGAGGAAAAAGTTGAAACAGCACCAGTAGTAACGATTGATGGTGACTCGTCAATAACTCTATACGATGATGATCCGTTAGAACTGACTTGTAAAGTTCACGCTTACCCCGAACCAGATATAAAATGGGTGGATAAGGAATCTGGGAATGCAATTCTTGCTGAGGTAATGACGTTTTAACATCCGATATAAATTATCTCGTGCTCATCTTTATTTTGTGTCAAAGTCAGCTTAAAATAATATAATTTAGAGGCATTACAATACAAAAATACAATTGCTGATACCTTCACAATATGGAGAGTGTAAATATACATTCGGTTTTTACTGGTATTAACTTATTGCCAGTATTTTAGCATTGTAATGTATTGGTACTTAGTAATGACGCTTGAATTCAAGGCAACTCCAAAAAACAAGTAGGCTCGCATTTTGCTACAAGTTTGTAGTGCAATATTAATTACATTATTATCATATTTTACAGACGAACATCTTCGAATTACCCTATGATTATATCAGTATTTTAAAAATAGACAAGGCAACCAAAAATGCCACTTACGAATGTAAAGCCAACAATCGCAATGGAAACGACGTTAAAGGCGTAGAAGTTATGGCAAAAAGGAGATTCTATTTTTATATAATCGAATCTCCTAAAGGTAATCTAAATCTTAGAATTAAAATTATGTTTAAGTTTTACTACTATCCTAAAGATACCGGGCCACAGCCGTATGCACAATTAAATGTTTTTGTAGTTAGCTTTTGGTACCTATCTAAAATATATAAAACTGTTATAAATAAGAACATGAACCCAATTTATAACTTGTAAACTTTGTTTCTGACGTTGCACTTGGCCGCATTACTGTTAAACAGCGGCAGTTTGTAACCAAGTGAGTTTGTGGAACACTAAAATTAATGTATACAATCGTCCACACTCGCGTTTTTCTCGCCGTTTTTGTGCATACAGTTTACTATCGTCTAGAACAAAATGTACAACTTTAAACGATAAAATCGGGAAACCATTGACGAAAAAAACTACTCCAAAATTTGTATCTTAGTGGTAGGACTTAAAGTTGAAAATATTACGGGTGGATTCGCGTTTTACAACCGTAGTGTTAATCTAAATAATGTTTTTGTATTTGTAGATATTCGTATAGAATATGCCAAAGAAGGTAAACTTGTTTGCAAGGTATATGCCTACCCATCTGCGACTATAAACTGGTATAAAGATGCAAAACCTTTGTCTAGTAGCAGCCGTATTGAGATATCCAAAGATCAGACAGTGGTGACCTTGAAAGACATGCAACCAGGTATGGAAGGAAAGTTCATGTGTGAAGCAAGAAATGATAAAGAGAGGAAAGTATTTTATTCCAACGTTGAAATATTTGGTGTAGGTAAGTCAAGTTAACCCGTCTATACGATATTATAAAGTGAAAAGATGGATAATTTGATTGGTTAAATAATCTACGAAATATTTATTTCAGAAAAACCTGTTATCGATAAGACAATAAACGAAATCCGTGTCACAGAGAAAACAAATGGCGAATTATCTTGCAGGTATGTTCATACATAACTCGATAGCCCTGGCATCACCTGGTTAAGAGTAGCCTCTGGCAAAAATGCAAACATACCTACGATCGCGCGCTCGCGCTCAAGACAACTGTATGTCAAAAGAATAGGCGATAATTGTGTCTCATGTCTACGCTTCTGTGTTTTTTGTTTGGTCGCGAGTTTTTAGGTCACATAAACTTGTGACGTTTATGTTTTATCAGTGTATCTATATACAATGGTAGGTACAAGACATCTCCTACATATACCTACATCAAGTTTATCAGTTATTTTATAAGTGTCGTGATATTTAGGAACTAACAAACATGAGACAAAATTCCAGCCTATGCCTTAACATTTTTAATATTTTTGTCATTATGGGATTATATTGCTCGTGTGAAATATTCTACAACTGTACCTACTAAGTATATATATTTTATAAACTTTATTTTCAGAATTCTTAAGGGGATCCCGAAACCAACTATAGTCTGGTCCTTCCTAGGTTCGGGTACAAAAATGTATTTGAAACAAACTGGAGAGACCATACAGTTGAAAAATGCTCACAGAGGCCAAAGTGGCCTGTACACATGTACAGCAAAAAACGTCTTGGGATCTGATAATCACAACACAGAATTGATAGTAGAATGTAAGTATGAACATTATTTTATTCGCACCCTTTATTCTCTCAGCTTCCTTTTTCATTACCATCCATGGATCAACCCTCAATGCGATTTGGCGATTTCAAATTTATAATTAGAAATTATAATCCCAAGTTTCCTCGCGATGCTTTTCTCCACCGTTTGTCAGTGGTGTCTAAGTAATCTTCGAAAGTAAATATAACTCTGAAAATGTTACATTGGTAGCTTCGGTTGATAGAATCCAAAGCCACACCCTCATGCATGAGAAGCGGGCTTCTTAAACCTCCGGGGCACCACGACGCGTAATATTTGAATTTCACCTTAGCTAAATATTTATTTATTTAAATAAATACTGGACCAACGAGACATTTTTAGATTTATTCACTTAATTATATATTCACCAGACGTAAGAAGGCAAACACGTCGTTTGAAAATAGCTATGTATATGCCTCCTGGTATACATATACGTATTTGTGTGGTTCTTCAGATCCACCACGCATAAAAAGTGATGTAAAGGAAATGAAGATTTTGGATGGCGATATAGCGAAGTTGCCATGTGACGTGGATGGAGTGCCAGCGCCAACGGTATACTGGACATTCAATGGAATCAATGTAACAAGTACTTGGAGAACTCAAATTACTACCGATTATAGTCTAATGTAAGTATTAAAGCATGTTATAACACAAAAGCAAAACAATTTTATTGAATTAGATCAAAAAGTTCTTAGAAATGTCGTAAAATTAAAATAAAAGTACATATTTCTATGTTCCAACCTTTTGATTGGCTCATAACAAAGTGTATTATGTTTCTTTGGAGATAAATATCTGTGTTACTGTTACTCTGGGTGGTGCAAAAATCACCAATACGTATTATTTAGATATAAACATACGAATTTTCAGAATCAAAACCACTGTAGCTGACACTGGGCATTATGTTTGCCACGCAGATAATAAGATTGGAAAAGATGAAAGAAAAATTATTCTAAAAATACATCGTAAGTAAAATTTAAATATACAAATATGTTATAGAATGTGAAAAGTAGAATTTATTCCAGAAGAGTGTTGCGTTAGATTTTTTAAAACTCGACGATACTTGCATTACCGTCTACACAACTTCTACTAAAGATGCACCGCGGAGGAATAAAACACATGTCGAGTGTGGTTCTGGAGGTTTTTAGCGTGTTTTGTATTGCGTCCATTTATTTGTGGGCCCCACCCACAAATAATAGTGGGTGCTGCATTTTTGCAGCGGTAAGTACCCCTCGGTAAGTACCCCTCTTTGAGGAGTGGCTAGAGAGGCGCCGCGGCGTCCTCACCTACCTGACGCAGATGCTTAATGGACATGGGAGTTTCGCGAACACCACAGATGGGGCCCAGTAGGGCTGATGGCTGATCTGGAGCTGCGGACTACCCAGCAGGTTTACCGGGGCTCCGGCTTGAAAACCAGGAGATGGAACGGGGTGGTTTTTAGTCAGTAAGAATCTGACACTCCCTCTCGCCTCGCCCTAAGCGGGAGAAGTAATTGGATGATTTTCCCCCGCAAAAAAATACCGTATTTTACAAACTTATCATTGCAGCGGATTTTTTTCCAGTAGTATTAGTGTAGTACAGATTGCCACAAAGTAACGCCTGATTCTACTCTTTAAATACACATTTTGCTACATTGTAGTTAAAAGTCGATATTTATAAATAATGGTTGATATCTTAGAACGTATGCTAATAAAAATTTTATTCCAGAAAAACCCGTTATCGATAAATCAGTTGCCGAAATCCGTGTCAGAGAGAAATCATATGGCAAATTGTCTTGTAGGTAAGTAAAGTCATTTTTATAATTAGACAATCTAATAATAGCATGATAATGTTTAATTTGTTTTGCTTCATTTTGATTAATGTTAGTTATTACAATGTTTTATTTTTTGTACGTGTATTGTTACTTTGGATTGCTGTAATCTGGAACATTAATATTTTATCGAAATAATGTTAAATCTACTGATCGAGAAAGGGCTACTTAACATTGTATGTATGACTATGTACTTATAAGATAATAATTTAACATCACAAGTTCTGATAACTTATTTAATGAGATCGGTATGTTTTCGTAGAGTAGCCTTCCTGGTGTCACTACTAAATATGTAGGTAACTTTCGTAATCCTTGAGTACTATATTTACCAACTTAATGACTAATGTATAAATAAAATTTATTTTTAGAATTCTTAAGGGGATCCCGAAACCAACTATAATCTGGTCCTTCCGAGGTTCGGGTACAAAAAAGTATTTGAAACAAACTGGAGAGACCATACAGTTGAAAAAAGCTCACAGAGGCCAAAGTGGCCTGTACACATGTACAGCGAAAAACGTCGAGGGATCGGATACTCACAACACAGAATTGATAGTAGAATGTAAGCATGAACTTCGAACTCTTCCAATTTCATTACCATCGGTCCAAAGGTAGTATGATAGTATTTATTTTATTTATTACGGCTTACCAACTAAGATATATACGGACAATCTTAAAAATATGGGAACAACAGTTAGTGTACACTAACTGTGTGCTCAGTGTATACTGCATTTATACTCTCTTTAAACAGTTATAGTTAGTTATGCATATTATGTATGTAGAAGGGATTGGTGGACGTTTATTGAAATCCGTTTCTCAGTGTATGTTTTTTTCAGATCGACCACGCATAAAAAGGGGTGTAAAGGTAATGAAGATTGTGGATGGCGATAAAGCAAAGTTGACATGTGACGTGGATGGAGTGCCAGCGCCAACGGTATACTGGACATTCAATGGTATTGAAGTAACAAATACTTGGAAAACTGAAATTACTACCGATTACAATTTAATGTAAGTATTAAAGCATAATTATAACATAATATAGTCAAAGCAATTCGGTTCAATCAGACCATAAAAGTACTTTCAGATGCCATAAAAAAAGTATTTCATTATATTTTTCAAGTTTTTAATGGGTTCATTACAAAGTGTATACAGAAGAGTAGGTTAGTGTTATCTTATAATCACCTGATGATGAACAAAATCATTTACTTAACACACGAATTATTAAAAATAAAATCATATTTTCTAGAATCAAAACCACTTTACGTGACACTGGAAATTATGTGTGCCATGCAAAAAATAAGCTTGGGAAAGATGAACGCAAAGTTTTCCTACAAGTATACAGTAAGTGATATTATATCTACATCTCATTTTCCTTGTGTTATGGTAAAAGCCGGTGAACGAGCAGACGGATCACCAGATGGTAAGCAATCGCCGCCGCCCATTGACACCCGAAATACCAGAGGCATTTCAAGAAATTTAAGGGTGGTTGGGGAATCGGGGATTGGGAAGGGGGTAATTAGGCCTTCAGTAACCTCACTCACTCACCAAAACACAATGCAAGCGTTGTTTCACATCGATTTTCTGTGAGGCCGTGATATCAATCCAGTCGAGCCAACCCATTCGTGCCAATACAGGGCTCTCCCACACATTAATGTTAATGTGTAATTATTTAGGAAATAATGAATTCTATTATTGTAATTTAGTTGTATTTTCCACCAGTTAAAGTAAAATTTTAATCTCACGTTTCAAATATAGACTCTATTTTGCAAACCACGTGTCTGGTGAAAAGTAGGGTATTGAATACATCTCCCTCTTTTAAGGAACAAATAATGGGATTTTGTGACAAACACACACCTCTTTTTTGGGGTGTTCACTGTTCAAGTCTCTATTTTAATAACATAGACGAGTCGTAATTATTTCGTTCAATTTGTTTTCACAGTTCCAGTGACCATTGTGGAACCAAAATCAAATATGGTTGAGACCATGGTTGGCAAGGGAAAGGTACTAAGCTGCACCGCTATGGGGTACCCCGAACCAGACATAAAATGGACTTTCCACAAGACCTTTGATGCTCCTGGCACATCAGTGCCAGGAGCATCAAAGGTCGTGACATCAGTCACGTAAGTATTGCGATATAGCTGGTTGGTTTGCCTGATTTTATTGTTGGTGTCCTATCGTAACAAGAAAATTTCAAAATTATGCGTGCTGTAAAATTAATAGTCATTTTTTTTATGGAACGACGATTTTTTTATGGTATATGAGCAGACATGTCGCCTGATGGTAAGCAATCGCCGCCGCCCATGGACACTTGAAACACCAGAGTCGTTACAAGTGCGTTGCCAGCCTTTTGGGAGTTAGGAATTTAAGGGTTGATGGGGAATCAGGGATTGGGGAATTGGGCCTCCGGTAAGCTCACTTACACAACGCTAGCGTTGTTTCACGTTGGTTTTCTGTGAGGCCGTGGTATCACTCCTGTCGAGCCCGCCAATTCGTGGCGAAGCATGGCTCTGCCACACTTTCATTTTTCATTTCTTCTCATTTAGATTTCTAATTTTATTGCATCATTCTCGAACTGGTTACTTTGCTTTTTATTCAATTTGTTTAAAGCTACCTATTTCACCGGTCGTTGAAAATTGATTTAGGGCATGTAGGGGACCGATCATTGCCTTAAGCGGGTTTAGGAATTTAGGGATTGTTGGGGAATCACGGATTAAGAAGATTGGGAAGGGGTTAATTGGGCCTGCAGTGACCTCACTCCCACAACGCAAGCGTTGTTTCACGTCGGTTTTCTGTGAGGCCGTGGTATCACTCCGGTCAAGCCGGCCCATTCGTCTCGAAGCATGGCTCTCCCTCACTAAATGAAAGTACATTAACTAACTATTATACTATACTTTCAACTATTGGTTCTCTAAGTAACCAACCAGTAATTATAGCAATCATGTCCTATCCTATCCTAAGATAATTACCTAACTATCTCCATGGCTGCTGCGCAACATAGCGCGGGTTCGATTCCCGCTCGGATTAACTGTTTGTGTAAACCACAGATTGTTGTTCCGTGTCTAGTTATGTGAAAGTATGTTTGTAAACACATTCCTTAAAATTCCATTTCTTAAAACTCTCCTGAAAAGCTTTTGAAAGAAAATTTAATATGAATGGAAAGAAACTGAGATCAACTAACAATTAAAAAAATCAAAACTTCACGCTGGCACCCGCGAAGTCGCGACCACCCAATCAACAAAATAGTCGTGTCTTTGTATCTTATAAATAATAGTGAGTACATCGAAATGCCAATTGTAATCAATGGTAAAACAATTTCCGAACTACGGTTAGGTCAAGGCTTAACAATGATATAATATATTCTTCAATGGGAAGGTGAAAAAATAATCTTTACGAGTATCATAACACTGTGAATGCTAATTTTGTGTTTTATTACTTTGCTATTTGGATCTTTTTATAAGGTCACCTGATTGATGTGTCTTCGTTGTGTCGATAATGCAAATTTTGCTGACAATATTACTGTGTCCAAGGTTTTTAGAATCGTCGGGTTTCTTGGAAAGCTTTTAGGATATATGTGAAATAGCTAAATCTATTTATAAAATCTGGGGGCACGGTAGTGCCATTAGACGAGCCAAGCGAAGCGCAAGCGCAAGGGCACTACCTACCTTTTCTCGAAGCGCTTCGTCGTATTTTTGAACCTTCATAACTTGAGTTTGGGTTATACCAGATAAACAAAATTTTCAGGATATAATGTCAGTGGTAGACTTAATAAACCTTTAAAGTTTCAATTGCATAGCTCTTATACTTTAGATTTTATTGATATCTAAAATACCCCGATTTCGTCACTCACTCACTCACTCACTGATGATCAACAAAATTCTTAAGGTACTTCCTGAAGTCCTAGAAAACTGAAATTTGGTATGTAAGCTAGTATTAGTACCCAAACAACAAAAAAATCCTAAAACTTGGAACTTTTACCCCCCAACCCCTTAAACTAGGGGTGAAAGTTTGTTCGAGACTTCCGCAACTTTTGACGCTAGAGGTCTGAATGCGGCCGCGGAGGGGTAAAAATCTGAAATAGGGAAACTTAATTCCCTATTTCCTGCTTGAGATCTGAAAATTATACACAAGTACATAGAACACAAACTTTTCATCAAATCAAAACATTATCCTACCCATAAGTACTTAGATATGAATAATATTACTACACTTCACTTCGGTAAGTGTTTATTAATCAACCTATACTTTTGAACATAAGCATCGTAAGTATAGTATGCGCCAACGCCCGCCGCCTGCCCCCTCGTCCCCGCGCAGTAGCTAAAAATAATCGGCCCGTCAGCGAGCGCGGCACCCGAACGCGGGCAGACGCGCGAGGGCAGACGTCGTTGACGGTTGTCTCGTTGAATGAAAAATTTTCGGATTATTTCGGTGATTTAAAAGTTTGCTATCGCGGAGAAAAAAATTTGCCTAATATTTAATTGTTAGTAGTTTAGTAGGTAAAGGTTTAGATACTAGTGTTTTAATTTTCATTGATAAAAAGTATTAGGATTACGTTTGCAATTTTCTTATAAATTTAGTAGTTTAGTAGGTGAAGGTTTAGTTAGGTACTAGTGTTTTAATTTTCATTGATAAAAAGTATTAGCATTACGTTTGCAATTTTCTCACAAATTTAATTAAGAAATTCAAAGATTGAATAAGTAGGTATTTGCAATTAAGTAGTATAGGTTAGTAGGTATAATATGTTTATAGTTGTTTATGTAGGTACGACTTAGTGAGAATAATTTGATAAGCAACCTACAAAAAGAAATGAAATCCCACAAAAACATTTCATGTTAAATGTTGCCAAGACGAGACCATATAGCTCGCACTGTCAAAAAGTAATCAGATCCCGTGTAGAGCCAAGTTTCTAACCCTACATGCCCAGACCTAAATCGATAAGCCCTAATTTCACACTCAAGTTACGGGGAAATTCTACAGCCATAGCTCGTACTGCGTAGTTCGTAGCGCGTAGCAGAGTTTTTACGCTATAATCTCGTAGGCGTGCAAACCTTGGACGTAACTGGCGAGTCGGCCGCACGGACTTTTTGCTATTCGTCATATGGGCTTGAGCTTAAAAATCTATTCAATCTTCTAAACTCTTTCCGTGCGTGCGGCCAACTCGCCAGTTACGTAATACACAAAGCTGCAATGGGTGTGGATTTCCAGTTTATATAAACAATATGTATAGACCTACTCATTTCGTTTGTAGTCAAGAAAACATAATATTTTTATTGCATCAAATCTTTTTTGGTGCCCGATTTGCTCCCAGTACAGTATATATGACCATTACATCGAAGATGAATGCACAATTTGTTACTGATTTTGAATCCACATATTTTTTAAACACACCCATAAGTACTTAATTTTTTAATGTTAAAAAATTTTATCGGATAATATTTTTTTTGACATTTGTTATTTTTTTATAGTCAGTGGTCTCTGCGTTATTTAAATCGTATTCTTCTTCCCAATTTTCAACTTCTTTACTTTCTGAGTAGTGGGAAAAGGGTGAAAAAAATATTATTGATCGCGGAACCCTCAATTACTTCACCTGTGTTTGCACTTGACGCGCTTGATTTATATCCCGATCCTGTTGTTTACTAGTAAAGTGATTGATCTACTATCTTATAAACCTTTTTGATCTTATAGCTCTCTTTTTAAGTACTATTAGATTTAAAAGAGTCTCGAGCAAGACTATGATGGCACAAACTTGTAATCGTTTCAGCTAAGTATGTTATAATATCATTTTCTCTCACAAAATGCTACTATAGGATCAAAATATTATTCAGGATTATTTAGTCTTACTTCAAACAATTATAGGAGACTTATTCCTTAAAGTGTCCTAAAAGATAATCTTATAGTTAACTAAAAGACTGAGTTATAAAGGCTATTACTCTTGAGTATATGTATGCTTGTGAAATGCTATTACTAGTAAAAATGTCCTATAAATGTTTTAGAGATCAGTCTTGTAGCGAACTACAAGACCGAGATATAAAAACAAATGCACTTGAGTATGTTAAGGCTTGGCAAATGCTATTATAAGTTAAAAAGTCTATCGCAATGCCTTTACAAGAGCGTTATTAGTAGTGACAGACTTATAATATTTCCTTATAGGATTACTTTGCTTGTTGGGCTAACACCCACTTTCCACCAGTTATAATAATATCACCAATCCCATACAATAGGGAATGAGTATATTGCCATGTACCGGGCACAATTCGAGAGTCCAAAAGTTACTTCAGTATCTATCTATAGTAAAATTTTGTATCTATCTTGCTTGACAGATGCACGCATAATATCATGCCTTATTTGCACTACGCTAGTATTTTAGTCGAGTAGCGAATATTCAATAGCTTTTCCAAAATTCTTCACTTCTAATAATATCTTTTTATTATTTATTTCGTTGCGGGATCCAAGACAGTCGTTCATGTCCCTGGGACGCGCTGGACTTCAATGTTCCGGTGTTTTCATGATTGTATCTGCTGTAGATCCTGGCTTACAGGAGTTGCCGTGGTTTGGAGGTGGTTGTGGTGCGCTAGTCCCATAAAAAAGGTCCAAAATCGAAGCGACAGAGACCTACAAAATATTCTTGTTACTCGACAAAAAACTATCGTAGTGCGAACTCGACATAGTGCCCACTTGACCAATAAAGAAAAGATGAATAGAAGTCATTAAACAACAATTATTGCTTCGTTAATATTAAGTGCGTGTCATAAGACTTTGATTCGTGTCAGAAGGCAGGCGTATCACTTTGCAGCGTGTCAAAGGTTCCTAACGTTCAATACTAAAGGAATGTTACTTGTGAAACATTATAATACTAACCTTCAATCGTGCTGTGCACTTGCATAAAGATCGCATGAGAACTTGCAATGTACACTGTATTCACAGCTGCGCATCGGATCGGGCATATACATAACCAGTTTATCATGGTCCCGCTTTGTATGATCTTTCCACGTGTTCAACGATCAGTTAATACTGGTTAGCTTAACCTGATATGTATCTGTGTTCGGCTTTTTCTTAAACAAATGTTTACCTAGTGAGTGTCGAAAACATATTTCTAGGAATTGAATTACCGTACTATTTTTGATTATGTGGCTCATTATTTGGTAAGGTGAATACATGGTCCTTGATGCGATTCTTGGGTAGGATAAAGTGTCAAGGATTTTTATTATGACACTTTTAGACCCGCAAAGCATTGTTCCATGCGAGATACTGTATTACATAATATTATAATATACTGGCTGATGCTCGCAGATTTATTTTCATCATTTTCTAAAATAAACGTAGCCCAGGTTTCTCTTTAGTCCAGCCAAGAAAATTCCCGTCAAAATCAGTCCAGCCATTTCAGAGATTAGTAGTAAAACGCGGTAATATCAATTTTAGAAACATACATTCCAATTTTAATTATTCCAATACTATTCTTATTTGTACCAACGACTTTCTTTAGCTTTTCTTTTCGTGTGTATGAGTAACAAATGTACATTTTTTTGAAATTACTGTATTATAGTTAGATTACTTCATAGTTTCTTTTTTAGGCAACTACGTATATTGTTAGTAGCAGTAACCCTCGATGTGCATTACAAGACATTTGACTCATCGTTCTATCAAAAATCAACTCTAAATGTTAGACTGTAAACTGATGAAAGATATAGAATAAGTTACCAAACACCCTGTAAAGCAGTGGTCTCAAACCGTTGGTCCGCATACCACTAATTGTCCACAAAAGACAAAATATGGTCCGCGAAATTAAAAAATAAACACAAAACTACATATCTGTTTAATAAATAGCCATGGTTAAAGCTTGAATCAAACTTATGTCAAAAGAAATTACTGAGAGGAGCATGATTTCAATATTGCATAAGTTTCTTATTTTATGAGTAAATAAGACTAACTTATTATGGAACCACATGAAAAACTAATGGTAATGATATAAAAGGGGTCCTTGATCAAGAAAAGGTTGGGAACCTCTGCTGTAAAGGCTACAGTAATAGATCGTGATAAACTATTAAAAAAAATCACGACATCTTACTTTGAAGACCTCAAACAATAAACCACCGATATCATCCAAGTACAATAACACCTTAAGTTATCGCAATAAGGATCATTTTTACACATCATTACTGTTAGACAATCAAAAATCAATATGAGATTGATGAACTAGGATTTGCAACTTCATTCCGTTGCGATAAAGTTGCATTTCATGTGGTGAACGTACATGTCAATTACTGAACTCTTGACCCGCCAATGTAACACGTACTTTTGTGAGGCTGCAACCAACGTTTATATTTAAAGGACAATATACCGCAAAATTAAATATTACTAAACGAATTAAAAGATTGTTCTGTCATTATTTGTGTGACCTAATGTCAGGTGTTATTTGCGGGCAATATTGTAGGTTGCACCACAAAACAGATAAATGGGTTGCACAATGGAATTTGGGCTTTTTTGAGGGGGGATAATCATCCAATGACTTTTCCCGCCTTGGGCGAGGCGAGAGGGAGTGTCAGACTCTTACTGACTAAAAACCACCCCGTTACTACTCTTGCTTTTCGAGCCCCGGTAAACCCGCTAGGTAGTCAGCAGCTCCAGATCAGACAGCAGCTCTACTAGGCTGACTGAATGCAACTCCCAACTTCAACGGTCCAACCGGCCTACTTAGTATTCGTTGGAGGAACGCCAGTGATCATATAGACCATGTTCCGCAGTGTCGCAACGTCTCGAGGCTGATGGTCACAAAAGTCTACAGAGAAATGTTCCAATAGGAATATGTAAACTACTACATATTACTGTTGGAACTACAAAACTGTAATTGAAAAATATCTTTAAAAACGTATTAAATTACTTAATTTCACCTCGTTTTAAAGGTACTTTGGTATAAATGTTATTTATATCGTCATCTAAATACTATGTATATAACTATCACGCACAACCTGCGTATTACTTTACCAATAGTTAACATAATGTTATGTTTAACCACTTTTTTATGAAGATACGATCGACCTCCCAAAATTAGTAGGATTTCCGTATTTGTACTACTTACTTACTAAGGTCATTAAAAATGTGTATAGTAAACTATGATTAATACAACACCAATACAAATATTTTCCACCTCATTATTCATTAAAATTTTGTATTTGCAATCATAGCTGCATAATTTTTATTTCATTTTACCGGAGGCAGACTTCTTCCCTCATCCATCCCCAATCCCTAAAACCTTAAACCCTAACCTCACAAAAGCCGGCAACAAACTAGCAACTCCTCTGATGTTCTAAGGGTCCCGGCTCAAAGCAGGAGAAGGAGCGGGGTGATTTTTTAGACAGTAAGAGTCTGACACTCCCTCCCGCCTTACCCAAAGAGGGTGTCATTGGTTGATTTTTGGCCCCTCAAAAAATGGGTCCATAGGTGGCGCTGATTACTTACCATTAGGTAATATGCCTTGTAGTCATTGTATTTCATGAAAAAAAAAATCTTAGAGTTTCAAACATCGTAACATTCTGAAAACTTTTAATTGATCCAAAGCTAAAATAAACTTTATGTCTATGATTATACGTACTCATTGGCATTACATAAACAAGAAGATATGATACATATCACAAACAGTCTCCAGTTGACATATCAAGATGTTCAAGTAATTAAAGTCATATGTGTTAGTGGGAATTTTGTGTTTTGTTACAATGACTAGATTTAATGATTTAAAATAACATACATACAAGCACTTACTTACACATAAATACATACACGTTCTTATAAATATTTTTATAAAAACGTGTGAATAATATATTTAAAATTTTAATATGTGCAATAAAATATCCAAAAAATAACAAAACTTTCATTAATTATTATTTTTCGCGATTTCTATTATTTCTATTATAATTTATTAGTTTCGCGACACACGACGCGTGTGTCGCGAAATGCTCCTCATGAATATGAGCCTCTTGCATGGCTTGAAACTAGTCGAGTTAATCGTCAAAACATTACGTGACTAAGCCGATAACATAATAATTAATTTAGTATGTCTCACGAAAGTTACAATAAAACTTTCATTAATTATTATGGTGTTACACTTAATTCGTATTTTTCTATATAATTATATTTTGTATAAATAGTAAGATATACCTAAGTACTATTTAATCCAAAAACATTCAACGTCATTAAGTTAGTATTTCATACTAAATAGGTACATATTTGATATTTCATTTATAGAATTGAAAACAATTAAAGAAAAGTTATAAAACATCGTATTTTCTAGTAATTTTTGCGATACACTACTTGTCACAATCACCTGCAGCAAAAACATACCTATTACATAATACATAGTCACTATGTTATCGAAGTTATGTATCATTACTATACCGCGGTACAATTATCGATCAAAGCGTTGCTACACCTGATTTGTCATCGCAACAGGCCCATCGTCCATCTTCTTTTTTTATTTATTAAATATTGCAATGACAACACAAAGGCGTCAACTTTGACATTTCAGTGTATTACATTCTTCTCAATGTAGTATGTATTCAACAAGTGCTTAATTGAAATTTATTATCATTTTGTGTTGTGTTACTATGATTTTACTACTTGCGTGTAAATAATATAATTGATTTTATAACAATGAATTGTCTACGACTAACCTTGGAAGTTAATACCCGATCCTAATTCAAACTCTGGATCGATCTTAATTCTTGTCAGAAGCTCCATATTCAACATCATATCATCACATACGACGTCCACTGCTGAACATAGGCCTCCCCCAATGACTTCCAGATAGGCTTGTTGGAAGCAATCTGCATCCAGCGGCTCTCTATGACCTTAATTAGGTTGTCTGTCCACCTTGTGGGTGGACGTCCTACGCTGCGCTTGGCACTTCACGGTCTCCACTCGAAAATCTTTCTGCCCCAGTGGTCGTCGGCAGCTCTATATTACTAATGCCACAAATCAATCTTAGTACAAAGAATACATTCGGTTATTAATTTAGTTGGTTCCTAACCAGATTTACGACTTATGCGCAATTACTCCTACATACATACATACACCTATATAAATATATACTACCTATAAACAGTGCATAGTCAGCGTGACAATTCAGCAACTCTTTACTTAATATCTTTCAAATAGATAATACTTTATTGAACAACAATATTCTACTACAAGCCAATACGAATAAATATCTACATTGTAACTTACATTTAATTTAAACAATAAGTTTTAACGATAAAATAAAGAATTAGAAACATTTTATTGAATCGTTTAATGTTAACACTAGGCTCGAAGCGGATGCGGTCAGACTGGCCTTCACTAGACTTGCCCTTTCAACTGCGTGGCCTGATGTGTCAGATCTTAGCTTTGCATCAAATACCATAATCGTTAGTAGATGAGAATCTCTAACATATGTTATTAGCTTCGGCATAAATGGGCTGGCTGGACTGGAGTGATAACACGGTCTCAAAGAAACCATACGTGGTTTACGCTTACGTTGTCTGAGTGAGGTTACCGGAGGCAGGAATTTTCCTAATCCCCGATTCCCCAACAATGCTTAATTTACTAACCCCCAAAAGGCTGATAACGCACTTGTAGCTCCAGCGTAAATAATTACAGTATTTTTTGTAAATAATTCTTAAAATCAGGATTTAAACTTTTTAACACTCTAATATTTTCATTAAAACATGTTTAAGTTAACAGCAATAATAAGTATCTTGATCTGATTTGAAATGAATGAAGATGACCTTGGTTTCTATTACAAACTATACGGTCCTTCACAAAGCGGCATTTTGTAAAAATCAAACAAATAAATAAATAAATTAGACTCAAAGACAGACAGTTATGTGACCATAACATTTCTAATCAAAACATAATATTATGTAAAAATTACAATAAAATTAAATGATTCGGTCTATTATTGAAGCGATCGATTTTACGACTGTGATTTTGTAGCTTTACTGGTTTTTCACACGACTTTTCCTGCGTAAATTTAACTTACAACTTCTAGCCTTCTCTGAATTCACAACTACAAGGAGAAAACCATAAAAAAACAGTAACATAACAATAATCTTATTTCAACTGGACCATGGTTCGGCTCAGGCTATAACTGACCGGCTCCACCGTGGCTGCTCCATACTTAAATAATGCTCGTAGTGTTTCACCATGTCAGTAAGATCACCTGAGGCCCTAATCCTGTTTCCTCCATTTATCCCCAAATCTACCAATCTATCCTCAAACCCCAACCGGTATCGCACTTGTTACTTTTAACTGGTGTTGCGGGCGTTCATGGGCGATGCTGATTGCTTACATTTGATACCTTTTTTTTTATGGAATAGGAGGCAAACGAGCAAACGAGTCACCTGATGGTAAGCGATCAGCGCCGCCCATGGACACCCGCAACACCAGAGGAGTCACACCTATAAACAATCCTTTTAATCTTCCAAATAAGGTACATTCTTCCAATATGACAAACAGACATCAATTTGTTACTATTTCATTATGATGATCACAGGAGATGGACAGATAGAAACAAAATAGCGGTTGACATTGCCTTAAATACATTTTAAATGAAAAACTCGGCATTCATCATTGATGAGTTATTTATATGCAATTTTTGATTTTTTTAAATGTTAAAGTTAATAAATGTGCGATCCGGATTAATTAAGTTTATCGAATTATCATAGAATTGATTGATTCATAAATTATAGTTTCTTTGACGGATATTGATCTTAAAATAGTAAACGGATCAATAGAGTACGAATATTAAATTGACAATAGGTATTCTAAATTCTTTTTACATATATAAACGTAGGAGAGCCATGCTTCGGCTCGAATTGACTGGCTCGACCGGAGTGATAGAAAACCGACGTGGCTAAACGATTCACTTTAACTGTGAAGTGCATGATGCATAAGGCAATTCATATTGTGTCACTGTATGCCTGTAACACATTCAACGAAGGTGTGTCTAATGTCTACAGTTGGTCTAAGATTAGACTAAAGTCTGACTCATAGAAACCATTAGCTGACCAACCTGACGGACGTATAAAAAAATCCATAATAGAAACTACATACTATGTATAAATAAAATTAATTTTATTGTTAAGGAAGTCTTTATATTTTATATGTGTCAATAAGGATTGAGGATCTTATGATTAATTTTTCCATTAGCGAAATCGATTGATTTTTTTTTCAAAGAAAAATGTTTGCTGTTTTAATAAGGATTAAGACGGCATGTCAATAGTGGGTGTGTCATTTTTTTTCACTCCAGGATTTCCTCTTGTGTCATTTATGTGTATATTGTAAATACATAATATCACACTACACATACTATAACACACTTTTTCTTCATACTCATACTTAAAACAATAATCTCTCAGATCATTCTTAATTTGATTTGTCTGGACTTTAAAAGAGACTATGATCTCTGAAGGTTGTTTCGGCATTTCTTCTTAGTGTATTCCGAGCCTCATCTAGTTATTTAAGAGATTGACGTGTAAAAGTGTTACCTTGTAACCTGTTTGGAAAAGTTTTTAAACTGACATGGTCACTAACACTATTATTAGAACTTATGACGGGATATTTACCATGTTTATTAATTTTCAATAATAATATAAAAAGAAAAATCGGAAACTCACCAAAATGAATAAACATGGTAAATATCCCGTCATAAGTTCTAATAATACTGTTTGGAAAAATAAATATCTATCATTTATCATTTAATTGGTGAACTACGCCAAGAATTGTACCTACGTTATTAAAATCGAGCCTGCGACACTTTGCATAGCAACCAGTGGCTCAGCCTCTGCGCACAAGGTTACCTATGCATTTCGTAATTCGGTGGTGTTTTACCATCCGATTTTCATCGATGTAACTAGAGAGAGTGTGCATGAGTTTGTGCTCTTGTATATGTATATTCTATAACAATCTTATATATAAAAAGGAATTTCTGTTCGTTAGTCTAGCTAAAACTCGAAAATGGCTGGGCGAATTATGGCCTTGAATTATTAATGGAACTCCAGGGAAGGTTTAAAAGGTGAGCATAAAACTAACGAGGCGGTACGAAGTTTGCCGAGTCATTTATAAATATAACATTGACAGCCGTAACCGACTTCAAATAAGGAATCATTATAATAAAATCATTGCGTTATCACTAATTAGCTGGATAACGTAATGTAGATACTCGTAAAAAATATTTGAAATAAAAACCTTACTAACACGATATAAAGTACAATATCAATCAAATGTAAACAGCTGACGTGTACAGGTAAGTACAAAAGTAAATTGTTTGAGATTTATTATTTTATTTAACGTATGGTTCGGAGGTACCCAATACCCAATCCTTAAGCATTGGATGATTTTTGCACCTGACAAGTACCAATATGTCTTATTCGAGTTAGTTGACGAATGCATTCATTGGTCAAAGACAATAACAAATGCTTGCATTTTGCTTAGAAATAATGAAAACTGTCTACGTTAAATCCGTTTATTGTTTTTGGTGAATACATGCATTCTTTAAATTAATGTAACATGGACAGTACGTACGTAGATACATAAGTACCTACGACCTAACATACGTGGTGTTTAAATGTTAACTTAAAAAGTAGGTACCTACTTTTTAAGTTAACATTTAAACACCATTGAGAAGTGAATACATATAGGAATCTGATGTGTCTACCAGTTATGCCTTATGAATCCCGTTCTCAACGCACCCAATATTTAATTGTAGAGATGATGGCGGGATATGAAAATTAAAAGTGTATTTAGTCAGTCAGTTGGGTAATGAAAAAATATAAGACACGTTTTTTTTTATTTTGTCAATCCTACGTAAAAAAGGTACCAAGAAGTGATGTTAGGTGACGTTTTAAATTAATATATGTTCGAAAGTATATAAGTATATTATAAGTGACTGACTCTTATTTTAAAATAATCTGCAAGACACACATTAAAATTAATCATGTACCATATTACATTATTATTGTAACAATTTTCTTCGCGATATTACAGCAGACGTACAAACACTTGTTGATGTGTTTACAATTACCTATTTGTATGTACGAGTATATACGTTACCTACTTAGATCATCAATAATAGATTTTTTATAATAATAGGTAATGTTTTAATTACCAAGACCGTTTATATAGGAACTTTATATTTTTATTTATTTATATTACTTAGAATAGAGGCATAAGGTCAAGGATGGTCTGAACCATTGAACTTTACATTGTTAATGTTTATAATAGACATAATTATTGCTTTGTTATGACTGGTAGGAGATTCAATGTTTAACTTCCAGATAAAAAATAATTCCGGAGCTGTAGGCTAACTAGCAGGTTTAGCGGGGCTCCGGCTCGAAAAGCAGGAGTAGGAACGGGGTGGTTTTTAGTCAGTAAGAGTCTGAAAATCCCTCTCGGCTCGCCCAAGGCGGGAGAAGTCATTGGATTATTTTCCTCCTCAAAAAAGCTGTGCATGAGCTCTCTGAGCGGCGGACCACCTAGTAGGTTACCGAGAATCCGGCTCGAAGAAGGAGTGGTAACTGGGTGGGTTTTAGTCAATATGAGCCCACGCGCAGTAGTCAACATTCCTACCCACTTCATCAAACGCGGGAGAAAGAATTGGATGGTCAAAAAAGGTGAAAAAGGGTGTGGTAATTTTTGTCAAGTTTGTTGGAAAATGGTATACATCTCTAACATAATAAGAACCCGTAGCAGTTCATTCCTATGTTCCTCTACATACTTAAGAGTAATTTTAGCCGTAATCTCCACATATTTATGACAATCGCCTTTTAAAACCATTGCCATTGTATTATTATACGTATTTCATAGTTCTTGTATAGGTTTTATGCATAGATTTCCATAACACACTACATTTCGGACGTTGATCTACAATTCTCATCGAATGTACTGGAATGCACCTTTGTTCTGCTCACAAAAGCATAATTAGATTGTATCGACATTAGGAATCCCATTTTTCTTCGATATTCCGGTTCACTTAAGAATCGGAGCGTGACTGTACTTTTTGCATAAACGTATCAAATGTCAATAAGAAAAAATACCAATAAAAAGACGATGATTTACTTCAAATTACTTTAAGAATATTATTGTCGCAAAAGGTTAGTAGGTATTGCACGTTCAATAATAAATTAATTGAAAGAATCTAGTTTGTATGCTAATAGTGCAAGTATTAATTTTCAAATTATTATTTTTAAAGTCGCATAGTAACGGTAGAGTCAATATACATTTGTCACCATCCCTCGTCTTCCCTCGGGTGTGATTCGAACCGTCTATATATTTGACAAAGACCAGGCCTTAGCGTTCTTTTATAAACTATAATATCTATAACCACGGACGGAGTTTGATGATAAACAAACAAACGCACTCTTTGTGTGATCCACAAATTGTTGTTTGGGGTCTGGGTGTCATGTGTATGTGAACTTGTATGTTTGTAAACGCATCCACGACACAGGAAAAAATCCTAGTATGGGGCAACGTTATCTTAAATAAATAGAAAACCTCTCTTCCGTAGAAGACACTCATAGACAAGTAAAAACTGTCTTGGAATATCGATGATCAATGTTACAAAAGCCATGAATTTTATATTTTACACACAGACAAGTAGTTGAGATCGTAATCGTATTTTTTTTTTAATTTTGTTAGTTAAAAACTTGCATTCGTAAAGCCGCGTTCTTACCCGGCTTCAAAATGACAAAGATCTCTTGATCTTCGTATTTTTTTATCAGATAGATGATAGAGGATGATTATATCGCAATCCATAAAACATTAAATCTAAAAATATATTTATAATTAAAGTCTGTGTCAAGACTTGACCACAAAACCATATTTTTGGTTGCAACTACTCAAGTTAGTTGCACATATAAATACCAATTTGACTGATACAAACTCAAACTCAATGCCAAAGGTTGCATCTAACTGAATTCACTAATAGGTAGGTATACATACTTGAAACGCACTTCAAAAGAAATTGTCGTACATCTTAAAAGTAATGTCGAAAGCGTATTTGCGATATTGTTTAGAAATCAGACAAAATACTTAACGTGGTTGTGATAATTGAATGCGTAGTGGGATGAACAGATTCTATCAAAGTGTTGGTAATGTTGGCCAATTGTGTAGTACCCACGTTAACGTGGTTATATAATTTTATTGTCTTCATTGACATGTTTGGATGTGGTTTTGTACTGTGAATTATTTTATTAGGGTAGTTGTTATAATTAGTGGTTTTGATGGACAGTAAGCAAGGACAGACTGCCTCGTTGATCGAGTAGTTGCAAGTGCGACTGCCGGATAAGGGGTCTCGGGTTCGATTCCCGGGTCGGGCTTTCTCAGTAGTGGCACGGAGTCTGGAATTGCGCCTACTATAATTATGCCAATAGGCTTAACCCGTATTACATGGGACTTATAACACAAATGGTAAAAAGTTGATCTACATTGTATAGCGGCAATGTACACCTCTGCCTACCCCTTCGGGGATAAAAAGGCGTGACGTTGTGAGTATGCAAGACAGACTGCGTTAATGTTACAATGCGACTTATGAGTATCGGTATCGATCCCTGGACCAATCAATATCAGTTTCTGGAATTCTTCACGATATGGCCTTATTCCTATTACATGGGATGCAATGACATATGTAACTAATGAAAAGCTGGTGTAACACCAATACAAACTACCGTAATATGTGTGGGTGTATTCAATGAAGAATCAGACCCTAAAGTAACTGGAACCGCGGACCTGGTCACCAGATGGATTAAAATTATATATTTGGTTTCTGGCAACCAGGACCGTTCCTTAAATGATAGGAAAATCTATTGCACACCCAAACGGTACAATCAGACAAAAACTATATAAAGTAAGTAACTATTTAACTCAAAATATCAATTTTATTGGATTCAAAATATCAAATAAGTAGGTACATTACTAAGACCATTAAATAAATTCATGTCTAGGTTAGGTATAAGATATTTATATAAATTAATGACATTTTTAAATCAAAGTATATTTCTTTCGAACAGGTATCCTATTGGGATCCATTTTATTCAAAAAAGAATAATTAAAACTAAAGTCATACTGGCCTCAACATATCGAATACCGGTAAACTATGGCAACTTTACCGGGCCCTTGGCAACTTTACCATACTATAGGTATTCGGTGTAAACTCATTTATCTAAAAATCTACCCACTAGAATTCTGTTTTGTAATAGAAGTATTTTTTAGACATTAAAAGGAAATATTTACTATATTTTGCGTAGACGTAAGACTACTATTATGCCAGTAATGGCCGTCACAATGTATGCGTGAAAATGAGCTAAAAGTTAGTAGTTCCTAAATTGTGCTCACAGAGCCTTAACTATTTGTCACAGGTGAGTGAAATTTTGATCTTGTATGTATAATATAGTTGGGATTACTGTTGTAATGTCAGCAATTGCTTTTTCTTTAATTTATTGATAAATAATCGCTTCGGTAATGTTGACACAGGTTAGGTAAAGTTGCCACGGCCTGCTTTGTGGCAACTTTGCCTACAGTTAGGGTTGGCAATAAATGTTTTTTTCTTGTTTGTGTGTATGTAACCATTTTCGAATACCTAAATTTCACAGCATAATAGTGAATATCCTGGATGATAAGATATAATGTATTTAATAATACCTCTTGTTTTACAGCCAAAATGGCTCCCATAAAACAAAACCGCAGAAAACTCGGAGCTAGACACTATAAAAATTATACGGAAGTGATGTTATAATTAGCTATGGAGATAGTGAAGTCATAAAATTAAAAAGTCAAGGATTAAACATTATTTTGTAGCCTTTTTTACAATTTTAAACATAAATACTTAAAATTTTAGAACTTAATTTAGTTTAAAAGGGAATAATATTTATGTTAGAAATTTGTGCGTTTTTTTACTTTAGGTTTAAGGTTTATTAATTTTTTTTTAAATATACATGTCATAAAAAAGTTCCTCCTTTTTTGACAACCCCGAGCGTAACAAATTATTTGTATGTAAATTACGATGAAACCCGTGGCAACTTTCCCTAATGTCTGTGTAGCCGTTATCTTTATAGATTTCCTCATATTGTTTACATTATAATACGAAGAGGTCCTAGATGAAGCCCTCTGTACCTCAACAACTCTTTAATATGCAATACACGATGAATACGGCGCGTAGGTAAAGTTGCCAAAAATTTGGTATCTTTACCCATGTTGTTTTTTCTTTACTACGGCTAAAATAAGTGTTTGTATATAATGACGATTACAGTAAAGTGAGCCAGATAGACTACAATTCTAAATATATAGTTTTGGTTTCTATGCGTCTTATGGTTAAAAATATATTTCGTGTTTTGTTCTAAAATATGGTAAAGTTGCCATGTTTTACGGTACTTGTTTTTTATTATCAGGATATTAATAGTCATAAAATATCTAAATATGAGATTGAAATAGGTACAATATCAATTTCCACATACAGATTTCACAAAAATATTGACTATTAAGAATTGGCTTGAATCTCGTATCGCAGTAATAGTACTGAGTATGGAATTATGGCTGGCGTATGAAAATAGGTTCACCCCTTTTTACATGGGGTTCGTATATGCTCTTGGCAGACTCTATGGAACGCTAATTGCTACGATTCTTACATAAATGGTAAAAATTTGTGCGACAATATATTAAAATTTAATTAAGAAGCGTGATGTTATATTATACCGTAACATAATAATTATTTTTGTTTGTGAAGACGAACAGACGAGACGAAAAACAGACGGATAGCACAATCGGTACGTAGGTACTGACAGTGCTTTTTCCTATTTATCTTTATTGTATTTTTTAATGACAGTGTTATTATATTTATAGTTATTTTAAAGACTGCCTCGTTGGCCGAGTGGTGGCAAGTGTGACTCGGGTTCGATTCCCGGGTCGGGCAAAAGTATTACTGGGCTTTTTTCGGCTTTTCGAAAATGTCTCTTTAGTAACACAGAGTCTGGAAATGTGCCCGGTATATGGCAATAGGCTCACCACCTATTACATGGGACTTACTACAAAAAATGTGAAAAATGGGTGTACAAGTGATAGTATAATGGCATTACGTGCCATAATGTGCACCTCTGCATACCCCTTCGGGGATTAAAGGCGTGACGATATGTATGTATGTATGTTATTTTAAAGATTTTACTTTATTTTAAATCTTTACCTGTTAATAAACAATTTGCTTCGTAATGATAATTGTTATCATTATCACATTATCGTCATTACAGGCTTGACAACATCTACTGAGAACGCCAGGTATGTGCCATTGTAGAGGCATACAAGTTTACACAATGTGTAGGATATGCTGTTTGTATGTAGCACTTATATTTTATATAAAAAAGGATCATTGTTGATTGTCCTGGATCATCGCATTGCGCGTAAACTGTTACCACCGTTTTCATAGTCATTTAACGATTACTTAACCCAGTCCTTAAGAACAAACTTAAGTGGTTATTAGGATATGGTTTCAACATAATATTTATTTTTAAATTCATCAGAAATTGAGTTTTTTTATTATTTATTGGGAAAAGCCCCTACAACCGTTTATTCCTGTAAGCCAGGGTCTACAATAGATACACAACCATGAAAACACCGGAACCCTGAAACCCGACGTGTCCCAGGGACAAAAAAACCACCCCGTTCCTTATCGATTTATCGTGGTTATAGAGACAGAGCCCCAGTAAGCTACTAAGTAGTCTGCACCACGTCTTGAATCTCACATAAACAGTATTTTTACAGAAAAAATCTCATAAAAATACACATTACAATAAGTACGGTCTAAACAAAACATTAGATGACAGCCTTAGGCAGTAATTAACTCAACAAGTACGGATAGATGCGTAACTATATGGAGTAGTTAAGTGTGAAGTAACTTAGAAAATGTCAAGAACTTGTCCAGAAAAAGTTAACCTTTTATGTACTTAATTAGAAAATTATGTTCAACCTTCTTGGACACTGGAATCCTAGGACAGAAATAATATGTAGTTTTCTGTATTCCGTGGAAATAATATTTATTTATTTATTTATATATGCTTTATTGTACACATTTAAGTAGCCTAGGTTACATACATTTGATAATACAGTCGACTCTCATTAAATTCAAGTTATAAAGATGTTCAAATTATTAAACATTTGAATTAACTAACGAGAGTTAACAAGATGTCAAATAATGTTAATAAACCATTACCCCAGTTTCATAGCTTTCATTAAAACAACAAAAAAACTGAAAAACATTATATAACGTTTTTTTTTTGTCTTACGGTGTACTTCAGACAGTAGGTTATGCCGGACTCTTACCGATTAAAACTATACATTTCTTCCCTGAAAACAATAGGGTCACTGAATACTCGTATGAACAAACTCACCAGGGACATCTATTCTATAACCTGAGCGTCTTATAAAGAAAAAAATATCTCAATCGAAATTTCGACGTGTACTGAGACACGTCCGTAATGGTTCTAAGATGAGTGAACGTATTGTAATAAGCATATCATACACTACGAGACTAACAATATCAGTACATAGTACACACTTTTGCCTTACCTTTTGCCGTACACACAAAACAGGATGTTACCAATACAACTCAACAAATAAAATTAAAAACAAACATCGTAACAAACTCCCAATCACGAATATGCCATAACAAAAATGTATTGTTGAGAAAAATCAAAAGATAAAAATTAGATTCACATATTAACCCGATTAGCAGTTCAAAAGTTAGCGGTGAGAAACATTGTAAATCTTACCTGGCCTTTAAGATGTACTAATACTTAACCTTGCTGTTTACGAGGCAAACACTGCCTCGCCGGCCATTACGAGAAAAATGTCAGACAATTACTATCGCAGTTGCCCAATAAGACTCATCATGTGTTAAATATCAAAATCCAATGTCCGAAATGATATTAAGTTTTGCCAAACACCTCGTTATTTAGTGTTACTTTGTACCGTAGCTTTGCCTGCCATGAATATACTTGAAATCTTCTGCCACAGCAAATTCTATGTATCTCCCGTTCATATTAGTAAAAGTGCTTGCTTTGGTAGACTCATAGTCATTTCTATGAGCTTCTTACTAGCTGCGAATGTTGTCATTTGTATTTGTTTGACTATTAGCTCACCTATTATATTTTATTCATCTCTATTTTCACACCAAATGCAATATAATAAGCATTAACGTTCACATCTAATTATTATCTTTTTAGGGATCTCTTTCTATCTCCATACAAGAGTAATCTCTCTTGATACAAAAAAAAATATTTTAATCAGTGCAGCAATTCCGATGTCTACTTGTAGCAAATAAACAAACTCTCATATTTTATTGTATGAGTTAAGAAATATGGGCATGAATGGTACGGATTCTGATACAGTAATCACAGCATTGCCTAATTTAACAGATTTGGCATCTATTACATATTGATTTTGCAAAACAAACATGCAACTTATGATGTGTAAGCTGTTTCCATGGGAATTGTAATGACTCAAAAGTATTTATTGTTATTGGGCACTCATTTGCCCATTAGTTAAGTAGTATGGTATATTCTATTTATATTCTATATAATTATCTTGTTATAAATCTTTTATTTTTCTCGATTCATTCATCGATTTCAATATATTATATTTCTCAATATAGGTATATTGGATTTCAATGCACAATGAAGAAGTTCCCAGGGTGACACGAAGCTAGACGAATTAACCTAGTCAGTGCACATTAATGAGAATAGATGTTGAATATTGTTACTTGCTTGTATAGCAATCAACGAAAGAACTAATCATAATATTCCTTTCATCCGTAGCTACGAACTACCTCGTGGGTTTACCGGAGCTCCAGCTTAAAGCAGGAGTAGGAACGGGGTGGTTTTTAGCCAGTAAGAATCTGAAACTCCCTCTCGCCTCGCCCAAGGCGGGAAAAGGAGTTTGATGATTTTCCCTACAACAATATAATTATAAGGTAACTAGCGGACCCGACAGACGTTGTCCTGTCTACACGTCTCTAATTTGAAAATTTTAAACTTTTTTTAATAAGCTAAAACATTCTGGACCTTTTTGATGAAAATTGTTATTCAAATGTTATGACAATATCTAACGTCATTAATATTTGACACTGCGATGGTAGCGCCGTCTGTCGGATCCAATGTAAAACATTCCAAAATCAACAACTACTAATAAATTACAACTAATTTAAAAAAACATTGTCCAGCGGACAAAATTGTGAATCTAAACCATTCTCAGATCCCCTTGAACACACACAAAAAAGTTCATCAAAATCGGTCCACTCGTTTAAGAGAAGTTCAGTGACATAGTTACACACTTACAGAAGAATTATATATATAAAGATACATAACATTAATCACATTCTCAAAATGTTGCATATTTAAAAACAGTAAATTGGAAGTACAGTGAAGGACAGGATGATTCATGCGAGCAAAGCCGCGTACATAAACTAGTGAAGCAATAAATCAAGTGTAACGTCTATTTTAATGGCCGCTTCTGTTCATCAGTAATCACGCATCAGGAACCAATGGCTTGATGTGATCGTGTGATGACGTGGTTTTATGTACAAAGATATTTTTTTATAGATCTGCTGGAGTGGAATATTGTTTTATAGGCTTTAATTTGAAACAGACTCGTTGTTCATGTGGTTGCAAGTGCAACAGCTAAGTTAGGGGTTTCTGTTTGGGTCTGCCGACGGCGGATAGGGGTAGCTCACCGCCCGACCAGAACCAGACCCGTGCGTGCGGGCTACGGCTCGAAAAGCAGGAATAGGAACAGGGTGATTATTAGTAAGTAAGAGTCTGACACTCTCTCTCACCTCTCCCAAGGCGGCAGAAATCATTGAATGATATTCGTGAAAAAAAAAAGGGATTTCTGCATGGATTCCCAAGACGAACAAACCATAGTTTGGGGTATTCTGGTTAAAAAAATCTCAGTGGTGTAGTTGAAAACCTTGCCTTTTTAATTTACATGAGACTTTTAGCCCAGATGGTAAACATTAGATTTACCTATACATATATGGCGTGACATTATGTACGTATGTTATATTACTGTTATTTATTTTGTGGATATATAATAAAATATGTAATAATAGATAATAAAACTACTATAAAGCTCAACTTTACACTAGATTATAATTTAAATAAAAGCAGGTTTTACCAGATATACGATCTGATCTTTAGCTTAGCATTTGTTTGACATATAAACTAGTTTTGCTTTATGGTTTTACTTGCTTGATCCTTTAGCAGCATCGAACATCAATGTAAAAAAGGTAGCGTGCTCTGTCGACGTCCGTATCATTATTGCCACTAGACGAGATTGTGACCAAATAAATGCCAAAAGTGGGTTTTATATTAAAATCTTGCAACTACACCCATTTCTTCGGGAATAAATATGAATACTTCATCAGGATATAGGATATACAATAAATTATGTCAAGTTCATAAATAATTATATCATCACGCCTTTTATCCCCGAAGGGGTAGGCATAGGTGCACATAACAATATGCCACCTAATGCTACTATCATCATTTGTCATAAGTCCTATGTAATAGGGGGGGTCACAGTTCCACACTCCATGCTACTACTGTAAAATTTTTGAAAACCGGACATATCCCAGTAATGCTTTTCCCAACCCGAGAATCGATCCCGTGACTTGGCGGCTGGCAGTCGCACTAGCAATTACGAGACCAATGAGTCAGTTTCTCTCAGTAAAATAATTCTATAATATACATATATATTGATTTCAACTTTAGTTTCTGAAGCCTGTCATGTAAATTATGTACGATACAACGTCGATGAGTCATCATGAAATCTTTGGTATTATTTAAACTTTAAAGAATGTTACAAAAAGAGATGTCAGTTTTAAGGTCATACGATACTTTTATACACTATTAACTGTTAGTAACTTTAACTGCAGATCAAAGGATGGGACACGAATCGGCACTTCTTAGATTTTTCGAAAATTTTCTCTGTAAGAACACCTTGCCTTGGTCCCTTTTTTTTTGAGGGAGGAAAATAATCCAATGACTTCTCCCGCCTCAAATCCACTACACGTTACGCGGCAGCCGGTTGCCCAGCTACCGTGCCAACCTTGCAGTGTATATTTATTCACTTCAGATAGACATAACAAATGTGGAAATTTGTGCGAACTGCTAGGGAGTGGAACTCCTTGCCGGAGTCTGATGGGTATAACCTACGAGTGTCTACAATGCCCGATTGAATAGGTTGCTTAAGTGCAGACGTGCTCCATCGTAGGCCGCATCATCATCATCAGGTGAGATAGCGGCCAAACGTCGACCCATTAAATGTAAAAAAAATACTGTCGTTTTCTTTTTCTTCTCCTCTAATAATATCTTCTGATTTATTTTTTATATTTTTAGCAAGACAGTCATTCATGTCCCTGTAACCCAAACTTCAGTGTTCCGGTGTTTTCATGGTTGTATCTACTGTAGATCCTGGCTTACAGGAGTTGCAGATTTTGGGAGGTTGTGGCGGGCTTGTCCCATAAATGACATAACAAAAACCGTGTAAACTAATATCGTAGATGATAGGATAAGAATATACAGCTTATATCATATAGTTTCAACATACATAGATGCGTACGAGTGTATTGTAAAACGTGTTAGATCTCGCCTCAAAACTCCACCCAAATACTGTAGGCGTTCAAATGCCACAGTCATTCATAAACTATAAGACATTAATAAATTGACCAAACCGACAATAGATAGCGTTTTTATTATTTGTATAATATTTAAATAAACGAGTTTTAATGGTAATGTAATGCTAGGAACTTGTTGCTTAATAAAATTATTGAAATGTTGTTTAATATTTAATTTATTTTAGTGTGAATCATTAGGTATAGCTTTGCCAACGACAAGTTTGAATTTGTAATATGTTTTAAGTGGTCTGAAGTATGTTCCTCTTTAGAATAAGCACGAAATCAAACACACAACTATACAGGTCAAAAAGAAAACTAACCACACATTGGAAGAATATCTGCTGCAGACTGCACAGTTGACGTAAAAGCTGGGCAACTAGTTGCCGCACAACGTGTAGCGTGTAACGATTCCCGCACGGAGCAACTCTTTGTGTGATCCACAAATAGAGTTGTTTTGGATCTGGGTGTCATGTGTATATGAACTTGTATGTTTGTAACGCACTCACGACACAGGAGAAATGCCTAGGATGGGACAACATATATTTTTTTAAATTTCACTAATTTTGGCCTGATCTAGTATAAAGTACAATGGTCGTAAATACAGCTTCGTTGCGTGTAAATTTTGGCATTACTCCATTTATTCCTGCCTCATTAAGAAACAAGACGAAGAAACTACTACATCTATAAAGTTATACTGATACACAGCGCGTTAAAAGTCGAGAAAGGTCAATATGTAGAAAAGTCGATAGTGTTTTGTATTGCTCAAGTAAAGATGTTATCACAATCAGACGCGCCTACACATTATCATGTATTTAGGTAAACCAAGCCTTTTTCGAACTGTGTTAGGGTTAGATCTTGTTTGATACAGACGAATTTAAGATAAATTTAAGATGGATCGCCAAGGTTTTGATGGGTAGAAAATAGAATTAATAGAAAATGTTTAAAATTTTCAGACTTATCACACATTCTAGAATACAGTATTTGTATAGACTGTAATGTAAAATAACCGTAAAACGTTTATTTATTTGCAATCGTATTGCTTCAGGAAAGGACATAGAATGATGTTCCGCTCTTAAAAAAGCCATGCTACTTCTAAAAGTAATAAGCCTTTTCATATTAATCGACCTTAAATTAAGAATTTCAATATTAGAGTTAGAGTAAGATCATATTTAATTTCCAAAATTAAAGTCCCAATACCAGCTAATTCGGATATCACTCTCTAGACTGTGTGATGACTACTATTTATGTATACTTGTAATTACTATTTTTCTACCAATGTAATCCGAATAGGAATGGGGTCATAAGGATTTACTAAAAAAACTACTACTTTCAAGTCATAACAATACTATCATAATTATGAAGATTCAAAATTAAATATAAAACTAGAAACCGAACAAAAACCAAAATATTTCCATAGCAAAAAGCGGCAGATTTTTATCGAAAAACCCCTTTTTCTTTTCTTTTTGAGGGGGAAAATCATCCAATGGCTTTTCGACCCGAAGCCCCGGTAAACCCGCTAGGTAGTCCGCAGCTCCGGATCAGGCATCAGCCCTACTGGGCCCCATCTGTGGTGGTCTGATGGCTCTTTGAGGCGCGCGCGGAACGCGACGCGCCGCACGCACGGGTCTGGATCTGGTCGGGCGGCGAGCTACCCTTGCTCGCCGTCCGCAGGCCCGCACTTACGGTGGCCGGAGATCGTCTCGCGATCCCCTACGCCCGGAGTGTCTCTCGCGAATCGAAAAACCCCTTAACATTTAATGCTTACAACATCGCACTGGGTCGGCCTCCATCTAGTGAATCAGTTTCATTCGCATGTTATATCGAGTCGAGACGAATTTTAATATCGATAAGATTATAAAAGTGAGTCGTGCAAGCATAAACCAATAACATAATATGTATTTGTTATACATTAACGGATCGTGTTTATTAAACGAAATCGTGTAACTAATAGCATCACTATTATTTAGTAAAAGAGTTATTTAAAAATTAGATAAGTATGATAGGAAGGTTGCGTTGTAGTTGCTGGGTCATGTAAACATAATTATGAATATATGTTTTGTTATTTACTTTATGTGATTGAAATGTCCCATTAATTGAGTATTCGTATGCTAATACCTTATGACTTATCAATAAGGATAATGACGGGGTATGAAATAAAAAATCTATTTAGTCCGTCAGTTACGTAATAAAAAATATTGGACATGTATTTTTTTAATTTGTCGTTTAAAGACACAATACTTAGACATAACGATTCAAAGTGTTAGTTGTATTTTACGTATAAAACACACATAGAAGTGACATCACGCGATATTTCAAATCAATATATCGTCGAAAGTATTATTTTCTGTAAAAGAATAAAAAAACGTGTATAATATTTTAAAATAATCTACAAAGGACATTAAAATAAAAATTAATCATTGAAACTTGCACATACTTTTGACCTCAGAATACAAAAATCTGAATAATTTGTTAAAAATAGTGTTCTTTTACATGTGTTATAAATATACGTAATAAACGTATCTCCAAAATCTTTTTCTATTTGACGTAATGCCGTAAAATACAAAGGTAGTATAAAATTACAAATCGCCAACCCGCATTGAGCAAGTGTGGTGATTAATGCTCAATCTTTCTCCGTGTGAGAAGAGGCCTTTGGTCAGCAGTGGCCACTTATAGGCTGTTGATGAGTTTATAATAAATTAGTAATGGGAAATTAAATTTCAAACTTTTGCAAATTGAAGCAATTAAAATGTTGTGGAAACCAATGTTTAATTTGTAGTTACTAAATATTAAAGGTTTGTAGTACATTAGAATTACGCTATTGGCCAACATTGATATTGTTGCAATCCTGTTTACTTTTTTTTTAACAAAATTTACTAAAAGAATGTGATGTTTCTGATTTATTGAATCAGATGGCAATACAATAATTTTCTTTAATACTTAATGTATCAGCTAGAAATACGCCTTACTAAGTAACACCTATTTTTTAGTATGTCAACAGATACACCACAACTGAAAACAAGAGTATTTTAATCTCACCAATAGAGCATTTTTCTTCACATTTTAATAAAATCTTCCTCTCACATTGTATCCATTAATATTTAAATTCTCTAATGAAGTAATAAAATGTAATATATGTCGGAGATAGGAGATCTCTCACTTTCGATATGTCGGTGAAAGGAGAATCTCACTACTCATGTCAGGAATACTTGTGGGCGTTATGACGAAGGTAGCAGTAAAATAATAAAGTCTTCGATATGGAACTATTGTTTAATTCTGTACATTGCACTGTTACTTTACTTAAGCTACTGATGGGGCCGGCATTTCCTACCGACTACTCTGAGAAGAAATGCCGAAACAAACTCAGAGGTCTCAGTCACTCTCAAAGTGCAAACATGGTTACAAAGTACATGAAAGATAATTAACTGTTACAATATCAAACTAACAGGTTACAGACTAGGTATACGGTTGAAACACACGACGGTTCAATATTCGACCGCACTGGTCGGCTGCTGCACGAGAAGTGATCAACACGCCGCTCAGCCGATGAATCCTTGACTCCGTCGAGCGCCGAGGGTGGACGCCTGTGTTTCAATTCTACCCTCGATCCCGACATATACATAAATAGATAGATCTTTTATTGGATTTCATGGCCAATGCGTCTTGGTGCATTAAAACATTAAAATTTGGTCAGAACTGAGGTAAACCGCAGAAGGTTCTCAACTCCGTGAAAAATCAAGACTGCCGTTTACAGTTTGATAAATTGTTTTATATAAAAGGTTTTGAACAGTTTTTAAGTATTTTTCCGTTGTATTAAACGCGGAAGTTATTAATTTATTTAACTCAAAATGCATAATAATAAAAAAGATCTTTAGGAATAATATACAAAAATCTTTAATTTTATTATTATTTTATATTTTTAATGTCACTGGTCAAACAACAATATTTGTCATTCTGTCACGATAGAATAGAGACATTTTAAGATGTATTTTTTTTGTCTGGTAGTAAGGAGGCTGGAAAGTCATGTCATGTAATATAGACTACGTTTTCCCTCAGTCCTGTGAAACCGCATACAACAACCAGTAATTTAGTAAATAAAGTCGAACGTCTCCTGTTAAACTGTTCCTTGTCGCACAGTCAACAATGTCGTCCGACATCGCCCGATGTCTCTGGGGACACATGTCGCTCGACAAATGTTCCTAGTGGGGACGAGGCTTAAAAACTTATTAGTTTAACACATTGAACGACGTGGTGGTCACCGGTGACCGGTTTTTAATTTTTTTATGGAATAGGGGGCAAACGAGCAGACTTATCATCACCTGATGGTAAGCGATCAGCGCCGTAAAAGTGTTATTTTATAACCCATTTGCAAAATAAATATGATTTATCATTTATCCTTTATCATTTAGAGGAGTCACAGGTGTGTTGCCGGCCTTTTAAAAAGGAGCGTAAGCGGAGGATTTGCCTTTAACAGTTTTCTATTGGCGGTCAAAGACTTAAAATTAATATTTAGAAAAGTTGTATTATTTGTCCCAAATACCCATCGTAAATTAAAATATACAATAACATACGAAACACACAGTCATTAATTTGTTATTACAAAGACATGAGCAAATCATTAATAGTTTGACCTTTTACACTGCAAGACTTCTTCGTTGGATGAATGGTTACAAGTTCGACTGCCAAGTAAAGTACTTTGTAGGCAATAATTCTCGTGTTGGGTAAAGTAATTTATAACGTTCATGGGAGAAAAAGCTAGTTCATATTCTATTACTATTTCAAAATAATATTTTTAATAATGTTTTGTTGCAATTTTAATACAGATAAAATAACATATTTAATGGAGGTTTTTAACAGATATGAACTCTAAATAAATATAATTAAACTAAAAAAATACTTCATACAAAATAAACCCGCATCTTGACCATCAATGCTCTTCAGTAAACATAATGAATAACTTTAAGATAAGTAGTAATAAAAATACGTCAGTATAATGATTGTATGACATATTATATTAACATAGAATAACTGTTTATAAAACAATAATATTACAATTATAAATAGCAACTGACGCTTGTCAATAAAATCCCATTCAATACTTATATGGATCTAATATGTTAGTAAAAAGTACGTTATTTCTGTTACATATCCTGAAATGGCCAGAAAAGCCTCTTCCAATTATCGGGACATCGTCGCGTTATCCCCGACGGCTGACGTGTCTCCCGCAATGGCTGGGACCGGTCGTAAAGAGGTTCGTTCCCTCACAAACCCTTGGCCCTTGACAGCAGCTTAAAAGAACCTTTATTTATCAAAGAACACTGCTACCAACACCCTGTTAAATACATACTACCCTTAGTCGTACGACACCTCCTAAAAGGGTAGTTATTTGATTAGAAACTCGACTAGTTTCTAGCCACATTATACAGGGCGACTTTGAATTCGACGTATTCCTCTCGGGAAGTGATAATACAACTAATACTCTACAAAATTAGCCCTGAGGTCCTTGGGTGGAAAGTGGCTAGTTTCTGAAATAATCAACATTTTGGGTTTTGATAAAACAAAACCCGCATTGATTGCAAAAACATCAATAAATAAAAAAATACTGGTTGGATTTTAGTAGTTTTAGTTTTAATCAGTTGCCAATACATCAGTTATCATTTATAAATACTAATAATGGCACTAATAATAGTAGTAGACATTTTCTCACGAAAGTTATAATCCGAAAATCTATGTATAAAACATAAAGTCATTAAACCTCTATTACAATGACATGACAAAATCATTAATGATTTGACCTTATCATCGTGACACTAAACACGTCCAATGGCATCACGAACTTAGCACTTACAGCCATTGATGAGATTGCATTCACAAAAATATTATACAACTGTTTCGCCGGTAGCACAATACGACGATTAATCATCGATGTGTGTAATATGAGCTTGTGAAATGTACTTGAGACGATTGTTTGAACGCATCAAAAGTTCATTTTAAAGTTGATAAGATGTTTCATAGGTAATGCGATTACTGAAAAGGCTTTAATAACTTCCAGAATGATCTATTGCATTTATTTCTTAACCGATTTCAAACAAAAATTATAGAGGTTTTCATCGATATTGTGTATTAGGATTAAATTCTTTTGAATAGCACGGAATTACAAATTGTTCTTGGCGTATGACCTGCATCGTTGGCCGAGTGATTGCAAGTGTGACTGCCGGGCAAGGGGTCTCGGGTTCGTTTTTCAGGTCGGTCGAAGTAATGCTGGGCTTTTTTCGGTTTTTCGAACATTTCCCAGTAGTAGCACGGAGTCTGAAAATGTGCCCAGTATATGGCAATAGGCTCTCCACCTATTACATGGGACTTATAACATTAATTGTGAAAAGTGGTGTACATTGTACAGTGGCATTACGTGCCATAATGTGCACCTTTGCCTACTTCTTCGGGGATAAAAGGCGTGACGATGTATATGCATTAATGTTTGGAAATAGGCTTGAGCTACAAAGTGATGATCAAAATATAATTAAAGATGGTTAAAAAGACGTGACATATCGATTCCAAGGTCTAAAATACAGTCAAAAACGTTTACTTATCACGCATCACGACCATTTGCAATAGCGTGCAAAATAAATGGAGTATGTTGTATGTATGAATGTATATGTTGCACTGTTTCTTTCTTCTGGCTATCTTCCAACTAGGTTGGAGCCACAACATCGGTTCTACCTATTTAACTATATGTGATTATTTTTTACCGATGAAATTGATCCCACCTTACCTGAGTTTACTTGTAGTAAAATATTTTACTATTTATTTTTATGTATAGATAGATTTAAAAAGACTTAGAAATATAAAAAAAAAAACATGTTTGAATTTAACAAAAACATGATATCTTTTTCAATATAAACGGACGATTGGATATCTTTTTTTAAATATATAGATAATAATAGATAAAATCTTTTATCAGTCTTCCTGACAGATTTCAACATGTCGTTTAGATTAATTGACCTTTCATCGGTCGTTATTTTATTATAATAATAAAGTCTGTAAAATATAAAACAAGGAAAAATGTTACCACTTTTCATTGATAAAAACGACAATTTTTACATTAAACCAAACGAACACGACTCATCCACATTTTCGCAGAAACAACAAAAAAAAAAGAACAATTTATATAACCGTGTCATTGCCATAGTGGAGTTTTTATAATGTAATTAAAAAAGCTTCGATGCTTCACCCAAAGTTCATCTCATTGTTTGGGCCGCCCATAAATCCGTTGCAGGCTCCGTGTGACGTCACGCCTTGCACGCTTGCAACTAAAAGGCTATATAAGCACTTTCACTACGCGAGCGCGCGAGTCGCGGGATGACACCGCGGATACACGCATGCGCACTCTGACCCCAGCTAGCGCGAGTAACGGACATTACTATATTTGAATTTTTATTTTGTGTGAGTGACGTAGTGTCGTGTATTTTCTTGTGTGCAAGGTGAGTTCTTTTTATTTTTACAATTGATTTATTTATATTTTTGTGACGCGTTTATTATTTTTTTATTTTTAATAGAATATTTGAAACATAAATATCCAAATTTATAATAATTTAATATTTTTTAATTATAACAATAAATCTGCAATAGGCACCATTATTAAATATTAGCTGAAATCGGTTAAAACTAAAATACAAACTTCAAATAACGTTCGCGCGTTAAAAAGACATCAACGCGCAATCGTCACATTTGACATACGTTTGAACGTACCGCCGACAATCATCGGTAATAGTGACCGGAACTAGCTTTGTCCGAAGGAAATATCATATAAGAACGAACTATTCCTATATATTAGTTACATAAAAAAACAAAAAAAAAACACGTTTAAGTAATTAGTTTAATTTAACGTGAAAATGAAAAATTACACGAATAAATATACAATATTATCTAACAATAATTTGCTTAATTACTTAGGACCGTTTATATCAGCATTTATAGCCTTTTATTGCTTGCATGATCGCCGGTCACCCGTGTAACTAGGTTAAATCTACACTTATTATAATTATTTGCGTGAAGAAAATTTTCACGGATTTTCTTTAAGATTGCAACCTCATACTTATAATCAGAAATACAAAAAAGTACGTAATTTTACAAAGCAGTTATATCAGCAAAATTCACACTTAAATGTAAATTGAGTTAATTCAATTTAAAAATATATTAGACTATTCTTATTTTTCACTAGCTGACCCGGCAAACGTCGTACGACCTAAAAAAATCTCGTCTTTTAAACCTTCCTTAGACTTCCATAAATAATTCAATATCCGATCTACCCGTTTTCAAGTTTTACCGAGTCGAACGAAAAGCAATTACATTTTTATATATAGAAAAGAAGATATAATAAATGAACTTAAATATCAAAAGCTCCATTGACTCGATTCATGCACGTTAACATGCACAATAAAATGCACCAATCATGTGCATTCGACCTTTGGTAGCGTATCAGATGGTCCATGATGAATAATAACGAGAATAGGATACAGGCTAAGAGCCAATTGCAAAATCACTATTAAAGTATTTACCCGCAAAACATCAACATTGCATTAGTATTATTAAGATTTGATTTTGTATGTTTGTTCATATATGTCATTACTATGCAATTTATTATATACGCCTTCAAATTACTATGAGTTTTGAAGGAATATGTACGAGGTTACTCATGTTTGAAAGACTTTAAGTTAAATGCCAGAGCCTTAATTGATTTTAATGGAAAATCGACTTAAGCGGTTTTGATTTAAACAGTATAATGCTTATTGGGTGCTTTAGGTCAAATAATTGTGGGTTTTAAGGTTGAGTTTTAAGTAGCATTAATGATTTAGATAATATTAAATTAGTTTAGTAATTTTTTTGAGATCAGCACTGAGACTTGACTGAAAAAATGACTTTTTTAAGATCAGAATTTTTAATTACATCACATCGTAAGAATTGTATCTTGAATCTGCAATTTTGTCAAAATATAAAGTCGTTTCTCGTGGGACTGGGAGATATCTTTTAAATCGCGTTTATCAAAATACATTGAGCCATCCAGATTGTGCATGAGAACGCACAGACTGACATACTTTACTTGTCTACTTTGTATCATAGTGTGGTGCAAAAACTAACACCTGATACTATTTAACTGACTTTAAAATAGACTAATTAGAACTCTTAATTATGATACTTGATACATTTCTATTAACAGTTTATTCTTTACGTACGTACCTCTATCTACCCCTTCGGGAATAAAAGGCGTGTAGTAGCCTGCTTGCTTTAAACTTTAAAAAAAAATCGTCCTAATAAAAAAAATATATAAGGTGTTCTAAAATTATCTGCCACGACTTTAATGGGAGGTTGTGTTGTGTTTGAAGATTACAATAGTAAATATAAATTATTGATTAAAGCCGTGGCTGATAATTTTAGAACACCTTATATAATATTATATTGTGTGCTGAATTAAATTTATTCACATTTGGAAATGCTCTATTCATCCCAATGTCAAATTGATTTCGTAATTTTTAGGAATGTCTAAACAAATAAAAATATCAATCAACAAAATCTGTCATTGCCACTTACATAATATATTAAAATTCGTTTGTAATATGCAATTGTTAATTTACATACATCGCATTTTATTTACTTAACTTAAAAATAAATAGCACTTATAATTTTAATGTTTAACAACGCCACTCGTTGATTTTCCTGACGTCGCCCATGTCACTAATACATACATACATAATATTATATATAAACAAGTCTAAGAAAATTATATGTACCAGTTCTTAACATATCTGAAAATAATTTGTGCCTTATTCCTTGCTTAACCTAAATTACTAAAGAAAGTACGAAGGTCAAACTTGCTAACTCGACCTTTGCAGTTAGAGATACCTGTTTGTGTTTGTGATGCGCACACGCAGGTTTCACTTTTAGTTACTCAAAGCTCTCTGTATGATAGCTATTCGATATATTGTCAAGGTCAAGATTTTCAAATACCGTAACTAACCTTTTTTTATTACATAGTATTTTTTTTTATTAAGAGTATAAAAATATTAATATAATATCAGAAAATGTTGGTATTAAAAACTACAGCTAATAATTACGTCATAAAACAAAAAGCAATCAATCAATTATTTGCGAGACCAAAGCTTTTCGCGACTCAATAATTTATGCAAAATACATAAAAGAAGATTACACAATACAATTAACATATAACCACCTTGATTTATTATAAAAAAAATAAGGTAAGGCATCTCCATATATTTTATTTCATAGGACAGTTTATCGCCTAAATCTAAATGCCTAAAACCAGATATATATACAAGGTTATATACTATGTCCAAAGACTAACAAACTTAAAAAAAATTGCAACATCGGGTCATTTATGAAACTTTTAGACATCTGCCTGAGAAAACATATATTTTTGCTATTACCACACCATAGAGGCCAAGATCAAATTATCATAAATAATCACAATTTGTGTACGGTATAAGTAATTTTATACAAATACGCATTTGGTGCTAATGTTAGGTGGTAATAAACGCAATGACGCTTAATACTCAGGATGAGGTCGCAGACAATAAGAAGAGGCCTTTTCAACAATTTTCACAATTACTTAAAAATAAGATTTAACTAGGTTTAAGACTGCTCATGCATGAGGGTGCGGGTTCGAAAGTACCAATGTGATATTTTCCGAGTTGGTATGTACTTTCTAAGATTTTTAAATACCTGAATCCGCATTGAGCAAGCATGAACAAGATAATTAATACTCAAAGCTTATCCGTGCGAGAAGAGGCTTCTTTGGTCAGCAGTGGCCACTTATAGGCTGTTGATGTTGATATAAGTTTTAATTTGTTATTGAAAAAAATCTAATGATATTTTTCATAACGAATTTTCGAGTTCACATTGACATAATATAATAAAACATTACGAAATCAATCGAAACATAAAAAAAAAACAAAATCAAACGCACTAAAAGCAACCAAAACTCACAAGGTTAAACGAGAAATAAATTCAGAATCTCTTTATCCGATGACACTATTGACCTGAATTTTCTAGCTTGTTAACTATTCGTGCGGCGGGGTTCATTAAGTGTGGAGATGACTGATACGGACTACGCAACAATGGATTGCGTTGACTCGGTCTGTCGTCCGGTAGGAGTGACCATACATCATACTAGAGACTCTGGGAACTATATACTATAAGAGGTTGATATATACACAGTGTAACAAAAAGGGGGGTATACATAACAAGTGCACGGTTTCTAGATAACATAACAAACTATACGGGAAGGGTTTTTGAAACTCATGTTTTCCTGGTACGAAGTTATGATTTTTTCCAATTTTTATTTTTCATGCGAATTGTAATTCGGTAGATAGGTACTAGGCGATCAGATTTACAGAAGAAGAAGAAATGTTTCGTAACATTAGTGAGTGACCCCTGTAGTGTTGTGATACGTTTGTATTGATTTATAAAATCAAGAACAATGCGCCACCAAGTATTTGCTACTAATTTTTTTAAACGTATTTTAAGCTGAAACTTTGTGTAGAGATTCTATTCGACCTGTATTCATCAGGGCTTCTTGATGTATATAGGTATTTTGTTACACGTTGTATATATAAATATATATTGTCAGTTGTTATAATTTATTTTCTCGATTGTTTTTCTGGTCTCTTACCGGTTTAGTGACATTTTACGTTTCCTTATCTGTAATATAAATATTAATTTACCTGAAATGTATAACTACAAGAATAACAAGAATATGTGAATATTTTTATTCGCAAAATCTTGTTCAGGAAAAATATTTTGTTACAAATGACTAAAATAAACTAAATACTTCTAAATTAAGTTTAAGGAAAAATTTGAGACTAGACTCAAAGTAGAAGCATTTACTCTCAGATTATTTTTTGCTTGAATTTAAATGAGACCTCTGAGTTTGATTCGGTATTTCTTCTCAGCGTAGTACGATAGGAAAATGCCGATCTCATCTAGTTATTTAAAGATTGTCGTGTTTTTACACGTCAGTCTTACCTTATAACCTATTTGCAAAAATTAATATCATATTATCAATTACTATTTTCATTTTAGATTGCCTAATATAATCGTAACAGGTGAAAAATATATTACTACTAATCTTTAACAAGAAAAAAGTGTGATGTGTTTCAACTAAACCTAAACAAAAAACATTGTATTATTACTTCAATGAACATAATAATACAAACAGCATTCAAAGTCATTGTTACAACAGTTTATTCCCCGCACACGTACTGAGTACTCGTAGTTTATATAGTCCGTCGAACAATAGATCACATTCTGTGCCTTAGGCCTATAGCACACTTGACATATATGTCGTTGCATACTAATGCAAGTCAAGTGTGCTTTAGCTATCAACTCGATAAAGAAAATAATACATAAATGCTATTATTTTTGTATGAAATAGGCTATTTCTTTCTCATATATACAGAGTGTAAACTGAACGGTTCCAAACTCCGCAAACAGGTGACGATAAAAAACTACTTTTATTTTAAAAATAGCGTAAAGTAATTCAAAATTTTTTTAATGCATTTTTATTTGTATTCAACTGCTTAAGGCTGATGTTGGACGATGAACATGAAAACAAAAAAAAATGTGTTTTTAAAAAGCTTGCGGTTTACATCCTGTATAACATTGTATAGGTACAGCAATAAAAACTATTTAACGTCTGATATTATATTATTTACTATTGTAAATACCTATATCATACCAAATATATTTCTATACTACCTTTATCTTCTTTCAGTTATGAGTTTTTATTCACAAAGGAAATTACAAATCGAAGTATATAAACACGCAATATCGATTAGTAAACCATACATCGAACCTACAACCTCATTCACAAAACGCACTTAAACGGAGCTTAACATGTAATAATATAATTAAGTAATTTATACTGTTATATACTTTCGCTCTTTAACCACTTATTTTTATAGCACCCATTGACGCATCGCTTACAAACCGACCGCACTTGAAAACCGACCATAACACTACGCAATAAAATAACATTTAGCGTACTTGCGTCTTGAACAAATATCATAGGAGCACTTTTGAGAAAAACTCCCACATCTTCATATGATGTAATATAACAGTAATGAATAATGTAATCTACGGAAGTTCGCAATATTTATGTTTATATATGTAGGTACATAGTTCACACATTTTATACATATATTTATATTATGAATAGTGTCAATCAAAAAGTAGGTAAAGTTATTTCTGTGGTTTTTTATTGCATAAGTGCTTAAACGTGTGTTTATTATATTAATACACAGGTATTATAAAAAATGTGTGAACTTACTTACGAGTACTACTAATAGTATTTTCTACAGTTGTATATTAGTTATCAATTATTATATCAATTAATAGTGAAACGTACAATATAAAATCTGCCTCGGTGGTCGAATGGTCGCAAGTTTAGTGCGACTGCCGGGCTCGGGAAGTATTACTGGGCTTTTTCGGCTTTTCGAAAAATCCTCAGTATTAGCACGGAGTTTGGATTGTCCACAGTATATGGCAATAGGCTCACCCCTTTACTGACTTATATCACAAATGGTGAAAAGTGGGTGTACATTGTACAGTGACTGGGAATAAAAGGCGTGACGATACTAACTGACAGTAAAAATGTATACAAAATTATAACTTAAACTTAACAGGCTTGAGGTTAACTTATTCTCCTAGATTTTGTTTCTACTTCATACTTTTCTATCCCATTTGTTCATCAGTTTACCGAGAAATATGACCCCATTATTATTATTAATTATTTCAACTTGGTTTTGATTACCAAAATGAAATGGTCAACATACTTAATCTGCTCTCTTTTTAAAATTTATTTTCTCACGAACCCGTTCCAATCCTGTGTCCACATGACCTCTAGACTGCATTACATAATTGAAAGGACAATGGGCAGACACAAAAAGATGGTGACTTCAAACTAGCATTTTGTTCCTACGCCTACACGCGTTGTTTTTAACATCTTTGATCTTTTTATTGGCAATTAATCTAAACATTTTATTGATGGTTGTACATGAATAGGCAAAGATGACGTCATAGTTGAGATCCGTTAAGAAGTAGGCATTTATGCCATAGTATCTTAAGCTTACATACATACATACGTATCGTCACGCCTTTAATATCCGAAGAGGTAGGCAGAGGTGCACACTATGGCACGTAATTACTTACTGAATATTAATTATTAGCCACTAATATTTTCGAAAACCCGAAAAAATCCCAGTAATACTTCGCCCGACCCGGGAATCGAACCCGAGACCCCTTGCCCGGCAGTCGCACTTACAACCACTCGGTCAACGAGGCAGTCATTTTATCTTAAGCTTACTTACTGAGTATTAATTATTAGCCACTAATACGTCTAAACTCACGATTGTCAATCGCGTTGCTTGCTTTATTTCAATTGACCGCGAGCGAGTCTCTCGACAAAAATCTATTTAATATTCTTGAGAACCATAGTGGTTCTTAAGTTAAATGCTATTAAAAAATAGTACTTATAATGTCAAATTAAGGCACTGATGGCAGAGATAGAATTTTGACACCTTTTGCATGGAGCTTATTTCAAAATACTATCTCTAGTAGGCAAATCTGCAGATAGATAGGTTATAGGAATTGGCCGTAGATGGATTTAGAGTAATTCAAGTCACTTGAGGTCTGGCGTTCCTGCGCACTGTTTCTAGGCAACATTTTTTTGGTGACTGGTGTCCCCATAGACTTGTGAGGGGTTATGGGTTTCGAATAAGTAAATAATCTGTTAAAGGTCGAAGGGATGAAGTTCAGTTGCAACTGACTGATTCTGAATGTCATTAGTAGATCTATGTTCAGTAGTGGATGTCTTGTGTCTGATATATATATGAAAATGATGATAAGAAAACGATACAAACACGTGGAAGTTAATTTTAACCAAAACTCCTCACACATTTGGTTAAAATTAATACAAATTATTCTCAATACAAATTATACTACTTCTTATATGTTCAATAAAAAACTGTCATAAAGTTGCGTATGTAATATAATGATGTAATCATGTCATACATAACATTATGTACATATATACATTTTGCACTTGACCCATCCGTTGGCTATTTATTACTCATTTTGTATGAGCGACACAAGTTATTAATTATGTACATTCTTTTAGTCATATATATACAATATCTATATATGACTTTGTATATCCGTTTGTTGTGATCGCTATGTGTATGATATTTAAATCTAATTTAATATAATATAACTAACGTTTCAATTAATTTTCTTAATTATTTTTCATATGTTTTTAAAGAATAAAACCTGTTTTCTGATTTTATTTAAACCAGCTTGAACTAATATAATAATACAAAATTGTTATATTAAGGTCAAAATAATACCATTTACAGTATTCTTAAACTATCTATATCTTATACATATATATAGATATATTTTTAAACCCAAAATTAGATGCACTATCCAACAAATCAGTTATTACCCTCAAAAATATTTTTTTTTACTAACCTATGTAACAGAATACCACAGTTTAAAACAAAACGTGTCCAACTTCACCGACATAACTCTAAAATATAATTACTTCCTAAAATATTCAATTCAAACAAACTTCAACACATTATACATTCATATTAATGCGCGTAATTTACCGTACGTCCGTGGTTACTTTGACATTGAAATCGACTTTATTACGTGAGCAGTAAGATTGCTTTTGGTACTACAGTTTCGATTGACCGTACCTAAGTATTTTATTCTGACTTCCTATTTCCACTGATGGACAGATCCCAATGCTTAGATGAGATAAGACCAAGGAGGTTTTAACAAACAATATAGACGTTATAAAAAATAATAGTATTTTGTTTGTTTTATTTACAAAACTCCACTATAATTAAATAAATATAATGTTCTACCTATAGAGTTATGACTGCGTCTATTATATAGAACTCATAACATAACATTGACATAATTATTTAACGAGTAACTCGACTAGTTTCAAGCGATACCTGGAGCCCGTAACTCGTGGATTATGTGGGATATTATGAGTTATTATATAAATACGAAGAAGAATTAGTTCAAAACAAATTTGAATTAAATAATATTATTATACAAGTTAATTGTAAAGTTTAGCTTCTTAAGCATTCGTAATGTAGATCTGTTAGTTCATTGGACGTTTTTGTTAAAATATAGCCTTGGCTGGTCAATGCTTTACATATAGAATGAAAATGAGCTACTTATGTTAAATGCTAACTATGTATAGCATCGTCATACATAGTAATATGCTAAATATAGACCTAATTATTCACATTTAAAAAACATGTCTAGCCTTTTGCATATATCCTGAGGTTTTTCTGTAGTTATATGTTGTTGTTATCCTGTTGTTTAAAGATAAAAATCAAAAAGAATGCAAAAAATATTTTATCATTGTTATTTTCTTTGAAAGCTTCTTTTCAATCTTTTTTGTGCTAGGGAAAAATCATCTAATGACTTCTACCCCATTGGGCAAGTCTCAGACTTTTACTAACTAAAAACCACGCAATTCCTACTCCTGCTTTTCGAGCCGGAGCCCCGGTAACTCGTTAGGTATTCCGCAGCTCAAAAGATTCTTTTCGATGCGGCGTCGATTTAGAGGTTCTAAGACAAAAACTTTTATAAAGTAACCAAGTATTTAGTAATCCAACAATTATCCGTTGATAATCCACTATTCAAACTGTCTGTCAACATTGAATAGTTACAATATTAAAGTACACATCATTTTCATTAAATAATTTTCTTTAATTAAACATAAGATTGAGTTATTATTACAAAACATAAACTGTGACCTATCAATGCCACCTACGGGCGAACCGAGGTCTTCATTTATTATGGAATTTATTAATTCTTTAAATCACCAAATAAATACAAAATGGTTGATAAATGACTATACTCAGCAGGCAGTCACTTCGGATTGAAACATTGGTAGTTTGGTGATAAATTAATTGGATTTGCGAAACTGTTTACACATAGCCCTATACGATATTTTTCTCATAGTAAACCAATAGATTTTCTTTAAGCCTAGTTGTATATACCTATATTAAAGTCCATATAATAGTAGCCTATATATTGTAATATTTAAGAAATTAATCCGAATATTATGTAGGTAGGTATTTGTATTATTTCTTACTGCCTTCAAAAACTGCATTTATGATTTCTTAGTCTAGTCTTAGCGCCTATTTCACTACCTTCATATAAGTGCCCGATAAGCTTATGTGACAGATAGTGTATACGAATTACGTTCTTAGTTCAAAGTTATCTCATACATTGAGACTATTCAGACATTGAGAAACATTCCTTAGTCTTTTTTACACAGGAAAAAGACTAGACATAAATATTGTTTTAGATTATCTAACAGAGCTAGACAGTAAAACAAAAGACCGACACTCAATACTCATTTATAACATACATAACAACCCAACCCTTGACAATAAACACTCACTATAATAATTAATGAACGCGTAAAAAAAATCGCAACGACCTAATTGAGAAGGACACGTCATAAATCACATAAAAATGAACGGTCTAAGCGGTCTGTAATGTCAGGGGTCGGGCGAGCGAAAGTGAAGATGTTACGTGTACCTTACATAATATTATCGCACACTGACATACCGCTACATTGATTACAAAGATAGGCAGGTTACTAGGCAATGTGCATATTGACTCTAGAACTTCAAACAATGACAACGTAATTCTGATTTGGTGAATGGTTCGTGATTGACATCAATTACCAAATATGTGCATGTATTAAGACTTTCCTCAAAACATAGACGTGACTATTGAACCGGGTCTCAAATAAAATGCACAGTAAAGTTAAATAAAGTCTTATGAGCTGCGGACCTAGCGGGATTACCGGGGCTCCGGCTCGAAAATCAGGAGTAGTAACGGGGTGGTTTTTAGCTAGTAAGAGTCTGACACTCCCTCTCGCATCGTCCAAGGCGGGAAAAGTCATTGGATGATTTTTCCTCTTAAAAAAAATATGTGGACCTCTTAATAACCAGCAAAATATTTGTTTACATCTTAAATGCGAGTTCTCTATATAAATAAAAGGTATAACGTTATGTTACGTCGAGCATTGACATAGTAATTGCGATTTGTTTGGTGAATGGAATGCACGATTGGCGTTAATCACCAAATAAGTAATGAGTATGTGTTTCCAGTGCGAATTAACTTGTGATTCAAATGGATTCTTCAGTATTGAGATATTTTAATAGTGACATAAGTACTTACTTATGTCCTAGAAGTTATTATAAGTAAAGGTAATAAAATAGACAATAAGTTTCTAGTGTTAATACTATAAGTTATTCCATGACAACAACTATATTTTTCTCTCTACGAGTTTATTCATACCTACCTAGAAACAATGAAACCAAAAGACATTCTTACATACCTAAGCATTTTTATAAAATTTTCCATTCATCTATACTTAGGACTAATTCCATCGAAATCCATTCAGCAGTTACAGCTAAATCGATTGACAAACACAACCAAACGACCAAAAACACTTTCACAACTGAAATAGCCCTAATAACAAGTCGAAGTTTATATGAATGGAGATATAACTTATTATGTATTGTAAATTCTGCAAATAACATATATAAGTGCGGTAAAATTTACTACATTTTGTACGTAACTGAGCAATGTAGGTAAGTGTGACGACAGATGAACGCCTTCCGTGAGAAATGTGTGTGAACAACAATGGCAGATAAAATTCGACCTACCGAAACAATTGTAAGTAAATCAGATGATTCTGTACGTGTTTATTAAGAGATTACTTAAGATATAAATAAGTTATCTTACACTATTTTGTAGGCGTTTCTGTTTTAGTTTGATACCTGTACTGATTTTGATAAAACATTATATTATTACAAGCAATCTTAAATTTGACGCCCGCTTCTCATGCATGAGAATGCGGGTTCAAAACCTACCAACGGCAATTACCAATGTGACTTTTTCCGAGTTGTATGTACTTTCTAAGATTATTTAGACACCACTGATAAACGGTAAAGGAAAACATCGTGAGGAAACTTGGGCTTATAATTTCTAATTATAAGTTTGAAATCGCCAACCTGCATTGAACAAGCGTGGTGATTAATGCTTAAACCTTCTCCATGTGAGAAGAGGCTTTGATCAGCAGTGGCCACTTAGATATAGGCTGATGATGATGATGAATCTTAAATTTGCTGACTCATCGTTACTTTTATAAACGATTCTACACTGCATAGTCAGTTATAAGCAAATATAAGTATTATATCATCTTCCAAAGCCAACAGTAGCAAGCAACGTTTCAAAACACCATAAGGTTCAAATTCCAATGAACCATATTCAAAAACCGATTAAAAACATAATGACAGCCTATCAACTACCTTAATAACATTCGCATAAGACTTTTACTTAAGAGGAAGATTGTATAGGTCATGACCGCAAAGGTTGGTAAAGAAACTAAACACATATACACTAATACGTAACGTTACTCCATCGTTTCATAGAAACCATCTTCAACACGTGTGTTGATTTGTAAAGAATTTAAGACACGTAATAGGCTGTGTTTATTTGATAGAAAATTACATTCTAATAAGTTAATGCATGTGAGTACATTTTATAAATGGCACTTTAATAGTTGGCCTTAATTTCTAAGTGCTTAGTGTATTTTTTTGAGTGCACTTACAATTTTGTTATAGGTTTTCCATCTAAACCAAATGGTATAATATTATAGACACTAAACTAATAGAAAGAACATAATTAAATAAATATGATACGATTAACACTTATATTCCACAAGTAATGTTACAACGTGTGTCAGTTTCATACATTGACGTTTCTTATTACTCTAGTGGACTAGGTACCCCTTTTGCTATTTTTATAAGAGAGCTGAGATAGTGGCAAACCTTTACAGTGACAATACGTTCCAGTTACATTAAATAGGTATATTTATTGCAGTTTCTTTGCAGCAAAGATAGTGCCACACAACCACAAATATAAACAAAAAACTAGTACTTACGAATATATACTTTGATCTTACTTAAAACTGTAAGCAATTTTTTACCTAAATAGCTCTCCAAACAATATTTGCACACTACAACAACACTTCTTTTTACAATATTTTTAACATACGAAGTGATCAACGATAAGATGTTTGGACTTAAAATAAATAAAATAAAAAAGTCATCAATACGAAATAAGCTGAGCTCATTTATAATGTAAATTCTAAACACTTGACTTTTTGTGAAAAACACGGAATCAGTATCAATATACTTGAGTATTTATTACAATATTATTAGAGGTCAAAATCATAAAAAAAACAAGAAAATTTACAACTATAAGTGCCTAAGATATGATATAAGAAACATGTATAAGTATTCTAATGAATGTTTTATTGATTGAGTGGGCACAAATGCAGCCAAGTATTGCTTTAGTCTTTTTTAGTTTTTTCCTAAAATAATATATAGGTTATATTTTATTTTAATCTATAATATATTTGATGTTATGTTATTTTTAGCGTGGCAATCAATTCTGTAATAGGTTACGTTATATACTACGTAGTTAAAAACTATTTATAACTTGTTATATACCTACTATTTAATGATTTTAACATTTAAGTTATATACATATTTTTGCAAACATTTAAGCGATTTGACCTCCATTTTCTACGAGTTCTCACATTCATAAAATATTCGTATTTTATGAGACAGTTAGTATTCCTTTTTATTAGCCATCCATTTTTATGTTATTATTATTAATTTGACGTTTCAAAAGTGCGTAATTAAGGATTATTTGAAATAAATGCTTTGACTTTGACTATAGGAATATTAATTTTAAAGTTTTCAGTACGAAACAAAGTCTCTTTTTACGTATTAGCTTACACTTCTTCTTACCCATTATTCGATAATTGGCGTGATGTTATTTTAAATGGCTACAATGTTAAGAAACGTTTTACCAAATAACAATATGGATGAAGTAACGGCTATTTTGTTTATAATTATCAGCGAGGCTCCCACGGTTAGGAACAAATTACCTTGGCTGGACTCATTATGAATGCTCATAAGACTATTGCAGTCAAATTTGAAGAGTTTTGTACCGTATTTTCGGATGTAGGGAAATAAACATTGACAAAATTATATTCCGATTATTTTTGCGTAGCAGTAACTTAGTTAGGAATTAAGAGATACCTAACTTAGAAGGAAGAATAGATTTAATATCTTTAGATAACTTTCCAATAAGATTTAACGACATGTATTATAATAGCTTTTCAATTGTGAAGAATCGTTTTATTAATTAATTGTGAATTAATTTGGCTCCTCGTACATTTAAAAAAATATACTGTATTTTTATTAAACATGAATAAACGTTTGAATTAATCACGTTTCGATATTTATTAAAATACAAATCAATCAAATGAGGGTCATCAAAATCTGATTTTTTTTATTTATAAATTACCGTCAAATTTATTCGAGATCACGGAATTTTAAATTTAAATAATAATTAAAATGTTAAATTGACGCTAAATACTGACAACGCCCACTTGTGAATATTTAAATGCCTACTCCATTAATAGTAGGCACATGTTTTGTAATTATCAAATTAATAAAATAAGTTTACATTTTATTTTGGCAATAATTCGATGGTAGCATCAATCAAGTAATTATGTATTTTTTACATATGTAATTGATTAACTGATGATACCTGCAATAATTTGAATATTCATGACATGATTTTGATATTGAAAATTAATGATAATACCTATCTTAATTTATAGATACACATTATAAGTTAATTATTTTGTGACAGTTTATTAATTTATTTAAAAAATCACAACAAGTCAAAAATGACAGCAAAACTGGCAAAATACACTTTTTTATTTATACACAATTATTTTAAAACACATACAAAATTACAGTTATTGAATAAAACATACACCATGACTCTACAAGCCACCTTCACTTACTTTGCTCATTAATTTAATCTTAATACATATTAATGTACTCCTATCACTAAGTATCACCAATTTCTAAAAACTAAAAATTCAAATGAAGAGAAAGATATTACACGTTCATTACGCGCATAATTATTTAGAAAGCATACAATACATTTGAGTTTAAATATCATCATAGCGTCACGGACACGCAAATTTACATATTTTACTTCTGCGCTAAACTTCGTACGTACAATTCCGATTGTGGCGATTTCCCGTAGGACAACCTAAGAAATGATAAATGATAAATGATAAATGATAAATGATATTTATTTTGCAAATAATTATAAAATAACACTTTTACATTCAATCAAATAACTAGATGAGGCCGGCATTTCCTATCCGATACTCTGAGAAAAATGCCGAAACAAACTCAGAGGTCATAGTCTCTTTTAAAGTCCAGACAAAATCAATTAAAATGTCAGAGAACCGTGCAAGTTGATTCTGTAGTGGTCTTTTGAAAAGAACCACAGCAGTTTGAGCGGACCTGTTCAGATGGCAAAAGTTTACAATCAGCTCAGCTGACGGCTGTTGCTGAATGATCCGACGAACAACACCACCAAAAGAACATTTGGGTAGGCCACACAAATGCTCAAACTGTCAGAATATAATTTACTAAAAATAAAATGACTAGCAAAAGTCTCACACGGTCCTCAAACTAACAATTTTAAAAGGAAATATAAAAATTAAAAGGAAAAAAAAATATTTGCTATAAAAACAATGTCAAATTGTATAAAAAATGTAACTATATGTTGCAAACATGTGTGGACATTATAGCAGTTCATTCCCAAGCCTGACTATCCTCCAAGTAGTCTTTTATTTTATAAAAAGCTTTACTACATAGTTTTTCTTTAATAACATTTTTAAATTTACTTAGGTTTAAACTTTGAATATGGCTGGGAACTTTATTGTAAAAGCGTATACATTGACATCTAAACGACCGCTTATTTTCTTAAGTCTAGTCTTAGGAACAACATATTTATTTTTATTTCTAAGTATCACCATATTGTGTATATCACTAAAAATTCTAATGAAGAGAAAGATATTACACGTTCATTACGCGCATAATTATTTAGAAAGCATGCAATACATATGTGTTTTAATATCATCATAGCGTTACGGACTCGCGAATATATTCATATTTTACTTTTGCCATGAACTTCTTATACACTATCGCGTTTTTCCTGATCCCGTATGATAACCTCACAGGAAAACGACGTGAAACAATGCTTGCGTTGTGTGAGTGAGGTTACCGGAGGCCCAACTACCCCTCTTCCCAATCTTGCCAATCTCCGACCTCCAACAAAGCTTAAATTCCTAACCCCCAATAAGCCGGTATCGCACTTGTAACGCCTCTGGAGTTTCAAGTGTCCACGGGCGTCGGCGATTGCTTATCATTCAAGTGATCCGTCTACTCGTTTACCGGCTTATACCATAAAAAATGTGTGTCCGTCTCGTAGTTCTAAGATATCTCCCCACGAATTAACAGCCAAATTGATTTATTAGTTTTTGAGTTATAAATAGTGTAACTAAACCAACTTTATTTTATATACATAGGTAACTAAACGATTTCATATATTTATGCTTCAAGCACAAACACTTTTTCATGGATTTTAACCTTTAAAATTGGTGAAATCTACGAATATGCGTTAAAAGCATAATATCACACTTTTGTGCGTAATTATGCAACCAACGTGTCCTTTAACTTGTTTTCTTTGTATGTGCGAAATTTTATCAAAATCGATTTAGCAGTTTTAGGCGTGAAACTTAGATATGCACTGTGAAGTAGCCTATGTAAATTAGGTATTTCTATTCGGTCATTCTTTGATATTTTTATATGGCTATATAATACAGATGGACTCATAAAACTGTCGATTCGTACCTATTTTTTTATCTTTCCATATTTAGCTGTACGATTACTAATCGATAAATCTAAGTATGCCATATAATTTGACAAATCACTTGCTAAAAACTCTATTGCGTAAATGATTACTACACATCCTAGCATCAATTTAATAGGTTTTTCTATGGATTCTGACACAAATTAAACTTAAACATGCAACAAAATAGTTGCGCAACATTGAAGAAATATGTGCTACCATAAGATTTAAAGTTTTATTACGTTTATGACGTCATTTGGTCATTATTAGAATATTATGAAGCCTGTGATTCGCTAAACGAATGATTTAGTTTGTTACTTAACCGTACTATTAATACTTTCATTTTGAATGAAGTTTTTTTTTGTATGAACTTACTAAATAAAATATTTTTATTGCTTACGATACGATGACTAAGACGAAAGTATTGGAAGTAGATGAATGGTCCAAATATACTAGTACTTTCAATACTAGTGAAAAAAATTACGAATAACTTGTTGATTTGCACTGAATAGGCTCAGAAATTACTGAATTGTTTTGAAAAATTCTTTTCATCAAGGGTCAACTAACTTTTCGAGAACAAAATATAGACCTTTTGTCTGGATATTCCAACAGAATCGGACCCTATTTCAAAGATATCATAAAAATATTCTAAGCAGGTAAAACCGCAGGTGGAATACTAGCATTGAATATTCATACCATCACGGTGACATTATCTAAGTAATGACGTCTCGTGAGAGACTACGAATTACGTTTGCAAACAAATAAACCTTGACTTTTTAAATCCGTTGTAATTTATGCTCGTGCTACCAAATTTTTGACTAATTAATTCAGATTTGAAGCGTCTCATCTAATTTATTGGTGGCTTCGTTCGGTCTAGACGAACCGTTAGCAATTTTTGATGATATTGTGTAATTGTTCGGTCGGCATCGTTTAAAGTATTCGAGAAACATTGACCTTTTCGATGTTTGTTTTGCTAATTTATGTGTGAATTTAAAAAGTAGTTTTCATTATGTAGATAAACTTTTGATTATCAAATTTTGCGTAGACGACATATTGGCACAATTACTTACTTAGCCTTACAGAAAACAGACGTATAATAATGCTTGCGTCGTGTTTCGTTGTGTGAGTGATGTTACCGGAAACCCAATTACCCCTCTTCCCAATCTTCCCAATCTCCGATTCCCCAACAACCCCCAAAAGGATGACAAAGCACTTGTAACGCCTCTGGTGTTTCTTGCTTGCATCAGGTGATCCGTCTGCTCGTTTACCGGCTTATACCATAAAAAAACCTAAAATCAAACCCGCGACGTCTAACTCAGCCTCATATCTCGGTATTTATGTTACAAAAACATTATGTTATATGAAGTTACATATTATGTGTAAAAGTTAACAATATGTATGTACAGGAGTTTCTTCCGTCGGTACATAACAGGTCGTTAGCTCGAGTAGCCAGCGAGTATTTGTCCAGTGCTATAACAGTCTTCAATGGTATAAACACACAACACATTCTTCTAAAGTCACGTTTCGTAATAGAAAAAATGCTTGTGTAAGTTTTAGATGGATGTTAGATATTGTATAGGGGGTAATTGGACGCTTTACTTCGTTAAAAAAGCGGTTCTTTTGAAGTTTTTCTTTCCAATTTAAAAATATTTTCTCAACGATCATGTTGTAGTTTGTAAGTATGACTGTACTAATGGGCCTTAGATTTTTAAAAATTAAAAATCGAATTTCTCTACTTGCCAATACCATGGACTCTGAAATTGGATACGATTCCAAGTGTCATTGTTGACATAATTATAGTGGACAACAATCAAACAGTACAATTATTCCTGTGTTTAGAAAAATTACGTCGACAACGTCATTGCCGTTTAATTAATGTTACAAAAATTATGAGCGTCGTACATTTAAATGCGTATACCTCTGCAAATCGCTCTAGAGCAAACTTTTTTGTGATAGGCCGAATATTATCCAATTACTTCTCCCGCCTTGGGCGAGGCGAGAGGTAGTCTCAGACTCTCAGTGAGTAAAAACCACCCCGGTTCTACTCCTGCTTTTCGAACCGGAGCCCCGGTGACCCGCTTGGCAGTCCGTAGAATAAACATTTGCAGTAATGTGTTATATACGAAATAATAGTACGCACTTCACCAATATACTATGAATATATTACAAAGTCATAAAATTTTGTATGATGCATCATCGAGTATTAAATATTTATGAATTATTTTGCAATCACTTATCCAAATATAGCTTCAGACAAATGAAACTAAAGATTTATTTCAAGGATCGCTATTGTATAAATATGATATATTGTATATAAAACCTTAAGTCTAAGCTTTATTTAGCAATTGTAATTTTGAAATTAGTATTCGAATATATATTTTATATATTGCCGGTATATAGCATTTGAAATCAATATTTTTATTTTTATAATTTGACGATACGTACGTGACTTAAAAATATTATTTAAATAAAGATTTTCAACGTTAGTTCTACGTATAGAAATTTTCTATTAAAAGCCTAAATAGAAATTTTCTATTTTATTAGTCAGCTTTTACTTTTATTACAATTCAAACGAAATATATTTTTTTTACTGCAAATGTATTACAAAGTACTACTACTACACGTCAATCTTAAATTTTAACTAACTCGAAGCTGCAACTAAAACTTCGCTACTAAGTATGATGACTACAGATATAAGGTGTATATTTAGGGGCAATAACTGCATGACAAATTGACAATAAAAGTTTATATAACTAAATAAATAAACAACATTTCTATATACTGTGTTCTATTCAGTCTTAGGTACCAATTTTCTTACCACAATACCAAGAATCTCACAGAACAGGTTCAATTCTCAGTCAAGGTTTACTAAAATCTATCAAACGAAAGTTATCACCAATTAATTTCACACATAACAAGAAAATTTACATATAAACTGTCTATTATTATCCGGTGCTAGGTCAACTGCACATCAAAATACCCTAACACTCACTTTCTTTAAATAATTTTCAACCTTAATCACTTTGGCTTAGAGTTGAAACTATTGAAAGTTTAGTATAGGTCGCGATTTGCTCGTAGTGCCACTTTCTTTAAACGATATTCAACCATAATTCTTACTGTTTAGAGTTGAAAAATTAATAAACGTGTCGTGTCGTGAGATGCTCGTGCGCCGTCAAAACAAACAATATCTGTCAATGAATTCGTCATACGGAAAGCGAAAGTGTTATTCTTATGTATGAGTGTGTGTCATACAACATGTGTGATTTGGCATATTGACGTCTTGCGGTTTATGAGATGTGTTTAGTATTTAACTTATTCGTGTTAAATAATTATCGACAAAATATAGAATGAAATTGAAATCTGACATTTTTTGTATGGTATTCTTTCGATAAAATTTTCTAGTGTTAGAAAAATCAGCATTTAATCAACAAGAATAATTCTATGCCATTTGACTAAAAGTATATGTAGGTTTCGATCGGTACTTTATTAGGCTTAATATTCCTTTTAGAAGTCAATCATACTACAAATAAATTATGTTATACACATTTGTATACAATCCAGAAAAGTAATCCTATTTGAGTATAATTCAATCTCGTATACTAACTAAATTACCTCCCCGCCATAGAGATAAATAATTAATTTTAATTAAAATTGCAACCACCATCAATGTGCACAATGCATTATATCTTGACACTTGTCTATTTTGAAAAGTTATGAAATAATGTATAATGTTGTAACAGCGCGATTATCATTTAATTATAAATGTAAGAATTGTATTCAGTTAATTATAATTACATTTAGTCTCACACTAATTTATCAAGATCTTACTCACGGGTAAAGTTCCTATTTATGAAATACAACATTCAGCCTATTGCCATCAGATGGGGCCCAGTAGGGCTGATGCCTAATTCTAAGCTGCAGACCTATCAGGTTTACCGGGGCTCCGGCTCGACAAGCAGGAGTAGGAACGGGGTGGTTTTTAGTCAGTAAGAGTCTGACACTCCCTCTCGCCTCGCCCTGGCAAGAGAAGTCATTGGATGATTTTCCACCCTTAAAAAAAGCCTATTGCCACATACCAGTCACAACACAAACTATGTCTCATCAATAATAAATTTTCCAGAAAGCCTAAAATCCTTAAAGATTACTTTGGTCGGATTCGGGAATCTAATTAAAGACCCGTTACATTAGCTGTTCCATTTGCGACCACCCAACCAATAAAGTAGTCAACATACATAAGACTTTATTATTAAGGTATAAGAGTTGAAAATCTATTAAAAGCAACAAAACTGGACATAAAAAGTACCTATAACATACATACCTAGTAAACTAATAATATCTAATTAATTTGTAGACCACGTTTCGCACTTGGCCTTATTATAAAATCTGGTGTGAAAAAAATGAAAAATTCACACAAAAATTGTGGTTTTATTAGTCACGTTTTTTATCAGATTGTTGCATTATTTCGTAACGAGAAACAACAGTTTTGCGATATGTAAGTAGGTGTGGGGCTGCTTTTGTTTTAGACATGAGAATCTTGTAACTAGTTGGAAGTTCTTAAAGCTAAGAATTCACAGGTATTCGCAAACGGCATTTAGTTTTAAATGACCATTCTTATGCTTTTGGTGACTTTTCTGTTGCCTTTACTTAAAGCGTTTGGTACTTTAAATAATATTTTACAAATGTCTATTAAAATAATCGTCAAGTACAACTTCAACTACAATCTAAGAAGACTGGAAACTTGAAAGATTCGTTTGAAAAGAAAATGATTCAATATTTACTCTTATAGCCTTAGAGTTTAGAATAGAACTTTTATGGGAGAAATAGGTCCACATTGAGTATGCAATTTTAGTTTTAGACACATTACACAAATATGTTAGAAATGTACTATATACAATACAATCAGAAACATCGTTTTACACTAAAAGGAACAAAACAACCGTTTACCAAAAAAACAAACAACTACATAAAAACGAAACAACAGTTACAAAACAGTTATTAACCGATCAGCAAAGACGAACTGGCTATAAAGCGCGTACAATACTGTTATTACGCAGATTGTCTACAACAACGTGGTCTCAACTAAAAACAGTTATTTCTACTATTGCAAATTTCATGGTTTTGCGGCGTGTGGTCACAATGAACATGGTTAATAACAATAACTTGGGGAACATAGGGACCTTACGTAATCTTACGTGGCTAGACTTTCAGGTCTAAGGCCTTGTTTACGGAGACGCGGGGCGATGATTGACTGCACGGTTAGTGCGGTGGCTGGGCAACTGCCTGCCGCGCTACGGACACGGACGCACGGAGCAACCCTTTGTGTGATCCACAAATTGTTGTTTCGAGTCTGGGTGTCATGTGTATGTGAACTTGTATGTTTGTAAACGCACCCACGACATAGGAGAAAATCCTAGTGTGAGGCCACGTTTTTTTAAATGAATAAAATAAGAATTAATGTAGAAGATGTGCATCTGTCGTACATTGCTCATCTATACTTCTATTCTATAATATTTAATGCCTTTCTGTTTGTTTAAACACACTAATCTCCAGAACTACTGGTTCGAATTTAAGAGAAAGGCTATGAGCTATAAAAAAATCACGCTTTAATCAATAGAAGCCAAGCAGCATGTCAAACCGTGTGAGAGTAGCTAGTTGTTCATATTATGCATAAGTTTAAGCGAGTGATAACTCTATGCACTGCGAAAATATAGGTAAGACGGACTCCCAACGTACCGCGTCTCCGTATCCGAAGCCTAAAGGATCAAGCTTTGCTAGTTAATTCTCCATGGTTTACTTGCCTACATTTTTATTAGTTATGCTTATGCCTATGATGTATTTCCGAAATTGTGTAACAGTTTTTGTCTTCTTTAAGTCAGAGTTAGGTTAGTATGCTAATGTTTAGCTTCGGTTTTGTTTGAACGTGTTACAACATTGCCGGAGTATTGGCAATAGGCTTGTAAACTATTGGCATGGGACTTATAATAGGTATAATTCCTGTGAAAAAAACACAAGTATTAGAATATGTATTCGACTGCACGGTTGGCGCAGTGGTCGGTTGCCTGGCTGCTGTGCAACGTGTCACGGGTTCGATTCTCGAGCCGGCCTAAAATGAAAATGTCATTTTGTGAGTAAAATGACCATTATCAGCCTGGAGTCAAGAAATTCGGCAGTGTTTCACCCCTGAGCTTCGGAAAGCACGTAAAGCCGTTGGTTCTGCGCCTGGCATCTCTCCGGTCGTGTCAGTCTGCCGTCCCATCGGGTTCAGAGAGTGAGGGAACAGAGAGTGCACCTGTATTTGCGCAAACACTTGTGCACTATACTATCTCCTGCATAGTTAGAAAGACCGGCCACCATGATCAAAATCAATCAAGAGATTTGTATTTTTATTTTAACCTAACTCTTCTAATTAATAAGAGTTTATTCCAATGATGACTACCTACACAAAAGTAATAAGTAAGCTCCTTTATAAACATACCTAATAAAATGTATATATTAAGAGACCTGTCTATATATAAACAATAATTACACTGCAAAGCAGTTTGTACACACGTATCGGTTTTCAGATCCGTTTATTTATTTAGGATGCACTTAGGTAGTTAACCTTTTAACAGAATTTTAAGAAAATATTCGTCTCTCATTATTTTGTGCTACTACCAATTAACATAAATATTATCATAATACCTATCATATTATGCCAAACTGAATTAAATTTAGATGCTAATTAGTTATTGATAACAATCAATGAAATCGATTAACCAACATATACCTAATTTGCTACTTTTCAATATTCATTAAAGATAGGAAAAAATGTTGCAGAAAATAAATCGTAACTAGAACATTTTTGATAATAAAATTTTAAAAAATATAACTTAATTAACTGTTGCAACGTCACGCCTTTTATCTCCGAAGGGATAGGCAGAGGTGCACATTGCGGCAAATTAAATATCTATTAAATAAAATATCACCATTAATAATAAAATTTAATTAACCATGTATGATCTGTAGAAATGGGCAATAGATGCGTTTACATAGAAACCTAGATACAGGTTTCTACACAAACGCAGTTTAAGCAAGAATTACTTAATTTGCGGAACGAATCGATAAGTTTTTGCCAAATATTCAGAAATATCTTCTCTTTGTAAAAAATATACTTCGCGGTCTACTGCTTTTTTATACACTCATTTGATAAGTTTCTACAAGGTTTCATGAAGTTTCTATATCTAGATAAGTTGAAAGTACGATAAACAAAAAAATTCTATCTTCACAATATTTTGTTATTTAACTAGACTAGACTTTTTGGGTAAATATGAATTTGACATAATAAGCTTTGACAGAAAAAAATTGTCTAATGTCGCAGCTGCGAACTACCTAGCGGGTTTACCGGGGCTCCGGCTTAAAAATCAGGAGTAGGAACGGGGTGGTTTTTAGTCAGTAAGAGTCTGACACTCCCTCTCGCCTTCCCTAGGGTGAGAGAAGTCATTGGATGATTTTCTCCCCTTAAAAAAAGACATGAGCCCACTTATTTGTTCACATACTTAAGTGTTCTTATCATTTGCTCGATCAGCGATCTTTTAAAACTAGTTGAAAGTACGATAAACAAAAAAATATATAAAACCACATTCTTTACCATCAACATATTAATAGGTATTGTGCAACTTGGATACATTAATGATACAAGATATTATAAATAGTGATTAGTGCATTCATTATCCTAGGTATTTTCAAGTTTTATTCTTTTTAACAAATTATATTTTTTTTGCATCGTTTGATAAACACGTAGATACTAATTGATTCAAAATGATACGTATCGTTTTGTTTTAATTTTAATAACTGCTTGCCTTCAAGGTAAAGCTATGTCTAAATATCATTTTAATAGAAAATCTTGAAATATACATAATATCATGTATAATTATATAATTATGTGATGGGCATCACATCCTGTCTATGCAAAATATATAAGAATAAGGTCAAATAAGTTACCGTTTAAAAAGCACTTATTAAATATCAAACAAATTATAAATAATAGTGCCTATCTGTCGGTCTATTGTTTTTTAGTGAAGCTGTTTATTCAACACGCAGATTTAAAAAAAAACTCTGACCCACCTTACAAATTCTCCTTTGTCGTGGATGCGTTTACAAACATACAAGTTCACATACACATCACACCCAGACCCGAAACAACAATTTGTGGATCACACAAAGAGATGTCTTATATGCCCAGTTAGATGTCTATTGTGTATCTATCTTTCATTCAAAGAGCTACATCTTAACTTAAAGGTCCACCATCTTATCATTAACCACAAACTATTACCAACCTGATGCTTAAACAAAATAACAGTGGCAGTTACATTAAATTATATGTTACAAGCAATCAGTATAGTCTTCAGAAACCACTCCTAAAGTCTTTGGTTTCTGAACGACCCGTAGTTGTGAAAGAACACTCAATCTGTTGACTGTATAGAGCAACTTTGTAGTGCCTTTTGAAACAATACGAGTAGTTCTGTGATATCTTCATGTACAATATATGTATAAACAAATAAATGTATGAATGTATAAAAAGACGCTTTTTTAATTCGTGAATGAAATGCAACACCCAACTTTCAATGTGTAGTTTAAGTATAATGTTTAAAAATCTAAAGAAAGTACTGAGACGCGGGACCTGTATAATTTTACTCAGTGGTCGCCTCCACGATCAATAAGGCAGGATAATAAATTGTATTATAATTGTATTATAACATTTTGCTACAAAATCGTACGTCACTTTGTCATGAAACATTACATTTAAATAGTAGTGAAATACTGACAAACCAAGTAACATGATATGGTGTTGTCATGTCGTGCTAAACTGTTTGACATTGTAGCAACAACTCTCCTATGTTACTCAGTCAATATTGTCAAAGAAATGCAACACTACTGCCCTTTAATTGGTCAATATTGTTACTGGCTTTTACACGATGTATTTACTCTGCGTTAGACAGTTTTATACCTTTATTTTGTTAGCAAATTATGATAAAGTTCATCTTTTTCAAACACTAAGTAAGTAAGCAGATCAAATGTTAAAGGTCTTAATAAATGAATAAATACGTCATAAAAATTACATCCTAACCTTTACACATTATAATTACCGACTAATTATGAGCACACACAGTCAAAAATTTTACAACTCATACAACAAAAGACCTATAACAATTACAAAACATCATAAGTACCTTTCCGTTGCTCATATAAAATGAACTCTGTCAACAGGTGACATTTTACGCAATATTTACATAAATTAATACGTTTGGTGCGTGCGTCAACATGGGTCATTTTGCAATAGCACACTAGACACTTACAAAATTCATCTGTAATGCTTCTGAGCGATGGCAAACAAAGTAGGCAAATACTATATGTTCACAGCAATCAGCTACCGAGGACAATTGTCAAAGGATTTCGTTGAACGTTGACATAAGAAATTAATGAATATGTCATAGATATATTATGTTTCGTCTCACGAGACTGTGACTTGAATACGCATGTTGGACAAACATTCAAGACAATTTACATTTTGTCTACAGTTTGTCATACATTATATAAACCACAAGACGTCCTCTACTGAACATGGGTTGTCCAATGACTTCATTTGGAAACTACATCCTGATTCTAGTTTTACAAAATTTTACAGAATTGTAACATTTTTCCAAACTGACCCATTAATTAAATTCATTAAATAGATTATTATCATTAAATAAATCAGTAAAAAAATTAAATAGGAAGTTTCATTCAAAATTCATCTCTAAATATTTTGCAACAAACAAGAAATTCGAAATTCTAAAATTGTAGCCTGTTGTTTTAAGGCCTATAAGCCTTCCTCGATAAATGGACTATCCAACACAAATAGACTTCCACTATTAAATACCACTATTTCCGGAGATTAGCGAGTTGAAACAAACTCTTTAAAGTCAAAGTCAAATTATTTATTCCAAATAAAGAAATAAACAATAGTCCGTCAATGAAGCTTGGTACTCCTTAAGTTAGTATAGATCGATGTTTTACATAACAAACAAAATATTGCAACTTAACATCTCAGTAAAATCCCTTTACTATTAAGCAAGATGTACCAAAATATTCTTACATAGATTTCAGGGTAAGTCATTGAGATAATGATGTGTAAAAAGGTAAGACAATGATTGTCACAGCGATGACGTTTTTATAGAGACCTATTGTTTTAATAATCATGGGCTTTTTATCTTAAGTACGTAGTATTAGATGATAGATTCTTTGTTGATTATTAATATTACTTTTCATTAAGGTCGCTGCGTGTTCAAATGTTGTTAAGGCGACTAATGCCTCGGCTAAATTTAAAGAAACCTTTAAGCTAAGATAGGTGACTTTTACATCATTTTGTTTTGACCAACCTAAATGACAAATAACAGTACAAGTAAGTGACAGTTTGGAGGTTACTCTAGTAAAAATTACCATAATTGTTATAAAAAAAGGTTGTTATAAAAATTTGATTGCTGAGTTTGAATGTTTTACATTTCTTTTTTATTCGATATAAACTAATGCTGTACTCTATTGTAAAAAAGGCGAGACGTTGCATAATGTCGGTAGGTATATTTTGATTCTACACTGTGGAAAAAAAACTATAATAATAGTATGTATTTAGTTAAAAAAACTCATTAATACACAATCAGACCAATATATTAATCCAATTAAATCTACGAATTATTTTAAAACTGAATGTCAAATTATGAACTTTATCAATTATAAAGGTATTAAAATATTCAAACATTCTAATCTATTTTAAAATTAATTAAAATTAAGATCACGTGTTATCTTACACGTGTTTTTGTGTCGTCTTTGCCGATCTGATTATACATGTATGTATAATAATATTTTAAATTCAGAACAATATTATCTTTAAATTTTTTTTAGGTTTTTTTTTACTTGACGATACAACTACTGTTATCGGTTAGACCGTAAGCTTTTTCATCATATTAAAAGTTTATTATAAATATGAATTTATTTTCAAAAATAATAATACAGTTATTTATTGAATTTTATATGGGTAAATGTACATTATACATATTTTTATCGGTCCAATTGACATTAAATATTGTACGCATATTACTTAAAATGTATGTAACCTAGGCTACTTAAATGTGTACAATAAAGCATATATAGGTAAATAAATATAACAAGATAATAATATTATACAATGCACCTGCCAAACTGCATATACATAAGTATATTTGTTTATGTCCAATGAATATTCAAACACATTAAGATCATACAGATACATAATTCGTAAATATACATACATATGTGTCGGTATGTCTGTCAACCCATCTTCACTTCGAGTCAAAACTTTGAATAATTAATAAACATATCATCGCCGTATGTAAATTGTTGACCTTTTATTTAATTTCAAGAAGTCTATATCCGTTAGGTTTTTGTAGGTAAATAATTTAATGATATATGGACTGAAATGTAAATGGTTCTGTACTCCAAAAGAAATACCTACGTAATTTTTTATTAAGTCGTTGGGGTTAACACCTAGGTTAGGATGCTTTTTCACCAGGGATGTGCTATGCTACATTGCTGTGGATGCGTTTGGCTTCCACCAATTACAATCATTGGTATACATAGCTTAACATTAGTGGAAACGGACTCAGTTAAGCTTAGCTATTACATCTTCATAACATACCTACATAGCACATCTCTGGTAGAAAAGCATGTATTGTTACTAGCCATAGAAAATGTTGAGCCATGAGTATACATTAGGTCCTAGTTAACTTAACCACCTAAACCTTACACGTGGAAACACAGACAAATGTAATACAGAACCCTAACAAATCTAGTCGGAGATGAGTCGATTGGCAACAACTTAGCGCTAAATGCACTAAAAATAATATGGTGGTCACGGTCATAAAGTTCCGCCAGGCAAGGTCAGTATGCGACACTTGAGATTGGATCTCAGACATTAAGATTCATTTGAATCTATTTTTTTTAATAAATAGTCAAGTTTTGGTAGTGGTTTTAAGCGATGGTCAAGTTACATTTAAATATTTTTAGGGTTTCCCGTGGTCTTTGCATAAACTTATGAGAGACTTTAAATAATACTCTCCATAGAAAACAAATTCATTTTTAAGAAACATTAAACATAATAAACGCCTGTGTAAAGCGCCCTTAGTAACATCTCAAGCAAAAATTATCTCACATTAACACACCTCTTTTTATAACTAAAAAAATACTGGCATAAACACAAAATCAACACAATCAAATATAGAACACGGCTAAAAACAAATTAAAAAAAATAGAAACGATACAATTAAACTTTATGTCAAATTCAAAATTCGAATAATAAACGAAATATTTTTTTTTTGTTCCATCTCATAATTTATTAATGAAACGTGTTTCCACGCCTAGTTTTTAGAATTGAGCCTCTGTGGTTGCCACATACAAATTGCCTAATTGATAATATCCATGTTCATGAATTTTGATATTTATCTTGCAAAATTTCGTATGAAATCACCATTGTAGAGAAATAGAATTGACATGTGAACAAAGTTAGTGGCAATTAAATAATATTGAATAGTTAAAAGTCAATTACTAATCGAATAATGGTTAAAGTGTTCGTTAATGTGCTTGGGCATGTACACAATATGATTAAACTTTGAACCGACGTATTGTTATGAGGAGATTGGTAATAAAATATATTTATGAACAAATTTAGTATTGTGACATGACATGTGATGATATTGAATTATTAAAGATGTTATTTATTTGTCAGCAGCGAGTTTATTGTTTCAGGGAGTTAACTTTTTCTGTCGCCTTCTCCGATAATGTATTCATCATTCGACATTAAATTAAACTTCTTTCGAATATGCCATCTTCTCTTAACTCGTCTACCACCCCTAAAATTATACCTACTTTACAAATTCACGATATTTATACCTTTCCGCCTAAAGATTTTTTATGATACCCGGAATTTTATTATTAAGATTAAATTTTACTCCTCATGGGTACTTTGAGACCACAACCAAGAAATTTACTTTTGGCATATTAATGGAATTACGAACTCTTAGTTACATCCGTGAAACTAATGATCTGGCCAATTAGCAACATTAATGAAGGTGCTAAAATAACATCACCAAAATCACATTAAATTTAGGTAAAAAACCTTGACATGTTACCTTATTAAAGGTGATAGCAATAAAAACATCACCCTGTTTATAATTTATTGACACTGCGAAATAATGATTGGCATTTACGATGATGAGTTCCGAAATTTCGGAATTTTCGGCATAAATTTACGAGGTTACGACTTTCCGAATGTCTACCGATTCAACTTTAACCTATAGTTGGGCATATCATTTGTTTGTTGGTCTCTATACCGAATATTTGAGTTGACAACATTGGATTTGCATAATTTATTATGTAAATTGTGTATTAATACGGCCACACCTATTGGATTTGCCTATCACGTGTCTTTAAACGTTCTTGGCCTAAGATCCATTCATTCACTGTTAGATCAAATATTTATTATAAGTAAACTAGATCGAATGTTGAACTCAGTACGTACGTATACTTATTTAAAAGAAAAAAGATTATATAAAGCTTTAAGACTTTGACTGCCAACAAAAAATTGTTGAAGGCAAATCCTCCGCTAGCGCCGGTCACTTTTGCACCCCATGGCGTTTAATGTGTTAAAATATAAAGTAGGTCATAATTAAAACATATCAAATTGTACTAAGCAAGACACATACCGCTGGCATTACTGCTGATTCCCGTAACGAAACCATAAGCCTTAATCACGACTACTTCTATAACTACCATACTTAAACTATTCCTTACCAACAATTTTATTCCGAAAACAATTGCTAAGAACAGGGTTAAGTAACCATTAACCGACTCTGAGTACGATAGTAAATGAAACAGGAAAACATAGAATTATGGGAAATGCTAAACGGAATGATGATTCTCATAAATAGATGTCCGGAGACGAACGATCGCAGTCGATCACGACTATTCACGACAGAGAAAGTACTCTCATGAGAATTTGTACGTCCCATTGTCTCTTTGTTACGTATTACGGCATAGCTATAGACTTGTATTGTTTAAGCATTGTATGCTTTATTAAGAAGACATAAGATACCTATATAATGGCATTGTTTATTGCAGTAGTATTAGTTAATCGGAATGAGGTCAAGTGCAATACTTATGAACATTTTTCAACGATCCCAGTACAGCTATATCATACATTGTTCAATTAGTATCAGATCCGGTTTAGTAGATTTGACGAAATATGACTATAAGTTCAACTTGCAGTGCTCATAAGGACTGCAGCTTCATAGGATGAGGGACTCATAATATAATCCGTACCTTTGACTAGATTGTCTCTGATTGGTCAGCTCCAATGAACCAAGCAATCAGAGCGCCGAACGCGCTCTCGTTTCGATCTCGTTCATGTAAAACAAACTCGTATTAAGGGTACTGAGCGCCATACAATTAACAGTGTATTTCGGTGAAAAAACTTGCTGTCGTAAAAGGGGTGTTACATTGCATATGTTTATAAGCACCTCTGGCTCACTCTTCGGGGATTAAGGGTATGTCAGGATACCCACAGTTAAGTCAAACTTATTTGCGACCATTTAATAGAATCAAGCAACATCTATTATTCCATACAAAATCACGGTAACACATAAATCCAAATAAGACAAGGCAGTTCACACTATGAACTTATTTATGCACACAGCAGGTCAACATACTCCAATATGTCAATTTTACTATTCAATTTTGGACTTTATACGAAAACCAATAACGTTGAAAATCTAATATAAAGAAAAGAGTAGGTTGAAATGCCGTTTCTACGCATATTCTCACAAGTTGTCGTCTCGAGTTCTATTTCCACTGCAATATTCATTTGCATACGTAAATTTATTGCGGTGCGTTACTTTTGTGTGAAATTTCATGTTGAAATCCGAAGTGTTGCTTATTGTATTGATTGCTTAGTCGTTTCTATGGAAAATTAAATGAGGTATATAGAGAAAAAATAACTAAGAAAAGCTTTAAAATATTATTTAAGTAACGACATTTTTATGTATAAGGTTTGAAGAATGTGTCAAGCTGCTTGCTGATTTTCATTTCATTAGGTTTATTTTGCTAACCTCGTTTTGTTTAGGTGAAATTTAGCAATTCGAATTTTACCCCTTCCTAACGTCAGATTGATCTGATATTTGGTACACACTCGTAATTTTGAAGACCATATATATGTATCATATGTATACCGTTTAACATAAACAATATTTTTATGTATTACTTGAGTTTGCTAAATAAACTAATAAATGTTCTTTTCTTTTGTTACAGGTAAGTTCATATCCGCAAATAATTATCAACAACCAGTCACAGTTAACTGCTATAATCTCCACACCTGTCAGGCGCCTGGAAATCGCAGTAGTAAAAGGTTCAGGTTTGTAAGCGAACGTAGATGCCCAGTTTTAGTCAAATATGTTGGTCTCTTACTACACCCACGTGAAGAAAAGAAGTAGTTACAACTCTACCACTGCTTGGTTATTCTGTAAGTGTCAATTTGAAACAATTGAAGTGAGCTCGATCGCATTCCCGCCCGTCATTGGTCGAGATTATTCTCACAACCAATGACATGACGGACCGGGATCGAGTTCACTTTTATCTTTCAAATTACTGAAAGTTACAGCCTATCTGTTCTCTATAACCGATTCGAATAAGAAACACTATGAGATGCTTCATAATGATAATATTTAAAATATAAAAAAACAATTGATCCTCTATACAATTTGGTACAGAGCAACCTTGCTCATACATTTGCAAACAATACTACAATGTTATGATAACCGTAATAATAATTTGTTTGAAATTTTCTTCATAATATTTATAGAAAGTGCCTATAGTATGTTTATGATAAGAGTGCAATTTTATTTACAAACTAATTTTGGCTCAGCGTAGCGCGTGCCAAAACAATCTTGTACTATAAACTAAAAACATAGTTGTACTATTTCTTAACAAAAAATCATCAATATCTCTACGGTTTTATGTTTGTTTGTATCGTCATTGGATTAAATGAAGGTTTCTTTTATAATTTACTTAAAGATTTTAATTTAACCATTTTAACTTACGAAACTATTTACTACCTATCCATCTTGATGGACTATAAAACATTTCAATACATTTAGATATTATTATTTTACTTAATAGACAAGTACGTTGCTTACTTCAATAACATTAGTTTATGGGTTTCTTACTTAGAATCGACTATAACCAGTAAATATCTTAACAAATCTTTCTTGTATCAAGAGAGGAAAGGTGAACGACCGCGTAGATATACGTACATACATACATACATAGATACACGCATAATTACATGCAGTCACTTGCAATTAAATTTCGAAGTACAGTCAGCAAAGTTACTTGTTACCTATGCAAGTAAGAAAATAAACATTCATTCAGTATAGCTTTCTATTATACCGATCAATGATTAAAAAGAATTTGCTTAGGTAAGAGGCACATGTTTTACTAAATCAGAGCAATTTACTACTATTTCTTAACGCACGCAACGTCACGCCTTTTATACCCGAAGGGGTAGATAGGGAAAGGGCCTGCACATGACTTTTTCTACATTAATGCCCTATTTTGCTCTTAATACTACTATTTAGATACAGTCTTTATTTTTTAACTGTAAGTATACCAAATGACTTGGCTGATTGTACTTCAAAATTTAATTACTTGAAGTAACTGACTGCACGGTATACATAACTATTACATAGCTGACATAACATAGGCAGTATAATAATTATGTACTGTAAGATAACACAACTTTTCCCTTTTATAATGGCCCATTAGGTGCCTTCATTTGGTAGTCTTCACTAGTGTTATGCTACAAGTCACTAGTCATGTTATACATTGTGCCTATTATCATATATCGGAGACGCTTTTTACATATTTTTAGTATATTACCTTGTAAATCGCGGAAACAATAGTAAATATTTTTAAAAGTCTTTTCATTGCGGTTTAGAAATCGCAGTTTTAAGTTCAGGTTTATAAGAAAAGCGCTTTTGGCCAGCATCTATAGTGTGTAGTCCCTTACTGGGTTTATGTTTCTCACGGTAAAGTTTGAGATAATAACATGTACGGTATTCTATTCTGTTATCTTCACACAATGCGAAAGTATCCAAAAAATCGACGACGGTATTTCTGAACCGTTACGACCTTCAAACGTTCAAGAAAAGAGCGTATTTCTTTTTAAAAGGCTGGCAACGCCTCTGATTTGTCTGGTGTTGCGAGTGTCCATGGGCGACGCTGATCGCTTACCATTAGGTGACCCATCCGCTCGTTTGCCATCTACTCCATAAAAAAGTTGAACATAATATGTTTGAAGCAAAGATAGCTAACTATACAATTTAGAATAACATATACGGCACTGTAAAGGCATTGGCAGAAGCTAATACAAAAATATTTATCAACCTTACATAACACTTGATGGATTGACGTTGACAATCAATACCATTGTGCTCACCATAGGCTCAATAGGACCATCTCTCTAAATAAAACTTTCCAATTTGACATTTCGATCAAATACGCAATATATCGTTGTTGGATTATCTCTATGATAAACCACTTTGACAGTATTGTTTGTATGTCATGCATGAATTGGATCTGATTGTTAAAAAGTGTGGCAAACAATTCAATGTATCGATATATCATTATTCAATTGTTCGTAAAAGATAATATTAGAGAGTAAGTCCTAATTTGAGATTATTTCCCTAAAAATATGAATGAACAAAATGATGAAGATAACAAAGAAAATAAGTAGTCATTTTTGTTCAGTAAACGTTAACGTTAAGTAAAAGATAACCCTTTGCTCAAATAACCAGAATACTTGAATCCAAAATTTAAAATAACAATTACAATTACTCAAACTGTGATTTATCCATTTGCGAAATTGCATCAAAATCTACCCAGCAGTTTTTGCGTATAAACATCCATTCGTCTTCACAAACTTTCACGTTAATTATAAAATAATGCCTAAACAACTTTCATTAAACACAATAATAAAAGCCAGTATACATATATATATTACGACTTACATATAACGAAACAACTTATAATTATAGACTATTTTACATAATGACGTTATTAATTATATATTCAAGACATTACATATACCACATAAACAGACAATATCCTTTATCATCTCCTATAAAATTTATGGCAAAAAAATGCCTACTTTTTACAACATTGGACAAGTATAACCACTTTTTTGTGTTAAAAAAAATAAACACGTGAATTTAAATTAACCAGTTTTTAATCACGTTTTTAAAATGGTGTAAGATCCTATAAAATAAGTAAAATATATTTGGATAGTAACATGTAATAATGAGCTAGTCTTTTACTTGGAAAAGTTGAGAAAGAATTCTCAGAATAGGGTTTCCATTGTCTGCGTAAATTATAGGTAAATAATTTTATTAAACCGTCGGTAAAGGGCGCCTTAGACGGACATATATCGATCAGATTGGCGACATATTAAAGGAGGGCTAAATTAAAAGTACCCTTAACCGACGACCATGCATAAACTAAACTAAAGACTGATGACTGTTGATGAAGCGAGAGAAGTATTTAAAATTCATAGCAATTGGCATTCCAATGTCTCTGCCTACCCCCATGGGAGACAGGCGTACGTAGCGCGTTATTTGTGAACACTGAAAAACCATTAAACAGATTGTGAACATTGAAAATGAATTGTGTCATGCAAAATTGTACCACCCAAAGCGAAAATAGCTAACAAAAACAAAATACATAAATACCTATATAATGTGAAATCATTCAAGTTTACTTACATCTAATGCTCCTCTTTATAAACTAAAACATGGCACTAATTATCCGGAATCGCATTAAAATAATACCGGAAAAATAAACACAGACATGAAACCACAAATGAAATCGTGAACCTTCTTAATTACATAACTATCCGTAATGACAGAGCTTTCTGATTGGCGGGTCAACTTTGACGGACCAATCACAGACGACAGCATACAAAACTCTCCCGAACTATCAGTTATTTTATTGGAATTTTAACTTTATCTTTTGTGATATAAAGCTAATAATCTATTGAAGAATATATTGGTAGTAATTACGGTACATAGATTGCAGTCTTGTATCGTGATTCACCTGAACAGCTGTCAGATATGGCATTTAACATTTTTTATAGTGAAACAAGTGCTTGTAAGAACACCTAACATTTGAGTCATAATGTTCTGTGTGGTAATACTGACTTACTGATGAGTGTGGGAATTGCATTTTGGACAACTGATTTCTGCAATTTCGTTGCGAAATCAATGAAGATTTTCTTGTTATTGCTATCGTTTTGTGATATTTATATTTATGTTTTTATGCGAGCCTGATATGTTTTAGTTAAATTTTGAGTTGTATACTATTAGTCAGTCAGAATTTTCAGTAAAAATTAAGAGTAAAATCGTGAGTTTTCCTTCAAAACTGAAATGTTTTTTTTTCTGGAGGATCTTCGTGGACACAGATTACGTATACTATTAACGTTTTCATTTTTAGACATTAGACAGATTCCTTAAATAATTACAAAAACTAAGATGACAGGACCTAAATTTTATAAAAACTATCGTGCGACATATGTAGTTAACTAAAGATCACGGTTTACTCGCGAAAATTAATGGAGAAAAGCTCTACTAGTTTCGAGTCACAGAGAAGAAAGAAAGAAGAACAGTTTATTTGCACCGTAACAAAAATAATTAACAGAAATAAACAAAATAAAATAAAGGTGTACACGGCGCAAAAAGGCCAGTGCTCAGCTAAAATGCCGTGACCCAGAGGAACTCTTCATCATGAGCAGCGGTACCATGCGCAGACGCGGCGACGTCGCGCAACATACTAGTAGAGTATTTCTTCATTAATTTACTTGGGTAAACCGTGATCATTAGATAACTGAATAGGTTGTTCAAATAGTGGAAATTATTCTTAGAACATGACAAATATAAATTGATTATCTATATAACAATCATAAAGTATTTAAACCATTTTAATTGATATCGGTTACACATCATAATAAACATATTTTACTATATAGACAGGTCATGTACACCTGTGCCGGATCTTTCTATGACAATATATCGTGACGTCATTTTACTTTAAACGATCATTGGTCAAGTTGTCAAGGAGGTTTATCTTTTTTTTTCTCTTGTAAATGTAATCTGGCCATTCGATCGCTTAGTAAACCGCCGATCAATTTTGATGTAAAAAAAAAATGATATAGTACCTTTTATAGCTATAAAAGTTGTTAATTTAATTTATTCGAATTGTGTTTAAATATGGCCAGTATTAGTTGGGTGGCAACAACGTATTTTATTATTGTTATTGAAGCTGTTTCAAGCACAAGTATTCCACTGGTAGATTAATAAAAATAGTTGGTCGAAAAGAAATAGGATTTTTTTAATTTTTCTGTGATTTTATAATTGCTACATATTTCAAATTAATGGACTTATTTACAAACGAAAGTCAAATTAAAATGAAACTAGTCCTATTAAAAAAGTTGACAAACTTGTTATTTTTTTGGCATAAAATATCGTTTTTTTTTAATTAAATCAAAAAGATGTTCAAACACGTATTTTTTGTTACAATGTTTTGACGTAATCGTAACATTTTATATTTATATTGATGATAATTTGATCGTGTTATTATCATAATTAATGAATTCAAGCCTAAAATGTTAAGGTTAATTATGCGGTTAGCATAAAAATAGACACGTTGATATTTATATGAATTTTGTTCAAAAAGAGGTTAATATATATTTTAACTAAAAAAAGTAGGCTGCGTGACGTCGCCGCGTCTTTTATTCATGATGAAGAGTCCCTCTGTGATTCGAAACTAGTTGAGCTTCTCTCTTCTCGGAAACTACTAAACCGTTTATAAAAACATTCGTCATAAATGGAATGGATAGAATAAAAACCTAAGTTTAGTCCTACTTTTCTAAGTATATTTCATTTGATTATAATTTTATCGGATCGTGGGAGTATCTCAAGTCATTTTGGACGTATTAGTTTCTATTTATGTTATTAGTTAGCGAATCAACAATTACGCCTTAAGGCAGGTTAGTTCGATCAGTATGGACATCAGTAATTATGGAACCATAACAAATTGTCTATATTGCCATCCTAGGAACCAATTTAATAACATAGAACTAGGTTCCCTTTATATAACGATTGTTTCGTAATAATAATAGATTTTTTGATGTTGAAATAGTCAATAGTGGTCAAATTGTAAACTTTGTGTGTGTTGTAAATATATGCTTGATTGTGTGGATAATTAAGAAAATATAGTCATATTCTTTTTAAAAGTAGCCTTAATGTTGTAGAAATAGGATAATTAAGTGTGAGAGAGCCATGCTTTAACACTGATGGGCTGGCTCGACCAGAGTGATGCCACGACCTCACAGAAAACTGACGTGAAACAAAACTTGCGTTGTGTTTCGTTGTGTGAGTGAGGTTACCGGAGGCCCCTTCCCAATCTCCCTAATCCCTGTTTCCCTAACAATCCCTAATTTCCTTACCCCCAAAAGGCCGGTAACGCTCTTATAAAGCCTCTGGTGTTTCGGGTGTCCATGGGCGGCGACGATTGCTTACAATTATCGTAATCCGTCTGCTCGTTTACCGGCTTATTACATAAAAAAAAACTAAATATAAACTTATTCAAAAGTGTTGATACAATGCTATATAAAAGAATATATGCGCCGTTGTACTCCAATGAAAAGTGCTAAGCTTTATTATACGATGACTAATTTTCAAAGCTATTTGTTATACCAACCATTAACCTTTCAGTCTACTGTAACAATATGCTAAGATTATACATCAAGGCGAGGCATACATTATCTCAGTTCATCCATAATGCACATGAACTTTGAACTTTATTTATATACAACAAAAAGTCCAAAACAGGAAGACGCAGGTGATTTTTATAAATATTATAAATAAATTATTTAGTTATTCGCCATATTTGGTTTTATTGATGTATTATTGTATGGATAGGTGTTAATAAGTGTCTTTAAACTCTCTGACAAATTACCTTTATTATTAAGGAATAAAAATACGAATAACTTGTGTGATGATTTTTTAAATATTTACCATACCGAGTTTAAATCTACCTTCACACCTAAAACCATACCAGCTCATGGCAATGCGCCTTTCAATCAATGGGCAACCACTGGCATCTATAAAAGTAGGAAACGCCTATATGAGCTTTATAACGAGAGGATATTTATAAACACAATTGAATTTAATGAATATGTAAAGAAGTATTCAAAATTGTTTAAAAAAGTTTGCTCTATTGCTAAATCACTATATTTGAGCTCTAAAATAAAAAACAGTTCCAATGTAATTAAAGCGACCTGGAGTATTATTAATGGTGAAGCAGGAAGATCTAAAAGGAGAAGTAGTGAATATAATCTGGTAATTGATAATAATGTAATTAAATCAGATGCTGAAGTTGCAGCCGCATTTGAAAACTTCTTTTCGGACATTCCTGTTTCCACTACCAGGTCCTTGAATTCATCACCCACTGTCGCAGAATCTTTACTAAAAGAAAATGTTGTAGCTTGCCATTCAAGTTTCAATTTTGAACACATAGATTATACAGATATAATTAAAACGTTCCATACTTTGAATAAGAAAAAGACTGCTGACCTGTGGGGTAATTCTGTGTACATTACCAGCTCTGTAATAACTATTGTGGCACCTGTATTAGCTTTAATTTTTAATAACTGTATTGATCGTGGTGTGTTTCCTGATCTCATGAAGAATAGTAAAATAACTCCGTTATTTAAATCGGGTAGTACTTCTGACCCCACTAACTTTAGACCTATTTCAGTACTACCTACATTCAGTAAAATTTTTGAAAAAATTATTCTAAATCAGATGCAAAGATTTTTTAATAGAAATAAATTATTGCATGGTAACCAGTTTGGATTTACAAGGGGTCGTTCAACAACTGATGCCGGTGTTGAACTTCTTAATCACATATATGACGCGTGGGAGGACTCGGGGGACGCATTGGGTGTTTTTTGTGACTTATCCAAGGCGTTCGATTGTGTCCTTCATGAAACACTGATCAGGAAGCTATCCCATTATGGAATGCGGGGCAACTCTCTGGACCTACTTATCTCTTACTTGAGTAATAGAATTCAGAGAGTTGAGATTAACGGGAAAATTTCTGCCGGGTCTATTGTTAGGATGGGTGTTCCGCAGGGGTCAATTCTCGGTCCGTTTTTATTTCTTATTTATATTAATGACTTACCTTACCTTGTAAAGGATAACCATGGGATAGTACTGTTTGCTGATGATACCTCTTTATTATTTAAACTCAAACGTGGACAATTAGTCAGTGATCATGTAAATAGTGCTCTCTCAAAAATAGTACGCTGGTTTAGTGCCAATAACTTGCTACTTAATGAATCAAAAACTAAATGCATTAAATTCACAACACCAAATGTTAGGCATGTCAAAACCAGCGTGCTAATCAAGGGCGGGGAGTTGGACCCTGTAGATTCAGCTATCTTTTTAGGTATAACCCTAGACGCTAAGCTACAGTGGGCCCCACATATAGATAAGTTGTCGAAAAGGCACAGCTCAGCAGCATATGCCGTTAAAAAAATTAGAAATTTAACTGATGTAAATACAGCGCGTCTAGTATACTTTAGTTATTTCCATAGTATCATGTCATATGGTATTCTCCTGTGGGGGAATGCTGCTGACATTCAGTCTGTCTTTGTGCTGCAGAAGCGAGCCATTCGATCAATTTATAATCTTAGTCCGAGGCATTCTCTCAGGGAACTATTTAAAGAAATTAATATAATGACTGTTGCCTCTCAATATATCTATGAAAATATAGTGTATGCTCATAAAAACATAAAATTATTTAAAAAGTACAGTGATATACACAATATCAACACTAGAAATAAAAATAAATATGTTGTTCCTACTACTAGACTTAAGAAAATAAGCGGTTCGTTTAGATGTCAATGTATACGCTTTTACAATAAAATTCCCAGCCATATTCAAAGTTTAAACCTAGGTAAATTTAAAAATATTATTAAAGAAAAACTTTGTAGTAAAGCTTTTTATAAAATAAAAGACTACTTGGAGGATAGTCAGGCTTGGGAATGAACTGCTATAATGTCCACACAGGTCTTGCTGACATGTTTGTAACATATAGTTACATTTTTTTATACAATTTGACATTAACATAATTTGACATTGTTTTATATATATATTTTTTTCCTTTTATATTTTTATATTTCCTTTTAAAATTGTTAGTTTGAGGACCGTGTGAGACTTTTGCTAGTCATTTTATTTTTAGTAAATTATATTCTGACAGTTTGAGCATTTGTGTGGCCTACCCAAATGTTCTTTTGGTTGGTGTTGTTCGTCGGATCATTCAGCAACAGCCGTCAGCTGAGCTGATTGTAAACTGACACATGCGTGCTGCCATCTGAACAGGTCCGCTCAAACTGCTGTGGTTCTTTCCTCAAAAGACCACTACAGAATCAACTTGCACGGTTCTCCGACATCTTTAATTGATTTTGTCTGGACTTTAAAAGAGACTATGACCTCTGAGTTTGTTTCGGCATTTCTTCTCAGAGTAGTCAGATAGGAAATGCCGGCCTCATCTAGTTATTTAAGAGATTGACGTGTAAAAGTGTTATTTTATAACCTATTTGCAAAATAAATATCATTTATCATTTATCATTTATCATTTATCATTTTGTCTAACCTTATGTTGTAATAATCATTGACAAAGTAATACATTAATATATAGCCTTATGTCATACTAAAATAGTGGTAAAATAAAAATACCCACTCAACTTATTCCTGTTGTGTCGTTTCTTGTTCGAACTCCATAATCAGAAGGTCACTGAAAGAAGTCTATAAAACCAATCTGCAATAAACATCTTATAGATATCAGGAAGACTATACATAAATGAAAACTCAAGAAAATCTCGTCCTTGCTTCATATTCCTCTTTGCCGAAGGTCTTGATCACCCTTTTATACCACTTTCTCTGGTACGATATTATTTCGTCTAATTCTGTCTCTGGTAGTGTAGATAGCCTTATGAATAGTAAAATCCAAAGCGGATCTAATCTGCAAGAAAATATAATAAGTATATCAAATTACTAACATTAGAACTTAAGACGGGATATTTACCATGTTTATTAATGTCTTAAGTTCTAATGTTAGTGTTAGTGACCATGTCAGTTTAAAAACGTATATATCAAATTACATTTTTCTATTCTACACATCCCTAGTAGTGTGGATAGCCTTATAGATAGTGAAATCCAAAACGGATCTAACCTTCAAGAAAAAATAATAATAGGTATACCAAAATTACATTAATAAATCGCTCTTCAATCTTGTTTAGCAGTCACGTTTGTCATTGAATCAAACAAGAAATTTTGTAGATTTTTTAATAGATAAAAATAGAAATATATTATTATCCTGTATAGTAATTATGGTAATGTATTCAAACGGCTTTGGAAGACATGTGAATACATTTTCAATAGTAATTTAGTGACTTATGACCTGTTTCGGAAACTGTCGCAAAGGTTAAGATATTTTATGTGTTATATGGTCTTATCTATTAATTATTGAAATTGATGACAGTTTAAAGCTAAAAAACGAGCTGCAAGTTTTAAAGTATTTTCTGATTTGTATAAACTGCCTATATTAGCCATGGAAAAGTAAAGGATTTCTGTAGCTTAAATAATTTTGCAAAATGGCCCAATAGAGTTAGACTAAATTTACCAAAATTTTTTTTCTTATTGATAATTTTGCTTACTTATTTAAAAATTTTGTTGCAACATTCCACTTTACAAAGATAGGTTCTTACAATGCAAGTTAAATAAAAGCTTCTTACATGCATTTGGCAACGAAACTTTTTTGATGCAATTAATATATTGTTTAGCGATCATCATTTCTTATTCTTGTGTAATATTAACCTTTTCATTGCGGTTCATTTGTGATAGTATACCATTTGAATTCCTCATTACTGTCAGTTATAAGTCCATAATATTGCAAGTAATTAAAGAATTGCGTTATGTTTTGACCTAGACTGTGTTGTTAAATACTAAGTAGTTACTAAGTATTGTGGTTACATTCTTGCCTGGGGGTTATCTAATTAAGCGCTTTTGAATAGTTTTTATGAAATCCTTGAAATATTTTGGCTAAGTATACAAAATTTTGTGTAATATTCTTGAAAGCAAAAAATATATGGTGTTCTAAAATTATCTACCTAGCTGTCTGGCTTTGATAGGAGGTAGTGTTGTGTTTGAAGATTACACTAGTGAAAATATTTCGTACTCGAACCAGTTAATGCAATTTGAGAACATTAATAAGCTTAATAAACATTGACTCTACTCTGCAAAAAATGGTGCACAAATACGCACGATTCGTCGTTAAAAAACGACAGAGATAGTAAAAGAGATAGGTCTTTCATAACAAACCCATACGTAGATTTTTGTATGAAATGAAAATTACTCGTATTCAATAATTAATTTACCTATATTTACTATTGTAATCTTCAAACACAAGACTACCTCCCATAAAGCCGTGGCAAATAATTTTACTACACCTTATATAATTTTGTATCAGATTCTTTGCCACGAATATTCGACATACCCATATCTCTTATATTCATAGCTACTGTTTCCAATGATTCAATGTCAATATATTTTATTGATTACAAATTCACACAACGCCTACAATGAACTTAAACTTTAACCTTACCACGCGAATACTAGCTAATCGTCTAAACAAAAATATCTTCACGATGTAATCCAAACCACGTCCGTCTGACCACGTTTCGTAATTTAAGATTTGCGTTTTTACTTTTTAACATGTCTGTGAGAAATCAGTGGCACCTTCCATTGTCCAAGGCTTTATGAAATGACACCCACTGCGTTGCCCAACAGAAGTCCACCATTGTTTTAACTTTACACGGCAATAAATAGACTTGCCCTTGAATACATCTAAACACTTTATAATTAAAATCGAGCGATATTTTTGGTGTAAACATCGATAGTGTGGGAAGGTGTTTATGAAGTAGGTACCGTCTATTCTATACCGACAGCCAAGTGTGCTTACTTTTGATTAGTTACGTACCCTATTTATCAGTAGCGGATTAAACCTAGAGGACACCCAAAGCTCCTTGGCGTCCCTAATTTTTTTTATCGTCGGCGCTGCGTCATTCTGTTTGCAGTTGTGCACATCTAGCGGCGCTCCTATACAACATGGCGCCCTAGGCACTAGCGTAGTTTGCTTTAACGATAATACGATAATTTTCTCATATCGAAATTAGTTAGGGCTCGGAATCTATTGGAAACTCTACTCAATGTTTGATAAAATATGGGAGACTGGTAAGCGTCCTTTTGGAAAATAATAAGAATGTTCTTGTATAGAGTGTAGTACACAAAATTACCTACTTATAGGAACCTACTCTTTGTTGAAAACAACTTCACATATTGCCATATATAGACCAGACCTCATATGGCATCAAAGAGCTCATAAAATACTACGAATTCAGCTTTACACTATGATTTCAATCAATTTCTTCGAAGCTAAGTATTGTAGCATGATATTGCATAGATTTCCGCAATTCCTGCATAGTACAATAGACTAAAACACCTTTCTAAGCTTTTACATTGAAACCAGATCTCAAATCGAACAATTCATAAATAAACAAGCAAGAACACAATATAAAACTTGAATTTAAAAAATAAAATAAAAGTACAAAAGTCTATTCTAGATATGACAAAGAAAGAATAACAGGATCGAACAAAATGCAATCTTCTGCAATCAATACTAAGGTTGGTTTAACATTAACATCAGAGACAGAAGTCATATTATTGCTTAGTCAAATTGTGCATCATCATTATGTACGGTCACCAGCAGGTCAACCTATCCTTTTCTGTCAAATTTCTTTATTACATTTTCAACTTTATTGTATTGATATAAAGTCGAAAATCATTCATTTTATGGTGCAGTTTGATCTGTTGGCGACTGCACATTATGTACAAAGGGTAACGATGTTAGTAATTACATTGCTTCATGGTTTTACGGTATAAATATTACCTAACACGCCCATCATAATTTTATGGTACATTTGGTATGTTATTGGAAGATTTCCACTCAGGAAATGACTTTATTTATTAATTCGAAGGACATAACGCGCATGAATTTGACTACGACCTTATTTTTTTTTATTTATGATCTTATTACACTCTAGAGGACATATTATTCCTGAGAAATACGACCCGGGTCTTTTCAAAGTCAGAGTAAATAGGTAGTTTCAAAATCTATGTGTTCCATCTTCGGCCACATCTTTGCTTCGTCGTTCTGACAGAAAGCGGGTTGGTCGCAAAACGCAGACTTATCAACGCTAAATAAAAAAGAAAAGATTTGATACAAAACCCATATTCAAATATTATCGAAAACTTTCCTTCATTGTGGATTAGAAAATAGGTTAACACTATTCAAATTCTTTATCAGCTTATCGTAATACCAAGTACTCTAATATAATATGAAAGTAATAGGAAACAATTCGATTCGAAAAGTCATTGTTCATAACATTTATTTAAAGCTATCTAACATCAGACTACGACATTTGAGAATGAGTCACGAAAGTAAAATAATAGGGAAGACCAAATGTTATGTAACCTCTTAAATAACCTCAAAGACTCACGCCTTCGTCCCACAAAACTAGGCTGACAAACACCACACCAACTAATGAAAGAAACAAGATTCAGATGGATATTTCATAACAATCATTTCATATATCGACACTTCGTCAATGAATACAAAGTGCAACCAATAAAGATAAATTGGTTGACCATAAAAGGTGCGGTTCCACTAACAATATTAGCCAATATGAGACAGCTAAAAATACATCAGCAGATAGAACTAATGAGCTTAATCGTGAGAACGGTACCCTACTTGAGCACGGTTGGAACATCGCATACAATATTGGCGTAAAGAGTAAACCCACGTACACTTGGCGACACATTAAGCTACACAACGCCATTTTATCATGGTCTCGCTTTATACGATCTTTCTGCACATTCAAGGGTCCATTTATACTGGTTTTTTGTATAGCAGTGTGTACATATTGCGGCAAAAGGTCTTGCAGTACCTACTGATACCGATCCCTTTAGAATGTGTTGGAAACTTAGATATTACACTAACTCGTGACTTCATTAACATGGGTGTAAATATCAAAGCAATTTCTTCCATTTCTCTGCCTTCGAACTTAAGTGAAGATAAAGATCAGGCATCAAAGAGCAACCAACACAAAAATTTTAGTATTAATTGGAGTTAATGTTTAGGAACTCAATTTTGCAACATCTTGTATTAACGTTTTAGATAAAGGTCAGCAATGAACACCAGACGAAATAATAAAACCCAAAGATGGCATCTAGATACACACAAAACTAGTATTTCGACCATTCACAGAGTCCGGTTTGACGCATAATATTTGACTTACAAACTAGTAGCAAATTGATGATAATCTATTTTTAGCTTTAGGTAGACTATTTGGTATTTTAAGTTCCTGTATGCGCGAATTTGTCGCTAATGCAAACGAGACAGATAATACCGAAGCATCTTAAAGACATGAGCATACTGTATTGGATCCAACGACGAAATTAATCAAAAGATAATTATTATTAAAGTAGAAAAAGATAGAGAAAGAGAGAGAGAGAGAGAGAGAGAGAGATAATAAAAAATCAAATCAACACAATCATTGTCTTATTTGTACATAGGTACTACAATATATATACGGTACAATTTAATTCAGAAGTACATTCACACAGGTGAATGGATGTGTGGATTTATTGGATGATCTTTACCAACGACTACTCGGCTCTGCGCCCGCGCCATCAAGTCTGACCTGACGCACCGATGTAAAGGTTACACAGACCATTCTAAATACACGACACTAAACGGCTGTATCTTCTTGAAAAGTTAACTAAATTATCCTCTATTTAACTAAATATTATAGGCATTTTTAAAAATAATCCAATGCCTTCTCCTGCCTTGAGCGAGGCGAGAGGGACCGTCAGACTCTTGCTGGCTAAAAACCACCCCACTCCTACTCCTGCTTTTCGAACCGAAACCCCGATAAGCCCGCTAGGTAGTCCGCAACTCCGGATAACTAAATATAGGCAATTGGTTAACAATTCAAATTAAACCCAATTATAATCGATTTAAAGTTCAAACCTGAATAAAGAGCATGTTAATATTCCCAGGTTTATAGCTAAGATTATAATAATAATGGCATTACTAATAGCTGAAAAGCAAAGCTAATCAATTGACCTGTAACGATAGGTCGAATTGAGTGCAAACCTGCATGTGTTTGTAATAATTTAGACCAATTTTATGGCTCATATTGTTCTTCGATTTGCTACAATTAGGTCGATTATAAAATGCAAATGTATTGTGGCCTAGTACTTTGTATGATGATAGAGGTAGAAATAAAGTTCTATAAAATATTCCTCGATAAATATTACCTCAATGATTGAGTTCGTCTTTCAATGATATAGCATTAGGAACATCGTGATCGACTGTAACTATTGACGTGACTGTAATGTCCCTTTTATATGTAACCTTTGTATATATTCCGATTACTGTATCTATTTGGTTGATTGATTCATCTCTTTGTTGTTTCAAATTTCAATGTTTGCTAATAATAGTTTGTTTATTGTTGCAGGTAAATTCATCTGTTGATTCTTCTACTACGTTAGTTACTTCTCTTATGCGTGGTGTTGGATAAGTACCTACCTACCATACCTTTGATTTTAGGTTTATGATTCGTTCCGAATTAATTTAGATGTAGAGTTTTATTTACTACTGCGGCTTTGGGTACGCCTTGGTCGAGGCATGAGGGAGTGTCAAACTCTTACTCTGACTAAAAACCACCCCGTTCCTACTCTCCTACTTTTAGCGACAGAACCACGGTAAACCCGCTAGGTAATGCGCATCTCTGGATCAGAGTAATATTACACTTATCAGCAGGTTTAGGTAATTTAACGGACTTAAAACAGAAGAAAACTATTGAATTCGGTTTTTTTAACGCTCATTGGGAATTATTGAATATTTAAATACAAAGTAGCCTAGTAACATTAAACATGTGGTTATTAACAAACACTAGACCACAATACACACATACATGTTAATTATATTATTTTATCATTCCAAAGTTTATATAGTCGTTCCACTTACCACTATTTATCTTACAATCATTGTGATTACTTAAAAAGTAATTTGTGGTTCGGTACGCAATGTTGTTGCTTAAATTGTATTATAAGTGTCGGTCAACAGGTCATGAACCGCATGTGTTAATTCATATTTTAACCAAGAGATGTTATTATTGGACAGAGAATTTATTGTTGGTCATTTGTCAATGGTGATTGCAGTTTCATTGATTAGTGTTTATAGTGAGTGTCATAATAGATGCTTATTCATTTCATATATTGATTCTTACCAAGAAAGCTTTAGCGTTAAATTGTATCGATTATTCCATAAAAAAGTATGTTTTTTTTATGGAATAAGCCGGCAAACGAGCATACGGATCACCTGATGATAAGCAATTGCCGCTGCCCATGGACACCCGAAACACCAGAGGCTTTACAAATGCGTTGCCGGCCTTTTGGGGGTTAGGAATTTAAGGGTTGTTGAGAAATCGGGGATTGGGAAGTAGGGTAATTGGGTCTCCGGTAACCCCATTATCAATAGTTATGTTATGAGAACAGTCTATTGCATGAAATCTAAAAATCGAATCGTGATTTCACTTACACGATCAATTAGGCTATAAAACTAATACCTACACCCAAAAATAATTATGTAACACAAACGAAAATCAATTAATCAAAATCACCACATAATAAGTCGGCCATTTAAAACCGCACACGCGAAAACGGTTACGACCTAACCATGTAAATTAATTTCCCACCATAAATTAACCACAAGCTAAGTGATTTACTCTTTAATCACGGAATTATGAGATTCGCCCATTTAGTGTCATGTCGTAATGTTTGGTACTTCATAAATTGCCGACCAAGAAGATTCACGCATAAAGGTGTAATTATAGGGGTAGATACATTGGAGATTCATTGGTTGGCCGCCAAAAATCTTTCGTCATATCTACATAACGTTATGAAATTAATGATATTATTGAGGAAAACTGTCCCAATATTCTTTTAAATGGTCAAAGTTCGTGGAGTTTGCCTTGGAAACGATTGATATAGTAGTTGTGATGCAAATCGAGTGTTTATTGAGAATTAAGTTGAAGATTATGGTGATATTTCTATAATAAGACGTAAGGTGAAATATTAAAAGTTATTTTTGAATGAAAATTGTGTTAAAAATATTGCTGAACCCTTTTTTCAACGCAATGTTTAATTTCATACGATATAAACACATGTTTACCGAAAGATACATACAATCAATAAGAAATAAAAATGTAAGTACTGTTTAGAAATAAATAAACCGATATCATCGTATAAAGACATTGACTAAACAACAGATATCTATCTGAAAGAGGAACCTATTAGCAGAAGATGGGGTCACGTCAAGCAACGTTTCCTAGTCTTATGTGACCCATAGAACGAAAGACCCAAAGAGAACAATTTCCGACACAAATTCCCACGTTTTGTTTACAACAAAATATTTAATTACAATGTAGAACTTTGTCAGTAATTAATAATGTAATTGTTATACCGTGAACATGATAATTTACGTAACCGTGCATCTGAAGTTATTGAATAAAAACGATTTGTAAACAATAACAAATTGTCCGCCATATTGCTTTGTGACTTGCAATTCGTAACGGACTACTCACGCGTTCGAATTATGAAATCTTTGAAGTTTTTTTAACTGTGATTTATTTATCTTCATTCATTTGTTTGCTTCTATTTTTTTTTGTTGTTTAATATTTTTTAATTGTTTTTTCTTTCGTAATATTCACCACCGAAGTGATGACTTTTGCAATATGTTTTTTTGATATATGTGAGTCATCCACTTAGGGTATTTTATAAGCCTCATTTTAAGAGAAGAGCCTTTCTTAAAATTGGTCAAAAAGGGCTTATCCAATTTAATTGGCTTTTAACGCAGTTCAACCATCACTTTTTAATAAGAACCATATTTATTCAATCGCTGGGATGAGAAACATGAGATTTATCTAGCATCATCACCATCATCAGCCTGTTCTCTCTGTTACCTAGTATACATGTGTATAATTATGTAATTTAAGTTTGCACACATGCCAAATATTGTAATATAATTACACCTTTACTTTTGAAATCTATATATCACTCAGAAATAAAACCGCATCGTTCCGGTAGACAGAGGAATGCCAAATATCAGGCCCTTCACAATCAGTTGACATTAAGATGGTACCTCGTGACGATACGAGTACATTCATCGAGGCGACATCTTCGGGACCCTTGCAAAATATTTTAATGGAGATTGTAATACAAACGTTTGCTCCTGTATCTTTACGGTAATGGTAGTATAATGTTTTCTCATGCCTAATGTATATAGTATAATATAGGTTTTGGGTACAAACCTTTTATTACATAGGACGATGTTACGAATTAATTCATATTTTAACTCAAATCTCTATAATTTTAATACAATAATAATCTATGTTAGATATTACTCACTGTACTCAGTCTACTCTTTTGGAAATTAAAAAGCGATACTTTATAAAAGTGTGTGCCTTATTAACATCATTATCAACAGTCTAAAAAGTCACTAAAAATAATACCAATTATTTAAAATAGCAGCGGTTTTGGGAAGATGTGGCGGGCTTATCCTATTCAAAAAAGTCTGAAACAGTCATGATTATGAGCCTCCTCTAGTAAAATGGCGGTTTAAATGCATCAGAAAGCTTGCTGCACAATATCTGTCAAATGTGTAGTCTCTTAGTCGGTTCTTACGACACCTTCAAGAAGAACCAGAGCTGGTCATAAATTTATTCTCCTCTACCATACAGCCTATATTATCACGTAACACTCATAAAAATGAATCTCTTACAGGACATATCGATAACAATCGATTCAGCCCTACGGCCCTTGTTTCACTTTTCGAATTTAATCGATGCGGTGCGATGCATCGACCCGTTCAACCGGTCTATGGAATACGATACGATGAAGTCACGTCGACCATGACACAGTTTACATTTGAATAATTCGATGACACCAGTATTGAACATAAAAATCTAATTTTATTGACATTGTCAATAAATACGTTAATTTTAGAACATTGGATGTGTGTATTGGAGACTCGGTTGCCATTCAAGGAAAAAAATACATTGGACGTGGTCTGCTTATTAAACGTTTGATATTGTGTAGGTTAATTGTCAATTGTTTGTCTGGTTCAAAAACTACTGGATGTATTTGGATAAAATTTTGCCTGCTTTTCAGAAAATAGATTTTGATAAGAATGAAGTCAAAGTCAAATCATTTATTCCTATTAAACCATAAATAGTTACTTTTAAAATGTCAACAAATAAAGAAATAAATAATAGTTTGTCCGTCAGTGAAGCTAGGTGCTCGTTCCCATGTGTAGAAGGTGTACAGTTCTACCCAGTAAGCATGGAAAAGTTACTCTTTTCCCATTTAGAAATACAGAATTTAATTTTTATATTCTTGTGCCTGCTTCACACAAATTAAATAAATGTAAACACCATGCTTCTCTTCACAAATTTAACTACAAACCGCCTCGTTATTTCCAGACAACCACAAATCCAGCCACATCAATTAACCACTTAAAATAATAGAGTAATTAAAACCTTAATTCTATATACGGTAATATGTTTATTAGAAAACAACATAGCTTAGTTGGTTCACAGTAATCTACCTTATACAGGTTAAGCTACACTCGACACAAAGGTATTCGTATAATTACTACAAAAACACGAACTCACTTAAACACATCGACCTCGTGAACTTTACCAAATTCATGCGTGGATTAAATGTTATTTATGTGGTAGCCTGTCCAATGGTAAGGCCTTGGATCTCTTGTCATCATCAAACTAATTTTGTAATTATATTATTACGTCTTCATTTAATATTGGGTGAGTAAAAATAAGGCATTATGTATGTATGTATGTAGATCTCGCAGAAAACCGACGTGAAACAACGCTTGCGTTGTGTGAGTGAGGACCGTAGGCTCAATTGTCTTCCAAAACCCGGATTCCCTAACAACCCTTAAATGTCTAACCCACAAAAGGCTTGCTTACATTACTTTAAGTACTTAAATTGCTTACCATCAGGTGATCCGGGCTGCTCGCTTACCGGCGATTGTTTATCCAATTGTAAAAGTGAAACAACAATTTAGTGGTATGTCAACTGTTAACAATGGATAGGACTTTTTGGAAGAATTAAATCGAAAAAAATACGTTGGCTTTGTAACTGCTAACCGTGATCGCCAAACTATAAACAAGTGTATAAAAATAAATAATAATGTAAATGAAACTTTCCTCACTCATCACCAAGGTCGATTTAAATGAAATATTTTATTTATTCAAATTATTTCGTTTCTTACAAATTATCGCTAAGTACCTACTTGACCTTTTATAGCTGACACGGGCCTAATAACGTGTTTTGACATCTCTTGAATACATTTTAATGACATAAGTTACAATATAGTTTGTAAGAATACAAAAAAATCTAAACAAATTCAATGTTTATTAATGAATGTTCTCATATAATTTTATGATATAATAACTTCAGATTCTTTCATTGTTACATGAATATTTTTTGTGTATGTTTTTCTTTATACTTACAAGATTATATAATGAACTACAAATTTATTTTACTACAAATATGCCAATTCATTTAACATTTCGACAAACTTGAATGGTATAATATAATTGGGGCTATGGATTGTTATATGATAGAAAATCGAAAAAACGCCCCAGCCCAAACATATTATAAGTAAAAAGGTATAGGTAGGTTACACATTTAAATGTGGAAAGTTGGCAACGTTTTTCTAGTATAGGACCGCTATATGGAAAATAAAAGGGGGCGTGGTTTGTAACGTCCATCGCTCCCCGTAAAATGTCTCGCATTATGTTAAAGGGAAATCCAGTAATGACATCTCCACTTTGTATTGGCTTCATGGTACCATCCACCAAAATTCTGGAATTTTATCCGGAACTTTAAACCCAAAAAAATTAAGTCTAGTATAACACTTATCGAAAAACGTAATATGAACCATAAAAATGAGACATCACAAAAAATAACATCTCAATTATCGTGCTTTACCGAATCTTCGTACATAGAAGGCTATTTATAATATTGTTTATAGGTGAAGTGGCAACTCACGAAGAGGCTTTAATTGTGAGGTTACCTCCATTCGTGAGGTCAGTCTCGTGAACTCGCAACTGAAGGATTTCCGCGTCACATTTCGACATAGGCCTCTCTGATTAATTTATCCTGGATTTTTTTATAAACTAATATACATATATTAATTGTGTGTAATGCCTTAAGTACGTCTCGACTCGTGAGAGTCGGTATTTCATAATCCTACCGCCCTGAGACCCTCAAGGAAGAGGAGGATCGTGTTCGCTATATACGTAGATAGTGTCTACATAGGCAGCAATCCACCATATACATATTATTATTATTATATTAGACTAAAGTCTAAAATATATAACTAATAATATATGCTAATGTATCTAAAGTAAGTACTTATGATATTACTAGCTTCTGCCAACGGCTTTGCGCGCGATACCAAAGTAAAAAATAGCCTAAGTGTTAAACAGACTATAATCTACAATACCTATATAATATGTATTCATTCGGATTCATTCAGTAGCTTCTTCGTAAAAAAATGCACAAACATACCTACATTTTTATTAATTCATTCTTTACACTAATACCTACTGAGAAAATACCTCATCACATTTTTATATATCAACAAAAAATCTCGTATACGGTTTCCATGGCAACCAACACGAGCCAATATTAACCAATACAAACAAAAGTAGGTGTTGCTTATACGAAAACAAGATTCTTCTAATGTTTCAACTGTGTTAGTTTCCATAGCCTAAAGGTAAAATACCTATAGGTTTTATCTAAGTAATTAATACTAATCGGCCGTAACAATAGCGTTTCCCAAGATTTTTTCGTGTTCTCATTGAAGAAACGTTAATTTGTATTGTTACCTGCGCCCGCGGTGATCGATTACACTACAATCAATTCTTTACTTTACTCTATCTCTTGATTTAGTATGATTCATTAGTGTAGTTGTGTGAATTAATTAACTTTTCTTGTACGGATATATCAGTTTCATTTTGGTGTTGATTTTGGTTATAGTTTTTTTTTTTATTATGCAACTTCACACCTTTTATCAGGCAGAAGGTAGGCAGAAGTCCACACTATGGCACGTAATGCCGCTGTATAATGTACATCCACTTTTCACCTGTTTTTGTAGAATTCTGCCCAGTATATTATTGCCATATATTGGGCACAATTTCAGACTCCGTGCTACTTACTAAGAAATTTTCGAAAAACCGAAAAAAGCCCACTCAACCACCGAGGTAGTTTTTTACTATATTTTAGTAATAAGTATATGTCCATTTTCACTGTCCCTCTTAAATAACAAACTGAGATAGATTATAGATGTCGCGGTGGCCCGGAGATTTAAGACACCCGCTTCTCATGCATGAGAGTGCGGGCTCGAGAAACCAGACGTGAAACAACGCTTGCGTATGTGTGATGTAAGGTTACCGGAGGCTTTTAATTCCCCCTTCCCAATCTTCCCCAATTTAATTAATTCCCGAACAACTACCCTTAAATTCCTAACTCCCAAAAAGCCGGCAACGCACTTGTAACGCCTCTGGTATTTCAAGTGTCCATGGGCGGCGGCGATTGCGTACCATCAGGTAATACGCCTGCTCGATTACCGGCGTCTTTCATAAAAACCCCTACCAACAGCCAGTACCAATGTGACTTTTTTCGATCCGAATGTCATCAACAATATTAATGGTTTCTTAATTTGAAACGTATTGCGTTGTGTTATGACACTATTTTGAATGGGCTATTAATCATGGTTTTATTGAATGCTTTGATGTAGGTTGTGCTTTATGAATTAATAGTTTGTTAATTTAATTAATTATTTGATGATTTATGATAATGGAGTTTCAGTTATGATATACTATTGTATTTTTATAATAACTATCGTGAGACAAAACAAGATTAATTAAAAATCACAGTTTACTCACGTAAATTAATAGAGAATAGCTCTACTAGTTTCGAGTCATAGAGGGACTCTTCATTATAAGCAGCGTGCGTAGACGCGGCGACATTGCACATTAGTAGGCTGAAAAGTCCCTCTGTGACTCGTATCGATATACTATCGTATCGATCTCCAACCTATCTGTCAAGTGTGGAGATATCGACAAACCCTTGCGCACAGTAGGCTCATAGTCCAACGATAAACTGTCAGGAGTCACTAATCATGATTATATCATTTCTTACTTATTACTTAAAGACTAACTTGATCAAGATAATCAGGTAGATATCTAAACAGGTTTCGTTAAGTAGGCATTTTATGCGTAAGCCCAAGTAATACGTTTGCATGGTATGCTGTTAACAAGACAAATAGGAAAATGTGATACTACTGCTAACTATCGATTGATCGAATCGAAATTGAAATCGATGTTTGACATAAACTCCATTGAGTTTCTGTCAACAACTTAGATCTATCAAAGAATTTAGGATTGAGATCGGTTATTGGGTAATTTCAATCATAAGATCACATAGACCTATTAATGTATGTGTGATTTTATAAGAAATGAAGATATTTATAATATAAATGCACCTACACACCTAAATTTAGTCAGTTATATAACAGAGCTCATATAAAAGGCACGGTAGCCTACAAATCTTTATACACCATCGATCTATCAATCAGAAGAGTAGGACTCTAAACTCTTACTACGGAAAATTTCGACAATAAACTTACAAAATTATTCAAAAATATCACGCAATAAAAACAAAGAATTAACTAAAACGAATGATGTTTTGAAAACGGTTAAATGAACATTAACTGTTGTGATAAAAGCTGTCAAATTAGGTAACCACGTTTTAACTATGATTCGTAATTGATTACACATTTAGCAATACTTAACTATACTTTCTTCAGTCATTAATTCTATGTTTCTTACTAATATTATAAATGCGAAAGTTTATGAGTGAGTTTGTTACTCAATTACGTCAAAACGGCTGAAGGGATCGAGGTGAAATTCGGAACAGAGGTAGATTATAGTCGGGAATGACACATAGGGTACTTTTTATGACACGGGAATGCGGGGGAAGCCGCTGACAGATGCTAGTTACGAGATATTTATGGAAACATTAAGGGATGCTTGTTTAAGTTAGCTTAATTTGGGTTCCTCTGCCTACCCCAACAAGATACAGATGTGACAATATGTATGTATATAATTATGTATCAGTAACTAGCTTTTGCTAACGGCATAAAGGTTAATTAAACTACATCGTATAATATAATAATTAGTAGTCACAAGCATGGCTGTTAAGTAATTCCCGGGTCGAGCAAAGCGTGACTGGATATTTTCAGTTTTGTCTCATATTGTGTCATAACATAACTGTGGAAAAGTGGTTGTCACATTCAATATGAGTACCTCAGCGTGGTCTCTCAACCCGGAGTTGCGGACGACCGTGAGTTGCTGAGACTCCGGAGTTGGTTTTTAGTCAGTAAGAGTCACAATCAGACACTCCCTCTCCTCACACCCTAGGCGGGAGAAATCATCGGATGATTTTCACCTCCTCAAAACAAAACCTTACTCCTTCTATGTTTAAGAGATGTTATATTATGTAAAGATTAATAATAAAACTATTTTCTTATTTCCAGGGCCCCATGAAGCGGCTGTCATGCGCATAGCGGCACTGATTGCACTCGTGCAGGTTAGTACCCATCTCCATAATATTCCCATCGATCATTATAAACAATTTCATCATAATTTATTCATCATTGATTATTCTATTACTCGTCTATCGTAAGACCTCACAGAAAGATCTCAATTAACGTGATTAATGTAATCTTTCTATGTAATTTGTCTGTGTTTAGTCATTCGAAATGTTTAGCTTTTACCCTTTTTCTATATTTTCATGGATTTGTTATGTTGACTGAAATATATTACTCCACAAAAATCACAATGTAATCTTTTTAGATCATAAATAGGACAGGAATAGTTAAAGATGTCTCCAGACTATACTTTCTTACTGTACTGCTGCCGGTGGCTGGGCAACCTGTCACGTAACATGTAGCCGGTTCGATTCCCTCACGGAAATTCAACACTTTGTGTGATCCACAAATTGTTGTTTCGGGTCTGGACCCTTATGTATGTTTGAAAACGCAACACGAGAAAACCTAGTGTGAAGCAAAGTTTAAAAAAGTACTAATTATTATAAGTACTACCAAACTAATCTAACCCAACAAACTACAAAACAATGGCCTCATTAAAAATATTTCAAACAACAAGAAACAAAGTAGGTACTTAATAAGTTACCAAATAATTTTCCACATAAAAGACAACCGTAGATAATTTTACAATCAGGTTAATGAATGAATAGATAATCAAGTGATTGCTTCTGACCCGACAACAACCTAATCTTAAGGTCGTAAGTTCACACATTCACTCATTTAAATAATTGTGAAACAATTTCCCTTTGACTTCCAATACCAATGTTATGTGTTAAGTAATACATAACATAACGTAATATCATCAAGTTACAGTCGCCTCTGATCAACATACCTACTTCAATCAGTAAATTTTTTGGTCATTGGGTTTTCGACTTTATATCAATACAATAAAGTTGAAACAGTGGCACAATAACCTTAAAACCAAGGAACTGTAGTAAAATCAAACACATTATCAATTAAAGTGCAGGAACTTTTGAAACCAGCAAAAAAGCCTTAGTAAATTAATCTACTAAGGCGTAGACTAACAGTATAACGTAGTAACGTATAGAGTAACTATCTATACGTTACTACGTTAAATAATCAGTGAAAATAGGTTTTCATTTTAAGTATGAAGAAAAACTGAGCATGAAACTCCATCATTACTCTTTAGTTAACGAAAATGTATTCTAAATCCTAAACTAAATCCTGAATGCTAAAAGCTTCACTAGAGACCTAACCGACAACCAGACATTTTTTTAACATTGTAATATTTGCTTTGACGTTCAAAAGTACCTTCCCGGTCTATTTGAAATAAATAATTTTGACTTCAACTTTGACTTTGAAATAATTACCATCAAAATGACATCACAAGGTTAGATACTTCAAATAAGAATTATAAAAACGTATCTATTCGTTTAAAATTTTCCAAATAATAATGTGTTAAAAATGTCAGTTTTTATGTAGAGCGTGTTTCTAATCTTCATATTGTGCAGTGGGTAGTGAGACAAAATTAAGTACGTGAGAGTTAAACACTCATTGTGCTGCCACGAACAATAAATACAGATTATATGATAATAAAAATAATAACTAACGACATCAGAGATCCTTGGCTATTCGACGAATAGTTGCCACTTTGTAATATTTAATGTGATAGACAAAATATTAACGCAGTCATTTGGTAGTACTTCGTAAGGCAAAGTACTTTTGAGTACGGCCGCCTAAATCAGAGGTCATTATTGCACCGATTGATGAACAGTGGAGCTCTAATTTGATTCCTGAGATCAACTAAATAACAAGTTTTGCCTTATAAATTCATAAGGGTCCTTTTCCACCAGAGATGTGCTATATTACGTTGCTGTGGATGCGTTTGGCTTCCACCAATCATATTCATTGGTACCTACACATAGTTATATATGATACACTTGTTTTTATATGGAAAGATGCGTGCTATTAATGGCTTTTCTACTATCGATACATCGCATACTCGAGCTGCGCATCTTCCTCGCACCGGTACATAGCTTAGTATCGGTGGAAGCGGTCACATAGTTTCACAGCCTAACTATTACCTATTCTTATCATAACAACATATTACATCTCTGATGGAAAAGCACTCATAAAGTGATTTCATTTCATCGTACTTTGCAAGTGTTTTCAAAACAAAAGTGTAATAAAAGCCTCGCTGTAGCTGTCGCTCGCTACAGCTGTTTCAGATGAACCAAAAACGCTCACAGCGGTTGAGCTGAACCGCGAGTTGTCCGGAGACAATGTGCTCTCGCCTTTCTACGAAAGTAGTGAGGATGCTGGGGTCACGTTCATAAGAGGATCAAGGGCGGCTGACTCGCCCTTGTCTCCTGATATCGACGTGCAATGCTCAGGCAACTATATCGACGTCACTGTTGAGTTCGCTGACGTTTTCGATGGCATCATTTACAGTAAGGGTTACTTAAATGACCCGAAGTGCAAGTAAGTATTTTTTGTTTACTAATAAAGTATCTGGGGGCTTACTCTTGAATCCAATTCCGATCGATTGAAATTGATATTGTAAAATTTCGTATTGTTGAGTTGCAACACTAGCGCCCATTGCATCCGTCTTGCGTGGATATTGAATGAACTAAATGGTATTGAGTTTGACTTTATATTCCGTACTCTGAATGCTATTCTAACAGCTACGATTGGGGTTGTATAGTTTTGACATTGAATAATTATTGTGATTTTATTGAAATTAAGATTGGTTTCAAGAGTAAGCGCCCAGGACTGTTTATATGGTTTCTTTTAGTTTCTATTGATAGGTGGAAATAAAGATAAAACAATTTAGAAAATACAATAAACTACCACCGTTAGTAACGGTTTACTAAACCCATTGCAATATTTTATGATACAGCTAATGTTATCCACCATTTCCCATGTATTGGTACATTGTAAATTATTTTATTGGTTTTCATACTATAATTTTGATCTAACTAGTCTTTTAAGAGCAAAGTTTCTTAACAAAATATTCGATAAATTTCAGATATGTGTCATTGGGCAACAGTCAGTCTCGGTACTCATTCAGAGTGCCACTGAATGGCTGTGGCTCCCGACCTCTCTGCAATGCATGTGGTACCATCGACAACGTACTTGTGTTCCAAGCTGACGACTTGTTGCAAGGACCTCAGGACTTCGCTCGCAAGGTATCTATAAACATAGATTTGATTTCTGACATTCTTTCAAAGAAACAATTTGTGGCCAAAAATTCAACACATAACCAAATCCGTATAAACACAACACAAGCAAATCGCGATATTTGTCTTTTACCTACTAAAGACCGTATTCCGACCGAATTTTAATAACTATTCGTCATGTCGGTAGATTTTAGCTATCTGAGATCTATCTCAAATTAATCGTAATTCTAATTTCGATACATTTGATACATATGATGGTATTTACCGACGAGCATGCATGAAAAGACTAATGACTGTTGATGAAGCGAAAGAGGTATGTAAGATTCGTAGCAATTGGCGTTCCATCGTCTCTGCCTTCCCCCATTGGAGACAGGCGTGAGGTTATGTATGTATAAATGCCATACATACATACCTACGTACGTATGGAATTTATTTCAAAATACCATAGATAGGTAACTAATTATAATCTTGCAATAGAACGTTCCCTTTCTATCTACCAGTTTATATCGTACAACCTGTCAAATGCAAAAGCAATATCGAACCGTTTTCTCATCGTTTTCCAGGTGTCATGTGCCCGCACTTCCCTGGAAGTGTCGACTGGAGTGACGGCGTCCAGAGAAGAGCATACTCTCAAGCTAAAACCTTTCATGGTTGACATGCTTGATGTGGTTGCAGTCGAAGGACCCGCCGGAGGAGTTGAATGCTGGATGGACATCCAAGTAGGAGTCTTTCCTAATGTAAGTATTATTTTTTTACTATCTTGTTTAATTTTCTCTAATTCTCATGTTGTCTCGCTTCAAGTTATAACAATGAACTACAAATGTGATAAAAAAACTAAAAACTGCACGGTTGGCGAGGTGGCTAGGCCACTGGCTGCCGTGCAACGTGTCGCAGGTTCGATTCCCGCACGGAACAACATCTATGTTTGTAAACGCACGTTTAAAAAAATATGATTCACGATACAACTCACAACGCTTTTGTTGAACTACTTTAGATATAACTTTGTTACAAGTAGACTTCTTAAACGTGCACCAGTTTGTTACTTAGAGTAAATTACTAACTACAAAATTATTTTCAGACCACTCCACTGAAGAACTCGATCAAAATTGGAGAATACTTGACAATCCTTGTGTATCTCAAGGATGTAAGAAACCAGTTCAGCCTTAAAATACACGATTGCTGGGCTTATGACAACGAAAACTACGATGGTCCTAGTACCAACAAGATTCAACTGACTGACAAGAACGGTTGTCCCAAGTAAGTTGTGCTGTGATATTGTCTCAGGAAGTTTTATAGTTTTATAATATTTATGTCCAAATTCATTTTGAGTTCAAATTCCTGACCATGTGATATTTCGAACAATTGGTAATTCGAAATATTTTAAGAGTTCCTTGAATTTCGAATTAACGTGTGTCGACTGTAGTTTGCATTTGATGCTACAGTATATTAAAAGTGCGTTTAAGGACTTTTCTTTAACATATTAAATTAAAATAAAAATCCATTCAGAGGTTGTCTGGAAGAAACCCGTTTGATAAGAATGCCCATTGTGCTGAAATTACTATTACAACGTAAACGTATTTTATTAGTGTATGCAATAAATTATAAACTATGAAATGAATAAATAAAAATTGAAATACAACATTACAAAAAAAATTCACGTCTACTGAATCAGTCACAGTCTTTAAAATACTGATTTTTCAATTACAGGAAGAAAAAGCTGATTGATTTCTGGCAGAAAACTACAAACACAGGCAAGAGCGGTGCCACTTTAATTGCCTACAGCAAAGTGAGCGCTTTCCGATTCCCTGAAACCGACCAAGTCTACCTAACGTGTAACGTCGAGGTAAATATTTTTTAACTTTTACTAAAATACGGATAATGTCGTCAACGTGCCACGTTACCGCACTGTTCCACGTTGACGTGGAACGGTGCGCTGTTATTGGCTATAGAATTTGGGTCAAAGTTATCCCCTAGGGTCAAAGAAACCCGATCTTACAGTAACTAAATATTCATCTAATCTATTACTTACTGTAAACTTAGTTACTGACTATAAACTTATTATAATAAAGAGTGATTAGTTATTAGATCACATAATCTCGTATAGAGTTACGGCCAGTTAGATAGGTTATTGAAACTGGCCGTTATAGAACAAATCAACTCTAACTATCCCTTTGTTCGACAAATGGAAATGATCTATATGTATAGAGTACACGAGATCACGCTATAATGACAAATCACGCAGTATATTAATGATGGATTATTAAATACAATAACTCTAATAACAATAATTTGTCCTTTATTACAGCTATGCACAAACAACTGCGACTCGAACTGCGGTACCACGGAAATTTCTACAACGATCAAACCATCACAATGCTACCCTGGATCGCGTGATCCTGGATGTCAACGCATCACGGTTGAACCACAACTGAAGTGTTACCCTGGCTCACTTGATCCCAGATGTCCTCAACAGCCAACACCGACGACACCACAACTTTCAGAGCTCACTACACTACGTGATCGGAGGATTTCGTTGCCAACAGTTATTGCCGACAAATATACGACTACTACCACTCCTGAGCCACCACGCTGCTTCCCAGGCTCCACTGACCCCAGATGTCCCAAGCCCACAACTCCTGAACCACCAAGGTGCTTCCCAGGTAGCACTGACCCAAGGTGCCCCAAACCAACTACTCCTGAGCCACCACGCTGCTTCCCAGGTTCCACTGACCCCAGATGTCCCAAGCCCACAACTCCTGAACCACCAAGGTGCTTCCCAGGTAGCACTGACCCAAGGTGCCCCAAACCAACTACTCCTGAGCCACCACGCTGCTTCCCTGGCTCAACTGACCCTAGATGTCCTAAGCCAACGACTCCTGAACCTCCACGATGCTACCCGGGTTCACCTGATCCGAGATGTCCACAGCCACCTCGACCTACAACCTTAACGCCACCGACATATTTACCACCAGTAACGCCTGAATTAAAATGCTATCCAGGTTCATCAGACCCTAGGTGTCCACAACCAACCACCCCAGCTCCTCCAAAATGTTTCCCAGGCAGCACAGACCCCAGGTGCCCGAAACCTACAACACCAGCACCTCCTAACTGTTACCCTGGAAACACTGACCCACGTTGCCCTAAGCCAACAACTCCAGCACCACCCAGATGTTTCCCAGGTAGCACTGACCCCAGATGTCCCAAGCCAACGACCCCTGAGCCACCACGTTGCTACCCAGGATCGACTGACCCCAGATGTCCTAAGCCAACGACTCCTGAGCCACCACGTTGCTACCCTGGATCGACTGACCCCAGATGTCCAAAGCCAACGACTCCTGAGCCACCACGTTGCTACCCTGGATCGACTGACCCCAGATGTCCAAAGCCAACGACTCCTGAGCCACCACGTTGCTACCCTGGATCGACTGACCCCAGATGTCCCAAACCAACGACTCCTGAGCCACCACGTTGCTACCCTGGATCGACTGACCCCAGATGTCCAAAGCCAACGACTCCTGAGCCACCACGTTGCTACCCTGGATCGACTGACCCCAGATGTCCAAAGCCAACGACTCCTGAACCACCACGTTGCTACCCTGGATCGACTGACCCCAGATGTCCCAAGCCAACGACCCCTGAGCCACCACGTTGCTACCCTGGATCGACTGACCCCAGATGTCCCAAACCAACCACGCCTAAACCAGTCTGCTACCCGGGTTCTCCGGATCCTAAATGTCCCCAACCACCACGCCCGACAACCTTAACTCCTCCCACTTATTTACCACCAGTAACGCCTGAATTGAAATGCTATCCAGGTTCATCAGACCCTAGATGCCCTAAGCCAACAACTCCCGAACCCCCACGGTGCTTCCCTGGATCCACTGATCCGCGCTGCCCAAAACCTACAACTCCAGCACCTCCAAACTGCTTCCCAGGCAGTACTGATCCTAGATGTCCTAGGCCAACAACACCTGAACCACCTCGATGCTTCCCTGGGAGCACGGACCCACGTTGTCCCAAACCAACAACCCCTGCTCCACCAAAGTGCTTCCCGGGATCAACTGACCCCAGATGTCCCAAACCAACAACTCCTGAGCCCCCACGTTGCTACCCTGGATCGACTGACCCCAGATGTCCCAAGCCTACCACGCCTGCACCACCAAACTGTTACCCTGGAAACACCGACCCGCGTTGTCCAAAACCAACAACCCCTGCTCCACCAAAGTGCTTCCCTGGCTCGACTGATCCTAGATGTCCTAAGCCAACGACACCTGAGCCACCACGGTGCTTCCCTGGATCAAATGACCCCAGGTGTCCAAAGCCAACCACACCTAAACCAGTCTGCTACCCGGGTTCTCCCGATCCTAAATGTCCCCAACCACCACGCCCAACAACTTTAACTCCTCCCACTTATTTACCACCAGTGACGCCGGCACTTAAATGCTATCCCGGTTCTACCGATCCCAGATGCCCTAAGCCAACAACTCCCGAACCACCACGTTGCTACCCTGGATCGACTGACCCCAGATGTCCCAAGCCAACGACCCCTGAGCCACCACGTTGCTACCCTGGATCGACTGACCCTAGGTGTCCCAAGCCAACGACTCCTGAGCCACCACGTTGCTACCCAGGATCGACTGACCCCAGATGCCCTAAGCCAACAACTCCCGAACCACCACGTTGCTACCTTGGATCGACTGACCCCAGATGTCCCAAGCCAACGACCCCTGAGCCACCACGTTGCTACCCTGGATCGACTGACCCCAGGTGTCCCAAGCCAACGACTCCTGAGCCACCACGGTGCTTCCCGGGATCAACTGACCCCAGGTGTCCCAAGCCTACGACACCTGCACCACCAAAGTGCTTCCCAGGCTCAACTGACCCCAGATGTCCTAAACCAACGACACCTGAGCCACCACGGTGCTTCCCGGGATCAACTGACCCCAGGTGTCCTAAACCAACAACCCCTGCTCCACCAAAATGCTTCCCTGGTTCAACTGACCCAAGATGTCCTAAACCTACAACACCTGAGCCTCCACGTTGCTTCCCTGGCTCAAATGACCCCAGATGTCCCAAGCCAACAACTCCTGAACCACTAAGGTGCTTCCCCGGTAGCACAGACTCAAGGTGCCCCAAGCCTACGACACCCAAACCAGTTTGCTACCCGGGTTCTCCGGATCCTAAATGTCCCCAACCACCGCGACCAACAACATTAACTCCCCCTACTTATTTACCACCAGTAACGCCTGAATTAAAATGCTATCCAGGTTCATCAGACCCTAGGTGTCCACAACCAACCACCCCAGCTCCTCCAAAATGTTTCCCAGGCAGCACAGACCCCAGGTGCCCGAAACCTACAACACCAGCACCTCCTAACTGTTACCCTGGAAACACTGACCCACGTTGCCCTAAGCCAACAACTCCAGCACCACCCAGATGTTTCCCAGGTAGTACTGACCCCAGATGTCCCAAGCCAACGACCCCTGAGCCACCACGTTGCTACCCTGGATCGACTGACCCCAGATGTCCTAAGCCAACGACTCCTGAGCCCCCACGTTGCTACCCTGGATCGACTGACCCCAGATGTCCCAAGCCAACGACCCCTGAGCCACCACGTTGCTACCCTGGATCAAATGACCCCAGATGTCCAAAGCCAACCACACCCGCACCGCCAAACTGTTACCCTGGAAACACCGACCCGCGTTGTCCAAAACCAACAACCCCTGCCCCACCACGGTGCTTCCCTGGCTCAACTGACCCCAGATGTCCAAAGCCAACCACACCCAAACCAGTCTGCTACCCGGGTTCTCCGGATCCTAAATGTCCCCAACCACCACGCCCGACAACCTTAACTCCACCCACTTATTTACCACCAGTGACGCCGGCACTTAAATGTTACCCCGGTTCTACCGATCCCAGATGCCCTAAGCCAACAACTCCCGAACCCCCACGGTGCTTCCCTGGATCCACTGACCCGCGCTGCCCAAAACCTACAACTCCAGCACCCCCAAATTGCTTCCCAGGCAGTACTGATCCTAGATGTCCTAAACCCACTACGCCTGCACCACCAAATTGTTACCCTGGAAACACCGACCCGCGTTGTCCAAAACCAACGACTCCTGCTCCACCCAGGTGCTTCCCTGGCTCAACTGACCCTAGATGTCCTAAGCCAACGACACCTGAGCCACCACGGTGCTTCCCGGGATCAACTGACCCCAGGTGTCCCAAGCCTACGACACCTGAACCACCGCGGTGTTTCCCTGGATCAAATGACCCCAGGTGTCCTAAGCCAACAACCCCTGCTCCACCAAGGTGCTTCCCTGGCTCAACTGACCCCAGATGTCCCAAACCTACGACACCTGAACCACCACGATGCTTCCCTGGATCAAATGACCCCAGGTGTCCTAAGCCAACAACGCCAAAACCAGTCTGCTACCCGGGTTCTCCCGATCCTAAATGTCCCCAACCACCACGCCCAACAACTTTAACTCCTCCCACTTATTTGCCACCAGTGACACCCGCTCTCAAATGCTATCCTGGTTCTACTGACCCTAGATGTCCCAAGCCAACGACTCCCGAGCCCCCACGTTGCTACCCTGGATCGACTGACCCCAGATGTCCCAAACCAACGACTCCTGAGCCACCACGTTGCTACCCTGGATCAACTGATCCCAGATGTCCCAAGCCAACGACTCCTGCTCCACCAAGGTGCTACCCAGGTAGTACCGATCCAAGATGTCCTAAGCCAACGACACCCGAACCACCTCGATGCTTCCCCGGAAGCACGGACCCACGTTGTCCCAAACCAACAACCCCTGCTCCACCAAGGTGCTTCCCTGGTTCAACTGACCCTAGATGTCCCAAGCCAACGACTCCCGAGCCCCCACGTTGCTACCCTGGATCGACTGACCCCAGATGTCCCAAACCAACGACTCCTGAGCCACCACGTTGCTACCCTGGATCAACTGATCCCAGATGTCCCAAGCCAACGACTCCTGCTCCACCAAGGTGCTACCCAGGTAGTACCGATCCAAGATGTCCTAAGCCAACGACACCCGAACCACCTCGATGCTTCCCCGGAAGCACGGACCCACGTTGTCCCAAACCAACAACCCCTGCTCCACCAAAGTGCTTCCCTGGCTCAACTGATCCTAGATGTCCTAAGCCAACGACACCTGAGCCACCACGGTGCTTCCCTGGATCAAATGACCCCAGGTGTCCAAAGCCAACCACGCCTAAACCAGTCTGCTACCCGGGTTCTCCCGATCCTAAATGTCCTCAACCACCACGCCCCACAACCTTAACTCCTCCCACTTATTTACCACCAGTGACGCCGGCACTTAAATGTTACCCCGGTTCTACCGATCCTAGATGCCCTAAGCCAACGACACCCGAATCACCTCGATGCTTCCCTGGGAGCACGGACCCACGTTGTCCCAAACCAACAACCCCTGCTCCACCAAAGTGCTTCCCTGGATCGACTGACCCCAGATGTCCCAAGCCAACGACTCCTGAACCACCACGTTGCTACCCTGGATCAACTGATCCCAGATGTCCCAAGCCAACGACTCCTGCTCCACCAAGGTGCTACCCAGGTAGTACCGATCCAAGATGTCCTAAGCCAACGACACCCGAACCACCTCGATGCTTCCCTGGGAGCACGGACCCACGTTGTCCCAAACCAACAACCCCTGCTCCTCCAAGGTGCTTCCCAGGCTCAACTGACCCCAGATGTCCCAAACCTACGACACCTGAACCACCACGGTGCTTCCCGGGATCAACTGACCCCAGGTGTCCTAAGCCAACAACGCCTAAACCAGTCTGCTACCCGGGTTCTCCAGATCCTAAATGTCCCCAACCACCACGCCCGACAACCTTAACTCCTCCCACTTATTTACCACCAGTGACGCCGGCACTTAAATGTTACCCCGGTTCTACCGATCCTAGATGCCCTAAGCCAACGACACCCGAATCACCTCGATGCTTCCCTGGGAGCACGGACCCACGTTGTCCCAAACCAACAACCCCTGCTCCACCAAAGTGCTTCCCTGGATCGACTGACCCCAGATGTCCCAAGCCAACGACTCCTGAACCACCACGTTGCTACCCTGGATCGACTGACCCCAGATGTCCCAAGCCAACGACTCCTGAACCACCACGTTGCTACCCTGGATCGACTGACCCTAGGTGTCCCAAACCAACTACTCCTGAGCCACCGCGTTGCTACCCTGGATCGACTGACCCCAGATGTCCCAAGCCAACGACCCCTGAGCCACCACGTTGCTACCCTGGATCGACTGACCCTAGGTGTCCCAAACCAACTACTCCTGAGCCACCGCGTTGCTACCCTGGATCGACTGACCCCAGATGTCCCAAGCCAACGACCCCTGAGCCACCACGTTGCTACCCTGGATCGACTGACCCCAGATGTCCCAAACCAACCACGCCTAAACCAGTCTGCTACCCGGGTTCTCCGGATCCTAAATGTCCCCAACCACCACGCCCGACAACCTTAACTCCTCCCACTTATTTACCACCAGTGACGCCGGCACTTAAATGTTACCCCGGTTCTACCGATCCCAGATGCCCTAAGCCGACAACTCCTGAACCACCACGTTGCTACCCTGGATCAACTGATCCCAGATGTCCCAAGCCAACGACTCCTGAGCCACCACGTTGCTACCCTGGATCAACTGATCCCAGATGTCCCAAGCCAACGACTCCTGCTCCACCAAGGTGCTACCCAGGTAGTACCGACCCAAGATGTCCTAAGCCAACGACACCCGAACCACCTCGATGCTTCCCTGGAAGCACGGACCCACGTTGTCCCAAACCAACAACCCCTGCTCCACCAAGGTGCTTCCCTGGCTCAACTGACCCTAGATGTCCTAAGCCAACGACACCTGAGCCACCACGGTGCTTCCCGGGATCAACTGATCCCAGGTGTCCCAAGCCTACGACACCTGAACCACCGCGCTGTTTCCCTGGATCAAATGACCCCAGGTGACCCCAGGTGTCCTAAGCCAACAACCCCTGCTCCACCAAGGTGCTTCCCTGGCTCAACTGACCCCAGATGTCCCAAACCTACGACACCTGAACCACCACGATGCTTCCCTGGATCAAATGACCCCAGGTGTCCTAAGCCAACAACGCCTAAACCAGTCTGCTACCCGGGTTCTCCCGATCCTAAATGTCCCCAACCACCACGCCCGACCACCTTAACTCCTCCCACTTATTTACCACCAGTGACACCCGCTGTCAAATGCTACCCTGGATCGACTGACCCCAGATGTCCTAAACCAACGACTCCTGAGCCACCACGTTGCTACCCAGGATCGACTGACCCCAGATGTCCCAAGCCAACGACTCCTGAGCCACCACGTTGCTACCCAGGATCAACTGACCCCAGATGTCCCAAGCCAACGACTCCTGAGCCACCACGTTGCTACCCAGGATCGACTGACCCCAGATGTCCCAAGCCAACGACCCCTGAGCCACCACGTTGCTACCCAGGATCGACTGACCCCAGATGTCCCAAGCCAACGACTCCTGAACCACCACGTTGCTACCCTGGATCGACTGACCCCAGATGTCCCAAACCAACGACTCCTGAGCCACCACGTTGCTACCCAGGATCAACTGACCCCAGATGTCCCAAGCCAACGACTCCTGAGCCACCACGTTGCTACCCAGGATCGACTGACCCCAGATGTCCCAAGCCAACGACCCCTGAGCCACCACGTTGCTACCCAGGATCGACTGACCCCAGATGTCCCAAGCCAACGACTCCTGAGCCACCACGTTGCTACCCTGGATCGACTGACCCCAGATGTCCCAAGCCAACGACTCCTGAGCCACCACGTTGCTACCCTGGATCGACTGACCCCAGATGTCCCAAACCAACGACTCCTGAGCCACCACGTTGCTACCCTGGATCGACTGACCCCAGATGTCCCAAGCCAACGACTCCTGAGCCCCCACGTTGCTACCCTGGATCGACTGACCCCAGATGTCCCAAGCCAACGACCCCTGCGCCACCACGTTGCTACCCTGGATCAACTGACCCTAGGTGTCCCAAACCGGAACCTCCAACCCCCAGTTCTTGTTATCCAGGATCAAGGGATCCAAAGTGCCCACAGCCGTTTGCTCCAGCTAGCACTAACCCACCTTCAACTTATTTGCCACCATTCCCAGAAGAAAATGAAATCAAATCTTCTAGAGTCAGCAGATTAGCAACTAAGGACACTAATGAAGATAACGTCAACGATTATATAGGTACGTAGTTCTTTTTGTGAAACAACACATACAATGTTGTAAATCAAGTTTTCAATTTTTACAATTAACTAACATATTTTATTAATAAGTATTTCGTCCATTTGTAAATGAAATCCCAATTGGACTCGCTTTAATACTTTTCACTTCGTTTCTAAATAGAAAAGTGAAGTGATAATCACCATAAAATAATCTTTTTATTTCTTTATAACTTACCGTTGTCACCCTAGTTAAAAAACGGTGTTACTGTAATTTTTACTGACTACAATTTGATTTATAATAAACGTGCTATTGTACTTTGAGGTGTAATTTTAATATCTTCTTTTCAATTCACAGATTCGTTCGATTTCAAGCGAACAGAACCAAGATCAAGAAAAGTTCGTGACGTATTTGGTAGCAGCGAAAGTGCTGCCTTTGCAACAAGTGGCACTGCCATCATATACATTGCCATGGGATCAGCTGTAGCAATGATCATGTCAATCACACTTGCCATTTATATGTACAAGAAAAATAAACTAAGAACTGCGTCTGTAAACACAACTGCGCAAAGCCCCTGTTAATATGTAAATAACTGTCGTGTTAAATTTTAATAATGTGATATTTTAATTTTTAATTTTTACTAGCTACTTGATTCATTCCAATTCTCGATTTTTTAATAATGGCTGCTAAATATGAATAATTTGATTTGTATAATGTGACGTCACTGCCTTATAAGCTTTATCTTAATACTTCATGCGCTAGGCATGCCTATTTTATCACTACATAAAATAGTGCCATAATATAATACAATATATAGTGTCTTCTTCGATGCGTCCTCAATCTATAATGTATATTATATCGCTAGTCAATATTTTGTATGTATAACATTCTTATAAATATGTTCTGAAATCCTGTTTTTTCAAAAATTACTCATTTTTTTTATAAAGAAATAATATACTCATTTGTGATATTTTTTCGTGTAAATACATATTGTTTATACCAGTATGCTGATGTGGCCATTTGAATTAATTATATAGTGTGTATTAATATAAATATAAGATGACTTGAGTACATTCTGTAGCGCATTGAGTACATTATAAACGACAATTTTTCGACAAAACTAATATAAATGATATGTTTCTTTAAACAGAGTGTACTCATGGAATATTATTTTCAATGATTTTGTAATGTTAGTACCTAAGATTGCTTGTCGAGTCAATCTAAGTAAAACATTCTATGAATGTCAAAAAATATTGTTTTATTTTATCCTGCATTTTTACCTTAAACATTTTCTATACAATAATAGAGATTCAGATTCTCTAGGTATGGGTTGCAAACATAATATGTGACCGGGTGGCTGTGTAAAACATGGTTCAGATTTTTGGATTTCGAAATTCTGAGTAGGAAGGTATAGTTTCAAATTGCAATGCTATTTCAATGAGCATTAAAAACGGTGTTCGATATTTTGGCCAACTACCAAATTACAATGTACAGTCTCTAGCCACATTGTTAGAGGCACCCACATTTTAAAACATAAAACAGGCAACCATTAAAACAAAAAAAAATATGAAAGACATTTTATTTACAAAACACAACATAATTATTTCCCAACTATATGTATCTAATATAATAACAATATTTACATAATTATGTTACACATAATTGAAATGGTAACTTAACGAACACAAGATCACCTAAAAGACATATTAAAATGATGTTTTTGGTAGTAGTAGATACTAATAATCAGATAAAATTTATTTTTGTGTATACAATAATAAGTTAATGCCAAGTAAAATGTGAATTAACATAGGTAGAACTTACAGTTTTACATCCACACTAATAATACCATAATAGATAAAAAATATTTAGTATAGACACAAACACAATGTCGTTTATGAAGTGCCCTAAGCGTCTGTTTCACCACCTTCATTCAAATATCCAATAGACTTATATGATAGATAGTTCATACAATTCTTTGTCTGATACAAATCTAGATATAATATTGTGAAACAGTCCCTAAGACTAAAACACTAACAGCCACACTCAGAGTCATTTAATAATTACTTACACTATTTCTTACTAACGATTTTGTATCGAAAACAATTGCTAAGGACTGGGTTAAGTAACCATTCAATAACTCTGAGTACGGCTGTAAGACAATTATTATATTAATAATTGTGTTTAACAGCTTGTGTAACAGTTTGCCGAAGCAAGTCGACAAGTTTCTAGCCACCTTAGGGGCTCATATTCATGCAGACGCGACGAACGTCGTGCTTCCAAGGGCCGCGTGTTGAACACAATAAATTTAACAATAATATGTCTCACGAGAATTATAATACAATTTTATTGCAACTATATAATTGAGCTTTAAATCCAGTTTGCTTTTAGCATTCCTAGACCATTACAATGCTAACACTAAGTTATATACAAGCGGTAAATCTACCGATCCGTCATTTTTATTCTGATTGGTCCATTCGGCGTGTACATTGGATGAATGTGATAGTCCATTGGCTCGTGGTGATACTCCATTTTGAAGGCTTGTATCATCTGGAAAATAGGAATTTTTATTTTATATAAGTTTTTATCTAATGTGATATTGAGACAAAATATATCAATTGTCAATTTCGTTGTTCGGACTGCAAAAGCGTGTTATCTAAAAACAGGAGATATATCCCGGTTGATAATTATCTTGATGTTCATCTTAAATAGGACTTGACCTAAATATAATTACCGTATAGCTCTCAATGCCGTACCATGTTCTTGCTAATACCCCTTCAGGGATATCAGAAGTACTGTAAATTATCAATAATTTTTTATTAAAATCAATTGAAAGACAACTTTCACCCTAGATTAGGCAAAAGAGAGAGTCAAACCAGACTCTTACTGACTAAAAACAACCTTTGAGCCTGAGCCCCATAACACTTACGGTTCTCCGCAGCTAAGTGTGGTTCTCCTAGTCTTTAGAATCTATATTAACATTATTAATAATTGTATTTTCCCCATCAGCTAAATATTACTTTTTTGCGGGTTCGCTTCAAGCTTCCTAGTGCGAACTATATAACTAGTAGGCTACTATTTATCAGTCTTGTTTCCTGATGGTGTAACCTGGGTGTCTTCAAAGCTCTAGAGTGAATGGTAATGTTTATCGGCAGACGTGCTTAATCGTAGGTTAACATCATCACTTACCAAGGCGAATTGCGGTTTATTTCGACCTCAAAAATGTACTGACCTTACAAATGACAGTATGTATTTCCAACTCAGCAAATCTTCTACCAAGACACATTCGTTTGCCGTAGCCGAATGGTAAAGAGGCGAAGGCATGATGTTTCTGCGCCGGAGACCTGGTCATCCATCTCTCTGGTTTAAACTCTGACGCATTTGAGAAGTAGTCGTCACTGTTCCCCATCACGTAATGTTGGAATATTACTTGAGTCTGCGGATTTAAAAAGAAAAGTGGTTGAATTATAACTTTTGTGGGACTAAAATAATTATCATGTTTTTTGGCTTACTCATGTAACTTAACACATGACGTAGAATGCTGCTCACGAATATTAGTCTCTAGAGTGGCTTGAAACTAATCGAGTTTATCGTCAAAGAGTTAACTTGTGGAAACCAAGTAACATAAGAAAAATAGTTGATTAATTTGGTTAACTACTAAGTCTTAAGCACTATAATAATTATGTGACCATCATCTTTACACTTAGTTGCAAAAGCGCTTTGACTTTGACTAACAATTGGCAAAATTGGTGGTTTATTTATTGGGTCTCAAATATACACATGTCTATTATTTTTTCAAGGTCTTAATATTATGTTATTTCCAATATCATCTTTATTAGTTGACCCATATTGCTGGTATTTCAACAACGAATAATTATAAGGTTTAAAATTTGGTTTTGTTACAAAATCTCTACACTTACCCCCTTTGGTATATTATATCCACAGATGACAGTATCCTTCGTCAGCTGCCGTCCATTACCAATGACAACAGGGTACATCCTAAAATGATTTCAGAACTTTAATTTAACAATCTCATTAAAATACTATTATTTTATTCTTAATCATATTTTAATATAGTTGACCCCATCAGCAAGCAAAGTAGCGCCAAATTCCACCTTTTGCTTCTATTTGAAACAACCCAAATATTACTTTCTTCAAATGGACGGTACCAGTTTTTATATTACAAAAAATCAGCTTAGTTGGGCCTTTATTTTTATGATTTATAATATTTTTATATTACAAAATATCAGTGAAATTGTGACTAACCTCATAACTTCTTTAACGCACGCCTTCAGGTACGGCATCTGATTCACATCTCCTGGTTTCATTGGTCTGCCTTGAAGAACTTTGGTAATTTCTTCGTACAACCTTTCTTGTACCGAGGGCCTTAAAGATAGCTGATATAGAATTGAAGCTACTGCGTTTGATGTCTGTAATAAGAAACATAATTATTTACTTACAACATTTTCTAATGATACATGCATTTCCAAATATATTTGCACTGCACATTCATTGGACTTGAACTAAGAGGGTCTAAAAAAATTCTACAGCTCAAATTAGGTAATAGGTTGTAAAGAATGTCCTAAATGTTGTGGCAATCAGCAACATGTCTACGCAATTGAAAGTAAAGTCATTATAATCTTGATCTCTATACAAATGAGTATGCGCCTGACAAACTCCTTACTTTTTGAAACTGTTGAGTTGCTATAATATTTACAGTAGGCGCCATAACTTGCTCAACTTAAAGTCATGTCACAATTTTATTTTATAATTCTATAACATGCATAATTATAAAGTTATTAAAATAAATAATAAAATATTATAAATAGTACAAATTGCTGGGCCTACGGGATTAGGAATTTCAAGGCTATTTGTTATTTGCTATTTGGGTATTGGCGTTGTTTCACTCCATAAATAACGTTTGCTCATAATATGGGTGTGTTAACTCACTGTGTCAATTCCTACTAGGAACAGGTCTAGTGCCGCTACCGCTGCCACTCTTGGCCCAGCTGCTGTGACGAGATCCTGCAGCAGTGACTTACTGCTGCCATTAGCTTCGCATTCCTTTAGCGCCTTCTCCACGTGTCTGAGAGTTACGCTGGAAAGTGCAAAGATACGACATGATTAGAGTATTATCAATATAATGAAATGAAGTAGGAAGCATTAAATTATTAATCACACTTTTTTTGAGGAAGAATATCTTCTAATGACTTTTCCCGCCTTGGGTGAGGCGGGAGAGCGTGTCAGACTCGTACTGACTAAAAGCCACCCCGTTCCTTCTTCTGCTTTGAGCCGGAGCCTTGGTAACCTGTTACGTTGTCCGCAGCTCCGGAAATATTACTTAATCACACTTAGAATACTATTATAAATCGATACCTTAATTGACAGGTTTGTGGAAATGTGGAGTTGGCTAACCTGCCAACTCCACATTCGTGAGTAACAAAAGTATGATAAAGTTTTAAGTGTCTCCTGAAAAATTGCTCATAAGGAGTTAACTGGTTTGTCAATTAAGGTATCGGAATGTGAAAGTTTGTTTGTTTAGAGGTTTGGATGTTTGTCCGTCAATCACGTTGAAACTACTGAGCGGATTTTGATGAAATCCGGTATATTGACAGAGTATGAACTGACTTGAGTAATAAGATACTTTGTATTGGGTGATAGGATATTTTATTATGCCTTACCTAAGGATCGTATCCAAAGCCTCAACATATTGTCTGAACATCTTAGTTGGGTATAATCTCCACCAGGGGGCGCGCAGTTCGAGTTCACCCACACTTAGGAAGAACGTCTGTACGGCGTGAATTAAGCGCATACTCTCTGAGTCTTCTGACGCGTCGAAGCAATTGAGTCTTGTGTCCAGAGCTATTAATCCTAGGGCTGAAATTAAATTTAGGAATACGTTGATAAATATGTTTATATAAAGACCTTTTTACAAGAAACCCTGTACAAGCATAGGGGAAATAAGTTAGAGTATTTGAGTGTTATTACAATAACTTAAAATCACAATACTCACACTCCAAAGACCATTTGTGGACTTCATTCAGGAAATCGCCCGGCGTTTCTGAATTCTCATCCCTTATTTGTCGTACTCTGAAAAATAGTATATTGTTATAAGTACCATTACTAATTTTAACCTTCTACGTAGATAGGTAAGTATGTATGTAGAAAAACCAATCATTTTAAAATAGTAGTGTTTTAAAATAGTTTGGTCTCAAATTCACCTTATAAGAAACTGTTATTTTTGGGAGCCCTCTGCCGAGTATGATACAAATTTTGAATGAACCAATATTGTCATACCTTTGGACGAAAGCTTCAGCTACTTCAGCGACGGGCACCGTGTACTGAGCTGCTGCCCCAGCGCTCAACGCCACCCGAGATACTTTGGTTCGGAAAGCAGACCAGGAATCACCATGACTGAAAATAAACATTCATATCTTCTGTATTTTATTTAAAAAAACGAAGCACGGATTTCAGATAGAAATAGAAACAAAGGAAAAGTAAAATTATGAAGCAAACTACTCCAGCTTTAGTTCATTTAAAAAAGAAAGAAAGAGAGAAAGAAAAATATTTTTTTAAGCACCGGCTCGATGCACCAAAAATGCAATACAAACAAAAGTAATAATTGTTACAGTACAAACATGAAATAAAATATGTTTATGAAAAAATAGCAAAATCAAGGTGGCAACATTCTGAAATTTAACTTGATATGATGAATTTTAAAAAATCACATACAAATAGTTTAGATCTTTGCAATAACTGTGTATTATGTTAACTTACACTGCAATAACACCCGCACAGTTTTCTTCTGCACCAAAGAAGTCTTTCCTCAGAGTGTGTTTGTAGTAGTTCAAAGAAGGCATTGATGGTCTGAAAGTAAGAAAACGACTATTAAATAAACAAAACATAATTAAACAAATGAAGTCTTCCTGTAAACGAATCTAATGACTCAATCGCCTTGTTGATGAAGTGGTCATAAGCGTGACTATCAAACGAGAAGTTACGGATTCCTGGATCTGCCAAACTAAAAAAAAATTGATTTAACATAACATAACTAAAATTATGCCCAGGGTATAGATTCACTCACCTATACCCGCCTATAATAGCTGGTGGACTTAGCTACTTATCCTTACTGAGATCAAAAGACATGATATTCATTTAACCATCCGTTAAAATTGCTGCTTTTAGCTAAAATATTTTTTAAATCAATAAGCAGTAAATGAATCTACACATATAATATATATAAAAACAGAAGTCATCATTCCACTCGGATGAAGTCGCGGGCAAAAGCTAGTCCATCAATAAATACTCTACTTTACTTTGCCAATTTACTCCTTACCTATGCGGCGCCGCGTCTTCACCTCTGAACACCCTTTCCACTTCACTGGCATCGAAGACGAACAGCATATCAGGTCTCCCGAGCAGACCGGTCACCTTCACGCAGTTCCCATACTCAGCTCGCAAAGACAGACACACTTTGTCTATGTGCTCTACTGAATATCCTCCTGTAATAGAAAAAAATATATTTTTAAGCATTTATCTGCCCATTGTCAATAGAAAAAAGTTTAAGTCTAAACCTCCGCTAACGTAACCCCCGTGCGTTTGCGTTGAATTCCGTTTAACCTGTTAAGACACTTTTTTCGTGGTTCTGAAATTTTGACTTTTGCGGTGCCCAAAAGGACCCATAGTTGGGACATATTACTGCATTAAAATTGTAGACCACACTGTACACTATGAATGCATTAAAGTGACTTGATTTTGATTTGGAATTAAATTACTATCTCGTTACTGAAAGTGGAATGATACCAAATTCCCATATTTTGCCCATTTAGCATGAAACATATTGCTACAGAAAGGTCAAGGTTCACACAATGTGTTCACTTTAATTAATAAGATTGTAATGTCTTCGTCATTGTCCTAGTAACTGCTAGAATTAATGGATTATTAATATTAATTCGGTTTTCGACGTATAAACAATAAAAAAGAAACCAATATAAAACATGTTTGTCCTTAATTACCAACGTAATTAATTGATACTTGCATCAATAAACGCAATGTGGGTATGTATGTAAGTACTTATACTAACCTAACTTGAATTTGTTACCCGCACATTCAATCACGCAAACTTTGTTACGATGTACAATTGAACATGAATGTACTGTGAGTAAATACTTATTAGATTTATATGTTTACTCATTTTTCCCATATCAAGATTTTTTTTCTGTAGCTATAATGCGAAATCTTACCTTATTCCTTCATCTTATCCTTTTAAATATGAGGAAGCTAGTAGATAAACCTTCGGATATTGAAAAATAAATGTCAATTCGATACATTACTTTCGGAACCACCAGAGCTCCGGACTACCTAACGGGCTTACCAGGTACTATATCCCCAGATTATGACGCCGATGCTGATATTTGTAACATAATGACATTTATTCTCCTAAGGGTGGGCAAAAATAAAATCACTGTTGAGAAGTTTTAATTAGGTAAATTGCGGTTAAAAATCCATCACTACACGACCGCTAGTCTAATTAAAGCCATTTATTTCTTTAATCAACTAACTGTAATGTAAATCACAACACGTTACTTGCAGCCAATTAAGTACATTCTGAGGACCCACACCGAGGGCTACATTTACCAAAAACCAAAAAAGAAATGACCCAGAAACTTCAGAGAAACCGGTACACTGCACAATGTACATGAATAAATAAACATTCCAAATATTACTTCTCCCTTTTTCGAAACCGATTAATCGAGAAGAGAAATGAATCGTAACTACACTATGGTAGAATCGAGAACCGTGTTCACGCGAATTCCCGTTCCCTGCAGTTTCACTTTCAAAATACTCGGTCAGTGGCGACCTCTCCCTAAGAAAGTGAGAGTTCTAAGATCATCGTTTCTCGTTTTATCGATTAATCGTTACACTAATTTCGATTCGGTTGTTAAGAACGATTTGGAACGTGTTTGAATTTTCGAATTTAGACTTTTGATTTGCAATTGTTTCTAATCTTATTTGTAGGTACTTTGTTTAATCTTCCAACACTATAAATTATATGTTCATAATACATTTTATGATTAGTGCAATAATGTTGAGGAAGTAATTCATAAAAATTTCATTAATTGCATTATTTATGATGGAGCTAATTTGATACTGTCCGTAAAATTTATAAGTCTGGGGATCATTTTAAGTGTGGGAGAGCCATGCTTCGGCACGAATGAGCCGGCTCGACCGAAGTGATAGTGGCCTCACAGAAAACTAACGTGAAACAACTTGCGTTGTTATTCGTTGTGTGAGTGAGGTTACCGAAGGCCCAGTTACCCCAATCTTCCCAATCCCAGATTCCCTAACAACCCTTAAATTCCTAACACCCAATGACAACCCCGGCAACGCACTTGTAACGCCTCTGGTGTTTCGGGAGTCCATGGGCGGCGGCGATTGCTTACCATCAAGTGATCCGTCTCCTCGTTTACCGCTTTATAGTAGAAAAGAAGATTCTATGTCAAATAATATGGTAAATATCCTGATCCTATCATCAAATTGAATACAAATGTCAAGCATCGTGGTGACACACAACAGAATTCATTAGTAAATATACAAAAAACATCACATACAACCTAAATACATAATTATGAACACGGAATTATTAATTTGCACTTTCTTTGAGTACATATTTGGCTACCAGTTTGAATTTGTATGCACTCATAACGAACATTTCATATTTTTTAATATACATCTACTGCATTAACAAAGAGCTATGAACAACTTTCACAAAGAACAAAACTATAGGAAAAACAACAATTACGAATATATTTACTTAAAAAGCAGATTTGTTTGGTGCTAATACATCATCATCTGTGGCCACGATTGTCTGTTATTACATCTAAAGTACAAAGAGAAACTTTGTCTAATCACCACTATGCAGTGATCTGGTAGCAGTAAAATGGCTTCAAAACTCTTTTTATGGGAAATGGATGGCAAACGAGTCAAACACCTGTAACACCAAAGGAGCTATTTACAAGAGAGGGAATTGTCATCATCTAAGGCGTCAAAAAATTTCTACATGGTCAGCAATGCGCTCACATCAATGATACATCTGCCGTTACAGCTGTGTTTAGACTACGACGAGCTCGTGATACATCTTTATAAGTATACTAGCTGACCCAGCGAACTTCGTACCGCTTTCGCGTAGCAATGATGCTCTACTTTATTTTGTATAGCTGAGTTATGTATGAGTCCCTATTCAATTTGAATTGGAATCTATAAATATCCTCCATATAAAAATGAATCCATAATTTCCTGATCTCACTATACCTGAAAAGGACTTTACTAATTTAAAAAAAAAACAAAATATATTTTCATAATAGTGTTTATTTCATAGGATTCAATCATTTCACTGTCCTGCAGGCGCCTTATCGGCTCTGATGACAATTTTGTGATTATCTGATGGCATGCGATCTAATGCATTTGTGAATGTCTAATGCATCGGTCTAATGCAACTAATTTATTGTGTTGAAGGAAAAATGTTTGAAGTTGTTCATCACAATGGATTTCTTTACTGAGTTGTTGTGTGCGCAACGACTTCTCTTGCTGAATTGTCCATAAAATATATTTGCAAAAATGTATAGTCTTCAACAGGCACTGGCAATAAGGAACCTGTTTGATGATATATTTGAATCCCTGAATCTGCAAGAATATAAATATGTATACAGGTAGTTGTATAGCAAATTGTACCACCATGTGGCTCGCAAAATACTGCCACAATACTTTACATCATTTCAAATTAAAACTACTTTTAACCTCGACATTAAACAGCCTTCCACGGCAGCTTTAGTTTACCAAGAACATCTTGCTCATGCCACTATAAAATACAACATGTTATAAATGTTGCTGATTAAGTCTTCGGATTATAGACTATTATTATGTATTTGATTTATTGTTTACAAAATAAACACATCACTGACTCGACATATTTTGCACCAGCTACATGGTTTTAAAACTAAAAAAAAACGTTTGCCATGATACTTACTTGCTAAAAGTAGGCAAAAAATTGTCTCGTATAACTTTTGTTGCCCCAAATGATGTCATTTGAAAGCAATTATTGTACTGCTGGATATGAGTCAAAAAATGAACCAATGAATGTAGTGGCTCTGGTGGCGGTACCAATGGCGTCAATTTGACTTGGCCGCTGGCGCAACACAATCCAGGGGCTTCATTTTTTAATTTCAATCCCAATGTGGACACACAATGTTCATTAGTCCAATAGCAACAATTTGCTCTGAACTGTAATCAATTGCCACATTATAACTGAATGCAGCTTTGTGGGGATTAAACACAACATTTCTATCTTGATATCGATTCAGTTCAAGTTCATTTCGCGCTTCGCGTTGCTCATCAGTTTGATTTGCTCTTATATTTCTTTGACTTGCCGTATTTCGAGTTCTGCGGCCTAAGCTTGTACGTCTGGTTGGTAGCATTGTTAAAAACGAAATTCCAACTGAAAATAAAAAGCTCTCATACATTTTCTGCATAACCGTGTATACCAAATTGTAGTATTGTGTAGTCACCAAAAGTTACTAAAAATCAATAATGAAGATGTGAACTTACCTTGATTAACAAACACTTATTAGCAAATAAAAATCTTCTTAGTCTTTAAAACTCGAAGAAATATTAAGATAATCTCTCAGAAATATTGAAAAATATACATTTAATTTTGCATATTTTAAAAAACGCGCAATACGAATTTCAGTGTCATTCACACCAATAGACTATATTGAAAGAGCATCGTTTGTTCGAAAACGTGAATAGAAACTTTAATTTACACAAAATAAATTTCTGAACACACGCGTAACTGTTGATAATTTGTCATTATTTCTGAACGCACGCATAATTAATATTTGAGGAATTTCTATTAATGCTTAATGCAATTTTCAACATTTTCAATAGATTAAAAAAAATACAGACAATTGTTTATTCACCCTTTTCATAGTTTATGCATAAATGTCAATTATTATTTACAGAATTTGAATTTAGAAACAACAAATATTTGACATGTACAAATGAAAATTTATCGAATCTAGCTTTTGCCCGCGACTTCGTCCGCGTAGTGGTGTTAGTGGTCAAAATGCTGCCGTATGTCATCTAAAATGTGAATTACTTGAGAATATGTTGCTGTTAGCATTTTTAAAGATATGTATTCCAAAGAAACCACGACCGCCGATTCATCATTTTATAATCATGATGAAAAGTAGCCAAGGTTATCTATATTATTATCCTTTAATTTCCTATATATTGCCTATCAATAAAAAAATACATTGTTTCGTTGTTATATTCCAAAAAAAAAAACATTCGTGCAAGCGTAACCTCAACACAAACAGGATTACTTTCGCATTCATAACATTAGTATGGTAGTAGGGATATTGGCGATTTAAATAAGTATATGTGTATTTAAATAAGAATCGAACGCGAGTGAAGCCACAGACAACGTATTAACGAAAATGACGAATTTTCAAGTAAACATTAATCTCCTCTATTAAAAATACTATGCCTTCTACCCTTTTTATTAAAAAGTAGCCTATGTTCTTTCGCTCCTCATTAAGTGTCTAAATACAAAATTTTACTGTTACAACTTTAAAAATGACGAATTTCCATATGACTATTCATCCCCTATTTTTACCCACTCTCCCCTATTTTTTTGCAATAAAAAGTAGACCATGTTCTTTCGTTCCTCATTAAGTATCTAAATACAAAGTTTTACTGTTACAGCTTTTAAAATGACGAATTTCCATATGACCATTTATCCCTTATTTTTACCCATTCTCCGCTATTTTTTTGCAATAAAAAGTATCAAGGTCTATTCTATCTCAGTACTAAATTCCATCAAAATCGGTTCACTGGTTTAGGCTTGAAAGCACACAGACAGACAGAGTTACTTTCGCATTTATAATATTAGTAGGGATTCTGTGCTCCAAGTCTTATTCAATAGCATTTGTTTTTTAGTATCCAATAGCATTTATCCAACAATGAACTTTATCCAATAGCAATAAAGCTCAAATTGACTCTACGTATTAGTTAGAAAACGTTTGTATGGGATAAAGAAAAGGGCTGTTTTTAGGGCTTTTCCGTCAATTATTTGATATTTTCTCACCTTTTAAACCTTCCCTAGACCTCTACGAATAATTCAAGACCAAGATAAGATAAATCCGTTCAGCCGTTCTCGAGTTTTAGCGAGACAAAGGAATAGCAATTGATTTATATATATATAGATGTGTTTAGGCTACGACGATCATTTGTTAGATTAAGTTAGATTTTTTTAAGGAGTGAAAATCATCCAATGTCGGTTCTCGCTGTGAGCAAGGGAAAAATGAGCACCACGTTCCTACTCCTGCTTTTCAAGCCTAACACTATAGAAAAAACACAAGGTATTACGATAGGATCTTTCCATCATCTCAGAGAGAAAATTTTCTTTAATCAGTCACGCTTAATACTAAAGGGCACGACTAGTGATTCCAGTTTAGAAAACCTAGTGCAGACCAACCTTTCCCCTAGTTCGTCAAGTTAGGAGAAAACTTGTATTGAAACCCATACTGGTTAAGAAACTTGTCTGAGAAAGATGGATACCTGTAGTACTACGATACGTTACGATAGGCTTTTTTGAGGAGGGAAAACAGCCAATGACTCCTCCCTCCTTAGGTAAGGCGAGATGGCGTGCCAGTCTCTTATGGCGACATGACAAGTGACAGATGACAGAAGTCGCTCATAGACTATCGACGAGCAAAATCAACGGATGTCGTCATCCGTCGCCACAACCTTACTGAATAAAGAAAGAAACACAGTTTATTTGCACTGATTAAAAGTAATAAACATACATAAGGTATATGAAAAAAAAAATACTGATTAAAAATCACCCCATTCCTACTCCTGCTTTTAAAACGAAGCCCCGGCAACCCCTTAAGTTCGCCGCGGCTCTGGACAACTGTACGATACGACGATGTACTGAATTTACGATGCATAATATACAGTCAACTTTTTAAATTTAAACCGCAAACTACAATAAATGTTAAAAATAATAAAAAATTGTTCAACAATGAACCTTAAAGGAACTAAATAGTTATCAAAATTGCTTTATAATGCTTTGCGTTCATCAAAGTGGTTACGAGTAAAGTGTCCATTGTTCTCACTTCAACGGGATATCCTTGACGCTTCATCTCAAAATCACTTTAATAATTTGCAATATCGGTCAAGGTGAACACTGATTATAATAAAATGCAATTTATTTATAGCAGATGCATCAATTATTACTATTATAAAAATAAATTTATGTATTGGGTTTGACAGTCAGACCCAATTATTACTGTAGTCTATAAGTTCTATTTTTCCTGAGAAATACGACCCGGGTCTTTTCAATGTCAGAGTGAATAGGTACTTTTTAAGTCTGTGTGCTCCATCTTCGGCCACATCTTCGCTTCGCCGTTCTGGCAGTCAACGGGTTGGTGGCCAAACGCAGACTTATCAACACTAAAAAAATATACTCTAAATACACCTCTATGCATCTCCAACAACCTCTGAACAACAAATGAAAAGCGTAAGTTAAAATTTTTACTAAAAATATTTCTACTTCTTACCACTAGGGGCGCTTGTATAGTTTTATGCTGACAATAGTAAGAATTCGCGTTATCATTTCTATAATCAGCGGTTCACCACAACTGTTTTCAATCTGTTTAGAAATCAAACATCAAATTAAAGTTCCAGATCAACATTTTCTAATCAAGGGTTTGCAATACCAGTCCTTCTGGACAAGCTTTCTAATTAGTTAACTCGTTTCCAGTTTTTATTGAAGGTAGCACCTTTAATTGGCAGTGCCGCGACATTTTATGAGCCCTAAAAGGTTGACTAACTTCGCTGTGTGGTAAAGTGTCATTAGGTCGATTTCACTGTTTTCGGGCTGGAATCCTGTCCAGTATTTGGTAGCAGATTCCTTTTCATATGGATCGATAATGTGTAACTGGCCTAATATTAACGTGTTATATTGTCGTAATAACGGTGAAGGAAAATATCGTGAAGAAAGCTAGGTTTATAATTTATAATTACAAGGTTGAGATCGCCAACTCGCATTGAGCTTGCGTGGTGATTAATGCTCAAACCTCCGTGTGAGAAGAGGCATTTAGTTAGCAGTGGCCACTTATAGGCTGTTAATGTGATGATGTGAATGTGAAAGATATAACACAAAGGTTCATAATAGCTCTCGTACTACCAGTTCTGCTCAGACTTTGGAAAAAATTATGATTTGTCTCCACAACCATTAAATTACTTGGTCATCGTACTAAAACATCGCCGCGATTGCACAAGGAAGGAAGACCGTTGCGTGTAGCGAGTAATTCCGGAACCTGCGCCTATTACCGGCCATTATGGCTTGTTTCACTTCACATTTACCACTAACCACTACTCAGGCTAATATAAAATTCGAATTCAACATCAGCAGCCTATGACAATCTACTGCTGGACAATGGACCTCTCCAATATAAGAGCAGTGCTGCCCAGTCTCTCTTAAATACGTTGTCCTACAGTCGACCCCTATATACAGGACACAGGAAGAGTAGGGGTGATGACAAGATAGTACATTATACTATGCTGTTACAGTTACTATACAACCATTATTTTACGATGTTTGAATTCACATATCAATCCTATCTACTCCTTCAACATATTATATTATAAACTAGCTTTTGCCCGCGACTTCGTTCGCGTGGAATAGTGACTTCCGGCAAATTTTTGGTTTTAACCACATAGTTCCCGATCTCGCGGGATCTCTTCAAAAATGAGATGTGGAAGATATTCCAGGGAACTCTTCAAAAATCAACATAATGAGCTCTGCGTTTGAATTTAATAGATGTATACTCACTTAGGGCATTGAAAAAATAGTTTAAAAACGGACTTAAACTAACTTAAAACTAAAGAAAACTACGAATTACGAATTTATAACAATTAAAAAAGAAACTATATTACAACCTATCCTCTATGCTATAATAACCAAGCTTAAACTAAATAATTTAAAAGAAACGACTTAAATCTAATCTAATTAAAAAAAAAATTAGACTTACAATTTTATTAAAAAAACTAACTACAGTAACTACTAATAATCGATATCAAACTAAACCTACGTTAAATAGTTTAACCAAAAAACCAGGAAAACCCAACAAATAAACTTATTAATTGACAAATACAACGAAACCAATAAAATTTAGAATATACGAAACAGCAGGACCACTACAGACAAATAATCATACGACTGATAATACACTTTTTCTACGATAGTACCGAAGCGCTCGGCCGATACCCAACCAAATGAATTTAACGAAACCATAGCGCGATCTATTTCGATCCCAACGCCATCTATCGAGGATAAAGACAACTTGGATTATTTATTTATACTCCGTTCGGGCATTTTCTTTGTACTAAAAGTTTAATTATATTGATATTATTTTTTTCATACCTTTTTACTATTTATTTACTTTTTTTCGATGAATTAAAACAATAACATGAACCGAAGTCGTGTAACGATCGACATAGAATTATCTATACTCCGTTAGAGCATTTTCTTTGTACTAAATGTTTTATTATATTGATATTATTTTTTTCATACCTTTTTACTATTTATTTACTTTTTTTCGATAAATTAAAACAATAACATAAACCGAAGTCGTGTAACGATCGACATAGAATTATTTATAAATAATTTATTTCTTATTTTTATTTTTTGATTTTTGAAATAAAAATATATCTATGTCCTTTCTAAGGTTCTAAACTATATCTGTACCAAATTTCAACCAAATCCGTCAAATAGTTGCGGAGATTAATGGTATAAGCATAGAATGTTCGACGTGATTCTTTAATTTGACATAACTTTTTTATTTATGAACCGATTGACATGAAACAAACACTAAATGTAAATTTAAGCATCCCACAATATATTCGTGAAAACCGCATCCAACTCGGATCAGCCGTTTCTGAGATTAGCGCGCACAGACGAACAGACGAACAGACAAACAGACAAACAGACAAAAAAAAAGTTAATTACATTTTTGGGTTCGACATCGACATAACAATAACCCCTGCTATTTTTTTTATTTTTATTTTCAATAGCTTTTGCCCGCGACTTCGTTCGCATGGAATAGTGACTTCCGGCAAATTTTTGGTTTTAACCACATAGTTCCCGATCTCGCGGGATCTCTTCAAAAATGAGATGTGGAAGATATTCCAGGGAACTCTTCAAAAATCAACATAATGAGCTCTGCGTTTGAATTTAATAGATGTATACTCACTTAGGGCATTGAAAAAATAGTTTAAAAACGGACTTAAACTAACTTAAAACTAAAGAAAGCTACGAATTACGAATTTATAACAATTAAAAAAGAAACTATATTACAACCTATCCTCTATGCTATAATAACCAAGCTTAAACTAAATAATTTAAAAGAAACGACTTAAATCTAATCTAATGAAAAAAAATTAGACTTACAATTTTATTAAAAAAACTAACTACAGTAACTACTAATAATCGATATCAAACTAAACCTACGTTAAATAGTTTAACCAAAAAACCAGGAAAACCCAACAAATAAACTTATTAATTGACAAATACAACGAAACCAATTTAGAATATACGAAACAGCAGGACCACTACAGATAAATAATCATACGACTGATAATACACTTTTTCTACGATAGTACCGAAGCGCTCGGCCGATACCCAACCAAATGAATGTAACGAAACCATAGCGCGATCTATTTCGATCCCAACGCCATCTATCGAGGATAAAGACAACTTGGATTATTTATTTATACTCCGTTCGGGCATTTTCTTTGTACTAAAAGTTTAATTATATTGATATTATTTTTTTCATACCTTTTTACTATTTATTTACTTTTTTTCGATGAATTAAAACAATAACATGAACCGAAGTCGTGTAACGATCGACATAGAATTATCTATACTCCGTTAGAGCATTTTCTTTGTACTAAATGTTTTATTATATTGATATTATTTTTTTTATACCTTTTTACTATTTATTTACTTTTTTTCGATAAATTAAAACAATAACATGAACCGAAGTCGTGTAACGATCGACATAGAATTATTTATAAATAATTTATTTCTTATTTTTATTTTTTGATTTTTGAAATAAAAATATATCTATGTCCTTTCTAAGGTTCTAAACTATATCTGTACCAAATTTCAACCAAATCCGTCAAATAGTTGCGGAGATTAATGGTATAAGCATAGAATGTTCGACGTGATTCTTTAATTTGACATAACTTTTTTATTTATGAACCGATTGACATGAAACAAACCCTAAATGTAAATTTAAGCATCCCACAATATATTCGTGAAAACCGCATCCAACTCGGATCAGCCGTTTCTGAGATTAGCGCGCACAGACGAACAGACAAACAGACAAACAGACAAACAGACAAACAGACAAAAAAAAGTTAATTACATTTTTGGGTTCGACATCGACATAACAATAACCCCTGCAATTTTTTTTATTTTTATTTTCAATGTACAGACAGCACTTTTCTACGATTTTATTATATGTATAGATGTGAAAGTTTGTATGTTTGCTTGTTTGTTTCTCCGTCACGTCAAAATGGCTGAAGGGATCGATATGAAATTTCGAACAGGGGTAAATTGTAGTTTAGAACGCGATCGAATAGCATGGGAACATGAGCGAAGCCGCTGGCAGAAGTTAATATGTAATAATTAATTGAAACTACTTAAAATCAAAATATTTTTAAACCCAAAATCGTATACAGTCATGTCCTGCTTCATTAAGTAGTAATGATATAACCACTAATAACATTCAAGGACTTTTTTATTCACATCTATCATTGTCCTATTATATTATTAACTACTACGTCAGAAGTATCGTTTGCAAATGTACATAAAATAAACATTGGATACTGCATAATGACAAATTACGTCGCGCCACAATTTACTATTGCAAATTACGCGCAATGACTTTCTTTTTTGCTCACGACTGTATGAAAAAATATTACTATTTTATGCTTAGTAAAAGTTGGTTTTCACCCACAGCTTCAGCAATGTTTTCCAAGGAAAGAAGGAGGATTTGTCACTCACCAGCCTCTTAACAGTCTTCAGACACAATAATCTATACATATTAACATACTACCTAACATATAAAACTAAAGAGTTTATTTATTTGTTTTAACGCACTAATCTTAGAATTCTACTGGTTCCATTTTTGACAGGTCAATTTATTGTTCATCCAGTTTTGTCATGTCAATATAAATATCACATTTGGGTTTGTAGGAGCCAAGCTGCGGGCGAAACGGCGGTAGTAGCTAGTATGTTTTATAAAACCATAAATTACCCATAATATAATCTTTCATTTCATCATATTGTCATTAGAATGAGACAAATGCATTGTTAACGTGCACGAAGATTCAAAACCCGACCTTGTCCTAGATAAATTTCATAATAGTAGCGATATTAAAGAAAATTGTTATGCCGCATGCGTGCGCGCAGTTATGAAACCTAAAACAATGGACAGATGGCTTATTATAGCGTAATTATTGAAGATTCGTGTGTGCTATCACTTGCATCGTAATAGTTAACGTCCAGATAATGACATGTCGTTGGGTTTTAAATAAAACTTATTAATAATAGTCTCGAAATAATTGAGTGGTAGATAGTACAAATGCATCCATTTAAAAAAAACAAAACATCTGGCTAGGAAAACCTGTACTACATCTAATAAACAAAACAGACAATTCTATTTAACAACTTCACTGTCCCTATACAATACAAATTACCACTACCCTACGACCATCGGCTATTCTTTTTTGACCTGATACCAAAGATACAAAAATTTGCGAAATTTTATTTTGTTATCATGTAGGTTAGGTTTTTTGCGATACGTTCACGTAATTATAATTATAATATTACTTCACGCTCATAACAAAAGTATGTGCCAAAGTTGTATAAAGAAATGAGTCACCTGTGACTCTTGAACTTATTCCAAAAGTTCTCCGTGACTCATATGTGACTCATTGGACAGTTAAGTTGTTAAATAAAAAACTCACGTAAATCGGATAAGTAGTTTTTGAGGTAACAGCTCTAACGGAACACAAACGTACGGAAGAATCATTTAAGTGGGCACCTAAAGGTAGAAACAGTATACAATACACGTACTTAAAGATTACATCTGAATACATTATCACATATCCCTGGTAAACATAGGCCTCCCCCGAAATCTCTACATCAGCCGGTTGAGAGAAAACTTTAACTTTTATTTAACAAATCATTATTCTCTTGCATTATTGAGCATTGTGGTGGTTTATTCTCATCCTTATTTTTATTGGATATGTTGAGAATAATACAGCTTAATTTATGGAAACCAAATTTTGTATTTCAATCGGCAGAATTGTTAACTTTTGTGATTTTATTGGAGAATCGCCCAATTCTCAGTGGCCTTTGTCAGGTCGTCCGTCCACCTTGTAATTGGGTGTCCTTGCTTGCTGTGCTACGATAACCAGTAACTGATATCTGACTTTACTAAAGACCAGTAGAAGTTTTAAGTATGGGTGAGCCATACTTCGGCACGAATGGGTCGGCTCGACAGGAGTGATACCACGGCCTCAGCGAAAACCGACGTGCGTTGTGTTTCGTTGTGTGAGTGAAGGTGCCGGAGCCGGAGGCCCAGTTACCCCCATCCCAATCCCGATCCCCTAGCAATCCAGAAATTCCTACCCTAAAAGTCCGGCAACGCACTTGTAACTCCTCTGGTGTTTCTGGTGTCCATGGGCGGCGACGATTGCTTACCATCCGTCTGCTCGTTTACCATACCATAAAAAAGGCGTGCCTAATTACCGCCTCTGGTCAGATCTTTGTAGATAAAGATTAAACTGGTATGATTTTACCTCGCACATCTATCCAACCTAAGCCCAAAACAGGTGCGGTCGTCAACGCATTTTGTACTCTATCGCCATTGCGAAACATATCAAAAATATTTGTCAACATTCTGTTATGTTATAAATTTTATTACAATATGATAATAGAAGTAATATTATACCTACATATAATAAAATGAATAACTTTGTGACATAAATTCCATTGGGATTGGTTGAGAAATATTTTTTATTTATACTTATGGTACTTTTGTATTTCTTAAGATTGCTGCTGTTGTTTAATGAGATCAATGTTTGCTTATTAAATATGCTTATGGTGATTATGGTAATTATAAGTTCAATGCAAATATTAAACAATTCAGAAATAAACTAAGTTTGAACCAGTGTGATACCACTGCCTAAATAAAAACCGACGTGAAACAACGTTTTTGTTGTACTTATTTCACCGTGTGAGTGAGGTTACCAAAGGCCCAATATCTCCCTACCCAGCCTATGGCATTTAACTAAAGGTTCTAAAAGTGTTTGCTGTCCATTGGCGGCACCGATTGCTTAAAACTAGGTGAACCGTCTGCTCGTTCTGCTCGTTTGCCGGTCTATCCCGTAAAAAAGATTTTTAATAATAGATTTAGGACCTATTAATACGTACCATGAATTAACCCTAAACGTAAAGCCAGTTTGGTAAAGATAAGATAAGCTTGTAATTGGCCATCATTAAGTTATTGTTTTTTAATTATCTTAAGTTGTTAGCTGTAAGTTTTCCGAAAGTGTAAAATAAAATAAATAACCCCCTTTTACATGATATAAATCAACCCCACCAAGGAATAAAAAGCATGACATCAATCACCATTACATAACAACATACAAAGATACTCTAAAACTAGAAATGCCATTCTAGAACCAGCTAAAATTAACCGATGTTCCGTATAACGTCAAGTTTACTAGTTCATGGTCAACAGATTAACACACTGGGCGGTAGACAGTCAAGGTTTTGAGGTGGTATCAACTGGCCACGTTTGTATACGTAATATGTTAATTACTATGTAATAGTCGCTTTCGTAACACTTATTATTATTATTTGATGGGCATTGGTAATCGCTTCCAGATGCATGTTTTTCTTTTGTTTATCTTTGTTTTTGTGAGTTTGTATGTAGAAAAATTGCCTCTTTAGCGTTAGTTGAGTGGTAAAAGGCGTATTTGTACGTAAATCTACTGTATCTGTGTTGAGTTTGATTTCTGAATTGAGCAGAGCTCATCCTCTAAGTACTTGGAAGTCTTAATATGTTAAAAATTAGTCGTATACATTTAATCATCTGCAACTCTATCTATCCGTTCAAAGTCGTACCTTTTCTTTTAAACGTTGCTCTCCACTGTTTTACTCCTGAGTCGTAGGTGCGCATAGAAAAATACAATTTCATATGCACATCACACCCAGACCCCGAACAACAATATGTGGATCTTACAAAGAGTTACTTCATGTGGGAATCAAACCCGCTACACGTTGCGTGGCAGTCAGTTGCCCCGTCACTGTACCAACCGTGTAGTCAAACCTTTTAAATAATAATACCATGAAAAAGCAATAATCACTTATGACCCAACAATCTTCTTAACTTTTCGTACCTGCATTCAGTAGTATGCAATTTGCACTGCACTACCTACTCAGGTTCAACGGAACGGTATTTTAAAGGAACACACACTAATTTCGTGGAACGGTTCTGCGCATGCGTGGCTTGTGAATGCGATATTAAACACAAATGGACCGACAGAAAGATAACTTTTAAATTTACTTGAGGTGAATGGTAATGTGAAATGCAGAGTACATTTTGAACTTGTTACTGGTTAAATACTGGCTCATTGGTAGTGGTTGAACGCGGTGGTGTGAGGTTTCGTGGGTTACTATATCGTACAATATGTTTTTAATTCTTTTTTCGGTTTTTCGAAATAGCACAGTAATACGGAATCTAGAAGAGGGGCTGACGCCTGATCCGGAGCTGCGGATGACCTAACCGGGTTACTGGGGCTTCGGCTCGTAAAGCAGGAGTAGAAACGGTGTAGATTCTAGTCAGAGATAAGAGTCTGACACTCCCTTTCGCCTCGTCCAAGGTGAGAGAAGTATTTGGGTGTTTTCGCCACTCAAAAAAATATTACTTTTTCTTGAGTTCACTCTTTGTTTGACCAACCATTCAGAAAAAAGGAAACAATTAATAACATTAAGTACGATATTACGGAAATACTATTCTTCTATAAATTTAACTAATTTGGTAACATTACTTTTTATTAAAACTAATATATCAAATGTCATTGTCGTCAATCAGTAATGAATATTCGTAAAATAAATTATAATATTCTTAAACTTCAATGCCAGAGGAGCAATTCAAGTGTAAATGATGTATAAACAATATTATATGTAAATGTTAAAAATAATAATATACTAAATAGTTTCAGAACCTTGATTAGGAAGCTACGACCTCGTCAGTTTAAAAATATTTAAGATACACTAAATATAATATTAAATTAGAATGGAACTATACGGTGACATTTTTGCAGATATTGCAGATATCTGCAAATCCAGGGCCAGAACATCACTCGACACTATTGTTTTTTAAACGTTGCCCCACACTAGGATTTTCTCCTGTGTCATGGGTGCGTTTACAAACATACAAGTTCACATACACATGACACTCAGGCCCGAAACAACAATTTGTGGATCACACAAAGAGCTCCATGCGGGAATCTAACCCGCTACACTTTGCCAACCGTTCAGTCAGTCAGTCAGTCAACTATGACTTCTGTAGTCAATACAAACATGATTACGTAAGACAAAAGAAAAAGTTACATTGTTTCTCGTAACATGAAAGTTTCATTTTTTTTTTTATTTAGGCGAGAACATCATGTCATTTCTCTTAAGTCACCAGCCAGTGTAAGATGAGCTCCCATTCTTTTATGTTATTAGGGAAATGGAGATCATAATGTTAGGTGTGAAACTGCACTTTTTGTGCCTTAGTGCATTGAAACAGATTTCTAAGTAATGTATAACACTAGAGAACACACGTTTGTTGAGATGTTTTTTGTTGTAAACTACCTCCGCTTAGTACGTTTACTTCTATCTACGTCTAATCTATCTATGTATAGTTTATGTATGTTTTTATGGTATAAGCCGGTAAACGAGCAGACGAATCACCTGATGGTGAGCAATCATTGCCGCCCATGGACACCCGAAAACATCAGAGGCGTTACAAGTGCGTTGCCGGCCTTTTGGGGTAAGGAATTTAAGGGTTTTCAGGGAATTGGGGATCGGGAAGATTGGGAATGGTATGGTAATTAGACCTCCAGTAACCTCACTCGCATAACGAAACACAACGCAAGCGTTGGTCCATGTGTTGTACTAAAGTCATGAATGTCTAAGTCTCTAATACCATAAATAGATAAACAGCTCCGTATTTTACAGCTATGCGCGAAATGTTTGAACAAAAATTGATCATGTAAAATAAGCAATACCAATAATGCCTTAAATATAATAATACATAGTCTTATGTTCGAGATATTTTCGATCATAAAAAAACTTTTAATGAATTCTTATTTGCTTACTCTACCTGTATATAATTATGAGCTCCTGTCGTGTTGAAATTAGTCGAGTAGCCTACTCGAACATTAATAAATTTAATACACCTACATTATAGATAATTATGAGCCCCTATCGTGTTGAAATTAGTCGACCAACCTCCTCGAACATTAATCAATTTAATACACAGTACCGTAGTAAGTACTCAATATACATAAAAAAAAACTTACCGATATAAGGTGTGAACCGCCAAGTGTTGCCTAAGAACGGTAATGGGCGTGGTCCAGGTACTTCATCCCACGATTTTACCGACGGAGCCATGTCAAATATGGAAGTGTCGATCGCCGCATGAGTGGATCTCGCGCGAAATCCTTTTACCGGACATGTTTGAACTGGTTTTTGACCTGTAACGAGTACATCTTAATGGGTTTTATGAAAGTAATGATGAATGCCTTAAACCGGCTTTGAAAATCGTGTATCGTGAGTATTTTTTCTGTTACTATGCTATAGTGTAAAGAAATGACTGAACGGCTTTGTTCCCAAAATTTGTACCGTAATCAGATTGTTTTCTTAGATAATAGTGTTATCTAGATTTGTTATAGATGTAATAAAAATGATTTCAAACATTAAAAAAACGGCTCGCAAATTGGCGCTCGAGGCCGACTGTGATTGATAAGCAAAAATTAAATTCTTATTTAAACAAGACCTTCTCACGAAACTGTTCTCACAGTTAAATACAATATACGCATTGGGGCCTCAGTACGAATTTGCTTTACGTTTAACGAGATCGAAACGAGAGCGCATTCGATACTGTGATTGGTTAGTTCATTGGAGCCGGCCAATCAGAGCGCCGAACGCGCTCTCATTTCGTTTTCGTTAAACGTAAAGCAAACTTGTACTAAGAGTTCAGAGTATATGCAACTCTATAAAAATCCTCTATAGTAATTTTGAAGGTCTAACTTCAAATACTAGTTGTCAGATAATGTATTGCGCTTTGGCTGTGTAAAATCTTTTTAAACGCTTTTAACAGCAGCATAAAATGCGGCTAGCAACTTTGAACTCTAATAACACGATAATTAAAGTACTTTCTTTATTATAAGACATTAGATACTATAATTTTAAGTTATCTAAGTTTATCTAGTTTACATCACCATGCAACCTTAAATATCTAGATCTAATTACTGGTGGAAACACTATTACCTACACGCTCACACGCCGTGAAGTTTGCGCAAGAGTTGTACGCGATTTTAGTTTCAACATTAGGAAAAAATGTCCCTATAAAGAAGGATGTTTTAGTGTACTTCTAGTTATTGTCTATAAGGGTGAATTTTCTGTGTAGTGTATTACTATCACTAAACTTCTAATATTTATTTAGTATCAGTCTGTAATCATCGTTGTATTCTAATGTTTTAACGCAATTTTCTTGAAAGTTCTAGTATTAATAACGTTCTTAAAGTCTAGTGTATACATAAGAGTTATTGGCAACAATTCAAACTTTAAATTTTTTTCTTATTTTAACTAAAAATCACCAATCATTTCTCAATGGGCTAGTTTCTAATCTAAAATTCTATGTCGACCAATTACACATAGATTTTATGTAAAAACTGAGATTTTAGATACTGAAATCAACCGCATTGCTGTTAAATAGTCGCGGAAACCATACATCTGGGTAGCAAAAAGCGACAATTGCAATAAATCAAGTAAAGGAAATCCATAAATATTAGATACTTACTGATTTCTAACGCACTCTCGGTCGGTTTAGTGTTTTGTGTACTAGTCGTTATCAATCGAGCGGCACTGACGTTTCGCAGCGGCCATTTTACTACGCTGATTCGACCCCTCATTATTTATTATTTAGCTCTGAAACAAAAAAGAAATATTATCATTAAATAAAATTACCTTGGTAAACCGCCTCATATGTCGATTAGTCTCTGATTAAATTCCTGGGTCATGTGAGGTTTTTTTCAGCTGTTTGCTATGCTGTAAGCTATAACAAGGAGTCTGCGGTTAAGGCTTTCTCTAAAATCCAATTCCAATCGATCAACATTTGTATTATGAAATGAGAAACAGTGATGTTACCGGAGACCCAATTAACCCCCTTCTCAATCCCCGATTCCCTAACAACACTTCCTAACCCCTAAATTCCTAACCCCTAAAAGGTTTGCAATGCACTTCTAGCCCCTCTGGAGTTTCGATTGCTTACTATCAGGTGTTTCATCGGCTCGTTTACCGGCTTATACCATAAAAAATGCTCTAAGTAGCTTTACTAAAATCACCACCATTAAATAAATATAAACATATCACTACATAAGCCAAACAACAATGTAAAAGTAAGTACAATTTATGTGTAAAATACTTATATTCGTTTATTTATTACTAAACTTTTACTTTAGTAATAAACTGGTGTTTGACGCGCAGACACCAACACGTTTATAATACTTTCCGTGGTAATATATCACATTTATTTATTAGTACTTCTATTACATGTATGTATTATTATATAATACTAGCAAACACGGTGAACTCTGTTTCGCCACCAATGATTTCCCTGTTTTCCCGCTTTTCTCTTGAAAATTTTCCAGAATTTTCTTTGCTATAAACCTCACGGAGCCCGAGACCTTTCCAACGAATGCAAAACCGTGGAAATCAGTTCATGCGTTCTGGAGTAATAGCGTCGGGAAGGAAAACCCAACTTATTTTTAAGTACTGGATTTATCAGTATGGTATTCGTAAGGGCAGTCAACTGCGAAGTGTCATGCTTGATATCGTAAATCTTTACTTGAATTTGAGATTTGGTCACCTGTGTGTTGTTTCACCAAAGATTTAAGAGACGAGAGGAAGTATTTCACTGTTACTGACTAAAACGACTCCGTTCCTGCTCCTGATACGACCTGAAGCTCTGGTAACCTGCCAGGAGTAATATAGGCTTACACAGAGAGGTATAAGGATGACATATAGGTCTCCATAGGGAAGTGCCATAACAGGCGTTGCACCACGGGGGCTCCGGGGTTGGTCTACTAAGAGGGCCCGGTGCCTCCTTTAGGTGCAGATGGTGGCCACCGGGGAGGTTTTAGTGCGGTAAAAATCCCACACTCCCTAGTTTTTTTCCCCAAAAAGCTAGGCGCCTTTTGAAGGTTTCCTCCCGTCAACAAGAAAAAAAAGGAGTAATATAGGCTGGCTGGAGAATAATACCTCTGTATTTCAACACCACTAGTGAAGCTGCAGGTAACAGCTAGTTGTAATATTTATAATCTTTATGATACTACCTACTATGAAAACCTTCACTCAATCTAAACACAGCGGGGGCATTTAAATAAAACGTGAAAATCGTGAGCAATATGAAGACCATTTAAAAGTAATTGATGCAGACATTATTTATAGTTACTATTACAATGTTAGTTAATGCATTTTAAGAAGATAGCCATGATCGTGTGAATATTTTTGTGACCTTTCAGTAAACAAGGTTGTCTAGAGTCTGAAGTAATGTTTATACATTTAGATTATTTATTTTGAATGCTCATTAAAAGTAACCTTTTAATTCGAGATTTCGAACGACACAGAATAAATAATAGAAGGAGACTATGACCTCTGAGCTTCCTTCGGCATATTTTCTTCTCAAATGCCGGCCTCATCTAGTTATTTAAGAGATTGACGTGTAAAAATAAATATCATTTATATAATAATTATTTTTAACCGAATTAAAAAAATAATGAAGATTCTCAGTTTGACCTGGATATATGTATTGTCTTGCTTATGGCTGACCCGATTTTGATGTAGTTTTCAGCATAGTATTATATTTGTACAGCATTTAGACTTAGGAGAAGGTTTTAGGATACATATTACCTGAATTAAAAAATGAAGTGGTAAAGAAAATTGAAGGCTGTTCCCTTTTTATAAAAAAAATGTTAGTTATTCATCTATTTTATATGAAACTTGTTTAAGTTTGATAGCTATGGAGATGTAAAGAGGCGTTAGGTTATATTCTAATGTTTGAGGTGAGGTCAAACAATTAATTATAGCAAAATTAGCTAGACCTATCTATCAAGGTGACTATGGTTTATTTTTAGAAATTGCAGACATTACCACCTACATATGTATATAATTTGCATGAATATATTTCAGTTCATTAATTATATATTTTATTTTTATTCATATAAAAGTTGACATTTATATTAACATAAGTATTATGAAAAGTATGAATTTTTGAAAATCAACTTTCATAATATGTATTTCTTTCTTATTGACAGGTCTAATATTCTAGATGATTAATTATCATGTGAGATCTGACAATATAATTACAAAATACCTAACATAGCAATGTACTAAAAAATAATTATCACGCAAAAATGTTTTAAAAGAAAACAGATTAATCTATTTTAATTGGTCAACCAATTATGCTGTTCCATTTAGTTATAAAAATATAATTATAATCTTTGGATTATTTACAAACAATACAATTTTGAAAAGGCAAACCTTTCATCATATAATATAATTAATTAATTACAAAACTTAGCCTAACACATAGAACTTCCATTTTTATAATTCTCTACATTTAAAGCAATAATTCAAATCGTGAAAAAAAAAAACATGTATAAACAATACCTCAAACTGCAAAAGGTGATACAAAATAAAAACAGTTCACCATAAATAAAACATAATCAAAAACACCGGCAATTAACCTTTGCACATCCCAAACCCATCATTTCCAATACACAAACATCACACATTCCAAAAAAAAATCATACCTTTGCAAAAACAAATCCAAAAAGTTCGTTATCAGTGACACACTTGACACACACTTTGACACGTAATCAGTAACAATAGCATGAACTCTACTGACCCCCTCTATACCCCTAGCAAGTTGAACGTCGACTGAGCTTCCTTGAACATAAGTCAGGTGCTTGCTTTCCGAGCGCGTTTCCACTACACCGTGAACGATGTCGTTCTAAATCGCCCTTAGAAAAGTGGACAACGTTTCTTCACGTAGATTTTTTATTAAACTTCCTTCCGAATAAAGAAAAGTAATACATAAAAAAATATGTTAAGCGGTTTTAACCCATTACAGCATAATTGATAAATCGAACGCTAGAAAATTCTATTTATTGTGAATATAATTAATTCAATTAAAATCATAATAAGTGCTAAAATAAACTTTAATTGTAATGGGTTAATGAGCTCTATTCTACTAATCAAGCCTTAACGTTTGATATCCATAATGAAGTTGGTTGTGGAAAATATAAAATTCTAATTACTAAAGACCCAAAATCCCAAAAAACAGGGCAAGCTAAATTCAATCGTATAATAATAATAATCAAAAGTTTCTAATTCTGTACAATGAAGCAAGACAATTCCATATAAATCTGTTTATACTACATATATTATGTGGCACTTAGGGCGGCCGTACACGGACTGCTCGAGCGGTCGGCGTCGACTGCTTGAAGCCGTTGACGGCTTGAAGTGTTCGCGACTGCTCGAGCAGTCGTGTGTACGGCAGCGAATGAATGGCTATAGTTCATCGTGCCGTCGCGGCTTCAAGCAGTCGGTTATAACTGCTTGAAGCCGTCCGTGTACGGCCGCCCTTACACGCTATAATATAAAAATATAGCTTAGTTACATGCTAAATTATTTTTTTCGGGCCAGTAGCAGCGCCACAGTCGCCGAGTCGTGTGTCACGAAATGCTGCTCAAGAATATGAGCCTCTAGCATGGCTTGAAACCAGTCGAGTTTCTCGTTTACATGAGTAAACCGATAACATTGTCATAATTACGTATCACGACGATAGATATATAATAACATAGTTCAGTAATTTATCACTTCAATGACTTCTGAATATTTATAACTTTGCAATACTAAACATATTCCCAGCAGTTAGACCTGTAGGTATGTATATTTGCGCGACTATCTCACGATAGGTTGAACCAACTTTGAAGTGGTTTTCTAAAAAGTGTTTGTTACACTTCGAAACAGGTTTTTGTAGAGGTAATATAACCGACTTTATTATTTAACATCTACAAAAAAGAGGTTGATAACTATTTCATATTTATTGAAAATCTATTATTAATAAAAGTCTACAAAAAAGAGGTTGAAGAATTAATAAAAAAAATGTCGTGTATCAATGTACTCACGCGACGGTGCGTAACAACGTGCGACAGAGCGGTTGCGCTACATGATGTACCAAATGAGATCGAAAGTATCTTTCTAGTTCCTTTCCTTGCAACCACTTACTTTTACCCACGAGTACGCTCGCCGATATCATTATATTTATCGCTGATTTCATCGCTGTATTATATCATTTTCAAGATAATAAATGATGGTCAAAATAATGAATGTGTGAGTTGTTAAAATTGACAAAATAATATCACAAGAGGTGTTTAATGATCTCATTTAAACTAATCATGGGCTTATTGATGATTATAATCAAGCTCTTAATATTCGAATGATGAGCTATACAATTTCTATGTAAGAAGGCTACTGGGTTACCTATGAGAAGAGCTGAGATTGTGACTAATGTATTCTTCTTTGGCTAATAATTATAATAGTTTTAAGAAATAAAATGCAAATAACTTGATATGTCAAAATTTTATTATTACTAAATAGATTAAAGATTGGAATAAGTATTATTATTTTGAGTAGATAAATAATTAGGAACTAACAAGTAAAAACATATCAAGATTGCATTTAAAAGAAAAAAAGTAGGTTTTAAAAATCGAAGCATATTTTAAAATATCTTTGACGGATTTTGGAGTCTAAATAAATAATTAATGTAAATATTTACCGTTGCCAGGTATTCAAAAATCGAAACTAAGCAGACTGGCCGGTTTAGAAGACGATTGAATAAAAAACCGATTTGCTAAAAACTAGCACTGCTCTGTGTACATTCCTAACGGTTGAAACGTGATGTTATAGAATTATAACCTCCTTGAAGAATTGAACTATCTATAAATCTCTTTTTATATGTTTCTTTTTTTCAATATTTGTACCTACACCAAAGTAACGTTCATATAACAAAAAAATAGTAGGTACAAGTACACTAATATAATTACGAGTATTAAAGAGCAAAGATTTGGTTGTTTGTTTATTTGCACAGTTTAAGCTCCGACACTTTAGCACCAAACTGAACAATTCTTTGTACATTTTTTTTTTTTTTTGAATGGCCTATATCGTTCGCTGTCCTCGAATTGGGCGAGAGGGAGTGTCAGACTCGTACTGACTAAAAACCACTCTGTTCCTACTCCTGCTTTTCGAGCCGGAGCCCCGGTAAACCCGCTAGGTAGTCCGCAGCTCCGGATCAGGAATTCTTTTACCATTGGATAGCAAACTTATCAAGGATTGGCATGAGCTACTTTTTTATCTAATCCTGACTTACTCAAGAGAAATCTTCTCAATTCCACTAGGCAGGTCGAAAGTAAAATTTGAGGAGTCAACTGTAAATTATAATCAGATAGTGCCTAATCAATTACAGTTGCCCATATGAACTAGAATCCTCGTTTGGAAAGTGTTATACACATAATTAATATTGTTTCTGCAATTAACGAACGGAACTGCGTTTTGCGTGACTGCTTTATTGTGTAATCGATTTTAAGTAGTAATGCTAAGTATAAGTATATTTTTGCAAAGATAAATATGTGGGTGTCTTCAAAACCTAAAGAAATAGATGGCTTATGGGCAAACTTGCTCCATCGTAGGCCGCATCGTCGCTTAGCATCAGGCGTCCATAGCCGGAGCCAAACCCGTCCGCACCTCCGGATCCAACGTAAAAAAGTTGGTGACCCTTATTATCCAGCCAAAACCATGAAAGAATCTAGAGCTCAGGTATACGTTTATTATAAATATTAAATGTTATTGCAAAATTTAATTTAATCAGAAACAAGTTGTATATTTAATGTTTCTTATTGCCAATAACAGGATAATAAAAAAACCAATTGAATTGTAATTTGTTAGGAAGATCATAAAATAAAAATATGTAAGATCACGCGTGCGTTTAATTTATTTACTCGGTGCAATATATAGCCGCTTTAAAACGGCAATTAATTGCAAGTACGATGGTCTCTCGGATTCAATTTCCGTAGAACAAGTTTTATTGTGTATTTTCAATTTTCCATAAAAGTCTGCCCTTTATGAGCCTAACAAGTTTAAGTGTGGAAAAGCCATGCTTCGGCACGAATAGGCCGGCTAGACCAGAGTGATATCACGACCTCACAGAAAACCGACGTGAAACAAGGCGTTGCGTTTCGTTGCGTGAGTAAGGTTACTGGAGGCCCAATTACCCCCATCCCCAATCTTTCCAATCCCCGATTTCCCAACAACCCTTAAATTTCTAACCCCAAAAGTAGGCAAACACCATGTAAAGTCTCTATGGAGTTGCTTACCCTCAGGTGATCCGTCTTATTATCCAGGTTATACCATAAAAAAATAACATTAAATGTGGTTGAAAAATTAATGTTAATCAAAAACTTCGGAAATTGAAAGGTGAACAAATTTTCTTTCATTACAAATCAAGATGACAGCAAGATTGCGAAGATTTTGTATACAAAAAGTAGTTGGGCCAATAATCAATTGTAATTTGCATTCTGAAGATGTAACTCCAAGTAAGGACAGATGGTTCAGGTTTAGGTCATCTGTTACGAAACTTCGAACAGGATCTGGTCATTAACTTTTACCGGGTAAAAGTCGAATAAAAAATAATGTCTTAATTAAGTTTAATACTGCATGGTTAGCGCAATTGGATTCCAACGTTTCCGTATGAAAACTTGTGTTGAAATGCACTCACGTTTTATTGTAGAGTATTTTACAATTTTCCATAAATTGAAAGATCCTACTCCTACCTGTATAACTCTTTCAATTCCGATATTTATGAAACTCAATAGAAATTGAATTTTCTATTATTTAGCATCATTCAAGAACGTTTTCTAACCTAGACTTATTCATAATATTATTCGCTTAGCAACAAAACCCGTTATCCTCGTTTTTGTCAGTCACAGTCAATAAGAGAGCTCATCGATTTCAAATGCAGTAACATTAATATTTACGAAATACGAAATGTATTCGTTTCAATTTATTCATTTCTTGATACAACCCTTAAATACTTATCCCCCAAAATTCTGACTGCCTCGTTGATCGAGTGTTCACAAGTGCGACTGCCGGACAAGGGGGGTTCGATTCCCGGTTATGGCAAAAGTATAACAGGACAATCTTCGGTTTTTCAAAAAATTCTCAGTATTAACACGCAGTCTGAAATTTTCCCCCTATGGCAATACGAGGGTCGTTTGAAAAGTCACGTGCAAAAATTAAAACTACTTAATTTTTTGGAGTAAACCGTTTTTATTTTTAAGATAGTCACCTTTTAGGCTTATACACTTACGTCCAACGCTGCTCTAGTTTGTTGATCTCTTCCGAATAATAGGATTTGTATCTGAAAATAGCCGTTTATTTCTGCAATCACCTCCTCATTTGGATAAAATCTTTTACTGCCATTTCTTCATATTGAACATAGTAGTTCGAAGCTCTAAAGGGGAATAAGAAACGAGTTGGAACCCTTTTCCATTAATTTAGCGGCCATCTGAGGTTGAGTTGGTGCGTTGTCGATGGACAAGGACTTTTTGTGGGCCAATCGTGTGCGTTTTTCTTGCAGCTCGATTAAAAGGTCCAATAACGATGAATAATATGCACCTGAAATAGTTTTACCCTTTTTCAGATAGTCAATGAGGATTATGCCTTGCGAATCCCAAAACACAGTCGCCATAATCTTTTTGGCCGAAGGACCGGTCTTCACCTCTTTTGGCGCAGATTTCCCCTTGGTAACCCATTGTTTAGATTGTTCTCACAGGAGTGTAGTGATTATCCATGTTACATCTACAGTGACGAAACGACCTACGGTTTCTTCTAGAACAGCTGCAAACCGTCCATGCAACACTTCACACGATTTCGTTTTTGGTTAAGCGTGAGCAATCGCGGCACCCATTTGCGAATTTTTTCATATCCAAATGTTGATGCAAAATATTATGTACCCGTTCATTCGAGATGCCCACAGCACTAGCAATCTCACGCACCTTCACTCTTCTGTCATCCATCACCATATCATCGATTTTATCAATGATTTCTGAAGCGGTAACCTCAACAGGGCGTCCACAACGTTCAGCGTCATTTGTGCCCATATGGCCACTCCGAAAATTTTGATATATTTCTAATCGAAAGAGTCACGATAATGTTTATCAAGTTTTCTTTAGCCTCCTGAGGCGTTTTGTCTTTCAAAAAATAGTGTTTATCAACACACGAAATTCTTTTTCGTCCATTTTTTGAAAATCACTCGACTTCTTCGCAAACGAATGCCAAACACAAAGAATTAGACCGATCTGGCTGAAACTTGGTTGTGGTCAAAAGTACTAACTAGGCATAACCTCGATACGCGCCAAATTTCTTAGTAGTAGCACGGAGTTGTGTCCAGTATAATGGCCATAGGCTCACCCCCTATTACACGGGACTTAAACACAAATGGTGAAAAGTAAGTGTACCTACAAATACACCTCTGCTTACCCCTTCGGAGATAAAAGGCGTGACATTGTTAAACTTACGTATACTACTAAACAAAATTATTGTAAATAAAAAAGAAATGACAATAGCACTGTAAAATGTTCGTTTTGTTTCGAAGTTAATTCAGGAATGAGGCATGTCAAATTGTAAAATATTTTGTTGTTTATTGAATTTATGTTCACGCTAACGATATTGTGTTTTGAACAACATTGATTGTCACTTTAGCTCCTTACTTAATGAACATTACACAAATAAAGAGACACTAAAAAGCATTTCAAAGACATTATTATATGTATGCAATTTGATTTTTATGCATCGTTTATTTAAATAGACGTGTAAATAAGTGAAATAGTTTTTATTTCCTATAATGATTAAGTGAAAATTAATAGCAAATTTTTGTCAATATTTAATTTTTAACGATAAAAGAAAACATCGTGAGGAACACTTAGGTACTGAACTTACGAATTCAATTTGTAAATTTGACCTATGTTTAGCAGTAACCGTATTCTGACTGATGATGATTAAAACGATGATGACGATGACGCTCTCATCAATCAAAGAATTCAACCCGAAACTTGATGCATACAATTACAATGTAACACTGTAAACTTACCTAAGTAACACAATACATAAATTGTAAATCGATACACAGATCGCGTGAACTTGCATCGAATTTCATCGTCGCACTTGTATCGAATATTAATTGACAGCCGTTGTGAGATACATGTTTTTTTTTTTGTTGTCTTGTCACCGTATACATTGTGTACTGACCGAATTTTCGTCACGTTCTGTCGATGGCAATGAAACTTATCTTCATTATTGACAACTCATGTCAGACAGTAGAATCGAAGACATTTGTCAACACCGCCTCTGCCCTTCTCCTATACTTATTAGAGTGCTTTTCCACCAGAGATGTGCTATGCTACATTGCTGTGGATGCGTTTGGCTTCCACCAATCATATTCATTGGGACACATAGCTTAGCACTCAGATAAGTTATGTTTTTTATATGGAAATTTGTGTGCTATGGATGACTTCCCTACTATCGATACATCGCATACTCGAGCTATACATCACATGGGCAGATCATGGCTGATCTAATTTAATTTAAATTCTAAAAGACCTGCATTATGTACAAACCTATGATCCACAATAAAAAAAAAATTGAATTTGAACGTTTTTCATTGGACCTTCACAGCATTCCGCAAATGATTTGTACCAACAACACTGGTTCCGTAGTATATAACACTTTCTACTCAAGTCCACGTCCACTTAGCAGTTATGAATGAAGTGTCAATGAACTGTGTGTGTATAAATCTGTATTTGTGTGTATTGTTGTGCGTAAATATTGTATAACTTGCTTATTAACAGGTTTTATGTACTAAAGTGTTCTGAATGCTTTAAGTAAATGCGGTTTTGTTATTATTACATTGCGAGACACGTGTTTAAATTAAAATAAAAATAAAAAGAAGTGTGGAATAAGACTTAAGGAAAGATGGATATTTTTACTTTTTGCCATTTTTACATTATGGCATGGCGTTTAATGCCACTGTACAATGTACACCCACTTTTCACCATTTGTGTTATAAGTCCTATGTAAGGGGTGAGGCTAGTGCTAATTCTACTGTGCGCAATTCCAGACTCCGTGCTACTACTGGGAAATTTTCAAAAAACCCGACAAAGCCCAGTAGTACTAGCGGCAGTGGCACTTGCGAGCATTTGGCCAACGAGGCGCTCGTTTATGTACCTACATAGACTACTGACTAATACCAACAATAAAACGTAAGTATATTTCATACACCCACGACCAGTATGTAACAACTTTCTGTCGCCTAAATTATATTTAGAGTACATAATCTAACACTACATACATAACAGGTTTTAAAATCGCAACGTTTCGCCAATCTATGCCGAATACCAACGCATTAGAAATCAAAATTCAATGAGGTCATGTATTAATTTTCAAACAACTTTTATCAGTATCTAAGTCCTTGTTAACAGTTAGGTTTTAAACCGTTAGTGATAAAACATGTTATAGAACGATATAAAAATAATACCAGTTCTGCAGTTGAATTATGAATATTTTGGGTTCCATTAAGTCTGTACCATTAGTAGTTTATAACGAAATCGGAACGAGAGCGCGTTCGGCGCTTTGATTGGTTGGTTTATTCCCACCGGCCAATCAGAGCGCCGAACGCAAACTCGTACTAAGAGTACTGGTCGTTCTATTAAACTAATTTCATAATGAAGATAGATTTAGGATTGAAAAGCTTACTTATCAATAGGTAGCATAGTCTACATTTTATTTCAAAATCGGACCGACTTTATCTATCATCAGAATTATATACAGGTGGAGCCACAAGTGTTAAGTAAGTTACTAATCTTACTATTTCATATTAATAAAGTACCGAATAGTCTTCCTACAATTAATACTTTGTAGGTATATAACGCATTAAGGTAAAAAAATAGCAAATTGTATAACAAAAAGTGCGTGTCTGTATTTGTAATTCAGAACGTACACTTTATTACCTATACGAATAAAGGCAATTGCAATGAACTAAATCAACTAAAATCACGGTTTACACTACTAGTTTCAAGTCACAGAGGAACTCTTCGCGCTAGACGCGGCGGCGTCGCGCAGCTAGCAACTGTAATAAAGTTTGCAGGGGGGGGGGGGGTGTTTTGGGGGTTGAAACCCGAAACCCGAAAAATGCGTACCTAGTCATTACAGAGCGTTATTTTTCTAGTTAGCATAGTACATCCTCTGTTTTTTTTTTTTTGGTCACTCATTTCATTCATGGGTCGACTTTCTTGAACCCCTCCCGAAACTAAAACCTGGCTACGCCTATGTCGCCGCGTCTGCGCATGTTGCTCATGATAAGCTTTTCTCCATTAACCCGTAGTATACCGGGAGCGCAGATCTACGCGAGACACACGAGTGTTTTCTATTGTGTCTCACATACTGGCATTCAAGAGGTTAATTTACGTGAGTAAACCGTGATTTTTAGTTAATGTAGTGTCTCTCACGATAGTTAATATAAGGTATATAGGTACACATATACAGCAATTGAATTGACTTCTTTTTAATAGGGAGAAAGGAGTTGTAAAAACCGAAGTGAAATTGATTGTCAGACTTGTTCTAAGCTAAGCATTCGACGTGGATCTTGAATGCATATAATTATGCACATAGTGACTCGAATTAATAATACATAAAATGCAACTCAAGCACCTCTTTCAAATACCGGTCTCAAGGTTTTTTTCATGTGACCGTTTCTAAAATAAATATTCATATCTGATCTTAAAATAGATTTATGTTAGTATTAAAAATACATTATGTCCTCAACCTACTTTTAAAAATAGAACTAGTTATGTGCGAAACTGGTTGATTAGCAAAGAGTTCAGTATAAAATAACTACCTATTGTTTCTTAGTACATTTTATTTGTTTATATTACTAGCCCCTATCCGCGGGTTACCAGGCCTCCGGCTCGAAAACCAGGAGTAGGAATGGGGTGGTTTTTAGTCAATTAGAATCTGACGCTCCCTCTTACCTCGCCCAAGGCGGGAGAAGTCATTTCTTGATTTCCCCCTAAAAACAAGGGCCTGTTAGCGGTTCGCTCGCGTTCCCGTGATATAAAAAATTTCATCAAAATCCGTTTAAGAGTTTCAGCGTGATTGACGGACAAACATCCAAACAAACAAACTTTCACATTGTGTCGTCGTTTTCCATCTGCAGTTTTTCCGCACGGAAATACTCCTGAACATAAACAGGAATGAATCCTGTACATTAAAAAATTAGAACATTTACTCATTTCAATTAATACACAATAAACTATTTCTTAAAGAATAGTGACCCACTTGTGACTCAAAAAAATCTTTCCGTGTGCAAAAATGTACCCTTAGTATAAGTTTGCTTTACGTTCAAAGTGATCGAATCGAGAGATCTGATCTGATTGACCGGCTCGCATAATCCAACCAATCATTCGTTTGTAAAGCAAACTCGTACTAAGGATACGGTACTCGAAAAAGTAATAAAAGATATTAATTTTTATTTTATTTTCATTTAATTAAATTCATCCTTAATTAATTTATTTATTCCACAAAATAAATACATTAGTCAGTATTTGAAATCAAAGCATTTATATGCATAAATGCATTTAGGTTCTTGCAAAATCTATGAACGGTTAATGGGATGCTGTTTAATGTTGAAAATTAGCTTAATTCGACTGTATTATTGAAATTAATGCTATCGTGTGCAACTCGATTGAGTCATTAGATTGTTGCTGATCTGATTATGTATCGTATGTATAACTTACAAGTCTGCGTTTACAGATGTTGGTCAAAATTATAGATTTAAAGTTATTACTCAATTAACGCTATTGAATATTTTGATACGATGAAGAAATACATCATTGAGATACAATGAAGGAAAGCGTAAGGAAGTCTGGACTTGTTTATAATTTCTTTTATAAGTTTAAAACCACCAATCCACCGTGAGCAAGTGTGGTTGTTAGTTCTACTGTAAATGACGAGGCATTTGAAGAATGCATGCATCCTACAAATGATGATAAGCTAAGAATGAGAAGTGAATGCTACAACGTTGGCGATCCGTGGACACAGTGCCACACATTTGATTTTCTTCTAAGCAAGATGCAAGAATCGTCTTGCATTCGCCAATTAACGAAAGCGTGCATATTAGGTGCAGTTACGTTCACAATGGAGCTATTCCCTCGGAATACTGAACAAAAAAGATTTTAGTTAACTCGGTTTCCATTCAATACCATGTATTAAAACACTCATAATTCCATTTTACATTCTTAAATCTGTAAATTATCAATTCACATGCTACAAATGGCTAGAAAGTATGATCTTAGCTTTCTTAGATGCGGCTTTTGCAAAACCATAAACATAACAGAGACCTTTTCAAAACGTTTTCACGGTAATTTGCAAAAATTACATAATTTCCACACTCGTCGTAGAGTTACTAATAATTGCTTGTAATCTTTAGAGTCCATGCTTGCTAACCGTCACGGTACATTAAGTGGAACCAGGGGAAATATTACGTAAGGCTTTCCATTTCTACTACAAAATATTTTTAAAATCATGTGTCTAATGCGAACTACGCACCGTACGATTTAACTGTGGAGTTTTAACTACAATTTACTACAATGGATCTACAATATGTATAAACCTACTTGATAGGTTATAGGTCTAAATATCACCAGCAATTATAAATCACTATTGATCTCATCAGTCATCTATCATGGCATTTCATAACACTAATTGTAACTGAAAAACGCCCAGTAATACTGTGCCCGAATCGGGAATTGAACCCGAGACCCTTTGTCCGGCAGTCGCACTTGCGACTCGACCAACGAGGCAGTCAAATACATTTTTATTGGTTAGATATTATAATATTATCCTCAAGGACATTCACATAGTATACGAAAGAAGACGCACTTTAAAAACTAAAAACATTTACCGACAAATACCACCTACCATTAAAAAATATGATCAACCATTACACCATAATGAGTCTACGGTATTTGCACATCATTAAAGCTTAGCTCATTACATAAGAGTTGAGAGGAAACAGTACTATTTACTTTGACTAGGTGTGGTTTAAAAACAAAGGTATTCCTTAAACAAGCCCCGTGTATTGACGGACAAACAGACAAACTTGACTGGTTTGGGTCAACTCAATTTGGAAGGATGTCCTTGAGATTTTAACGCGTTCTTGCTTAATTTTTGGCAGTGATACGGAACGTTTGTTGTTAAGCACGTGGATATGGAGATGTGTATAATTATTTATTCGGGACTAAAATATCATAGAATACCTATGCAATAAAAAAGATTTAGAAGTAACTATCGTGAGACGACACAATTGATGACAATAACTGTATTTCGGAGAACATGTTAAAACGCCGAACGCTAGGATAGTTGTTAAAACTAGTTACAGGCTTCAAAAATCTACCACGTTACATGGGGCCCAGTAAAGCTGATGCCCGATATGGAGCCGCTGAAGACCTGACGGTTTTCCGGGACTCCGTCTCGAAGAACAGGAGCAAGAACGGGTAGTTTTTAGTCAGTGACAATCTGACACTCCCTCTCACCTCACCCAAGTCGGGAGAAGTCATTGGATGATATTCCCCCCTGAAAAATAAGGCTTGTTTACACTTCATTCAGACACATTGCTGACAATTCAGCACTGTGTCTACAACATAAAACCATATAAAAACAAATTGAGGTCACAAGTAAAATTTTATGGAGTAAAACATACGCAATATTTAATTAGACGTAACGGCTGTAACCACATGTACCTATGTAAATGTGGCAATATCCACATCCACATGGGATGGTAATGTGTCATTTTGTGGCTATGATGGTCGTTTACCCAAATTATCTTGTGGCCCTGATGGTTCAACCCAAATTACTTTGTCGTTTCCCAATAGTTTGCATGAGAATTGTCGTTTTCAGTCAGCATAAAGCAATGCTGTTACTCTAATAAACTAAATAGTTGAAAAGATGGTGACATGATTCATCACAAAAAAGTCCATTATACTGTCACTAAATATTCCTAATAACAATTAAGTATTTGATGAAGTTTTAAACAAAAATACCTACATAAGCATAAATTTGTTTCTGATCAACTACACAAATATTTGACTTTATTATATCTACTATCTTGAGCCAATATTCTAATCACATGTTCGCACATACAATAGAATCGTAAAAATCCGCAAGAAAATAAACATTTACTTTGTAAAGAGCCACAAAATAATATTCATTGAACTATAACTTTTAGTTTTGTATGAATGGACACACAAACGCCTACACAGAACAGCATAAATATGTTAAATATGACACTATTGTTTTCTATGCGCAGTGCAAATAGTAGGCGTTAACGACTAGCTAAAGGTATTAACATAATATCACGCCTTTTATAAGTAAGCATTAGCCAACAATAAAAAAGTAGGTATAATATTTTATGTCTAATTTACAAAATACTAGATTTTCATCCATTATACATACGGTCAGCACCATATAATAGAGGGTGAATCTATTGTGATACATCGAGCAGAATTCTGAACTCCGTACTATTATCGAGAATTTAAAAATCGAATTCCTGTATTCAGAGATCCATCGGTGTTGAAAATCTATGCGAAAAACAGTAAGTAGTAAACGTAAAACACATCTACAATGGCCCATGACAGTCTACTGCTGGACTATGGCTTTCCTTTAGATAAGGTGTATCATTATGTTTATACTCGGTTTTGGAGATCGCCCTTTTAAATAGAGTTTAAGCAGACAACCAGTTACTGGGGCGCCGACTTGAAGCAGTAGGAACGGGGTGGTTTTTAGTCAGTAAGTTCTGATACTCCCTGTCAAAAATGAAGATCGATCCAAAGAGTTTGGTTTAAGATCGGTTATTGAAATTGGTAGTTAGTAGTACGAGAATAATCCGGAGCTGCGAACTACCTAGCGGGTTTACCGGGGCTCCGGCTCGACAAGCAGGAGTAGGATCAGGGTGGTTTTTAGTCAGTAAGAGTCTGACACTCCCTCTCGCCTTGCTCCGGCGAGAGAAGTCATTGGATAATTTTCCCCCTGATTCAGGGTTTTTCGAAAAAAAAACGGAAAAAAGCTCAGCAATACTTTATCCGACCTGGGAATCGAACCCAAGACCCCTTGTCGTGCAGACGCATTAGCGATCACTCGACCAACGAGTAGGCTTGAGAAAGATAGGGAATCAAACAGTTTACGAATTTCATTCAGTTTTTATAAGTATGTCGGAGGAAGGTGTGGGCGATACATTGGGCGAGAGCCCTCTTCGTAACACATAGGTAGAGCTATGTGTTGGCAGAAAATGCTCACTCTTACACGATCGCTCTTCCTTATTTAGTGTAGATATAATTATTTCGATTAGTAGCCCCGCGCTAGGTGCATGATAATTGATATTTAACTGAGCGGAACCCAAACCTATCCCAAACCTAACCCAAACCTAACCCAAACCTAACCCAAACCTAACCCAAACCTAACCCAAACCAAACCCAAACCTAACCCAAACCTAACCCAAACCTAACCCAAACCTAACCCAAACCTAACCCAAACCTAACCCAAGGTTTGGGTTACCTAACTCAAACCTAACCCAAACCTAACCCAAACCTAACCGAAACCTAAGGTTAAACCTAACCCAAACCTAACCCAAACCTAACCCAAACCTAACCCAAACCTAACCCAAACCTAACCCAAACCTAACCCAAACCTAACCCAAACCTAACCCAAACCTAACCCAAACCTAACCCAAACCTAACCCAAACCTAACCCAAACCTAACCCAAACCTAACCCAAACCTAACCCAAACCTAACCCAAACCTAACCCAAACCTAACCCAAACCTAACCCAAACCTAACCCAAACCTAACCCAAACCTAACCCAAACCTAACCCAAACCTAACCCAAACCTAACCCAAACCTAACCCAAACCTAACCCAAACCTAACCCAAACCTAACCCAAACCTAACCCAACCCAAACCTAACCCAACCCAAACCTTTGGGTTAGGTTAGGTTTGGGTTAGGTTAGGTTTAGGTTAGGTTAGGGTTAGGTTAGGTTTGGGTTGGGTTAGGTTAGGTTTGGGTTAGGTTTGGGTTAGGTTTGGGTTAGGTTTGGGTTAGGTTTGGGTTAGGTTTGGGTTAGGTTTGGGTTAGGTTTGGGTTAGGTTTGGGTTAGGTTTGGGTTAGGTTTGGGTTAGGTTTGGGTTAGGTTTAGGCCGGACTCTTACCGGCTAAAACACCCCGGTGTCTACTCAGCACGTGATCGTGAGGGCCGCGAGAGTCCAGATTCTTCCGCAGCCCCACATCACATGCCAGGTCCGTCCTGACCTCATCTCTTGCACCGGGTAGGTAAGTTTGGGCTACCCCGTGCATCGTCTCGGAGGCGCGCGCCGACACCCGCGCACGCCATCACCTCGGGTCTATGGAATAGGGGGCGGGGACTTCTCCAAGTCCCGCGCCCCTGGACCCATTTATGGGGGCTGGAAGAGGGCGTTGTCCGCCCTTCTCCTGCGCCCGGTGCGCCTACTGCGGGCGGGGAAGGGATTCGAGATCTTCCTCTCCCGCTCCGCAGTTTCCTTCTGCGACATCACGTCCTCGCAGAAGGACACTACCGCGTCCCACGACTCCGCGCTGTCGACCATCTTGCGTACGACGGTCGGCAGCGACAGATCGCCTCCTATTTCGTTTGTCGGCAACAGCCGATCCCTTCAGGTTGGAGGACTTGGAGGCCACCTCCAAAATTTCCTCCTTGTCCTCCAGCGCCATTTGCGCTAGCTCAGCCACTGAGTGGTCTGCGTAGAGGACGTTGGAAGCCCCGTAGCCGGCCCTGGACCTTGCGGCACCGGTTGCGCGCTCCTTGGCGGCGATCTTCTCCTCCAGGTCCTTTTGCGCCTCCACCCGTTTGGCTTGCGCCAAAGACGCCCATCATCAGTTGGCGTTGAGCTTCATCAAGTCCCACATCGTGGGAACTTGATTTCGCCTTCACCTTTTTTACCCTACCAATTACTGGTTCCGACGAATCGTCGGATTCTTGCCTCAGGTACCTCTCTCGGGGCAGGACCACTCGTTAAAGGTTCCATCCCCACTATCACTACTTTCTCCGATCTCTAGTTGCGAAAAAAATATAAAATGATTGAAATATTTACAAAATATTTTTATTATTTATTGTTTAAAATTTGCCGCCCCCTAAAAAGTGCCGCCCGGGGCGGGCCGCCCCTGCCGCCCCCACTACGCTACGCCACTGCCCCTGAAAGTAGTACGAGAACAGCGGTGATGTGACAAATCATAAGTATTTCTACGTTTCGTCACCGCACGGCAAAACACAATCATGTTTAACCAAACAAAAGTACCTTCCATGGTACGTAAACCGCATAACTTTCTGTACCTAATAACTTTGCTTTGTACTTTTAGAAAGTTTTCTCCAAGCTTGCTACTGATACCATTGATCTGTAGGCCTAGTTCGTTTGTTTGTTGTCAAACTAATATCTTTTGTGGGACAGACATTCAATTATCTCGAAGTACATCCGTTTTTGTACCTACGTAGATATTTGTACCTATTTCAGAAAAGCACGTTTTACTTCGCAGAATGTTTCAAGGTTACAAAAAGTGAATTCTTGTAGGGTCATATTTGGGTTATCTAGTTTTTATAAGCTTTTACCGGCGACTTCGTACGCTTAGATCGACTTTCCAAAGAACTTACATGCTAAGTTTGTGCTTCCTAAGACCAGTAGTTTTGGCTGTGCGTTGTCTGTCAGCCAATCATTCTGTAACGGAGTAGTTTACTAAATATCGATTGTGACTGTTATTAAAGTGGTGGTATAGGGTCCCCTAAACCGTCATCGGATTTTTTAGATATCTTTTTACTTATAGGGCATTGTGTTAGAGCCTATCTGTTGTAACTATAATGGGAGAATAGTAGAGCAATTTGAATTTAGGCCATATAAAGTAGTTACGTTTCATCTTTTCTAGTCTTAATTGCAACTAGTTATCTAAATCAAGAAGACCAAATCCTAGATGTACTCGTCTCTGGTATTGCAGGTGTACTTAAGCTGTGACGACTGCTTACCATCAAGCGATCTGTACCCTTAGTACGAGTTTGTTTTAAGTTTAACGAAATTGAAAGAGAGCGCGTTCGGCGCACTGATTGGCCGGCTCGGATGAACCAATTAATCCGAGCGCCGAATGCGCTCTCGTTTGCATCATTAAACGTAAAACAAACTCGTACTTAATCCTCTGTTTTATTTGTCGATAGAATAAATAAATAAAACCAATAAAAAATTAAGCAATTTATTTACATGTTGCGTTACACACAAACTTTTAATTATGTCATTAACAATTACGTCATTTAATTGCCGAAAACACCTTATTTGAAACTAATTAAGTGATAACATAATAATTGTTTCTTTTGAGTATATTTTTATTCGCGGTTTTAATAACAATATTCTATAAAAACATGAACTTTGTACAGCCTAAAATAAAAAAAAAATAATGAACATTTTAACAGATGCTGTGAAACTAATATCATTAAATATTTTTATATAATTTAACAAAACAAATTATCAAAGTGGATATATTATATCTATAATTTATGACCAAAAATATACACATAACATTTAATTACACTTGTATTTATTAATAATTAAAATAATTATTTAATTTATTAATATTTGTAGGCTTATCGTTCAATCATGCGCAGGCGCAAGGGTCCGTCCGGTGCGTACATGAAGGTGACAGCGTAGTCGAGCGGCTCGTGGTGGTATTCCAAGCGATATCGGCGGATTAACTGGAAAATTATAAGTCATTTAATACAAAAAATATATATATGACACAAAAATGTATAAGAATGGGTCAAGAAACATATAGACATTGTATATTGGGTTTACAACATTAGTACCTATGTAGGTAATCTTAAAATTAGAGGTAAATGATACTCGTATTTTATAAAGTATAACTTCGAATGGACTTTTCATCGTCGTCATTAGTAGGTGAACTGCTTTAAAGGCTTCTTTACAAGGCGTTTATCATATTTTTCAGGTCTATTTTTTGTAAGGGGAAAATCATCCAATGGCTTCTCCCGACTTAGATGAGGCGAGAGGGAGTCTCTTACTGACAAAAAAACCACCCCGTTCCTAATATAATATAAAATTCCTAATTTAGTTTATGAAAACCAAATCCTTATTTAAGAAACAAAACCAATGTAAAATATCAAGCAATAACCATACCTTTGCCAAAAGAATTTGAATTTCCAAGTCAGCAAATCTTCGACCCAGACAGATGCGGGCTCCGAATCCGTATGGCAGGGAGGCGAAGGGATGCAGACGACCATCACTCTCCAGCCACCTCTCAGGCCTGAACTCCTCAGGGTTGGAGACAAACTGCGACATGTTACCCGTCACGATGGTGGGGAATACTACTTGAACCTGGAAAACGGTTTTTTATGTAGAAATAGGCGTCCATTAGTAAACTACGCTACACCACACCGGAGGACATCGTGGAGTGCGAATGTTGACACCAAATTTGTAACTTTAAGACAGATCACCAGAAAATGAAATCCCTGAGGCGAAAGAAACCATATTACTTGATGACCTCACAGAAGCGGTGATTGCGGTGCCCAATGGGGACCATAGTCGGAACATATTACTGTATTAAAACCATGTAGACCACATTGTACACTTTGGATAGATTAAAGTGATATGATTTGATTTGATTTGAAGAAAAGCTCGATAACTCAGAATCCAATAGTAGTGTAAAGTTGTTGGAGTCGATCTGCGACATCACTTTCAACATTCATCAGCCTTTTTAGACTAACTGACCCTTGAATACGAGTATTATAATAATGGTTTTTTTAAATACTTACGCCTTTGGGAATGTGGTAGCCACAAATTACGTCATCTTCTTGAAGTGTTCTGCCGTTACCAATAACAGTAGAATACATTCTGGAACAAAGAATTGAATTTTTGCTTCACTACATAGTATAAAACAAAGTTGCTTTGTTTGTCCTTATTTCCCTTTGTTTGTTTAAATCTTTAAAACTACGCAACGGATTTTGATGCGTTTTTTTTATAGATAGAGTGGTTGCAAGGTTTACATGACGTATAATACATGCATAATATATCACCATTGCACCCATGCGAAGGTGGAGCGGGTCGCTAGTATAGTCATGTATTATAAAACTATGGACGTAGTTAAAACAACCTCTAAGAAAAAAAGGCAATCAAATGCGAAGTAAAAATTGCATGTTTACCTAAACACTTCTCTGACAAATGCTTTGGTGTAATGCAGTTTATCCAAGTCCGCGTAACTCAATGGCTTGCTGGGATCAGGTAGCACTCGTCTGATCTCCTCAGCCATCTTCTCCTGCTGCTTCAACCGTGTCGCCGCTTGGTACAGGATTGAGCAAACTGCCATTGATATCTGAAAAAAAGGATAAGGCTCTTTATGAATCGGATTAAGTTTACGTACATGTTGCGCTAATCATTATGTAGGAGCAATTTTCTAAATTATTTGTGGACAGCACAATATAATTAGCGTATATTTTATAAAAAAAAAACAACTGTCCCCTACCTATAAGTACCATTGCTGACAGTTTTACGCAAATGTCACAAACATTAAGCCTTGATTGTGTCTTCAAAAATAATAGTTATGCACGCAGCCAAGATTATCACAAAATATTACTTCCATATAAAAGGCCTCCCATAACCTCTCATAATCTTTTGCTTACCACCTACCACATACATTTCTAAACTGTCCCAAAGACGACTGGTAGACAATGCTGTGAGCATTAAGTCCTCCTTATGCAATTGTATAAAACCACAATAAATAAGTCCTATAACAACTCTTACCGTATCAATTCCAACCAGAATAAGATCGAGTGCCATAATAGTAGCGATCTTTGGATCTCCCTCACTCCTCAGAACACGCTCCAGAAGAGACAGATCGTTCTCAGAAGTCACTTTTTTGGTTTTTAGCCGATCGAGAGCTTCATTGATGTATTTGCTGCAAAGCCTGAAATAGAAAATGGAATTATTAACTACAAAAGCAAAACTTTAAGGTGTAGGTAAGATCTGACTGCAAGGTTGGCATGGTGGTTGGGAACCGGCTGCCACGCGACGTGTAACGGGTTCAATTCCCGCACAGAGCAACTCTTTGTGTGAACCACAAATTGTTGTTTCGGTCTTGATGTCATGTGTATGTGAACTTGTATGTTTATAAACGCACTCACGACACAGGAGAAAATCCTAGTGTGTGGCAAAGTTAAAAAAAAAAGTTTTTTTTTGCAGAGAGCAAATTAAAGGAAAAATATTATTAAGACGATAGTTTCAAACTTAAAATAAAATACACTTACTCAACGAAGAAGTTCATGTTATTAACATATTTGGTCCAAAGTGGAGTCGGTATGTATCTCCAATACGGCGCCTTAAGTTCCAACACAGCAACATTCCTAAGCGCAAATTTTGCCGCATCAATTATACGCTGTGTTTCTGAATCGCTGGTTAAGTCCGAAGACAAACAACCCAATCGCGTATCGAGGGCGACGCGGCCGATACCTGTAAATGTCAATAGATGGCGCTGTTAGTTTAAATTGTATTACACAAGATGGCAGCACAATATCGTAATATACATAGTTGCCCCTGACCAAGAATATATTGTTTGTTTTGCAACAAAGTAGAAATAATTAAACTTTTATGTTCCGAATTAACTTTTATAGGTTTAAAGCATATGGTTCTTTTCTAAATTAACTAACAATGATCAGTATGATCACATGAGCATCATGTAATGCTTGACTGACTAATCAATTAGTAGCGCATGATTTAATGTAGCTATTTAGCTGCAGTTAGATTACTAGTAACGTAAAGATAACTGAATAATTAAGATTAAGAATAAATACTTGAATACTAAGCGCGTAGATTTTTATACAGACCTAATCTCGATCATCACCTTACAGTTACATTTCTATATAACTACAATTTTTTTTTATAATAACTATCGTGAGACATACCTACTAAATTAACTAACAATCACGGTTTCCTCGCGTAAATTAATGGAGAAAAGCTCTACTAGTTTCGAATCATAGAGGGACTCTTCATCATGTGCAGCCTAATCCATTCGCAGTCGTCTCCATTAATTTACGTAACAAAACTGTAATTTTTGACCTACTTCTGGAATACATATTATGACAGATATTACCTAAGTTACCTAAGCACTTACAGATAAAACTGAATGTATTGAGTGAAGACCAAGACCCAAAAGTAATGAAAATGTTCTAGGCATTATATGTATTTAGGAAGTTTCAATAAAATATAATGTGGACAAGGAAAAAGGTACAGTGTTAAAATAAATACTTACACTCAAGCGACCATCTATGGATGTCATTGTCGAACTCATGAGGAAGATCTCCATTCTCATCGCGAGCATTCTCCATGTACTTGATGAAGTCTTCTGTAACCATCTCTATGGGAGCCACATACTTCTTCACCGTCTGTGGCTGCAGTATAGGACGCTGGACCTTCGAACGAAAACGACGCCATTGCTCTCCGTGGCTGTAAATAATAAGAAAATTAATTATAATCTGAATCTAATAAAAACATCTATGCAGCTTTTTTGTAAGGGGAGAAAATCATTCAATAACTTCTCCCGCTTTGGGCGAGGCGAGAGGGAGTATCAGACTCTTACTGACTAAAAACCACTCCGTTCCTACTCCTGCTTTTCGAACCGAAACCCCGGTAAACCCGCCAGCCGCTAGGTAGTCCGCAGCTCCGGATATCTATACAACTACCAGTATCATAAGATTAGGCAAAGTTGGAAGAGCAAAACACTTTTCGCTAGTTAATTACAGTCGTAACTGTACCTACAAAAGTAGATAATATCATAAGTAAATGGCGAATATTACTGTTATAACTAGTGCACTATTCTTAATAAAGATTTTGTTCCGAAAGCAATTGCTAAGGAATAGTTTAAGCAAAATGACTCTGAGTACAGTGGTTATACATATAGACACACTTTTATGTGTGAATTCCAAAGACTATATTATATTTACACTATACAGCACCGATGACGAGGAAATGACAGCATAACTCCGATGAAATCGTCTTGGGAATAAATATGTGTAATTGAAGCGCATGCGTGAGAAAATGCGACGAACACGATCACACTATGCACGATATGGATTGAACATGGACTATCTAAGTTGGGTCTAACGAGTAGTGATAGGATTTCTCTGTTCTCTGTTCAAAGTTAAGGCTAATAAGCAATACCTATTCCTATCACTGCTTATGAGTTTCTGTTGTCATTGTTAAGCAAGCTTTTTACTGAGGAAAATTCATCCAAACACCATTCACCTTGGGTGAAGCGAGAGGAAGTATCGGACTCTTACTGACTAAAAACCACCCTATTCCAACTCCTGCTTTGAGCTGGAGCTCTAGTAACCCGCTAGGGTATCCGCAGTTACGGACTAAACAGCTAACTGCAGTTCCCTATTGCGTTATTACCTACAGACAGACTTTTATGTATATTTGATAGGTCGACGTTTAGCCGCCATCTCGCCGCTAGTGATGATGCGGTCTACGATGGAGCACGTCTGCCCATGAGCAACCTATTCACGCCAGACTGACGGCTAACACAATTTGACGTTTCAAAAGTGCCTGATTGAGGATTAATTGAAATAAATGCTTTGACTTTGCAATGATCAGTTATATATATAGTTAACAACAAAAGGTTGCAGATTTAAGACGGTAATAGCACCGTTGGTACTTCTGGACTATGTCCAATATCCTTCGTTCCACTTGCATACATAACACCTGATCAACACGATTGGACATTTTCTATGCATATCGCGTTCGCTTTGCATGTGTGGCACGATAATGGATGTACCTGCTTTATTTTTTCCTTAACAAAAAAAAAGAAACTATTATACATTATACGTGACCAGGAGACTTTATTGGGAATTTCTATCGTTTTTTCATTGAATATGTGATCATGAGGTTAATTTTTTTGCATCAAACAGAAGCACATAGTTGTTCTTTCCGACGTTTTCTATATTTTTTTTTATTTTTTACAGAACTTGCTTTGAAGGAGATAATAGAGGCGCCAGTGTACACAAAGATAATAATAAAAGAAGAAGAACATAAGATAAAAGAAGATAATATATCTAAGATAGTAGGTACTTAATAAAATGTAACCTTTAACCGATAATTCCCTTGTGTACAAGACAATGACATTTAAACACACGAAGCGTTAAAATGTCATATAAATAAATATACGTTGCAATCTCTGTATTAACCATAAGTGCTCATGTTGCATACAACCTGACCTTTCTTTTGTAAAGAAACATATTATTAACTCTTTAACTGACTTAAATCAATAGGAGAATTAATAGTTATATTAACACATAGTTACTGACTAACTGACTGTCTACAGGCAATTAATTTCCGTGTATGTACTGGCACAGTATATTCATTTTCAGTTTAGTTTGCTATGATTACAAAGTGTAAGTAATATAAATTCATTTAAACATATCATTAAACATTCACAAAAAAATATCTAAAAGATGTTGAAAAATTGTAGGACTAATGTGTGTACGTTCGAGGAATAACTGCACCCATAGTACAAATTTACTTTATGTTTAAAATTATCTAAACGAAATTTCATTCGGCGCTCTGATAGGTTGGTTATGCGAGACGGCCAATCAGTGCACCGAACACGCTTTCGTATCTATTACTTTAAAAGTAAAGCAAACTCATACTAAGGATTCTGATAAGTATTTATAAGTAATCGTAAGTAGCTCTTCCAACAACAAATCAACACAAATGTCGATGAACTTTTACTAAACAAAAACAGCTTAAACTTTCTCTTGTTTGCGGAAGACATTAGAAACGTGCGCCAATCTTTCTCGAAACTTCTCTCTATGGGAATATGACACTTTTATGTCACTGTCACTGTCGACCACTCAGCTGTTTCCAAGTTCATTGACGCTTGCTATGATTCGCTTCAATGCAAGCGGGTAAGGGAAATTATTTGATCGTGTTCTGTATGACTAGCAAAGTTAAAATTCCATTGATCTAGCGTTTATGCACTGAGGCCGTAGCTTTGAGTTAAAGCTACATGAGTAAGACTTTTACATTAAGAAGTAAGTTAGTAAGAATTTTACATGAGTAAGACTTTTGAGTAATAACTATGCATCTTGTCCCTGTAATAGTTCAGATTACTCCGGACATTATAGTGAACAATTATTATTTAGAGGAGGCTCATAACCCACTAGTGGTGTTACGACATAAATCATTTAACTACAGTGTCTACTCTTGTGTCCACTTAATTATTAAAACACTTCTACTTTTCTTTATTAACGCAAACTGAATCATCACACAACAGAATACCATAGTCAGGTGTGAAAAAATAAGTCAAACACGTTTTTCCTGAGATAACAATGATTCAATTCTTCTGTACACAGATGACTTGTTTAAATTGAATGTAGGTAAGTAAAGTGCTAATGTACCTGTGGTCTACTTTCAAGAACTACATAGTTATCAATCAGAAGACCACTGTTGAAAAAAGAGTTCACCTTTAGAAGAATCTAAGCTCCTATCCACGTGCGTGGCAAGCAAGTTAGGTATCGCAGTTCATAATTATCATGAGTAGCTACAACACGTCAACTACTCAACATAGACCACAAATGATTTCCAATTCGTACTCGAGTCTCTGAAAATTTTGATGATGTTGCTGCCGATTCGACAGGAGTCAAAAACCAACGTGAAACCACGCTTGCATTGTGTTTCGTTGTATGAGTGAGGTTATCAGAGGCCCAATCACCCCCTTCCTAATCTTCTCAAACCCCGATTCCCCAAACAACCCTTAAATTGCTAACCACCAAAAGGCCGGCAACGCACTTGTAACACCTCTGGTGGTTCGGGCGTCTAAGAGCGGCGGTGATTACTTACTATCATGTGATATACCATAAAAAAAACATAAATAAATAAGTAAAAGTCCATCCCATAAAGGAACATAATCGTAATCTTGTTTAACAAATAACTGACGTGCGATCAGTACAAGCACTACAGAGTGGACACGTGGAGTGTGCTCAACACCATTGAAAGGATGTTTGTCTGTTTGCCCATCGCCTCATCTTACTAAGTACACTTACGTCTTAAGATCCGCAAAGATAACTATATACTCACACATTAGCTATTTCCATATTTCCAATTAGTTAACTATTTTTAGGACAAACAAAGGTTTGGTCTTTTGCCTTTAACTTTAGTAAACAGTTGCTAGTTTTATGAGTTAAGAATGTAAGGAATGCGATAAATTATAATTAGGAGGTTTTTGAAGAGGCTTTGGTAAGTAACTTGGTATTATTCTACTATAACTTTTGTGAGACATACTCAATAAATTATTATATTATCGGCTTACACCCGTAGCTGTTTGACAAGGAACTCGACTAGTTTCAAGCAATGCTTGAGGCTCATATTCATTGCTTGAGCAGCATTCCGCGATACACGACGCGGCGATTGTCGCGCTGCTACTGGCGACTTGAGTTTCATAGAGATTAAGAGTTCCATTGCTATTATGTCATGAAAGATAGAAACAAAAACTGTCTATGAACGCACCAGAACCCAGTCCTAACCAACTCTCAATTCTATGAAAAACAGACACAATATTGACTGCACGGTTGACGCGGTGGCTAGGCAACTGGCTGCCGTGCAACGTGTCGCGGGTTTGATTCCCACACGGAACAACTCTTTGTGTAAACCACAAATTGATGTTCCGAGTTTGGGTGTCATGTGTATGTGAACTTGTATGTTTGTAAACGCACCCACGACACCGGAGAAAATCCTAGTGTGAGGCAACGTTTAAAAAAATGCAATCGTGATCTTTTACATCATCAACATCAGTTTTTAGAACATAGGTAACCTCGTTTATGGCTTAATCACTAACATACATTCACAGAACCTCAAATAACAAGTTTGTATCCATAAAAGTCTAAACCTAACTATGTCTCCGTTTCGCAACCGGTTCCCTCAGTCGCTTACCGAGAGTGTTTAGTTTCTCAACACCGAGGCGTCATTAAAGTAGCTTGCATTGCTTTTGATCTCAATTTTTTATAATGTCTCAAGAATAATGTAAGACACATTGTTGTTAAAGTATGAGGTAGATGTAGATGTCGTTTTATGTCATTTTGTTTTTCGAAATAGAACTTAATTCTGAGGTAGTAAGATAATTTTTTGAGTTCTTGTCGTGACCATTGGGTTTTACAATTTTTTTATTTTAATAAATAAAATATTACGGCCACCCGCGCAGCCTGCGGACGTCACTGCATCTGCGAACGCTGCTCATGATGAAGAGTTTCTCTGTTACTCGAAACTATTAATGTGTGATTTTTAATTAATTTGTGTATGACTCACGATACCTAAGTACATATTACAAAAAAAAATTGAATTCATCTTCCAGATACTTAATTAATCAGACGAATAGAAATTTCAGTCCTATTTTTATAATATCTGCCAGTGCACTCCATCAATAAAAGGGATATACCCGACCCGTACATAACAGTATAAATTCATCATCTTCTAAATTGATATATCACGCTCTACCTTATGGCGTATTACTTAACATACATTACGTTATTCAACACTACAATAATAGCTATTCTAGATACCTCCTACAATAATTCCTACATCAACATTCATAGCTCGATCTCTCATCGTCATGGACCCATCATTATCTTAATCACCAGTTACACGCACTGCATATACAACCTTGTCCTTTACCTCAATCGCTTCCTGGATAATTGCCGCTTTGTCCACATCTTCGAAATAACCAGTTTCAACCAGTTTGAGAAGGAACTTTCTTGTGATGTCGACGTCATCATGTCCTTCTAGTAAAGGGTACAATTACTTTTTTTGGATTTTGGACTTTAAATTGTTATGGTATTTGGTTGAAAATTATGTATCTGCATCCTAAATCACTTTTATAATTCAGTAAGATTATAGGTTAACGTTTGCCTTTAAGTGTTTACGATCTGTGAATGATATTGCTCATATAATAAAAATATTCGATCAATTCTATGAAATCAATCAAACCAACTGGACTCTAATACCTACATCTTCTTAAATAATTTACAATTAATCGACCGAAATACAGACAATTAAACTAAAATAATGCTTAGATAAACACGCTAACATCAAAATTATAAGAATCACCCAAGCGTGCTCATGCATCTGCTGCAATTTGAGATTAGCATTGAATTTCGCAATTATCAAATGCATCTGTGTTGACTATCAGATCTCAGAAGGCTATAGTGTGTCGACATGTATAATTATTTTGTCAGTCAGTACAAAGTGTAGATGAATTAATTACTGCAAAGCGTGTCACAGTTGTTAACCGCAAAGTAACAATATAATTTGTCAATACCTCTACTCTTTCTGCGGGTATCGTAAAACTAATCTTTCTTTTTGTTGAGCGCGAAATGTCATCCATTGACTGCATTTGCCGTGAGCCGTGAGCCGAGAAAGAGTGTCAGACTCTTACTAACTTAAAAACCACCGTTGCTCGCCGCAGATATTAAATTAGACAGACATAGGGAACCAGTTTTCTCACAAACGTAAACTTATTAAACTATGTATATTCTTCAACCTAATAGAGAGAATAATCTTTTGAATCCTACGTAGGCAAAAAGGCCTAAGAAATGATGATGAAAGACCTGTTCCACGTTAAAAAAAACATTTCGCCACATAAAATGATGTCCGGAGGTAACTTCACTGTCTGTTTTGGGCATGTGTCATTGTGTTGCGCGTCACGTCACTCAGTAACCGGCTTTCGCTTCGCTCTGCTTCCGAAGTGGGCCAAGTACTGCGCTCAGTCATATGTTCTGTTATTAACGATATCCAGTTTCAACGAATCTACCGTTTACATTCGAGACGAGCCTCTACCAGTGGCTTTGTCTGCGTTATTCCAGGCTACTTATAATGTATCAATTTCAAATTTCGTATCCCTTCAGCTGTTTTGACGATTGGCAACAAACATACCGTACATCAAAACTCACGAACTTTCGCATTTTTAATATTAGTAAGTTAATCTGAATATCATTAGGACTAAAAAAAAATATTCTTGAGTAGTTAACCTTAATGTACTCACCATGTTCTGTGTAGTTACATTTACTTAACTTTTAATTAAACCGTGGTCTTACAATTGTTATGCCATTGTCTATACAACAAACATGAAAAGAAAAAAAAACATTGAAAATAAAAAATATAAATGACACCACACGATTTAAACATGATGAATATAATGCAAACTAAGAATCAGTTATGTAAATATAATTTTTATTAATACTATTGTAGTCTATGTATTTTCTTCATGACACATACCTAGCTCAAAATAAAACGGAAAAATGACTACCAGCTTACAATATTATTTACATATTTTATAAAACTAATAACTAAAGGGGTTTGCCTGCTTGCTATAGTTGCTACGCTTGGCGTTAAATCGCAGTTATTTAAAAAAAGAGGATGTAACCGCCCGTATCGCGATATATGATATCGGATATCGCTCCAGGCTCCAGCCTATCCATGACAGTAAATACTTTGTTATATATGTATAATCTCCTAAAAAGATTACCCCTACTATATGGGTACTACCTACTAGCATCGTAACTACAATTTACATATATTATATAAAATCCTGCTCCTTAAGTAGTTATATAAAATTTTATCGGTACTAAATAAGTCAACGACTATTCCAACTAGTGCCATTTACAATCATACTGTAAACAGCGCAAACGTGTACAGTTTACTTGTTTACGTGCACTTGCTAATAAGCCAATGAGTCTATTCATCATACGTGTGACAAATAAGTTGAAAAAGGGATTTTCCAAATAAATTCTTAAGGACTGTCCTTAGGTTGGTGTCAATTTATACACGTTGCCAACAGTATTAACGCAAACAAAGTTGTTTTTTTTTTAAGGAGGAAAAGTCATCCAATTGTTTCTCCTGCCTTGGGCCAGACGAGAGGGAGTGTCCGACTCTGACTCAAAACCACACAGTTCCTAAACCACTCTTGCTATAAACAAAATTAATTCGTTATTCTATTTATTCCTCGAAGGATTAGATAGAGGTGTACAATGTAGTTACATACACACCTACATATTATATAACCCTCCTTCTGGCGCAGTCGGGTAAAAAATAACAGCCATTTTTCATAAATTAAGTTTTGTTTACGATGTATACTTAATGGGTATTTGACAAAGGCGTCGCCTTATTAAATACAACGCCCTTTACCGCCGAACTCAGAGGCATTTAACGGTTACTTAACCCAGTCCTCAGCAATCGTTTTCGGTACAAAATCGTAACTCATTAAATGTCTCTGAATGCGGCAGTTAGTCTCCGTTAGTAAAAGTGATAAATATTGTAAGGATATTTTTTTTAAACTTAAAACTGTTTAGAATGCTATTAAAAGAGATTCTTTTTCGAACTTTCACTCGAAAGGACGATACTTAACAAAACAACACACCCTATTAGGTTTTGAACAGCAACTAACTAATTCTATTTATTCCTCGAAGGAAATCAAAGACATTTTATTATACTTAATGGGTATTTGACAAAGGCGTCGCCTTATTATATACAATGCCCTTTAGGTACCGCCGAACTCAGAGGCATTTAACGATTACTTAACCCAGTCCTCAACAATAATTTTCGGTAAAAAGTGATAAATATTGTAAGGATATTTTTTTAAAACTTAGAACTGTTTAGAAAGCTATTAAAAGACGATACTTATACCTCTTAATATTCTTTTTCGAACTTTCACTCGAAAGGACGATACTTAACAACAAGATTAGAAAGCAACTAACAAATCGAAGAATATTTTATTGAATCCAAGTTGAAATGACTTCTATAAAAATCTCGAAGACATTTGCGGTAAAACAGCTTTCGCGATGAAACCGGTCGTTGCAACCTAAGGTGGAACATACCATACTACCAAGGGTAAACTCTATTAAGAAAATGTAATTTATTTAATAAAAATAATTAAGCTTTCTGATATTGCGAAAGTTATTGAGTTTGTGTGTATGTTTGTTACTCAATCACGTTAAATCAACTGAATGGATCGGGTTGAAATTAGGAACAGAGGTAGATTATGGTCTGGAATAACACACATAACTGGAACTGGAATAACAGGATACTTTTTATCCCACGGGAACGCGAGCGACGCTGGCAGACGCTTGTTTAATAATAAAGTAAGTCTCAAATAAAAAAATCAACCTAATCATACATCCGATAATTGTCGACAATCGACAACTAAAAGCATCTACATTACCCACTTCAATCGAGAATCTCTTATTCAGAAGTCCAACAGTTCCCACTAGAAGTGACAAGATAATAATTTGACGTAAACAAAATACAATTTAACCATCTCAAGGGTGTCTCAGGTCCATAAACATGGAAACTTAACTATCAGAATGACAATGCATGTATTCAAAGACATATTATCTAACATTTTGACCTCTAAACCATGTGTTAATAACTGAACCAATAGTCACAATTGTGCTAAACTTCCATTGTCAACAGTTATGCCTTGTTCACACTACACTAGTACTTTAGTCGAGTAGCGAGTGTTTACCAGCTCTCTCTCGCTTCTGTCCCATAATCAAAGCAAGAGGGAGCTACTAAATATTCGTTACTCGACTAAAGCACTAACGTAGTGTGAACAAGGCATTAGAGCTGACTACGTGCGAACAGCTCCTAAACTATTCTATTTGTAGAAATATTATTGTGTAGTTTTAACATTGAAAGTTGCAAATATGGCAATTATTTTGTTGGTGTTTTTTCCGGGAATTTATACTTTACGTAGATAGACTTTATGACTGTAATGCGTTGTAGACTTTTTATTAAACACTGCTGGCTACTTTCGCTTAGCTTCTATTAATCGTATCTTGATGTTTTAAAGCCTTCCTCGATAAATGCACTATCCAATACAAAAAGAATTATTCAAATTAGACCAGTATTTTCGATAGCAGATTAGCGTGTTCAAATAAACAAACACCTTCAACTTTATATACTATAATACTAAGAACATGTAAGATTAGCATGAAGCATTGCATTAATGATACGTTCTTTGACAGTAAAAGCCCATTAGCTTTGTTAAGCTAAAGGGCTTCATACTCTTAAACGAAGAGCAGAACTATTCTTTACTATACACAGAAGAATATTCCAAACTTTTATTTCTTTCAGACTCTATAACAATAATTAATGCAATAAAATAATTATGGTGTTTGCAAATCTTGCACGCACCTAAGTACCTACATAGGTACGTGTCAATTTATATTTGTAGATGCATGCTGGTATTTCCCATTAGTGCAGACAGAAGTGTTACACTACATTGTATAAACAAAACTCAAATAAAGGAAGCAATAAATCAAAATTAGTTCCCAAAAAAAGTAAACAAACAATTCCACAATCGTAAAACACGATAATTAAACCAGTTATAAACATATACATTTTAAACATAAGCTTGTATACAAATAACCTTCACATATACATCAAAATCTAGAATGCAAATACTATAACTGTATACAATCATGATGACAATGCGGTTTTACGAACACTCAAATTGAAAACTGACGAAGCAGAATTCCCGAAAGTGGAAATACTCAATAACAGATTACGTAATTTAGATGAATGTGACCTACCTAATTTTCTGTTATAATATGTCATGTATAATCATCATCATCATTTGCAGATATATTCACTAAAGGCTGACCATCTATTCTAAGATATATATAATCTATGCTAATATTATATTTAAACCTGAAGAGTTTGTTTGTTTGAACGCGCTAATCTCCGGAACTACTAGTCCAATTTGAATAATTCTTTATTTGTTGGATAGTCCATTTATTGAACAACGTTATAGACTATATAAGCAGGACGAATTCCGCTACGATCAATATGTGCCGATCAGAGCGGGCTTTAGCATTTCGCGCAGAAATAGCTAGGAATGTTATAAAGAGGATAGATTTGTTTATTTAATAGAATGAGTTACAGTAGACCTATAGCCGAAATTAATAAGTTAAACTGAATTCAAAATCTATGGTTTCATATAGGCTTTGAATTTGGCTTTTAAGATTTTGGATAGAGATCGGCTATTCATATATCCAGCTGCTAGTGTTTAAAATTACATAGCCTAACCTACACATACAGCACTAGTCTATAGCCTAGATAAACAAACAGTTAGGTACGAACATCACGTATCTTTGCGCTGCGCATACGCACGCTAAACAAATCGATCGTAGGACCTACCGAGGTTAAGCAATACTTTGTGACTACGACATCTGTTGGCCCACATCCATTTAAAACCTCACCTCTTTTAATCCATGAGGTTCTTGGCAGAAATATTTAAATACGTATATGTAGAAACATGTAACACTCAGTTCTGTTTCTTTATAACGAAAAGTGAGTGTCTGAGCAAATTAACATATCACACTCAAAATATAAGCCTTCATATTAAAATTAATTAATTAATCATTACCTAAATTTAAAAAAAAAACTTACAACATCTCGACTAATGTAGCTTAATAATCGTCATCCATTTTTGAAAATGTTTCCAAGTCTACTTGATTTGTTATTGTTCTTATTTGATAAATTATTATGGCTTTTATTTATTGTTTATTTTATTACATATTTAACATATGTATGCATAGGTACATATGACTTTATGTTATAAGCGAGTACCTACAAGAATCTTAAAATTACTTAGATATCTGAGTACTTCTTGTAGTCGTAAAAATTATATTAGTTGACACTAAAACTCTGTGTAAATACTAGTATCTACCTAATAGATCTACTAGATATATAGATAGTATCTACTAGGTAGATACTAGGAAGTAGGTAGATACCTAGTTTATATAATCTATCTTTTCAGTTTATCCTATTACTTTTTTATAACAATATTCCCACAGGATAGGAATTGGGAACATATGCGAGAGAATCTTCTAAACACGCAAACCGCAGCCACTAAAATAAATCTACTAAAATATTCATATTTATATTAATTAAAGATGCATTTAACTTTATAGCTAAGTCTAGATTGTATTAACAAACAATTTAATCACAATTAACAATTACAAAACTACTTAATGTTGTTGTTAAACATTTTACAACTCTTCATAGTCGTCACGAATTTTATTACTACGCCCGTCACGTAAAGTTGCAAGATACATAATAAAATATATTTTAATTAAATATTACAAAATATACAAACCTGCTATGGTCAAAACGAATGCATACCTTGACTTTAAAAGTTTAGAAATATCGAATAGGTACCTATTTTAAGTTAGCTTATCCAACCTTGTTAAAGACTTTCGCAATAACATTGTATTAATTTAGAGAATAATATTTTCAAAGTATCATCATAAAATATGTCTATCTATCATAATGAGGCTATGTTAAAATCATTAAATGTCTATTTTTCAACTCGCTTCGTTTTTGCAGAGTGAAAGTTTTACGCATTCCGTTCGTTAACGGAACTTAGACTCTCGCAGATGTTAATAAAAACCGACTTTTTTAATTCATAGCGCATTCAGACGAACTTAGTCGTTTGCTCAGTAAATTGGGTCAACTAATTTCAATATTAGACAGATTAGAAATTGGGAGTACAAATAATAAATCCCACAGTAAAGAACCGGTTCAAAAGTAAAACGAAAATAAAAGCTAACCAAATTAAAAAGGAGGTCAAGAGCAAGAGGTCGCTATACCTCATTAGCTGCGAAACTTTTAAGTGAATAGATTTGTCTTTTTTACTCACACTCCGACAACTCCTGGCAGTTCTCCGAAGAAATCCTTCCTGACTTCAGACTTGTATTTGACGAGGCAAGGCATCGCAGGACGGAACGGTGTCGGCCCTTCCCGTCGGTACATCCGCTCTATTTCATCCGCATCGTACACAAACAGCAGATCCGGTCTGCCAATCAATCCTCCTAAACGCACAATCCTCCCGTAAGTGTCCAAAAAATGTTGGGTCACTTTCGCGAATTCCGAAATGTCGAACTGCCCGATAATAGGCACCATCCGCCACGTATTCCCCAGTATCGGGATCGGTCTTGGTCCAGGAACTTCGGAGTAAGGTTTAGCATTCGAGAAAATTTCTTCACTCAATTCCGCGGTGGGGGCAATTTGGGAACGTTGCCGTTTTGAGAACGGGCACCCGGTTGTGGAGTATCGGGCATTTTTCACTACGAACGGCTGTGTGTAGGCCGCAAACGTGCGGAGAGAACGACCCATGGCGGTTAAGGCCGCGACGACGACTGCGCTCACGCCGCTATCGAGATCCTAGGGTGTACCGTTGCGCGGGAGTCGATGTTGCTTCTGACATTGCAGTCATGGACGGCAATTACTAGCCGTTCTCTTTCTGCAAGTGATTGTTTGATGATAAAATATAATTATGGTTTAAGTAAGTAGCTACTTAATCTATGTGAAGAAAATAAATAAATTAAAATATCGTATTTTTAGATCAACTCCGTACTAGATAGGTGTCCAATCTGATTAAGAATTACAATTTAATTGAAATAAATTAAGAAAGCTCTCATACGTGTGTGTCATCGTCTACAAAGTTTGATTGATGAGCTGCGAAGGTGTAGGTAACATAAAATGTTTCTTTTTAATAATCTGTATTTTGTCCAATTGCAGTCCAGTTGCAACGATCTCGGTCCACACCATGTACGATGCATTTCTTATTTATTTGTGATCATTGTTTTATTTAATTCTATAGTTAACTACGAGTACCTACCAACCTAATCATTCGTACTCTGCAAAGTAGTATCCTACCTACAACTGTGTAAAGCATTCAGATCTAGGCTGTCGCAAACTTCGTCGAATAAAAAATCTGATAAAATTAATTATTGATTGCATAAGACCCTTACTATTGAATGGAGCCAAAACAACGTCAATAGACGTCACGGCAGGCTGAAAAGAACCCGATGCTTATGGAAAGGATTGGCCACAGAAAGCTCTGCGAAGAAACGAGTCGAAGGAGAAAGGGAGGCCTTTACCCTGCAATGGGGCGACCATAGCTAGAAAAAAAGACCCTTTAAAAATCCTGAAACTCAAAAACGTGAAAACTTAAGACTAGAATTATGTTCATAGTTAAAATAAGTTCAAGTTGCTTTAAAGTTAGGTACTTAATCCTACACAGATACTTATAATAATATTACCAATTTTAAATTTTCGCTTAATAAGAGAAAGCATAACTAATAAATAATGCGCAGATTTTAACATGAAACTGAAATAGGAATAAAATCGTGTATTATATCGCATGTAAGGCCATTGTGTGCGAATATTATAAAGTCATGATCACGCAATGAACCCAAAACAATGTTAAGGCCTCGATAATAAGTATTTTAAACGCAACGCCAGTTTGTTGTTTACGCCGGTTTTTTTAAAACTATGCACTCGAGCAAAAATATTTTATGTTAAACAACATTTTGTACGCTTAGTACACTTCTGGCGCTGCCCTTAATAAATTAAACCATCCATAAAGTAAAGGAGCCCTTGAAACTAATTAGTTAACTCATTGCATCAGAATATCATCAACGTCATACCCTTTGATGCATCAGGCATCAGCTATACGGCGAATGCCATCTATCTACCAAACGTTAAACTTAGTTATAATCTCAAGTTGCTCGTTCTTAACTACAGATGGTGCTATTATTTTCTTTTAAGATTAACAATTAATAATGGCAACATATTTACTATTTTTCACTTTTGGTAACTATTTACACAAATGTCAACCAATGCTGTCACTGTCATTTTCACAATTTATCTTTCATTTATGTATGTCAAATGTGTAAACAAAAACAAAGATAATAAAGTTGAAAATAAACAGTTAAAAATACAAACATCTAAAGTATTAAAGAAATAGTGACATAATGATATCCGAATTCGCAAAAGAAAAAGTATATTGGACGAGAAAAATGAATCTAAAATTAGTAAAATTCATGGAAAGCAGACCGAATATTTGGAACCCTAAACATCCAAAGTACACTTCATTAAAATATAGAGATAAAACATATGCGGAATTTGCTTCTCTGTACGGCAACGAGTTCACAGGACAGATAGTAAAAGATCGTTGGACGAATATAAGGTCTACCTTTGCCAATTACTTGAGAAAAGTAAAAGCAAGTCAGGCTAAAGGCGATGGAGAGGTATTTATCTATTATCTGTTTAATTTAATTTTTATATTAGTTCATATTTACCTAAGTTCATTATATTTGGTTTTTATGTGATTACATATTCATTTAATTTTTTATTTTAGCCTTACAAGGTGACATGGCACTTATGGGATGCATGCAAGTTTCTACTTAAAGTTAACAAAAATATTCAAGGAGATACAAATGACTACAGTAATAATGATTTAAAGGTAAGAAATTTGAGCCACTTACTACTAGCATTCCGTCCTGACAAATATTCATCTTTAGTTTAGGTAAATCTAATGAAGACTATTTATTTATTTTAATTACCTAATAGTTGTTAACACCATTTAATAACCATCACAATTTTTTCAGGATGAAACAGAACAAGAGGATGTATCAAGTAACTCGGATAACTCGGAAAAATCCTACAACAATGATCCTTCATGTCAAAATATAGCCAACGGTATTTTAAATGTATTCCGTGGAGTTCAAAATGATGTTTTTGGTTTAGAAAACACAAAGTATGCACAAGTAGGACAATTAGTGGCCCAAAAATTATCACAAATGAGTTCCTATGAAGCAGCACAAATGTCAAATAAAATAACAGAAATCTTATTAATGTACCATGAAGATAATCCTTTGAATCCAAATAATTTAAAATCAGAGCTAAATATAAGTTAAATATTAATGTACAGTCAGCCAAGTTATTTGGTGTACAGGTAAACAAATAAAGATTGATATACCAACTATTGGTTAATTAACTACAGTTACTAACTACTGTCTTTATGTTCTTAAGTAATGTTTATTTTCTTACCTGTATACTAAATAACTTGACTAACTGTACATAAATACAATTGTGATTATCTTAGTTTTAGTTTGACATTGCTGAGCTGAGCATTCTTGACAGTTATTTCTTGTAATGCAATGTTCAATGGTGTATGAAATATAACTCTATAGTTACAGTATTACTTTTACATAAAGGCAATCTGAATTTTAATTAAGTGTTAGCAATAAATAGAAATCAAGATTTAATTGAGTGAAATAAAATAATTATTTTTGTGACATCAAAACTTGTAGAGACTGAAATAAAAGAAGTATTTAACATGAATAAAATAATTTATTATGCACCACTGATTTTATAATCTACAATTTTCTATTATTATTACAATATACCTTTAATATTTTCACAAATACTTTTAAAATCATCCCTTTTCCATTTCATTAATTCTGCCTGAAGATCTTTTGCTTGAACATTCTTGAATTCTTCTTCATCTGTAGAGAAAATATGTTAAATGAAATTGAAATCAAAAGATATATCTGAATATGCAAAGGGCTATCTGTGCTTTTACTGAATTTTGAAATAAAAACATATTTTAAGATCACTGGTGTGGTTGGATGATGGGTACTCATTTGAGGTAAGCGTTCACAGGCTCGCATCGTATGCATTGCATGCCTCGGCTTTTAGTTTGTCTATACAATAGAAACTCATACAACTGTGTCCCCTGATCTGCACCATACGGACTGCTTGTCGGCCATGCTTACCTACATGCGATGCGTACCGATGATGTCATACGAAATGCGTCTAATGCGAGCCTGTGGCGCTTACCTTTAAACTCATACTTAGTGCACAGCCCTTTTATCGATTCAGTCATTCAATCAGTGCCATTGATTAAAAACAAATGAAACCTTACCAAATATAGGGAACCAGCCACTAAGTTCCAAAACAGCCACATTGAATGCAGACAACTGTTTAGCACCAGAAGTATTCCTCCGTGGCCAAACTATCAGATATACCACATCATCACCACCCAACCCCCTTTTAGTGAAGAGAATATTATGAGCAATGGACTTCTCCAAAAAGTATTCTAGAACTTTCCAAGCTTGTTGCAATGTCTGGCTAGAAGATTCCTTTTGTATTTTAAAACAAAATGCAGGTACTGTTGATTCGTCATCCAGGAGATACATTTCCCCTTTGAAGTGTTGCCAGTTCTGAAAATATTATTTATTAATTTTAGTATGGCAATTTTGAAACAAAATCATTTAAACCATAGTACGCAGGGAACGCAATCTACGCGAGACACAATATGTTTTCTATTGTGTATCATATACCGACATACAAGAGGTTAAATATCATTATGAGACATAATTCAAAGGTCATACTAACCACACATTCTATATGTAAAGATTTTTCTTCAACAAATATGTGATAGTGCAAATGATTGACAGATGCAAAACCGCAAATGCTATTGAATCCAATTCTTACATCTCTGTAAAATAAAAATGTCAATTTATTCCTCCATTAAAAAATAAACGTACATTACAAGTTTCTAGTAAGGGAGCAACTAATTTTAATACACCAAGTACAATTAATTTTAGACTCAAGACTAGAATTTATTATAAAGTCTAAAATGATACAGAATCCAATCACTGCTCATAATGAAGAGTTTCTCTGTGACTCAAAAGTAGTGGAGCTTTTCTCCAAGAATGTATGAGAATAAACTGTGATTTTTAGTTAATTTTATATGTCTTACGATAGTTATTATTATTAAAAAGAATCTAATCACAATAGAGTATTCTTTATAGTTTCTGTACTTGCCTACACTCACCGATCTTCAACTTGGAACATGATCTGTACCACTAATTTCAGGCTGTCCGGAGTTACCACCTGAGGTAAGCATCTATTCACAGATGGACATAGCAAGGAATGGTACCTGGATATAGGGCTCACATTCACTAATACCGTGTGTAAGTCTCCATCTGAAAGATTAAATAATAATACTATTTTTTATTTATTTTAGTAGTATGTACTAAAATAAAGAGTGTAAACGGAATGCTCTCAAAAACTGCAAACAGGTGATGGCAAAAAATTTGCTTTATTCAAAAAAAAATAGATTCCATGTTTCCATTTTTATTTTATGTAATAATAGTTGTAATCAACTGCTTAAGACTGATGTTGCATGAATAACACGAAAATTAAAATTATAAAAACGAAAATGTTTGTAGTGATTTTCAGGCACATTCCATTTACACTGTTTATACTCAATTATATTATTATATGTTTAAAGTTATTTCTTGTTTTATAGTTATTTCTGTGCTGAGCGCCAGCCTAGTGAGTTACCACTATGTTCAAAATCAATCATGTAACATTATTTTCATTATAAGCTCAGTAATCATTTCATTATAATCATTGATAAGGCATAATAATCTTTAAGTGTTTTCTACTGATAAAAACTAATTAACAAGCATGAAGTGAGTGATTTTCCACAGCTATAGACTTTACCTTCGCCTTCCAAAGAAAAGAGTATTTCTTTTGAAGAGACTTTATTGAAATGGAACTTTTTTTCGTCAAATGGTTGACAAATACTGGTCATTTCTTCTGGAGTTCTTCTTTTAGATCGCCGGTCTGGGTTTAACTGAAAAAAATATCTTTTTTATTAGTTAAAATTTTAGAGGGCAAACGAGCAGACTGTTCAGTTGATGGTAAGCGATCAGCACCTCCCATGGACACCCGCAACACCAGAGGAGTCACAGGTGTAGCGGCATTATAAAAAATGTACCTACGCATCTTTTAAACTCTTTCTTAACTTAGTATCTAAGGCAATTGGATACGCAGTTTTATTGAGTGCTAGAAATAATTAGAAAGTTCACCTGTAGGAAATATTTCCCATCAACAATCCTTTCCTCCAAATCATCAATTTTATACCGAAATATATCTGTTTCGTTGTGAATTTCGTCCCATTTTGTTTTCAAAAGACTTGTGAAACTATTTAAGTTGTCACTGGTTAAATTATTTGATTTGTACATTTTTTACTTTATTTGGAATGTAGTTTTGGATTTAAATATAAAATATTACACGTATTATCAATCAGGCACTGTTTATTTTGATTAAAATAACCTCAAAATTAAATGACAGCTGACAACAGAGCTGAGTGATAACTGATAACCTGTAAAATGTTTTTTATTGGTCGTCACATCAGCTATTAGTCTTTTGGTATTAACCCTGAAAAATATCAGAAGATTTTTTTGTGTTTAGAAATAAGTACACAATTTCTCTTTTTTGTGGTATTCATCATATTGCCCTCTAGTTTTAATCATGTCTATTCGGAAGAAGGCAAGATAAGAATAAAAAATAAGAAAAGAGAATGCCAAAAAATTACCCCGAGTCGTTTGTTTGCAGGTACCTACTTGTAGTAGCAGCAGTCATGGAATATTTCTATATTGCGTGGCAGCAGTACCTAGTAGGTAAGCTACACCACCTCTAAGTCTAAACTAGTGTATAAATTTATTCATTTATTAAAGGACACAAGAATATTAGTCTTTATTAACCTCTTACACTTTATTTGTCCTATTTAGCCTTGTCAGCAATTTATTATTCAATTGCAACTGTCAACAACAAATAAAGGAAGTACACAAATAAATTAATAAGGTGTACAGAAATATTAATAAGTATCTATTGCTGTAAATACGTACACGTAAATTCATACGTACATTGATACGTCTGTAGGTACATAGATTGTATGGTTGGCGCAATGGTTGGACAACTGGCTAATGAACAACTTATTGCGGGTTCGATCCTCATACGGAAGAAAATTTTGTATGCTAAAATAAATGTTGTAGTTGTAATGTCGTAATATTACAACTTAGTAAACACATTTTAGTAACATTGACGCAAGAAAAAGTCCGAGATTGGGGGCAAAGTCACATAAAAAAAAAAGTAAATTGATATAATCTATAGGCCTGTCCCTACTATCGTACAGAGGTCAGAATTGGCCAACCTGTTTGTACTTGCAAGTGGCACTGCCGAAAAACAAAACAGTCTTATCAAAACCACGATACATTGCACAGTAGGTATATAAGTACAATCGCTGTGTCCAACAACAAAGTTGTGAGTCTAAAATTATTTAGTCGGTCTTGTTAAAACACCTAAATAAATAAAATAGGTATTTAGGGCGCCATTATTTATTATTTGGTCTGGTTTAGCATTTTCTGTATTAATACAGGCATTTCTTTTCTTTACGAGATGCCTTTATGCTATAATTGGGTGTCGCATCGCGATGTAACGCAAAACCGCGCTGAGTGCACTTTGCACGTGTTAATTAATTCATCCCCAACGCTCGTCTCAGAGATAGTACCAGTGACCCCACGTTCGGAAGTCTCACTTACCTATACAATTACAGTGTCACTTAACCAATGAGACAGTGGATCATTAAGTGATAGTAGAGCTGTAGAGACTCGATAAACAATGTAGTAGGTAAGTGCGTATGTAATAATGAACGATTTAGTTAAACCTATATTACTCAATAGCTATAAATAATTCCGAACAGTAGGTATTATAAAATATATTGTAAACAATACATAATCGTTGTGGCTTATATTGTGTTATTATTTAATTAAAATTACCACGAAACCAGTAAGACTTCTAGCGTAAAGAAATAATCAATGATTCACCAAATGAACTTTGTTTATCAGCAATCTTGTGTTTGTAAAATATGTGTGCATCAGTGTGTTATGGATTACTCATTATTTCCCCTTGACCTCTAGCGCGGGAATAAATTACTTGGGTGCTCCATTATTCAGTTCAGTCGCAGGAGCGTCGGACGTCGCGCTCTCGCTCCCAACATGAAGCTTCCGCTACTAGTCGTGTTTACGTTCATACTATTATCGCAAATAGAACACAGTGAGTGCCGGCAGATCTCATGGTTCCCAAACGTAATAGACACTATATCCAACAAAACTACTCAACTATCAAACTATGTTCGTGAAAAAGGACGAAGATTGAAACACTTTTACGTCGAAAATGTACGAAAAAAGATCACTTCATACCTAGGTTTGAATAATGGCGATTCAATACACATTGAAAGCCCCGAGGAAAGGCAAGCGAGGATGGACAGAAAATTCAGAGACATCGTCGTAGAAGCGGAGTCGTCGGCAAATAACATATTTGACACCATGGCGCCGGCTGCAGTGGAGTATAAGTGCGAGAATGATGACCCTATGATTCACATGACTACTCCGCAATTGATTGCAGTCCACGGTTACCCAGCAGAATCCCACACTGTTGTGACAGACGATGGATACATATTGACCATACACAGGATACCACATTCCAAAAACGCTGCAAGTAAAGTAAGTCCTAGGAAAACAGTGCTAATGCATCACGGTCTACTTGGAAGCTCTGCTGATTGGATTCTAGCAGGCCCTCAGAAGGGTTTGGGCTATATTCTGTCTGAAGCCGGCTACGACGTATGGTTAGCCAACGTCAGAGGAAATACCTACTCCCGAGCTCATGTTTCAAGAGATATAGATTCATTTGAGTTTTGGAATTTCACATTCCACGACGTAAGCCAACATGATCTTCCTGCTGTTATAGACTACATTATGGAGGTGAAAGGATGGGATGCAAAAATTAATTACATCGGTCATTCTATGGGAACTACGGTGCTATTCGCTCTATTGTCAACGAAAACTCAATACAACAAGATATTGAGAGCAGGGTTCGCTTTGGCGCCAGTCGCGTACATGACGGACATAAAAAGCCCGATAAAATTACTAGCAAGGTACAGCGATAACATTGAGTATCTAATGAAGCTACTCGGAGCTAATGAGTTCCTTCCTCAAAATGCAGTACTGAGGTGGTTATCAAAACATGCTTGTGAGATAAATCATTACGAAGAAGCGATATGTGAAAATTCCATGTTTGTTTTGTGCGGACATGATGAGAGGCAATTCAATAGGTCATTGTTGCCAATAATTTTGGGCCACGTGCCGGCGGGTGCTTCTACAAGAACTCTAGTGCATTACGCTCAGGAGATCAAACAGAGTGGCAGGTTCCAGTTATTTGACTATGGGCCTGTTGATAATTTTAAAGCGTATGGTACGGTGACTCCACCTGAATATCCGTTGCATAAAATTACGTTGCCAATTGCTTTGTTCAGTTCGGAAAATGATTGGTTGGCGGGTGATGTTGATGTGGCGAACTTGTACGTGCAGCTTGTGAACCCTATTGAACATTACATAGTGCCATTGAAGGAATTTAATCACATAGACTTTTTGTGGGCCGTTGATGCGCCAACTCTAGTTTACACAAAACTATTACAATTGTTAGAGGAGGGTGTTAGCAACTCCGACGAAATATTAAATAATAATTTAATAGATGATTAAGTTGTACCTAGGTATTAATGACTATTGTTGTTATAAATAAATAAGTATTTTTTAATCCATGGTTTTTACTCGTTTCATTTATATTTTACCAGTACGTACAGTCAGCACAACTATTTACTTTGCAGGTAAGAAAAAAAGATTGTTTAGACAAAGACAGTATTAATCAACGGACTAATCGTTACAGAAATTGTGGCTTGGTTAACAACTATATAATTTAGAATAAAAGCTACTGTATCTGTACTGAATCTTTATTTTCTTACCTGCGTAGTAAATATCTGGGCTGACTGTAAATATCAAAATTAAGTAATGACAGTCTCATTAACTACACTATTACACCTTTCACAAAAGTTATGAAGCTATTATTTCATGCAAGCAAAGCTGCGGACGGTAAGCTTGTAGATAAATACGTACTCATTCTGTTTATCAACTTTTACCTACTAAGATAACTAATAAATGGCAATTATACTTTACACAAGACACACCAAAGTTAAGTTTTCTAGAATGTTTTAAAACAAAAACAACAAAAGATATATTTACTACGCAGTTACCCAATTAGTCTGTCCACATAGTTTTTGTACGGAACTTTAATAACCACTCAAACGTTCACGTGCGACACCTGTCAACACCTTGTACGCCCACGCGCTCGATCTGTGTTGAACCGCGTCGAGCGCCCCATGCCGTTACCGATTCAAAGTGTATTTTCTAGCAAACTATTGCAGCTATAGCAAAGTAAAAAATACCAGTATAAAGCTGAATTATTAAGGAATCAAAATATATACTAATTAAAGTACAGAAATCAATCACAAATGCATAAAAAAAAGTTGAACTTAACAGAACGGGCTAAATATTTGTTTGTTTTTTTGAACAAGTTTTGACTAAACATTATTTAATTATTTATTTTCCTTGTTTTATTTTGAAAGAATGAATCTTAAGGATTATTTTAATATACAACACTAATACAGTAGGATGATAAATAAATGAATACTTCAATTTTAAACGCAAACACTTCACAAAACTTGACACACAGTTTGTAAACAATTATTTTTTATATTCTTGCTGTCACCTGGCATACTGTTTTACCGACCAATAGATGCGTTATTTAATACAGATCCATCTAGTATAACATTCGTAAAGCTCTTTGAAGCTTGTCATAGATAAAAATTCGTTGGAAGTGAACAAGTCAAATGGGCTGCTATAGTCGCCCGGGCGTTTAACGCCAAATTTTTTGGGCGACTATAGTCGCCCGGGCGTTTGAGTGGATAACCTTTTTTTTAAGTAAAAACAATAAAGCAAGATTCTTAATTCTCAGAAGTCAACATGAGTAGGTATTATTTAATTAATTTTGATACTAGTCGTGATTTCGTGTGATACCTATTATTAATGGTGTGTTTTTCTGGTCTGTTGCATTCGTAATTTGTGTAATATTATTATTTTGCTGGTTATTTAAATAAAGGTGACCATAATATATGTATAGGGTATACCGGTACCGATGTGGAGGAAAATCATCCAATGATTTCTCCCGCCTTGGCTGAGGCGAGAGGGAATATCAGACTCTTACTGACTAAAAACCACCCCGTTCCTACTCCTGCTCTTCGAACCGGAGCCCCGGTAATTCGTTATAACCCGTAAATAGATATTTGTATTACAAAACAGGAAAAGTACTCTTGTAATACCGCTACATATGTAAGCTAACAGCTTCTTATTAACCCCTACAATTTGCATTAACAGGAAAAAGGACATACAATAACTTACTTTTTTAAAAAAATACCACACTTAATAGGCAGGTAAATATCTAATACGCCTTTGTATTATTCTTCGAAAGGTTCTTATGGAGATAAAAGGTGTGTGTAAAGATTGTAACACGTGGTCTTTTTTTAAAATTGGATAGGTATACGAACCAGCATTTCTTTTTGTAATCTACTGTAAGGATCGTCGTATTTACATACCTATAACGGTGACGCCTGACTGTACCTTATACTTTTTTGATAATTGCCTGGTGCACTTGATGAATAAGCCAATAATTAACATAATCACTTGACCATGTTTATCAATAAAGTAAACCAGCTTGAGTTCAAACCTGAGAGATAGCGAAAAGTCTCAAATTGTAGGTAAATATTGCTCGATAGTCACACCTGCAACCACTCGACCAGCGAAGCAGTTTGGCTGTACACTATATACCTAATCATTCTAATTCCAGCATCTATTTACATAAATTATTTACAATAGCTATTTCTGAATACTGATTAATCTTTGTTTGTGGGTAAGTGGAGCATGTTTGTTAAACAAAGTCGATCAAGTACAGTACTTGGGTGTATTGTACAAATTCTCGATACTCATAAAACGATCGCGAATTTACTGCATTAAGTATCGAATTCTCGATTGTTGTTCATCGAACAATGTCTCGTATTCGATTACCTGGTTGGGTTACGTCAATCGCCATGTGAGGAAGATACCGTCGGTATCGGTATAGGTTGCGGTAGACCACTTTTTAACCTTTGTGATTTAAATAAAAGTGGAAGAATAAAGACTTCCCCACACAGGCGCATTTTTCCCCACATAGGTCGATAATATCGCATGCGTTATTGCGATAGTGTGTCCCGACACCTTGCACACAGCTGTGTTTTTATCGTCCGATATTTCTTACGAGAGATCGCGTTATTATCGCAGGTGTGTTCCAGTGGTAATTTGCGTCCTGATACAAAACTATTCTAGAACTAATTCTAAAACTCATATCGAAATATGGCAGGTCGTAGAAACGCAACGTCATACGGCTTGCGGCGTTATTATCGCAGCAGTGTGTAACTACATGACCGTCCTAATACAAAATGTACTGAAAACAGATATCGCTATAACGCATACGATATTATCATGCCCGATAATAACGCGCCTGTGTGGGGGAACCTTAAAAACAGTGAATGTATAAAAATATAAAATAATATATGTTTTATGTAGGTATTATTGTTGAATCCTGTAACAGGAAATGAATAGTGATAATCCGAGTCAAATAAACAACATTATGTCAAAAGCTTAGTACATTAAATAAATGGAATTAAGTACCTAAATGAGGTACTTATTTATTACGTACGTAGTTAGACAACAACAATGTCGTCATTCTTTTAACTAAGTACTTAAATACGATTCTCATTGAAATGACTCAATCAAATATCATAACAAACAATAATATTGTAATTGTAACATGTGAATTGATAAAATAGTCACATCAGCAGTATCGGCACTATGAGGGTACAGGGCCGTATTTGCTTAGAAACTATTTAAAACTCTGTGTCTCAAATATTTCAATTTTAGAAAAACTCAGTTTGATGCACGTAATATTTCCATCTTTGAAGGCACGCACAAATGAGCGTATGTTACAAGTAGTTCTGATTGACTGCACAGTTGGCGCGGTGGCTGGGCAACCGGCTGCCATGGAACGTGTAGCGGGTTCGATTCTCGCACGGAGCAACTCTTTGTGTGATCAATACATTGTTTCCGGTCTCAGTGTCATGTGTATGTAAACATGTATGTTTGTGAATTCACCCACGACACTGGAGAAAGTCCTATTGAGGCAACGTTTTTTTTTATTAAAAGCCGATTTTTGGTTTCCTAAAAATAATATTGCGAATTTTCTCATTATCACAATTTTCTCTTCAATTATTTTTTATGTGGTTTTATGACTTACGGTACTTATTTAGTTAGTACTTACTTAGTAATATTAACATTTTGTTTATTTCCATTATTTTTCTATAGTGTGGTCCTAGAGTTCATCTCTGTCCTTGTGTGGACTGGACCTTACTCTACGCTACTATCTGCTACAGAATGAGTCATTGATTCGTAGGCATTGACCTTTGCGATCTATGAATTATTGACCTAATAGGATGCGTCAAATAATATAACAACTTTATCTACATGTGATTGAATATTTAAGTACTTAAAAAGTATTTCTTCATCATCATCAGCAGGGAGACTTTTACTACTGAAAGATAGATTCTCACGTAACAACATTCTTTGATTTGTCTTTGCCTTGAGGATTGTGAAGAAAGACGACGCTCGTATTCTGTTAGATGCAGGTTTAGGATGTTTGCATATTACCAAAGTTCGAAGAAACTACTGTAAAAGTGTTACCAAAATGTGCAATCAACGGTTGATTATTTCTCTTGCTATTAGGTTATGACATGTTTATTTGTTTAACACAATATGTGATGTGGTTGGTAGAGTAGTAGACGTGAGTTTACTGAGAATGATTTGTTGTAATTTAAAAGACTAAGCTTTGAGGATAAAAAATAGGATAAAAAAACTTTGAAGAGTCAAGATTCAAAAGCCTATGAGCCGAATTTTTTTAAAGTAGTTAAGCGATTTTTGGACGATAAAGTTAATGTCAAAATGAACTGTCAATAATGTCAATGCTGTCATGGTAACGTAACTGTCACTGTCAAATGGTGTGAAAAATGAGCCGATTGTTGATAAAATAAATTGTCCAAAAATTATATAAACATGGCTTTCTTTAGAGGATGGCGATATGCAGCTTTCGTTTCTGGATTTGTCGGATTTATTGGTCTTGCCCTATATCCGATTGCTATAGCTCCAATGATTGACCCATCGGAGTATAGTAAGTATACGATCATCCATCAAAACAAATGGTTATTTTTAATAATAACCTTAATGTAATGGTATTTTATCTTTTAGGAAAGATTCAGAAAGAAGCTAGGAAGAATATCAGACAGGAAGACATTCAACCTGGAAGTAAGTTGAATTTAACGCCATCTTTTGTTTATTTTATGATTTTCAGATTTAACTCAGTTTGTCTTATTTTGATATTGATCTTTATCTCGGTTTAAAACCAACTCCTAAAAATACTAAACTGATTAGAAGATCAACCTACAATTTTTCAAAACTATCCCGAATTTTAAGATTTCTCAGTACAAGTACTTGCCTTAACCTGTATTAATTTTTTCAGACATGAAAATATGGACAGATCCGTTTGGAAGGAAGAAGCCAGAGCGGGAAAGTGATTAAATATCTTTGTAAATAGTATAATTAGAGTATTATTAATTTATGGATAATAGAACAAAGTTGATGAATTGTTATTGATTGTTTTTCTTCTCTATAACATTTTTGCGACCTTGTAGTCCTCGATTTGTAGTCACCAGTTTTTTTATGGGTCTCATATAATAAGGTATAAACCTTAAACCCAAACCCATCATCATTATGAGCCTGTTCTTGTCCACTGCTGAATATAGGCCTCTCAAATGACACACCACTGAGTTCAATCTTCAGCTCTATGCAACCCATTGCTTCAAAACACAATTTCATACTCTACACAGACAATTTTCTTTCACTGTAAATGCCTTTTTAATTTAAATGCCTACTACAACTGAGTATGTCATATTGAATTATTGAGTAAAATACAATTGTGTCATCTTCTAGGGTAGGGGACAAGTTATTATTATTATTACATTCATAACAGACATTGGTACTAAGCTTACATCAATGTTCCTGCAGTTTTTCTTAACTTATAAATTTTCGAGAGGACACCAGTTTCCTCTCTCACCCACTCCATTATAAACCTTTTTTCCAATACTTAGAGATTACTTATGCCTGAACCAATAAAAGTTGCTTTCTTTTATTTGCTATCAAACCTCTAGTTGCAAACTGACCCGAGAAGGATCAAAATACTTAAGTTTAAGCCAGAGACTTGAATAGTCAAAAGTATTACTAGACAATAATATGGTCAATGGCACTTCTAATAGACAACTAATCCCTTAGACACATATGCCAGAAGACTAGGAACAACCGGGAACAACTGAATGGTCACTTTCTGTGGATAAAGAGATATATACACCAAAACCAACTTGTTGGACAGCCCAAGTCTGCAATATTCAACCAATCCGGATTCATGGAACCTTGGAGGCTGCACGACGTCGGAATTAGGACTTGGACTGAAAGTGTTCTATAGATGAGGTACTATCGGCAAAATTGACGGTAGTACACTTTTTAAACAAAATCTTGTGGCAAACTCTGTATCCACCGATGTTTTCCCTGTGCTTAAGGTCGCATAGTGCTGAGTGCATGCGAATACGGCTTAACCTCTTGTATATGAGACTAATAGAAATCATATTGTGTTTCGCGTAATCTGCGTTTCACCATGGGTTAATGATGGTCGACCGCCAACTTTGTCGATAGTACTTTTACGGCTGTTTTCAATAAATCTATCTGTCTGTAGATTTGCTCACTAGAGATAGAATTTTCACATAAGCTCCAAAGAAAATGTGTGTGAAACTCTATCTAAGCAAATCTACAGATAAATAGGTTATTGTAAACAGCCATTAGCAATATAAGGAAAATAAAGACAGAGGAGGGATTGGGATTCAATAGGATATTTTACCTACATCTCACGAAGTAGAAGTAAACAAACAATGAGTATACCTAACATGCATTTTATTATACTAAATCTTACACTATATACCCACTCACATTTATAGGCGGTTGACTTCTTATCCTTAATTACCTAAAGGTATGTACAGAGCCACTGAGGTCCCTGCAAACAATGGCTGTAACACCCCACTTTAAAATCAGTTTTATAAAAACCCGACCTTCGAGCCTGCCACGTTCTTTGGCTCTACTTTAAACCGTCTCCTCCATACCATTCCAAATGAAAATCGTGTATTACCATCCGGATAGTCCTCGTCTTTGCGTAACTTTCCCTGTAAAAATCAATAACATTAGCACTCACAAACAAACTAAAATAAAACAATGCATTTATAAAAAAAAGGAAATTTTAATGTTAAAATTCCAAATAATCCTATCCGGGTACACAACTAAGTACACCCCTAAAGCTTTTATACAAAACAGTGGAGTCCCTGTCGTTTTTACAATTCATATAAAAAAATAAATCATTATTTCTGAAACTCCGTATATACACCGACCGAGTGTGCTCATATATATCTGTTGTCCTATAATTACTACTAGAGTGATTAAATAGTTTCTAAGCTGAGACAAGTAACTCTGCTAATGTCAAGTACAAAAACTAATGTGTGACTATCAGAAATATTTACACAATTATACATATAACTTTACATTACAATTTTACACAACAGCTCGCATAATGCACTTAATACAAGCTTCTGATTTATACTTCAAACCTTAAAATATTCTCTCAGTTCAAATATGTCTATTTAAAACAACAACGAAATTTTACTCTAAAGTTAAAGGATTAATTAGATAATATAACTATAAAAGAATGAATTTCAGGACCACTCCACTAATTATGAGCAAATGCAAAAGGTACAATTTCAAATTGAGCGATAACAATGGAACTCAAGAAACAAAGTTAGACTGAAAAAAGTAAAATTATTTTACAAAATGATTTTATATAACAACGATTAATGATAAGCATTATAAAATATGACGCAAGAAAACATGTACCTATTACAAATTCAGCTAATATAACAGAGTCTCTTAGTAAACTGTGAACACAAATGATCAGACCACAATTATTCGCTAAATGGAACCAGTCCATGGTAAATAAAAGATTTCCAGTGTCGGAAACTTGGTATACATAATTAACTAATCGCCAGTAAGCTAACATATTGTTTTATTGCTTTTATATGTAACTATGTATAACTATGGCTATTGAACAACAACATATTTATTGCATTACAATAAAGAATACATCACAAACATTTTCTTCACAGATATAGAAGGATTTTTACAATCTCCTATTTATTTTGCAACGATAAAAGTGGAAACATTTAAGCCTCGCCACGCCGCGCAACGAAACCATTTTATGCTCAATAAAAGGTGTCATAATTTGACCAATCATGACTGTGTGACACCGCAGTGACCAATGAGCGCGCGGTGCGTTGCGCAGCGTATCGTGGTGTTGGTATGTTTCCGCCTATCCCACCCTCCTTTTACCCTCTACGAGCTCAGTACTGTTGTCTATTAATAAAATCAAACATAGCCAAAAGGTAATGCTTGTAATTTTAGTAAAAATATCATAAATGTACGTATCTCTGTAGTCAAGCCTCTTTTTTCAATAATTAAGGGTAACAAAAACCAGTGTGGCAAATGACAATAAATATTACTTATATGGGGACAAAATAGCCCATTTTTTCTTCAGAAAATATACTTTTCGATAAATATATTTTTGGAATGGGTTGAAAAACGACATTATTAAATATTATCAAAATACATATAAATATGATACACACAATTGATACAATTTCACATCTATACATAAATAATGTGACAATAATGCTATGTATAAAAAATCATATAGCGGACTCATTCATTTTGAACCTAAAAGTAAAAATGCAATTTAGTGCCCTCTGTCTTTTACCATCAAGTTTCAAACGAACTAAAATTTAACCATTGAAAGCCCTGGTAAACTATTTTTTATTATATTTAATTAAAAACTAAAATCAAAGATCGTGAACTGTCTCCAAAGAAACATATCTCCAAAAGCTTAAAACACGAATTACGAAATATTATAAACATGGCAATACTTTTGTAAGGTTGCCAACATCAAAAATTATGTTTAGTTAATTAAAATAAAAAATTACATGGACAGTAATTTTTTACAGTAACTTTGGGTACAATTCGCGAGCTTTATACATAATTATATTTCGTTGACTGTGTAATAATCTTATCAACAAAACTAAATATATTGTGCCATGTTTAGATAAGTGGCGCTCCTTTCAGTCAAACAAATATTACAGGAGGATTTATACGACTAATATCTAAGCCGATTTCATTACTAACAATAGTGGAAGAATTTTGAACTTTATACTTCAGAATTTAAGGTGTATTTAAACTTACTACAATATATAACAAAATAAACGCTAAAACTGGTTGTGGATGCAAAGCCATGACTAAACAATTGGTTTAGAAACTTTTGGAAATACAAAAAATAACAATGGATTTACTACAGAATTTGGACAAAACTTATGGAGTCAACAGTATTTCAATGAGTAAATACAATGTTATTATTCTTCCTAAATCACTAAAAGTTTTTAATTTTAACTAGCACCTGATGGGTCTTGCGTTTATTTAAAATTTCATCTGTTGCGCAACCATACGACGTTAGCGCAATTTAAGCGCAATGATTAGATGTTTGCGCATAAATTATTAGTAGTTCTCTTAAGTTGAAAGTTGTTAGAAATTATTAGCTAAATATACGAATTGATATTGTAGTAATGAAATCGGCTATCATTTACATAAATTTACGGAAAAATATAGTATTTATAATTATATAACTACTTAAACAAGCTGCGAAAGTGTGCAGTTCACACATTATAGTTAAAACTTTATAATAGTATTATCATTTTGTGAAAATATCACGAATTTTTCAGAAAGCGTTGTTTCATTAATGTTATTTATAATTATATTATACTATATATATATAGAATCACTTCACAGTTTTTTTATCACTTATTATAGGCGTAATTATAGTTTTGATAGTCAATTTTTGTTTAAAAAAACATCATAGGAGAAGTTCGTTGTCGTCGCCCACCTTTAAAATAAAATAAAGGTTTTTAATATAGAGAAATATTAAAACCATGTTTTGTAATGATTCTTGATAGACATGTTTTATTAAAATTGATTCATCTATTTACTAGATATTAGCAGGTATGGTGGTAAAGGTGGGGATGAATGAATCTACATTTTTATGGAACGTGCACCTAGCTTTATTGACGGACAGAGGGCTTAGTGTGAGTTTTTTTTTACATAAACGTTACTGCGTTTAGCCTTTTTATTGGTTGGATAACATGGAGCAGCCAGTCAGGTTGATTTTGATCGTGTTGATGTAAAAAAACTTGCATTAGGCCCTCTGACCGACGACTGACTATTTTTTGACGTTTTAAAAGTGCCCATATGTGGTGTAGTTGACATGAATGATTTGACTTTGTAAATTAATGTTGTTTCGCCATTTGTTAGGTTAGGATGAAATTGGTAATGGATAATCAAATGCTGAACCGATTTTGTGTTTATAATTTATTTGTATCCCTTTGTAGAGGGTATAAAAAATCTAAATTTAATGTTCTGTACTCTTAGTACGAGTTTGCTTTACGTTAAACTAATCGAAACGAGAGCACGTTCGGCGCTCTGATTGGTTGGTTTATTCGAGCCAGCCAATTATATCTGTGTTAAACTTCATCAAAATCGGTTCAACCGTTTTAGAGTGAAAACGGAACACACATAGGTACACATATACAGTACATACATACATAGATACTTTCAGACTTATGTTAGTAAGGATTATTACATGTTAATTGCTTACGTTGGAGGTCTTAGGATCGATTCTCGCTCTGTTATTTTTGATGATAATGGTAGTGGTGTTTGACATTAAAATCAGGCTATGAATATGAAATCTATGAACATAACGAAAAACATAATTACCTGAAGAAACACATCGAAATCCGTGCGGTGGCAGTTTCCCTCGGATGCGAATGAGAACTTGTGGTACGAACCGTCTTCACAAATCACTGGAAATTAAAAAATACGTTTAATTTAAAATAAATTTATTTTATTTATACATATACATAAATACAATTGAAGTGTCTGTTTGTAATATGTGCTTTATACTACATGTATATAATATACATACGATAAAAATACTTCTTTTTTTAATTTGTACATATATCTGTGCGTTTGTTTTGGTTAATCTCTGAAATGGCTGCACCGATTTTGGTGGGACTTTTATTGGCAGGTAGCTGATGTGCCAATCTTTGCATACTTTTATTTTAGAAACAAACAATCTATTGCCTAATTTCTGTAAGTAATTATTCTACGCGAACGCAGTCGCGAGCAACAGCTAGTTTACAAAATCTGATTGAAATCAAAGATTGGTAAAAGTCATCATCAAAAACATTTAAAAATTCTAGTTACAACATTAGCTAGACAGTTAAGCGAAACTCATTCGTGTGCATTCAAAGATAAGGTTGTAATTACTTTAACATTGTAATTAGTTAACTACTTATGCAGTTACAAACGACTCGTGTCATAAAGATAATTGTGAAAGGTTTGAGTCATGCGATTGTATGTTTATATCACTTTTACTTGTCATACGATGTTATATGATCATCATATCATATGTTATACTCATCAGGTGATACATATCATGTACACAGAACTTAATGGCAATGGACTTTTTCTACGCAAAAAAATTAACACTCTGTAGATAATGATACCAAAAATCTGTTCACACCAAGGAAAATTAGTGCTTAAAATAACTGTAATAAGGTACATTTTAGAGTGTTAATGGTGGCGGTGTCACTATGATTTCAAATTCATGTTCACGTGTTTGCACCAAGGAAATTTAGTGCTTAAAACAACTGAAATAAGGTACATTTTAGAGTGATACTGGTGGCGGTGTCACCATGATTTCAAATTCATGTTCATGTGTTTGCACCAAGGAAATTTAGTGCTTAAAACAACTGAAATAAGGTACATTTTAGACTGGTACTGGGGACGGAGTCACCATGATTTCAAATTCATGTTCAAGCCAAAGAAAACTATCGCTTAAAATAATTACAATAAGGTATATTTTAGAGTATACTTACTGACGGCGGTGTTATCGTTAATGAAGCCGCATTGGGCGCGTGTGTCAGGGAATGCTTTTGCCGCGGCGAGGTGAGTCCAGGCGCCGCGCGCGCTCCATACATGCATCGTGCCTTTATCCGACACACAGCTGACTAATGTGCCGGTAGCGTTGAAGTTTATACTGTGAACATTTGTTACAACAATATTAACATATTGTAAAAATAAAACTATTTAAAAAGAAATGGGAACCGCCTTAATTTTTTTTAAGTCAGGCAATATCGCTAAAACCTTCTATACTGAAAACCGGATCAAAATCGGTTCAGTCAAACGCGAGATAATCGCTCACAAATATACATACATACATGTCAAACTGAGAAACTCCTTTTTTGAAGTCGGTTAAAAAGCAAGATGTGGTAGAACTCGTCATCACCCCTACTCTTCTTGTGGGTGTCGTAAAAATCTACGTTCGTAATCTACTCGTTAATTATATAAACTATCTGGGTACCTATATGAAGGTGGTGAAACATGCGTTAACTGCATTTATTTATTTCTTATTATGTTAACGTGCCTTACGTTAACAGAATAAACACCAACATTAATGAAAAACAAGATGAAGACACAAGATCATGTGCTTATGCCAATTATAGACATGCACCACATTCATTGTATTATTAACATTTATTAGCAACTTACCAAAAAACGTCGGCATAGTCGGAGCCTCGTCGCAGCTCATGCAGCGGGGTCCTGGTTCCAGTGTCGAACACGCGGATGATGGTGCCCTTTTCAGACGCAGTGGCCAGCCGAGTCCCGTTCGGGGATAAACTCATGCAGACCAAGTCGTTCTGGTGGCAGTTCATCACTGCCGGAGACGATGAGTGGGCACCCCTTACCACTCGCGATACGTCCTAAAATTGGGTAATAATTTTTTTATATTAGTACTTTTTGTGTAGACGATAGTGGAATTAAATAATAATATAACATAACTTTTAGTTTAGTGCTTAAAGGAATAAGTTTTACATGTTATGAGTCATAGAGGTGAACCTATTTTCAGGCCCAATTTGAGACTGTGCACTGGGAATATTAGCCGTACCTATTTGTATGACCACACTGGTCAATTGTAAAGTAAGCTAAAGAATTATTCGTTATACGGTGGCACTCACTGACTTGTTGGTCGAGTGGTCGCAAGTGCAACTGCTAGACAAGGGGTTTCGGGTTCGATTCCCGTGTCGGACAAAGTATTACTGGTTTTTTTTCGGTTTTTCAGAAACTTCTCAGTAGTAATATTATATATAGTATAATGGTAATAGGCTTACTCCCTATTACATGGGACTTATACCATAAATGGCGAAAAGCGGGTGTACATTGGATGATGGCATTAAGAGCCGTAATTTGCACTTCTGCCTACCCCTTCGGGGATAAAAAGGCGTGGAACTCACTCTAGCATTCATTCTCAGTTCATATTCATAGACTGGCAGACAGTCATGCAGAAAAGAAAGGGAAAGATTTATTTTTATAATATTTATGTTATGTAAGGGTGTTTGACTTACGATGATCTGCACGCATCCTTTGCGGTGTGCTGGTGCAGCCAACAGCTGTGGGACCGCGGCGTCGGTGGCTATCGTGCACAGCGGCCGGCAGCCTGCCGGGATCCGCATCAAAGCCACTCGGTTGAGCTTTGGTATCGCCAGCACTTGTATCGTGGAGCTTAGTACTATTGCCACTCTGAAGAAGGATAAAAATAGTTTCAATATCTAACTTTCCCACACATACATGGAATATAAGTAATGTTTTTAACTTTCTTGAGAGTATAACTACGAGGATATTTTAGTCGAAGGAAGTGGTTTTCTTGCAAGAATGTAGATCGGCAGGAAAAATAAATCAACGGCTAATGATTCGTCATATAAATGATGCTTCACTATGTTGTTCCCCCGATATTTGCTATCTAGCAATCATTATTAAAAACGCTGTAATTACTAATGCAAGCCTAAGTGTGGTTTAGTTCCAAGTCCAGTGATCCCTTTGGGTTTTAAAGCGTACTTTGCTATTGTATGCTAAAGGGTAATTTTCTAAATAAATACAATTACTTCCACTAATAGACAATTGCGTCATATAAATGAGAATACAGCGCAAAACTGGCATTCGTCAGCCACGCGTTTCTGCAGTGAACTTTATAATTACAAAGTTATTTATGAATCAAAGTAATTAAATACTAAATGACCAGTGTCATCGTTGGCATATGTAGAATGCACCCATATTAAGTGTAATGTATGTGTGTTGTACGACTAATGACGAAGCTCTAGAGAGAACACATGTCTGGCAAAGGTGTTTCAACTTTCTGCCAGTTAACTTCGTAAGAAGCTTCATTTTACAGCGCAAAATCTCTTCAAGAAGGCTAATCAAACTGATGAAACTGAACAAAAAGAAATAAAGATATAAATGTATGTTACTACCCAGTATACAAGAGATTTTAGAATTTATAGAGCATCTATATAGATTCCATTATCAAAAAACAAGTTTTGTATAATGTCCAGAAACACAGTGAAATATTTTGTACAGTATCCTTAGTGATTTCGCCTAAAAACTAAATAAATCCTCTTTTTCATCAAAACTAGGTCCTGACCCTTGATCTTAGTAACATATGCATAGACCGTTAAAGCGATTTAGCAATGAAGGGACTAAAAAGCAAAGGGCATTCACTCGGATTGCATCTGTGCAGCCAATACGTTTTAGAACAACCTATTGCAAAACGATCCTAAACAACAGCGTACCGAACGATTTACACACGTATCGTATTTTTATAAAGTTAAGACACGTATGAAAAAAACTGTTTGTAACATGAAACGTAAAATAAAAGGTGAATGAACGACATCAATCGGCTAAAGACGATTTAAAGCAAAAACTGAATTGTTTGTTTTTCATATTATAAAGTGTGTACACTTAATCAATCACACACATTACCTTAATGACATATTATATTTATTGCAATGATATAAGATACAATAGCGTCCGTCTTTTATAATTTATTAGGTTATTCGGTGAAGGTTGCCCTTATCTTATCGTTTTAAAGTCGTCATAATACTACGTTTATTAATGTCTGGCCAGTAGCGTTGGTCACGTTTCGCGTTTTTATATTTCCCATTTTATGCGTCGTTCGTACTACAGCTACGGTGCAAACGAAAATAATATAATGTTTAGTAGAACTTAAGACGGAATATTTACCATGTTTATTTATGTCTATGAGTTTCCGATATTTCATCCGTGATTATGGCGCTTGCTTACAAGAGTGCCGAAGTCTTAAGTTCTAATGTTAGTGACCATGTCAGTTTAAAAACTAATATAATGTTGTATGAAAAACGTATTTTGATCTAACTCTCGTATCTTATTTAGTGTAGATTACTGATTTTATCTATCTATTCGAAGGATGAAAGATTTCGCGGATAACAAGTCTTCAATGTATCGCAAAAAATATGCAAAAACTAATACCTATTTTGAAAGAAATCCTTGAGTGATACATTTATTGTTATAACTATACAATATAGTTATGGTTCTAGATTTACTTCTTTTGTTTGTTAGGCTTGCTGACTACAATAGAAAAGACCCATAAAAGCATTAATTTTCACAAAAGTGTTAAGTACTTTAGCCAGTTAAATGCTTTTGTTAAAAGGGAGACGAAAAAGGTGCATAATACATTGCCTGCCATGTCTGCCCTGCCCATTTTTCGCACAAATACACAGATGGAGGTAATTCTCTAAACAATGAGACTTATTTCGTGCAAAAATGGGGTCGGTTAACTGCAGCTTGTCTCTCCATTTTAACAAAGGAATTTTAACAACAAGATTTGGGAAAGCTGCCTTTTTTCACCCTAATTGTTTTTTTTTTTAAAGGACCGGACCCAAACCGGGATTTCATTTTTCAAATTTTCAATAGATTTTCAACTTCATTATGTTGTAACAAAGTTCTAAATCTATTTGTCTTACAGTTCGGTGAAGCTGGACTGCTAGACTGTTTTTTTCCTCTTTGTTTAAATAAGGGACCTGTAGGTAACAATAAATGGCGATCCCATGGTACCATCGTACCATGGTAACACTTACAAAATGTAATTGAAGTTATTGTAACTTAACGACAGGCTTTATTTACATCAGACATGTTAGTTTTTTTTTCAAATGGTATCTTTTTACTAGGTGCAAAGCCCTAAATATTTAACACTAGGAACCCGCTCCAGCTTCGCATGGGTGCAATGGTGATATATTATGCATGTATTATACATATAAATCTTCCTCTTGAATCACTGTATCTATTAAAAAACCGCATCAAAATCCGTTGCGTAGTTTTAAAGATTTAAGCATACAAAGGGACATAGGGACAAAGAAAGCGACTTTGTTTTATACTATGTAGTGATATTATTGTAACTTTCGTGAGACATACTGGCAGCTTTGTAGCAGCGCGACAATCGCCGCGTCGTGTGTCGCGGAATGCTGCTCATGAATATGAGCCTCTAGCATGGCTTGAAACTAGTCGAGTTCCTCGTCAAAACAATACGTGAGTAAGCCGATAACATAATAATGAATATGTAGTGATAATAAAAAATATTGACTTACTTGTCTTTCCTTGCTTTGATGGCTCTGATGGGTGCCTTGAACGACACTTCAGCAATCAGGTAGTGTTCTCGGGCATTGAAGGCCATGAGAATGTTGGGGCGGCGAGCGCTCACGTACAGGAGCCAGTTGGTGCGGTCTATCATCTCGCACAGTAACACCTCGCCGACCTCCTCCCGGTCTGGAGTTATATACAAATTGCATTTAGACACAGTTCTGGTGATAATGGCTAATAAACACCGTACAGTTAATCATAGGTTTTATCAGCATGGATATGTGAAGCTGATTAGCTTCTGTAACACTTTCAGAGCAGTGATCAATAAAAAAAGCACTCAAACGATGAAGTCCGATGCATCAAAGGGACATAAACATGATATACGTATAATCAGAAGATATAGCATCATCTCTTTGTGGTAACCTCTTTATTGCCTCTTAGAACACAGAGGTCCTATGCTTGCGAATATGGGATTATCTACCTCGAGAGCTTTTATTCAAAAAGCCATTTTTATTCAACAGCAAATTATATGGCTTATAATTTATCTAATCTATATATGTACATATCTATGTTTTAAGATGATAATAGAGGTTACAAAAAGCCCTAACATAACAAACTTTTACCTAAAACTTCATCATCACGCGTAACTAAAGTGGCAAAGCGTGTATCTCCCAATTTCTGCTAACTATTGAGATAGCTAAACAAAGAAACGTTATAACAGACAAACAGATGTAAATATATCCTCTTAAATAAATGTTTGAACTTTATCATAATGCGTAATGTAAGTATACATTTGTGACGTCACTTCGTAATGAACTTTTAATAGTAACAGCTGTACATATATAGGAGATAATAGTTTATTTACAAACAATAGTCCGTGAACGGTGGTAGTATCGAATTTTACGTTAGGGATACTTCGATGTAGGGCAAAAATATTTCACGGTCATGGCCTCAAAGAGAATAGTTGGGGTATCCCCGTGTAGCTAATAATAGAACTCCCACAACATGCCATTTGTTATTATTCTCATTATTACATAGGGGGCGACCCTTTTGGCAAAAGGGACTGGTTCCGGTGTTTAGCAAAACGGTTTTTGCCATTTCTTCAATGTATTGAAAACCATCACTTCCAAAAATCGTTATTATTCCAAAATTTTCAATTGCAATTGAAGCACTCTGAAATTTTAAGACCGAACTTTGTTTAGTCTAGTTTCTTGAAACTCTCTTGTATTGTCCAACAAAAAAAAACTCGTTTACTCAAAAACTACTAAACTGATCTGCATGAAATTTTGTATAGAGATAGATTAGGTACATTTTGGAATAACGCATAATAGTACTTTTCATCCGGTTAACGCAGGAGAAGCCGCTGGCAAATGGTAGTTGTACATATTCTATTTGTTCGACATATACGGAACAATGAGTGCGGCAAGCTGTGCTAACAAAGGCCTGTATCACAAGAAACCATCTTGACCTTACAATTTCGACTACAAACTGCGAATACCTAATGAACTTCACAAATTCGCGATCAAAGTTAGTCTTAGAACAAAAATGAGGTCTCATTAACATTTAAGTGCAATCACGTTACTGGTTTTTGTTGACGAAAAATCGAGTAATGACTCATGACTAATTAAGTGACATGAATCATATGTGCTTATGGCTATGGTAGCAAGGGAATGCGGAAATTTGAGCTTTGACGCAAAAATTTCCACACAAGATGTTGTTTTAGTTAGCATTTTGCAGATAAGGTATATTTTCGGTTGCACATTATCGTGTCTAGACTGCGTAACTATGCGATATATACGGTCATTTGTTATGGAAGTCACACCTTTAATAGCACAGGATACTAATGAGATCATTCAAAACAGCAAATTACGGTACGGTAATTTTTGGTAACCTCTGAATTGAAAAGCGTTACAATGGAGTAGTAATTTAGCATTTGAAAAGGCTACTGGTCACTGGTGTGTACTGGCATGTATACGATTACTAGTCTTTCCAGCCTCATGATGTCAGAATAAATGTAGAATGCAGATTTTTTCCCAAAGATAGATTTTGTATCAGAGCACTTGAGTCCAGCTTTATTTCGCCTTCATTTGTTTCGTTAGCATAACCTTTTCGGCTGGAGTTCAATGTCCAAAGGGTTGACAAAGCCAATGAACCTTCGTTAGAAAATGTCTAGTACCTAAGTGGTGCATTTATAGTTTTACATTTGTGAAACTTCAATCAACATGTTTTAAATTTCTCGTTTAATAATCTCAGAACGATTAGAGTTGTTTGGAAGAAAATTAGCATAGAGATATGCGATTGTTTGGAAAAGCACATAGGATTGTTATAACCCGGAAAATTGCACGAATTCCCGGACCATAAGTAACTACTTAGTAAGTGTGTAAAATAAACGTTTTTCTTGAAATGCACAAGTTTGGACTTGTTACAAAAACAACCGGTTTTACTTAGTAAACGGTGACTCATTTGTTGCCCGAGATTGATTACTTGCATGCGGATGGAAGACATAACTATACCTAAGTAGGTACCTACGTCACACGTAAGCCGTAGCCGTATTCGTATACAAATTCTTCAAATGTATGAAATGTTTTCGCTTATTGTTATTGGTTAAGCGTCGACAGAAATAGATTTGGGTTTAAAGTCTATAGCGTTACGAGTTACAAGCGCGTTGAATTAGAAGTTTCGGGACGGGAAAGATTTCATACAAAATTGATTCCAAATAATCTAGACGTGGTCCTTTTGTACTTCAACAGACAAGAATCAATTGGTCCTTCGATCCAGAAACTAAGAAATAGATAACTAAGAAATTTTTCAAAATAGGTAAGTAGGATAGATTTGAATTTCTTTGTTCGACTTAAAGACCTAAAACTCAATGAACATCTGTTTTGATCGAATGTTTTGGTACGAAAGAAATCGGATACCACAAATCCTGTATAGAAGGGATACCGTGATGGTTTTCAATCAATATCAGTCTGACAGTCCCCTTTATCGTTGTTGAAGGGACGTAATGATGATACATGCATGAGCATTATATGAGCCAATTAATTTATATGTAGGTGAAGGTGTGTAGATCATTTTCGATCGTTTTAGCAATCAAATTGACTACGTAACAGACTTCCAAAACGTGTAGTGACAGTACAAAATCAATCGTGACCATTAAAAACGTATAAATCATCGCAAAACATTTGGACTACATTCAGAATAGTATAAGATTTCAATCGAAGATTGCCAGAACGATCTAAATATAGAAAGAAGTTCATTCACTCTTACAACGTATTGCTGAGATTGAATGATCGAAAATTGGCAGGCTGTAACATCTATTCGCCTTCTGATAGTGCATTCTTTTTTCTTGCACATTCCTAAGAAAGGCACGCGCGTCGTAGTTTCATAAAAAGTCAAAACATTTATTTTTTTCATAGCATCTACAGGGATGTTTTGTAAGGGTCGTCTGCGAAATGACTTTAAAAAAAAAATGGTCGTCTACCTGCTATCCCAAAGCCAACTTTTTTATTATATGCCCTGTGTATTATGAAAAACCAATGTCCATCTTTGTAAGAGCCTCCATTTTGAGTTCCTGGTTATTATTATTATTGAAAAACACATGGTGATGACAGATGCTGGAAACGAATTTTACGCTTTGTTGTAGAGTTTATGATACTTTACGCAGCATAGTTATCTTTGTTAGATAAAGCATTTACAAGGAAAGGGGAATTCTTTGTTTATGCCGAAAATCGAACAGACCTATAAAGATTTTAAAAGAGACAATGACCTTTGAGTTAGTTTTAGTTAGACCGGCATTTCTTCTCAGAGTAGTCCGGTAAGAAATGCCGACCTTATCTAGAATTATTTTTGCCGTGTAAAAGGGTCCCTATTGTAGCCTATTTACAAAATAAATTCATTTCATTTCAAAGACACAAAGCTTTAGGAAGTAAAGAAAGAACGAAATTTTTGATCGATTTAGAGTAGTCACCATGTATAAATGCATATCAATGAATCCAGTCTTTCTATGTTGTAGACGCAGTATCGAAATAGTCTTACCTCGAAAATATGTCTCTATTGACCACTCCTAACTATTCCCAAATAAAGCAATTATCCTGTCTTATATAAATTGGTTATTTACAAGTTTTATCGTCATTTATATAGTATATAGACACCTACATACTACATATCTTAAAAGTTCACAAATGTCAATACATGTAAATCATTTGCGTCCGACGATTCTGCGAATTTAAAATGCTAATTCTGTATTGTGTACAAACTCATTCAGTTTGTTCAATGTTCATATATTCAACTTAGTAACTATTAGTAATGGAAGTACTAAATACATAAAGTTTCAATTTTAAAATCTCTTTGTGAAAACCTACTCAAAAAATATATAAACAATTTAGTTAAATTGTATTCTGGACTGGTAATATAGACTCTATGATTAATATCTGCATAATTGAAATTTGTTGGTATTTCTATGGGTATATGCTTGTGCATATCTATTTAAACAACTCATTAAATAACAATTAGCATACAGAACAGTTGTTCTAAGAAACAAGTTATGCTAATATTTTCATTTTAATTATTACAGTTATTATAGTTATTGCTAAAGTCATTACATTATGTGTAATTTGAAGTTTCTTTATGTAAAAGCAATCAAATACCTACTTTATCTATTATGTATTAAGGTATCTTATTAATTAATTTGCAATATAAATGAGTAAATAAAAACATTACTAACAGACCTACATAATTATGTTATTAAGTACTTACTAGTGAACATGTGATAATTAAGAAATCTTTTGTTTACATATTAATATGTAGATATTTACTGAATCATTAAATGAACTTTATACTTCCTATTATAAGGTCCATTTTTATCAGTAGAACAATGACTACAATAATAGAACTTGCCTCCATTATCAAACCTCTGTGGTTGTCCAGCTAATTATAAATAGCTATTAGTTATCATTTAACATTTAATTTTAAAAACCTGATTGCCTAAAAGTTCTGTGGTTAGAAACTTCCAAATTGTTTAATAATAGGTCAGGCAAAATGGTAATAAATTTAAGTTTCTTAAAAATATCATGAGATTGAATTTTTGTTTGATGTATAACCACATGGTTACTTTCTAACACATGATTGGTGCATTCAAATGTAAGTAGATGTAATATAAGTGATAGAAAAGTGTATACTTACTAAAATGGGATATTTCAACAAGTGGCTCGACATTATATATTCGCAAACCGGTCTTCAGGCAGCACGCGAAGCAGTCTACAAAGTAACAAAATAATTAGTACATAGTTAATACAAATGCCTGTGACTAACACAGGAAACAATTAATGGAACAAAGAACTACCTAATCTATCTTTAAAGACATTTTGAATAATAATCATGTGTCTGCTATATATTGTACAGTAATAAAATGTAATGATCAATGTGTCCGCCGCAATGAACACATTGTACTCCACAGATTATTTTAAATGCAAATTTATTCATAGTTTGCAGTTTTAATACTTTCAATACACTATTTGAGCTTAGTGGACAGCAAATAAATTGTTAGAAACAGTAGGTATGAAGTTAATCAAAATGCAAAACAAATAACAGCTGTTTATCAAAACAACACAAAAGTTGTGTTCATAACACAACGACGTACATTTGAAAATTCATGGAAATTGCGTTTTAAATTACATTATAGGTACGTACACAAGTACGAGGGCAAACAAAACCAACGCCCAAACAATAGCGAGCGAACTCGCGAAGAATGGAAACTGCGCGTGGGCGCGCTCCTAAAAATATAAACAACACGTGGAGTGTCAAGCTACGCGCATCGTGAGCGTGGCGAGGGAAGCACAGCGCACTGCCTGCGTCGCAACACGCTCCACGCGCATTTTAATGCCATGCAACTGCACTTCCCAAATCACAGCTCATCCTAAACATGGATAACACTAACTCCACCTGAGAACAAAGAACTCAGGTTGACGAACTAGGAAGTTACACAAACCTTGCTCCTGGTTAAACGCCAGGCTGATGATGCCGCTGCTCCTCCGGTGCGCCAATTGCGCCATGTCTTTTCCGCCGTGAATTTATCATAAACATTTAGCAGATGTTGTAGTATAAGTCTTTACAAACATTTTTCACACGAATAATTTTAAGACGCACATTTATTTATGTTACATGTTCTCTGTGTGTGATGCACAGCTGATTTGATGACGGCTGACAGGAAAACAACGATGTTGACACCAGAAAATTGGAAGTTTTGTATAATGTTGCCATGTTATGAAAAAAACATACCCAAGTGAAATGTAAATTATATTTTCTTATACCTTTTATACACTTACGGATATGAAATAATTTAAAATTAAAATAAGTAAATTATAAATGTGAAAGATTAAATATCATAAAAAAATAATCAAATGTTGGTTCGAAACAAAATATTTTTTGATGGTAGGAATAAATCTACCAATGGTAGAAATTATTATTATATGGCAGTCTCTTTGTTTATGCACCTAATTCAAAAATATGTAAGCAGCGTGTAATTGTAACTATTTATTATATTTGTATTTAATAAAAGTAAAATTTATAAAAAATAATAGTTACAAGAAATAATTCATAGAGAAAATGTGTAATTGAAAAATACTGACCTTCGTCGACATATTGACGAACACTGTCTGCATTTTGATTAGCTGCCAATCGAATAAAAAAAACTCAAAACTTCAAAAATGTTTTTATCTTCCCTCATTGAAGAAATTCTCTTACAACTCAAATTTTTGGCATCAAAAGCAATTCTAAATTATGTAGGGTGTCAGCTGGCTAAAGTAGTAATAATAAATCTCAAAAATATTAATGTTATAAATTGAGGTAAGTAAACTTGGTGATGACAGTTAGTTGTTGGTAAAACTTTTAAGATTTTACGTTACTTACTATACTATACAGAGCAAGCTAACCCTGTAAACGGTTTAGCTGCTTCATTGTAGTGTGTATTGAATTTTGTATCCTATATCGGGGCTGTCGCTTTTTCATTAGGAAAAAAAGCCCTACTTATAAATTATAGATTTAAAAATTGTGTACTGATTCGCCTAACTGTAGCATGTGTGGAGTTATAGAAGACGTCTATCACATACCTATTATATGAATGGACAATATTATTGATATTGGTTCTTATTACATTGTCCATTGGCTGAGATGTTTTTCAAAATTATTATTTTAGACTTAAGGTTGAGGGTAGGCCAGGCGCAATGTCTGTTAGTTTAATTTATTGTTCTGGCTGTATTCAATAATGAGGGTGACATATTATCTATTAAAAAATCTCCTTATCCCTACTCTCCTACATTGAAAATAAAGATTAAAATAATAAACTTACGTAAATTGCACATTTTCAGGTAAATCTGAAACAATGGATTTTAAAACAACAGTATCAAATGATTACCAGTGGCCGTTTTCCAAGCCTGTGATTGGCAAGTATGTGCCTTGTCTTTGTTGTTAAGCGCCTGATATTATTTTTAAAGCAATCATTTACCTGCAGTAGTTAAGTAGCTATAACTTTACTAGTAGGCACAAAACTCATTAAAACCTCTGAGTCATTTTTATTTACAGTCTATGTAAATCACACTGTTTGTTTAGCATTTGTTATTTTTTCACCCATTTCCATTCATTGGTTAGCTACAACATAAGCTGTGGTTCTTTATCGGTCCCTACCGCACTTTGACCTCGCGATCACAATAGAATAATATTTAAACCACATTTAGTGCCTTTACGAATATAAGTAAAATGATATCTACTCATAAGTATTGCATTTTGTGGTTTGTTAATTAGGTTTGATTTAAAGCCAACGTTTACTAAATACTTGTGGAAACATGGTCTGCCATGTGTTGTTTTATATTGCTTACTTTGTTGCTTATTACGCTGTGATTCTGGTTTGTGTACCTGTGAAATAAATAAAATTAAATAGGAACTATTATGGCCTCATATCTGTAGCCGCGCTCTTTAATGTAACTAAATATTTCAAACTTTGAAACTGTAATCTTCAACCCGTCTGCCAAACGTAGAGAGAATGGCAACTCCTTGGTCCAGAAGACTACGTCAGATCAAGATTTTGTAATTCTGACCGACATATATAATTGGTATATATGAGATAAAAAAATACGTATAGATATGTCAGTTAAGCTTACAGCACTGTAAAACAGGCCCTACAAATATCTAAAGTTAAAAAAATGAACCTATTTTTCACGTTATATAAACAATGCATTATTTGGCCTTCTTTAAGCATTGCAAGGACCTATTTCCAATTATTCCTATACACCTAGTTATTGTATGACAGTGCATTAATGGTAATTTCATAAACTGATAGCAATTTATCGACAGACATCATTGTTCCCACCATATTAAATTATGGATATTCCATGGTACTTGAATATCGAAGGGTAAAGTGGCCATGTACTGACGCCATTGACTTAATACAATTCCGACTTTATTACTACGTAAAGTTAAAGTCGAAAATCAATTATTTGAAAGGATAGCGTGATGTGCACTGTCTGGTTCTCAGTTTGACAAGCCTTGGCAATAGTACCGCACTGCGTAGGTACTTATATATTATATTATACTTATCATTGTAATCGTGACCAGTAAACGATACGTCTAATACTTTTATACGATTTTAAACTTAATGGGTACGACATTATTATATTTGTTACGATAAAATGCCATGACAATAAAGTTACATAAAACTATATACAAAACATACATCATAATGTTTGTCAACTAATGAATTCATAAATATATTCATAATATATCACATATACATACATGTGGCGTATTTATGTATAAAACTTTATACAATACATGCATTATTAAGAACGCCACCTACTTCGACGATCCTTGCCACATACATACTCATGTATTTACAAAGCTTCTATGACATTTTTATGTTAAAGTAAATGAAAGTTTCTTGAGTGAAAACTCAAGTAACTGTTTGACGAGTAAACTACTAGTTTCAGCCACGTTAGGGACTCATATTCATGAGCTGTATTGTGTAACATACAATAGGCATGTTTCCTACTAGTCAAATTCAATACTTTTTTCGAAACTTCAAAAACTATATTTTCTATATGAACTTTGTATAAAATACTCTATTATGACGTCAAAAGTTTTTGACGTCAAATAGCAGACTTATTTCTAGAAATTTAGCTAGAAAAAATCGAAAATTAAGTAGTTCATCAAATTTATGAATGAGAGTGTGATTATTTTTGAATATTTTATTGTATTGAAAAGTTGTAATAATTTATTTTTGACCCAGTCATCATCCCTATTGACTAGACTAGACTAGTATGAACATCACTTTTCTGGTTTCCAGACCATGTGAGCCGCCCACTCCGGACGCAGCGCCGACCATCAGGCCCGCTCCGGTAGCTCCATATTGCCACTGTGATGCACACTCCTATTCACCTCGAGTGGAGCAGTACAAACAACTCTTGGAAAAAGAACAAAAACTGTGCCATGACTATGAGCAATTGCGAAAACAGGTATAGGTTTATATAAGAAATATCATTTAGCAATGTGATTGGTGGTGTACATAGTTTAACGCCGCATTTATTAGTTTTAGTCCTATATAGACAGTTATCTTAGCGTCGTAATCTGATGAAGACACTTAGCATGTAGCGTAGCGTCACTTATACATGTATAAAGTAGTATGACGTAGTCAGTCGTCGTAGCATTGTAGTCTGCTGTAGCCAGTCGTCGTAGCATTTCGTAGCGTCGTAGTATGACGTAGTCAGTCATCGTAGCATTTCGTAGCATCGTTGTCTGATGTAGCTAGCCATTGTAGCAAACTTTAGCGTCGTAGTATGACGTAGCCAGGGTTGGAAAAAAAACATGTTTTTTTTTATAAAGAAAAAAACATCATGTTTTAATTGAAAAACAAAAAAAAACATGTTTTTTATTAATGCTTCACTGCTGTTTTAATTGACCTGTTTTAAACATGTTTTAATCTTGTTTTAAACTAAATATGTATAAAATGAATAAAAAAGCTGGAATTTCTATAAAGTTCCGCCAAAGTCTTTCTTCCGATCACATTTTTTTCCCAAATAATACAGCACACATACACGTCTGTAATAGTTAATTAATAACGCCGAACAAAATTACGTAAAAAAAGCATATATACGGTCGAATTGAGAAACCTCCTTCTTTTTTGTAAGTCGGTTGAAAAAATACGTGTCCACCAAAAGCGAACCGGGAAATCCCCGCGTTTTATGAACATTCATTCACCGCATTACCGCTTGTCAGTCAGGGAATCCCATCTAATAATATCCATGTTGCCAACTCTTTAGTAAAAAAAATATACCATTAGGTTTTTAACTTCTTGAGTGTAAAAGTATATAGAGATTTTTTTTATGTGTTTTCAACAACTTAAAACAAATTAGTTTTAATCATGTGTTAAACATGATACATACTTTTGTAGTGTTTTAATCAGTGTTTTAAACTTGTGTTTAAAACGATGTTTTAAACATTGCCAACCCTGGACGTAGCTAATAGTCGTAGCATTTCCTAGCATCTCAATCTGGTGTAGTCAGTCATTGTAGCAAATCGTAGCATCGTAGTCTGACGTAGCCAATAGTCGTAGCATTTCCTAGCATCATAATCTTTGTAGCATAGCATAGCGTTATAACTTAGATGGCGAGAATAATAATTAACGTAGTTAGTATATCTGTGTAACTTCTTGTAGTGTAACGAGGCAGTAATATTTCAAAATCCTCGTTCATATATATAAAATGTAGTTGTTTTTGTTCTTTAAATGTACTTTAACCTTCACTCTTATTGTAAATAAGATCTAGTTTATTGTAATTATGTAGAATTTAGTACGTAGTGAAGTAGTTATAAGAGTATTATTGACTTTAATAATATAGCAATTATGCTATTACACGTATTCTTATTGTTTGAGGAAGTTTGTAATTGTTTGTCATTACGTACTTACTGTTATAGTTGGAAGACTTTTTTTTAGACTTGCATATTATTATTATAAATATTTGTTTGCCATTTAGAAAAAGATGTTTTCAACGTTTATTATACTTTATTTTACTACATTCAAAGTTTTGTTGGGATTAAAATATAAATGTATTGAGTTCTGTTTAAATGAAAGCTTATTGGAGCTTTATACTGGATAAAGTACACATTGTATGATAATTACTTTGCTAAATATGTTTTAGATGGTGGATGTCACCAACGACATACTGGACCATCCGTGCGATGACCTCGACGGTAAAATGATGACGATGTATCAAGCAACATTCACCAAACGATGTGAGTAGGACGTAATTACTGGCTGTTTACACACATTGTTAATAGGGATGATGACGGGGTATAATAATCTATTTAGTCCGTCAGTTTTTCAGTGAATAAATATTGGCACCTTTTTTATTTTGTCGTATAAGATAACAATGCTTACATGAAATGAATCAAAGTTTAGGAGTAGCAAATACGCCATTTCTTCGTATAATATGTACGTAAAAATGATGTCTCGCGATATTTCAAATCGAAGATATATTCGAAAGTATTTGTCTCTATAAGAAAATAAAAAGTATATATCTAATATTTTAAAATAATCTATAAGACGGATATTCAAATAAAAATTAGTCAACTACCCTATTTTTTATCCTAAACATAATTAAACACCTTCAGTTGATTTCATTTTCTGTACTCGCTGTTCTACAAAACATCAGCGAAATACGAGATAGTCAAGCAACTATTGTTCAAGGAAAGTTCTCGTTTGATCCAATTTAATTTGTGCGTCAGGCACAACAAATGTATTATGACTGACTCGTGTAATGACTGGGTCAGTCAGTCGGGTCAAATGTACTAATTAAAATTACTTAGACGACACAATGTTCTTTATTTATTGTTTCTCCCCATATTCAGTCATTAGTTGCATATCAGATACATACGTGGTTTAAAGTTATTTGTTGTTCAACATATGAGACATAAATGTTGATGCTTATGTGATGAAACTTAGACGGCTTGCTCGTATCATTAACGTAATTAATTTATATAACAGTTTAACATTATCAATATTTATTATAATCTTCCAATCTCTAAGAATATACTAGCTTATTTTATTTATTATTTATTTGAAGCTTCACACGCTAGGAATTTGTTAAACTTCTCTCAGATAGGCTGGAATTAGGAAGAATTATGCCGAGTAAATCCCTATACTGTTAAGACTATAGCACCAGTCAAAGTATACCTATGACATGGTCTAACATCTCTTTTACAATAGATACGGTATTATTTTGGGTCGAATAAGGAATTGCCACTTAACCCGTAAGTCATTACGCAGATCAGCGAACACAGTGTATTGAACACAGAAAAAGAAAGCGGCAAAAAATTTAATTTCATAGGTTTTACATTTAATACTTTTTCTCCTTATCCTAACAGCATATCCGATGACGGACTACAGAACGATAATAGCAGCCTCTCAGTCGAACGCTCCAATACCAATGGAGACACACAGCCTCGGCATGTTACGCTGTTACAAAGACCCCACAAACTTCACCGACCAACCTCCCACAGTCCGACCGACTATCAATCCTCCAGGTAAACTGATATTTTAATTTCTACCTTATTTCTTAGATATAAAGATACAGATATAATTGTCACAGGTCATATATAGGGGTGTCAAGAGTTTATCGTAAGATAACCGTAACTTCATATCAGGTTTAATATATTCGTATAACCCAATTCTTTTTGCCCTGTGCCTGATAATCTTACTGGTGAGAATGGTACATGTGGTGTAACCCTTCGTAGATTGTGGAGGGTTTAAATCATATAGTAGCTGCTCACATGTGAAATATTAACATGTAGCGAATTCTGGTAGACTTAAGGTCGACCCCCAATCTAATTGAAAAGGACAAAACATGAAAGCTGTCTTTAATAGATGATAAATTGGGCCTTCCTTGAAGTACGATCGATTACCTAATGAGTTCCGGAGTTGTGGACTACCTAACTGGTTACCGGGGTTCTAGCTCAAGGCGGGAGTAGGAACAGGATGGTTTTTAGTCAGTAAAATTCTGACACTCTCTCTCGCCTCACCCAAAACGGGAGAAGTCATTGGATGATTGAAAAAAAAATGGTCAAAGAATTCCTCATCCGGAGCTGCGGACAACCTAGCGGGCTTACCGGAGCTCCGGCATGAGAAGCAGGAGTCGGAATGCAATAGTACATTCTTATATCACTTGAATTATGGTTTAAAATCGATTTTATTTTTCACCAGGACCGATCCACACTGGAGTAGCTCCAAAAGCCATTCAGACTTGGTTCGCGGAGTACCCGGGTAGGACAGAATATATGGACACATACAGTGCCTCAGCTAAGGCGTGCTGGCGGGCCATGCAAAGGTACAAAGAACCCATGCCCTCCACCAGGAGAAGGGCAGACGACACCTGCATATAAATCGTGGACTATAATTGTTGGGTAGTGGTTTCGTCTATAAATCCGTTTCATGTATCATAAAAATAAAATAAGGGAAGATAATATTGGCTTTTATTTGCATATCGTCATACTTACATATCGTCTCGCTTTTAATTCTCAAAGGGGTAGGCAGAGTGCACATTATGGCACGTAATGCCACTGTGTACACACACTTTTCAAAATCTATGTTGTAAGTCCCATGTAATGTGGTGGTGAGCCTATTGCCATATACCGGGCACATTTCCAGACTCCGCGCTACTACTGAGAAATTTTCGAAAAACCGAAAGAAGCCCAGTAATACATCGCTCGACCAGGGAATCGAACCTGAGACCCCTTGCCTTGCAACCACTCGGCCAACGAGGCAGTGTTGTGTTTATTTGCACACTATAATAAACAGTTTTGTATTAAAATTACTACTCATGTTACAGTGAGACTGTTATCTCTCGATAATATTAGTCACAATTACATATTAAACAATAAATTGTACACATGCTTATTGCGTACATATTTCATAATACTTACTCAGTTTGCTCAGCTGCACAAAGCTGATCTTGGTCTCCGATATGAGATTTTACCATTCATGGCAATACAAAGCTACTTGATGTGATGACTGCACGGTTGATCAAATCGGTGCTGGGCAACCACATGGCTGCCGCGCAACAGGTAGCTGGGTTCGATTCCCAGCACGGAGCAACTCTTTGTGACGATCCATAAATTGTTGTTTCGGGTCTAGGTGTCATGTGTATTTGAACTTGTAAATTTGTAAACGCACCCACGACAAATTGAGAAAATCCTAATGTGGGGCAACATTAATATTTAAAAAAATGAAACTAAACTAGTGTCGCAAGCTCCATCAAATCCGCTTCAACCACATATTTAGCTGTACCTCGATCGACCCATGGGTCAGCGTCTGGAAGGTTAACTATTTCATAATGATAAGACGTTTTTTATAACGGTTCGCAGGTTGATAAATTGAGATAATACTTTAGACGAATTACCTACTAATATTGAATAATTGAATTAATGAATAACTGAATGTGTTGCTAAGCGCACGTGAACAGTTGAACCGAGTTTCTAGGTGTACAGATATATTGTAAGACAAAGCAACTAATGAATTCAAATAGGTATGGATGGAAAGAAAGGACGACTTCTGAAAAAATGGATTTTACAATAATTGAGAAAGAGGAGTGTTGTAGGACGTGATGTGATGTTATGACGTCTTACACCTAAGTCTTACAGACTGTCCACTGTAAGCGCGCGGTCCGCCCGCTGACAGCTCGCTTACAGCATTTTCATTTTCTTTCTAAAGCATTTTGTGAGATGATCCTAAAGTTACTAGTGGTAAGGACAGAAAGAAAGAAGAAACAACCCTTAATAGCAACTCAAAAACATTGTCACTTTATTTTTAAACATTTATTTCTGAGATTCACTTGTATACAATATTGTGTATCAAAATAAATAGTTCCTTATACACTAATAGTTATGTCATTATACAGGTATATCACATTATGTTTGGAGCTAAGATTAATATAGGAAGCATTACGTTAACTCATTGGCACTTGTAATTTATTCACATTCAAACACTAGCTTTCCCTAATTACTTAGAAATTATCATTACAAAACAAACCAATCTAGAATGTTTTATACAAAATTTTACTATAAGTAGTTCAGAAGTTTATCTAATGTTCAGTGTTTCAAAGATTAACAGGCCCGCATCGTACGCATCGCATGCATCGTACGCATTCCGTATGACGTCATCAGTACGCATCGTATGTAGGCATTGCTGATGATGCGGTGCGTACGATGCGGATCAGTGGACGCAGTTGTATGAGTTTCTATACAAGACAAACTAAAATCCGTTGCGTGCGGTGCGTACGATGCGGGCCTATGGACGCGTACCTTTATTCCATTTTTTTTTACCACATACTTTGCTTATTTATGAATGGATTTAAAAACTCAAAAAGCAACTTTGACATTGCTGTTTCTTTTGCATATTAAGAAAGTGTTGGAAAACACACATGCTTAATATTTTGTACAGCTGAACAATTTATTAATAGGTACCTACTAATGTTTTACTAATACTATAAATACGTAGTTATGATATAGCTGTATTTTTTATAATCGTCTGACATTTGGTTTGTAGTGGCATTCTTCTGTTCGTCCGTGGAAAGAGCATTTCGGAAAAAGTTGCCGATGGCCGGTAGTATGTGGCTGGAGACTTGGTTTATCAGGAGAAAAGTACACAGCACCAGAATTAATACCTGGAAAAAAGAAAAGAAATTATTTAGTAAGGGTGCATCTAGTAGTTTCATCTAGACCAACGAAGCACTCAAGGGTGCACATGTATATGGAGCTGCGGACTACCTAGCGGGTTTACCGGGGCTCCGGCTCGAAAAGCAGGAGTAGGAACGGGGTGGTTTTTAGTCAGTCAGAGTCTGACACTCCCTCTCGCCTCGCCCAAGGCAGGAGAAGTCATTAGATGATTATCCCCCCTCAAAACAAAGGGTGTCTATATCCATTTTAACACAAACTTTTCACCAGACATTTTACATTACGAGTATCATAATTATAAATAGAAATGAGTCCTTTCTCATATACTACGAGAATATTTGAATAACTGATAAAAAAAAACAATAATACTTTGCTCGATTTCAAAAATAGCTTGATAGTCACATTCATGACAACTCTACAAACGAGACAGTCAAATTAGTGATGGCGTTAAAAATATCGTCAATTGACTAGAGGCCCAAAAATTCCCGTGAGCTCATTGCCCCATAGCTGATTAACTACTGCGTGACTCTCATAATACACATAACCATCATGTCATTGTAACTACATGTGATACCTGGTAGCTTCAATAGCGTAGTTAAAGGGGAAAATACTTGTACGATATACTACTATACTACTGTCCCTATTCTTCAGCCTTCTATCTCCAGAAAAAAATACTATATTCAAAAATTTGCTGGTAAGTTTTTGTGTAAATTTGTTTCGTAAATCACGTCAAAACGGCTGAAGGAATCGAGATGAAAGTTGGAATAGGTATAGATTATGGTCTGGAATATAATATATAGGTTACTAGGTATTATTTTATCCCACAGGAAAGTGGCCAATCCATACATAATTTGGATTACCGAAAAGGACTGGCTAATTTATATGGATAACACCCAAGGGTAAAATCTAGTAACAGATTGATAATACACTATTGTATGAATCAAAGTAGTTCACATAGACAGAAGTCACCTGAGGATAACATAATAATGTTAATTGTTCGGCCATGTACCAGGAACCCTTATCAAGGACAAATATATTAGCAACTAACTCATAATTGTCTAAACTATGACAACTATGTCACTAGCTGAGCAAACAAACATTTAATTTTAAACTAGTTTCGGATAATATGCGACGAAACTGCTTGACTCATTTTAATGAGATTTTTGAAGAGTTAATTGTTTGAAGACGAATAAAGACGTTCTTGATGTCGTGTGTATTTTGTACCTAAAAATACTTTTCGAAAGAAAATACCTTTAAAATGGTATTTAGAACAATAATCTTACTTTTTCGCGTTCTAGATTCTCTGCCTACACCAGTGGAGGACGTGGTGATAACTATGTATGTATGTTAAGAGGTATTCTTTTATACTACATATTAAACAAAGGTCTTGAATGGTTTTAGACCCAAGTAATTATATGCTGAGTTTGTATAGAACTGTAAATAATCTTAAGTTATCTCAATCTTAATTGTGCCCAGTATAATATGACAAAAGGCTGACCCTATTACATGGCACTTATAACACAAATAACTTGTGGTGTGTCAGGATGCTGTGTGTTTGTGTTTTCTATTATGTCTCATATCATCTCACAATTTCCTTATAAAACTACTCATTTAGTATCGTGTCAAATAAAAATTCAGAACATGTGACAATATGCAAATTGGCCTTGTATTGCATTCAATATACATACTTAGGAAGATCATGAGAACTATTATATGCAGGTATGTTTTGAAACATAATTTATACTACGCATACTTCCTAGTAAACTGTATGATTATACAACTTCGTCTGTAGTAAGATACGTACGAGAAGAGTACGTAGGTACTACAGCAACGCATATGGTTGATAATCATGAATCTTTTTTTTTTATAAATAATCTCAATTACCACGTAATTTACTGGCGGACAACGCGCCCGTAACTCCTCTGGTGTTTCAGGTGTCCATGCGCGGCGCTGATCGCTTATCCTCACGAGATCCATGAAATAGTGGAATAGGGGTATTCCATGAAAATTATGGATCTCTTGATGGTAAGCAATCGGCGTTGTCCATGGATACCGGCAACACCAAAGGAGTTGTAAGTACTTGCGGGCCATTTAGGGGTTAGGGATTTGAGAATTAAGGAGGGGAGGAATTGGGTCTCTGGTAACATCCTTTTAAAGTACAGCCTTTAACTGAACACTTATCGCAAATATGGTTATTATGATCAAACTGTTATGTAGAGGAAGTTCATAGTCCAAAAGTGGACTATCATGGACTGTTGATGATATGCTCCCTAGACACAACAAAACATGCTTGGATTACACGCTTCCCAGGACTAAACTAATAGTTCATTGTTTTGTACTTCAAACAACGCTTGCTGGTCATAATAGTGTCGTCATACCTACATAGTCATAATGTACAGATATACGAATATAAGAAATAAAGATTTTAACCTTGTGAGAGCAGAACTCAAAGATGGGACACCAGACCATCATAGATGGGACTCTGTAAGACTAATACCCTATACGGAGTAGCGGACATCTAACATTACCGGGGTACAGGCTTGAAACAGGAGTAGAAACGGGATGCTTTTTAGTTAGTAAGAGTCTGGCACTCCCTCTCGCCTCACTCAAAAAAAAAAAACAGATCAGAAATAACTTTTGGCTCTGGTGCATACGCGATCAATAATTGAACAAATCGTCATGGCTTTGTCACACTGGAATAATACAGTGAAGAAGAATTGGAGCTCTGGTTACAAAAAATGAGGGTTAGTCAGACTGATCTGTTTATATCCTTTAGAAGGAAATTATAATAAAAACCTAACGAAACAAACCAAAACAAACAAAATAACTGGCGTTAATAATAGGTATTGCTTGTTTAATCAGAGAATTTCGAACCTTATATTAAAGCAAGTAAGTTGATTTTTGTTCTCATTCAAATCACAGTAAATAAGTTATTATTTTTCCTCTTCATTGAATTGGCATTTAACTTCATTTTTTTCCAACGTTTTATCTAAAATTAGATTTTATTCAGAGTTTAGCGACTCCGAATCTCGATTCTTATTATGTAAACAACATTAATATAATTTAGCGTAAAAGTTACATATATCTCGATGTTTAGATCTTTTTTTGTGGGGGAAAATTACCCAATGGCTTCTCCCGGCTTAGATGAGGCGAGAGGGGGTGTCAGACTCTTACTGAATAAAAACCACCCCATTATTACTCGCTACTTCTACTTCGAACCGGTTGAAATTAAGTGGTCTGTATGGTTAAAATTAATAAAATATTGTCTGTTAAATTTTCAATTTTATCATTGAACAAGGTTTAAGACAAAAATTTTATAGAAAAATCGGTATTAATCCAGAGATTTTGAAACCCATTCTTGGTCACTGCGCAAATTTGGTGTTCCCCCTAATAATTTAGGGTAGAAACGTTGTATACTATAAATAAATAAACACATTTTAAAGACAAACCTTGTTTTTCTATTTGACCATTAACGGGTTAAGATCAGTTATCTAATTAAGTTGCTGAACTACTTAATACATAATTATTTTGACAAACTTCGTATGAAAAATATCTCAAATTAGACATCAAGTAAGACTAACAAAAACTGAGTTATAAGAGGCCATTACAAATACATACAAACCCAAATATGATTCAAAACTTTTACTCGGAAATCCATTCTTAAAATACTAACTAAACTACCTACTAAAATACAAAGTTTTTATTAAACAAATTAAATGCAACACTCACCGTTCCTCGCCTCATATTGCACTTGATATCAACATGGAAGTAACTAGTCAACTGCAGCAGCCACAGATGCACAGACAAACAAATACAAATACTGTTTTTGTTTATAATGTAAACTTCACAACAATGTGTCTTGTTTGTAAACTGTAATTATAATTAGTGTTCGCACACGACTGCCGTCACCGCCCGTCGATACGGGAATGAAGATTCTCCAACGTCCAACTACTGTCCTAAATAAAGAAATTATTCATTACATTCTGGTCCATATTTGTTATTTTTTTGGGACGACTGAACTTAAGTGTTAATTAAAGGATCTCAAGGTTACATTAACCGCCATACTCAGAGTCATTTAATAGTAACTTAACCCAGTCCTTAGTAATTGTTTTCGATACAAAATCGTTACTAAGGAATACTTTAAGTAATCATTAAATGACTCTGAGTGTGGCAGTAAGAGTGGGAGAGTTTTACTTCGGCACAAACGGGCCGGCTCGATAGAAGTGCTACCACGGCTTTACAGAAAACTGGCGTGAAATAACGCTTGCGTTGTGTTCGTTCGCGTGGGTGATGTTATCAGTGGCCCAATTCCTTCCCTTCCCAATCTCCTAAATCCCCAATCCTTGAATCCTTAACCTTTAAAAGGCAACGGGCTTGTAACACCACTGGTGTTGCGGGTGTACGACGATCGCTTCCCAACACCACCATTAGGTGATCCGCATACTCATTTGCCGGAATATCAAAAAAACTAAATTTTCGAGTAAATAGTACGATGTATAATGCAATACAATGTTTCAGTAAATGAGTAAATAATTACATATGTTTATTTGGTGAAAACAAATATATTTGTTAAAAATATTTTTTTTTTACAAATATCTAGTTTTTGTAATATCTCGCTTCTCATGCATGAGAGTGCGGGTTTGAAACCTACCAACGGCAAGTAACAATGTGTCTTTTTCCGAGTTATTTTTAAGATTATTTAGACACCACTGACAAACAGGGAAGGAAAACATCGTGAGGAAACCTAAGCTTAAAATTTCTAATTATAAGTTTGAAATCGCCAACCCGCATTGAGTAAGCATGGTGATGTGATTAATGCCCAAACCTTTACCGTGTGAGAAGAGGCCTTTGGCCAGCTGTGGCTTTGGCCACTTACAGGCTGATGATGTGGTGATGTTTATTTGGTATATTGTGGTTGGTTCGGTTGCTAGGGCAATTGCTGAGTACAAGAGTCGAGTTTCGAAAATAAGTAGGTACCTACGTATACAGAATCCAGAACTTCGTACTGCAATTGCAGAAGAGCGTGGTATTTTAGTACTGCATTGTCCCTTAATACAAAGACACAAATAACAATAACAATGACTGATGTACTTTCTACAGGTAGTTTAACGTGACGTCACACCTTATAATCCCCAAAAGAATAGGCCTCTGCTCTGCCTATCCCTTTGCATTTAATATGACGGTGAACATCTGCGCACATTTTAATTGTTTACATTTTGTATTAAGCTTAGTCGTGCTCACAAGTAATACACCAACGAGGTAGTAAGGGTGTTTTTCCACCAGAAGTATGCTATGTAGCTCCGATACGAAGATGTAAGAGTTAAGCTGTGCAACTTTATGACCGTTTTCACTATACCGATACTAAGCTATGTAGATGTGCTATGAAGATACGTCGCCGCAAACTAGCTATGTGAGGAAGATGCGCAGCTCGAGTATGCGATGTATCGATAGTAGGAAGTCATCCATCCCACATATCAATAGCACGCACCCACAGCACGCATCTTTTCATAAAAGAACCTAAGCTTAGTTGAGTACGTTTCCACCAGTGCTAAGTTATTTTACCTATGAATATTTTAAGTGGAAGCCAAACGCATTCACAGCAACGTAACATAGCACACTTCCGATAGAAAAGCACTCTTATGGTCACGAATATGTCATGTAATCGTATACGAGTAATAGTAAAATTTTATTGTAGTATCGATAAAATGATAAAATTCTTTTACTTTACTGTCGTACGTGTTAAACTGCTAATTACAGTTTCACGTATAGCGTACATAATTGTTGCTACCTATTAAACATTTTTTCTAATCAACATGTGTTTGCAATACGCTATGCTTTTTACCTTCATTAAGACTAGAAATGAACAATGCTGTGACAAATATTATTAGTCTAGGTTTATTTTATTCTTAGGTTCATTTCTGAGATTATTATATTGCTTTGTTATGTCATAATCATCGTCATCATTATCCAAAGAGCCAGACCACTACAGATGGGCCCAGTAAGTCTTTTTTTTTGAGAGGGGAAATCATCCAATGACTTCTTCCGCCTTGGGCGAGGCGAGAGGGAGTGTCAGACTCTTACTGACTAAAAACCACCCCGTTCCTTCTCCTGCTTTTCGAGCCGGAGCCCCGGTAAACCCGCTAGGTAGTCCGCAGCTCCGGGGCCCAGTAGGGCTAATGCCCGATCCGGAGCTGCGGACTACGTAACAGTTCACGGGGCTCCGGCTCCAAGCAGAAGAAGGAACGGAGTGGTTTTTGGTCAGTAAGAGTTTGACACTCTTTCTCGCCTCACTCAAGGAGGGACATGTAATTGGATGATTTACCCTCTCAAAAAAGGGCTTTTACATAAAAAACGTAACGGTCTATATGTATAGCTAGACTGTACTTTGGCTATTCATGGAATAAATTGTATTATGTTTTACTTACAGGATGCAATCGTTCTGGTTATCAACACCCATAGAAACCCACAAGGGCGTGACACTAAGGATCAATGATACTATTAATTACAACAGTATTGGAGTATAAAACAACGGTATACTTGTTATAACTGTCGTGGTGGCCCGGAGGTTTAAGGCACCCGCTTCTCATGCATGAGGGCCGAAACCTACCAATTAAGCATGTTTAGACACCACTGACAAAACCATGGGACAAAACGGTGAAGGAAAACATTTTGAGGAAATCTGGACTTATAAGATCGAAATCGCCAACCCGCATTGAACAAACGTGGTGATTAATGCTCAAACCTTCTCCGTGCGAGAAGAGGCCTTTGGACAGCAGTGGCCACGTATGGGCTGTTGATGATGATGATAGTTATTGTATACACACTACACATACTTATCTACATATTTTAAAATTATTTACATCTATAATCAATGCACCGTCATCGCAATATTGAAGATTATAATAATTCTAATACATACTGAAGATTGGGTTCCGTAAATTACACGTTTTTCGTAAAACATAATGTAAACATAGTTATTTTATTAGGACACCATCTGGATTTGTTGTACGAAACATTTTTAAGCTAATGTCAATACATTTTTTTCCATATCTTTTACCTTTTGCCCGTATGCATATTATGAAACACAATAAAACATACATTACGAATATATCGCGTATCAGGCGTAAAACCAAGTAAGAAATTACACCAACTTAATCTTTTAATCAAACTTAAATAATCAACCAATGACATAGTAACAATATGAAGTACACACACATAGAACATATTAGCATACGTACATACACACATACATATGTACATATACATATATGGTATATAATATTATGTACAGTCGACCACGTCACGTGCTATAAACATGCTCGGATGTTCGGTTCAACTTTGCACGCGTTCGCGGCGTACGCGCAGCTGGTGCTATGCGCATGCGTCAAGCAAATCAAACAAGTTTATTGATCGATGAAGCTAATAGTTAGTAAACATTGTAATTATTTGTAACGTGACAATATCACGTTTGTTGTTTATTTATATAAGATCTGAAATATGTTATAACTAAGACTAGTTTGTTGGTTTTGTGGTTGCAAGTGCGACTGTCTTGCCAGAGGACTCGATTTCGATTCCCGATTGAGAAAAGTATTCTGTTACTAATGAGTTATATTTATAATCACTGTTGAAAAATATCTCACTAATGGTTCGGAGTCTATAATCGTTCCTGGTATTGTCTAATTGCCATATAATGCATACGAGATTCATATATTTTTTTACTTTCCGATTATTTTAATTTACTATGTATTTGTACTTATAATTACGGAGAATTTGTTTGACAAGAGAATTAGATTTTTATAAATAACCGTGTTTCTATTTATATACCGTAATTATTTCTTAAATAAATTGTTGCCGTGGGTCAACAAGGATTTTCTCCTGTATCGTGGGTGCATTTTACAAACATACAAGTTCACAAACAAATGACACCCAGACCCAGACTCGAAACAACAATTTGTGGATCACACAAACAAACAATTACTCCGTGTGGGAATCAAACACGCTACACGCGACACTGCACCACCAGTGCAGAGCAAATGATTATGCTATTTGTATATTCTAGATAAATAACTACATAATATAATAAATGATAAAATGATAAATGATATTTATTTTTGCAAGTTGGTTACAAAATTAATACTTAGGATCAATGAGGTTTTACCAAGATTACCTATATGTATATAATATCATTGCTTAGGAACTCTAATGATATGTATGGTTTCGTAGCCAGATTACGGGCCACAGAGGTCAACGGCCTTAGTCAAGTTTTTGCTAATGTCTAGTAGAGACATTAGAATTAAACAGATATAGTTTTTATCTTCAGTTTGAATAATTGAGATTGATGGTATGGTGGAGGTCGTTGGCTTTTTGTCAAGTTTCATAGTGGTCTTGAACTTGTATGTACTTGTATGTTACGTATGTATTTAGCTATAGGTAAATGACATCACGCCTATTTATTAACGAAGAGGTAAGTTGATTTGCACCTTTGGCATCGGTCGTGTTTGCCGAGGTTAAGGTGAATGATTAATGTCTATGTATAATATCAAGGCATTTAGTAATGATAAAACATGCTTACGACTTTAAGCCCATCTTATGTACACATTTATGTGCATATGAAGAACTAAATAAATAAATAACGGCTATAGACAATTGTACCTTTAGTATGAGTTTAGCATGGAATGTATGGAGTGGAGTAAAATATGGCAATAAGCAGTAAAATATGGGGGATATATTTCCCCCACTGTAAAACCTAGTTTGCTATTTTATGTGGACAAATAGGAAAAAATTAGGTTGTTGAAAATTGTTGCAGCACACTTTAACCAGTACCCTTAGTGCGCTCTGATAGGTTGGTTTATTCGAGCCTGCCAACGCGCGAACCACCGTACGCGGTCGTTTCGTTCACTTTAAACGTTAAATAAACTCGTACCGAGGGTTACAGTCTGCTGCAACAATTTTCAATAACCCCATTTTTTTCCTATTGGTCCTCACTAAATAGTAAACTATATATTTCCCTCACTGTTAAACCTTCCATATCTCTAAAAGTACCTATACATCCTTTTATAATTCCAATGCGATTATCTGTATCCTCCTTCACTATTGACATTAGATTGTCAATATCATTATGTCAAATTAAGATCCAAATTATGCTGTACATAGTCAGGCCCCAAAATCAGTTTAAAATAAATTAAACATTGACAGTGAACAGTTCAATAAAAGATTTCTAAATGAGGATGTTTCAGAGGGCTTTCATGTTAATATTGTGCGCTTTGAACTTACAAAATGGACAAAAATGTCTTCTTAACACAAGAAAGGATTTTGGAGAGCCTTTACCAGTGATAGTGAGAGATGGTAAGCTTTTAGAACCAACAGACAGTTTCGGCAATGTTGAAATGAACTACGGCGATACTCTTACTTTAAGTTGCGAAGGAACGGGCAACATAAACCATCCTAACGTACAGCGGCCACTGTCAGTAGCTACTATCAGTTGTGAAGGAGGAGATATTTTCAAAAACGACGCCTGGCTAAACGAACCGTCTCGATTCTTTCTATTCAAATGCAACTACTCCCCACAACATAAGAGCAGACGGACAGAACGATTGTGCTATGATGGCAACCCCATCATTGAAGTCGGCTACGTTGTGGACAGCCATTTCTACCCTGTCTACGAGTCCTGTTTCAACGAAGCTTCTCTAAACGTTCTCTATTCAAAATACACTCAGAAACCATACAACGCTTTATACCAAACAAAAATTGACCGGCCGTATTTCATCGCAGATGACCAGTTTGGATATATTCCGGTTGATACACTGTTCTCGCCTAGAGGTCAAAAGGCGGCTGTATCTAAGCTGGTAGGGTCAGCAATAGATAACTATGTAACACCAACCCAATTTCTATCCCGAGGGCATTTGGCTGCAAAAACTGATTTCGTTTTTGCGTTTGGAGAACGTGCGACCTTCCATTACGTGAACTGCGCTCCACAGTGGGTGGGGTTTAATGGAGGAAACTGGAATACTTTGGAAGTGGACCTCAGGAATCATATCCACGTAGCTGGCTACAACACTATTATCTACACCGGTACTTTTGGGATATCGCACCTACAGAATGCTGATGGACGTAAAATAGAATTGTATTTGTATACTGATGAAAATAACAATCCTGTGATACCGGTGCCTCTATTTTATTACAAGGTTGTGTATGAACCACAGCGTAAATGTGGTATAGTGTTTGTTGGCATCAACAACCCTTATGTGTCTTCAACAGAGGCACATCAGATGTTCTTCTGTGAAGACTTGTGTAGAGGCAACAGAGACTTGTCCTGGCTGAGCTGGCACCCTGACTCTGCCGCCGAAGGCTACACTTTCTGCTGTACTGTCCCCGACTTCAGAAACACTGTTCCACATTTACCACCATTTGATGTCGATTGTGTTTTAACGTGAACGTTTTGTAGTTTGTTGTACGTGTAAGTCCAAGTAAATTGTTTATAGTAAAATGTCTTTTTATTGCCTTTGAATTTCCCTCTCTCATAACACTAAAATACCTACTTTCCGTGATCATATTAATTTCTAAAGAAAAACTAAAAATACTAGTTCGACGCTCTTTATATTTTAAGAACAAAATAACCCATTTTTAGATCGAACTATAAATATTAACTATCTTAATTCGACATAGTAACATATATACATAGTAATGTGCACTGTAAAAGGTTAACGGCCTGATACATATAAATAGGTACATACGAATACGGTTACTTACTATCAGTGTGTTGATGAAATGGCAGACTGACCTCGGGCTCAAACTACTCATACTTGTATGTAGCATATAGTTGGATAGGTATTATACGAAAGAGCAAATAATTTAGTTTCGTGTCCATGGGCAGTGCTGATCGCTGACCATCCGGTAACCCGTATGCTCGTTTGCCCCCTATTCCATAAAAAAGATTTATGATAAGTTATTAACCCCATCATATTTTTATAAACTTCTTAAATAACACACATGGTGACTCAACATCATCTTCCTCTCAGTCATCATAGCTGCGGGATACAGAGGAGACCCTACCTAGGTCTGATCCGAAGTTGCGGGCTTACCGGGGCTCCGGCTCAAAAAGCAGGAGTAGGAACGGGGTGGTTTTTAGTCAGTAAGAGTTTGACACTCCTTCTCGTCTCGCCCAAGGCGAGAGAAGGTATTGGATGATTTTGCCCCCTACAAAACCGTACAGGTCTTCTAGCAGGTTGAAAAGAGTTAAATGTTTGAAAAATATGTTTTGTGGCAAGAACTTTGATATTATTATGAACAAATGTCTAATACCTACTAAACACAAAATGACACGTAAAGACCACGCTTGTTTTTATCAAAAATGAGGTAAGTGCAGCCTTAATACCTAAACCTAAAAAAAGGCTATTCGTTGACGAGTCAACAAGCTAATTGACTCCATCAGTTACTTACATAACATTGTTACTTTAATTGCGTATAAGTACCTTAAGTTAAGCAACGATTAAATTAAAACAGGATCATTAACCCTATATCATTAAAAATTAGTAAGTAAATCACGGCTTACACAATTCTATTTAGTTTAATGGTCATTGCATAATTGCTATCTTAATAATTGCACTTTACTAATGTGATGAGGAGCCTCTCCCGGCCTATTTAAGGTTTAATAATAGGACCTTTCACTCAGTACTTTGTGAGCCCTTGGAGCAAAGAGTGATATAACAGTGTAACAGTGTGTTTGTCTTGTGTTATCAAAATGCGTTTGTTGTCGGTAAGTTTAAGTTTAGTAACTACTTTCGTATTTTATCAAGTAAAGGTCATTCATCTTATACAACAGTGTTTATTTTTTTTTTTCATTATTGTTGTATTTCATTATTGTTTATAGTTAGCCATTATCAACTTTCGTGTATATCTTTAAGTTGTAAGCATGAGTATCACTGTCCAAGGTTTGCTTATGGATCAAGATCAAGAAGTGCTACTAAAATTTCTATCTGACTCTGCAGATTATTTTACAATACAATTTCTAATTTAGAAAATTTTGTGTTTGTTACAGATTCTAGTTTGTGTGGCATTAGTTTCAATAGCCCACGCGAAACTATATCATAAATACCCAAAACCGAAGTTGAATTACATACAACTATACAACTCCCATAATTATAAATACAAGCCCTTACTACCTGAGGAAAGAAGAAGACTGGCGTTGTTTCCAAAGAATCCTATGAGGTACATGGTATCACTGGAACCAACGGACAATGATCCCAAGCCATACTTGGAAAAGAAGAAACCGCTGATGAAAAAATTTGAGCAAATGATCACGGATAATGAAATAAAACGAACAAAACAGGAAGATATTCTTGAAGAAGCTGATATAGTACAAAAACCAATTGTAGAGGTGGATGTAATCAAAGAAGTCAGTATTGAAATTGTAGAAGATAAGCCAGATGAAAGTGAATCTCAACATACTGCCAGTGAACCAAGTGTCGTAATTGAATCGGAAGCCCCAAAAGACAATAATGATAAAGAAATTATTGTTCAGTTAGAAGAAATTATATTGCCACCAAAAACTGAACTTGCAACGATGATAGAAAATGACAACGGTGGAGAGTTACCAAATGGAGAAGAAACAGATAAATATTCAAGTGAAAACGAAGTAGTTGGTGTAACAGAAAAGGACAATGTTAGCAACGAAGACAGTGAAATCCAAAAACATGTCAATGTAACGCAAGGTAAACTAAGTGATACAATTGAATCAATAGACAACAGTGATAAAGAAATTATTGTTCAGTTACAAGACATTATATTGCCACCAAAAAGTGAACTTGAAGCTAGTATAGAAACCAAAAATGATGAAGTTTTATCAAATGGAGAAGAAACAAATAAATATTCAAGTGAAAACGAAGTAGTTGATGTAACAGAAAAGGACAGTGTTAGCAAGGAAGACAGTGAATTCCAAAAACATGTCAATGAAATGCAAGATGAACTAAGTGATATAATTGAATCTGTAGTCTCATTAGACAACAGTGATAAAGAAATCATTATTCAGGTGGAAGATATTATTTTGCCACCAAAAACTGAACTTGAAGCTAGTGTAGAAACCAAAGATGATGAAGAAAAGGAAAATGTTAGCCAAGAACCAGGTGAACTAAGTGATATAACAAAATCTGAAGACGTACTAGACAAAGAAATTATTATTCAGCTAGAAGATATTATATTACCACCAAACATTGAAGTTGAAGCTATACTAGAAAATAAAAGTGGTGAAATGTTATCAGATGCTGAAGACACAAATAGAGTTGATGATGCAACTGAAAAGAGCAACCAAGAAAGTGAGTTCCAAAAACTTGTCAATGAAAAGCAAGATGGACCAAGTGATATAATTGAATCTGGAATCCCAATAGACAACAGTGATAAAGAAATTATTATTCAGGTGGAAGATATTATTTTGCCACCAAAAACTGAACTTGAAGCTAGTATAGAACCCCAAAATGAAGTTTTGCTAAATGGAAAAGAAACAGATAAATATTCAAGCGAAAACGAAGTTGGCGATATAACAGAAAAGGAAAATATTAGCAACGAAGACAGTGAATTCCAAAAACATGACAATGAAATGCAAGATGTACTAAGTGATATAATTGAATCTGTAGTCTCATCAAACAATATTGATAAAGAAATCATTATTGAGGTGGAAGATATTATATTGCCACCAAAAACTGAACTTGAAGCTAATTTAGAAACCAAAAATGATGAAGTTTTACCAAATGGAGAAAAAACTCAAAATGTTAGCAATGAAGAAAGGGATTTCCAAAATGATGTCAGTACAGAACAAGGTGAACTAAGTGATACAATAAAATCTGAAGACGCAATAGACAAGGAAATTATTGTTCAGTTAGAAGATATTATATTGCCTCTTGAACTTGAAGCTATGGTAGAAAATAAAAGTGATGAAGTGTTACTAGATGCTGAAGACAACAAAGAAAGTGAATTCGAAAAACATGTCAATGAAATGCAAGATGTACTAAGTGATATAATTGAATCTGTAGTCTCATTAGACAACAGTGATAAAGAAATTATTATTCAGGTGGAAGATATTATTTTGCCACCAAAAACTGAACTTGAAGCTAGTATAGAAACTAAAAATGATGAAGTTTTACCAAATGAAGAAATAACAAATAAAGATTCAAGTGAAAACAAAGAAGACTATGTAATAGATAAAGATAATATTAGCAACGTAGAAAGCGAATTCCAAAATGATGCCCGTGAAGAACAAGGTGAACTACGTGATGTAATAGAATCTGGAGCTCCATTAGACAAAAGTGATAAAGAATTGATTGCTCAATTGGAAGATATTGTATTGCTGCCAAAAACTGAACTTAACGCCAGTGTAGAAAACAAAACGGGTGAAGTTTTACCAGACGTTAAAGAAACAAAAGAAAGCGAATCTAACGATGATCCCAGAGAAAAGCAAGATGAATTAAACAATGTAATTGAATCTGAAGTCCCAATAGACGATAACGAAAAAGCTGTTCAGTTGGCAGATATAACATTGCCACCAAATAATAAACTTGAAGCTATGATGGCAGAAAATAAAAATGATGAAGTCTTACCAGACGCAAAAGAAACAATAGAAAGCGAATCTAACGATGATCCCAGAGAAGAACAAGATGAATTAAATAATATAATTGAATCTGAAGTCCCAATAGACAATAACGATAACGAAAAAGCTGTTCAGTTGGCAGATATCATATTGCCACCAAATAATAAGCTTGAAGCTATGATGGCAGAAAATAAAAATGATGAAGTCTTACCAGACGCAAAAGAAACAATAGAAAGCGAATTCCAAAATGATGCCAGAGAAAAGGAAAATGAACTAAGTAATATTATTGAATCTGAAGCTCCCAATAGACAATAACGATAACGAAAAAGCTGTTCAGTTGGCAGATATCATATTGCCACCAAATAATAAGCTTGAAGCTATGATGGCAGAAAATAAAAATGATGAAGTCTTACCAGACGTAAAAGAAACAATAGAAAGCGGATCCCACGTAGATCCCAGAGAAAAACAAGATGAATTAAATAATATAGTTGAATCTGAAGTCCCAATAGACAATAACGATAACGAAAAAGCTGTTCAGTTGGCAGATATCATATTGCCACCAAATAATAAGCTTGAAGCTATGATGGCAGAAAATAAAAATGATGAAGTCTTACCAGACGCAAAAGAAACAATAGAAAGCGAATCTAACGATGATCCCAGAGAAAAACAAGATGAATTAAATAATATAGTTGAATCTGAAGTCCCAATAGACAATAACGATAACGAAAAAGCTGTTCAGTTAGCAGATATTGTATTGCCACTAAAAATTGAACTTGATGGTAGTGCAGAAAACATAAATAGTGAAGTTTTACAAGATATAGAAGAAACAAATAAATATTCAAGTGAAAACGAAGTAGGCGATGTAACGGAAAAGGATAATGTTAGAAACGAAGAAAAAGAATTCAACCAAAATGAACTAAATAATATAGTTGAATCTGAAGCCCCATTAGACAATAGCAATTACGAAAAAGTTGTTCAATTGGCTGATATTATATTGCCACCAAAAACTGAAATTGAAGTCAGTGAAGAAGATAAAAGGGGCGAAGTTTTACCAGACGTAGAAGAAATAAATAAAAGTTTAAATGTGAACGATGTAGGTAATGTGTCAGAAAAGGCCAATGTTGGCAACGAAGAAAGTGAATTCCAAAATGGTGAACTAAACGATATAATTGAATCTGAAGCCCCAAGAGACAATAATAACAAAGAAATTATTGTTCAGTTGGCAGATATTATATTGCCACCAAAATCTGAATTTGACAGTAGTGCAGATAATAAAAATGGTAAAGTTTTACCAGCCGTAGAAGAAGCACATAAAAGTCTAAATGAAAGCGAAGTAGACGAGGAAAATAAAAGGGAGGAAGTTTTACCAAACGTGGAAGAAACAAAAGAAAGTGAATTCCAAAATGATGCCAGAGGAAGCCTAGATGAACTAAATAATATAGTAGAATCTGAAGCCCCATTAAACAATAATAATGACGAAAATACTGTTCAGTTAGCAGATATTGTATTGCCACCAAATACTGAACTTGACGGTAATGCAGAAAATAAAAATGATGAAGTTTTACTTGATTTAGAAGAAAGAAATGAAAATTTAAGTAAAAACCAAGTAGATGATGAAACAGAAAAGGATACTGTTAATAAAGAAAGCGAATCTCAAAACGAATCCAGAAAAAATCAAGACGAACTAAATAATATAATTAACTCTGAAGTCCCATTAGATAATAGCAATAACGAAAATACGATTCAGTTGGCAGATACTTTCTTGCCACTAAAAATAGAACTTGAAAGAGGTGTAGAAAGCACAAGTAGTGAAGTTTTACCTGTGAATGAAAATTTTGAAGAAACAAACAAAAGTTTAAATGAAAATGAAGTAAGTGATGTGACAGAAAAGGCCAATGTTAGCAACGAAGAAAATGAATTCCAAAATGACGCCAGTAAAGAACAGAGTGAACTTAGTGATGTAATTAAATCTGAAGCCCCAAGAGACAATAATGACAAAGAAATGACTGTTCAGTTAGCAGATATTATATTGCCACCAAAATCTGAATTTGATAGTAGTGCAGAAAATAAAAATGCTAAAGATTTACTAGATGTAGAAGAACCAAATGAAAGTCTAAATGAAAGTGAAGTAGACGACAAAAACAAAATGGGGGAAGTTTTACCAGACGCGGAAGAAACAAAAGAAAGCGAATTCCAAAATGATGCCCGAGAAGATGTACTAAGTAATATGATTGAATCTGAAGCTCCATTAGACAATAGTAATTACGAAAATACTATTCAGTTAGCAGATATTGTATTGCCCCTAAAAATTGAACTTGAAGGTGGTGTAGAAAGCACAAGTAGTGAAGTTTTACCTGTAGATGTAGAAGAAACAAATAAATATTCAAGTGAAAGCGAAGTAAACGAAGGGGATTTAACAGAAAAGGATAATGTTAGAAACGAAGAAAGCGGATTCCAAAATGATGCCAGAGGAAGCCAAGATGAACTGAATGATATAATTGAATCTGAAGCCCCATTAAACAATAGTAATTACGAAAATACTGTTCAGTTGGCAGATATTATATTGCCACCAAAAACTGAACTTGAAGTCAGTGAAGAAAACATAAATGTTGAAGTTTTACCAAATGAAACAAATAAAAGCGAAGTAGATGATGCAGCTGAAAAAGAAAATGTAAGCAAGGAAGAAAGTGCCCAAAAAATAGATGATAGTGATAGAGAAAATACGGTTCAGTTGTCAGATAATATATTGCCACCAAAAAGAGAACTTGAAGGTGGTGTAGAAAGCATAAGTAACGAAGTTTTACCTGTGAATGAAGATGTAAAAGAAACAAATAAAAGTTTTAATGTAAACGAACTCGGTGATGTGACAGAAAAGGTCAATGTCAACAACGAAGAAAGTGAATTCCAAAATGATGTCGGTAAAGAACAGAGTGAACTTAGTGATATGATTGAATCTGAATCCCCAAGAGACAATAATGACAAAGAAATGACTGTTCAGTTAGCAGATATTATATTGCCACCTAAAACAGAACTTGAAGGTAATTTAGAAAGCACAAGTGGTGAAGTTTTACCACATGTAGAAGAAACATATAAAAGCGAAGTAGACGACGCAGTTGAAAAGGACAATGTTAGCAACGAAGAAACTATCCAAAAAGTAGATGATAGTGAGAAAGAAAATACGATTCAGTTGGTAGATATTATATTGCCACCAAAAACAGAGCTTGAAAATGGTGTAGAAAACACAAGTGGTGAAGTTTTACCAAATGTAGAAGAAACAAATAAAAGCGAAGTTAATGACGCAGCTGAAAAAGACCATGTTAGCAACGAAGAAGTTTTCCAGAAAATAGATAATAGTGATAAAGAAAATACTGTTCAGCTGGCAGACCTGATATTGCCACCGAAATCTGAACTTAAAGTAAGTGAAGAAAACATAAGCGGTGAAGTTTTACCAGATGTAGAAGAAACAAATAAAAGCGAAGTTAATGACGCAGCTGAAAAGGTCAATGTTAACAATGAAGAAAGTATACAGAAAATAGATAATAGTGATAAAGAAAATACGGTTCAGTTAGCAGATATTATATTGCCACCAAAAACTGAATTTGACGCTAGTGTAGAAAAGGAAAATGGTGAAGCTTTACCAGATATAGAAGAAACAAATAAAAGCTCAAGTGAAAACGAAGGAGATGACATAACCAATAAAGCAATTGAAAAGGATGATGTTATCAACAAAGAAAGTATTAAAAAAATAGATGATAGTGATAAAGAAAATACTGTTCGGCTGGCAGACCTGATATTCCCACCAAAATCTGAACTTAAAGTAAGTGAAGAAAACAAAAGCGTTGAAGTTTTACCAGATGTAGAAGAAACAAATAAAAGCGAAGTTAATGACGCAGCTGAAATGGTCAATGTTAACAATGAAGAAAGTATCCAGAAAATAGATAATAGTGAGAAAGAAAATACGCTTCAGTTGGCAGATATTATATTGCCACCAAAAACAGAGCTTAAAAATGGTGTAGAAAACACAAGTGGTGAAGTTTTACCAAATGTAGAAGAAACAAATAAAAGCGAAGTAGATGATACAGCTGAGAAGGACAAGGTCAACAATGAAGAAACTATCCAAAAAATAGATAATAGTGATAACGAAAATACTGTTCAGTTGGTAGATATTATATTGCCACCAAAAACAGAGCTTGAAAATGGTGTAGAAAGCACAAGTGGTGAAGTTTTACCACATGTAGAAGAAACAAATAAAAGCGAAGTAAACGACGCAGCTGAAAAGGACAATGTTAGCAACGAAGAAAGTATCCAAAAAATAGATAACAGTGATAAAGAAAATACGGTTCAGTTGACAGATATTATATTGCCACCAAAAAGAGAACTTGAAGGTAGTGTAGAAAGCACAAGTGGTGAAGTTTTACCTGTGAATGAAGATATAAAAGAAACAAATAAAAGTTTTAATGAAAATAAAGTAGATGATGTGACAGAAAAGGCCAATGTTAGCAACGAAGAAAGTGAATTCCAAAATGATGCCAGTAAAGAACAGGGTGATATAAAAGATACTGTTCAGTTGGCAGATATTATATTGCCACCAAAAACTGAATTTGACGCTAGTGCCGAAAACAAAAATGGCGAAGCTTTACCAGATATAGAAAAAACAAATAAAAGCTCAAGTGAAAACGAAGGAGATGACGTAATCGAAAAAGCAATTGGAGAAGAAAATGTTAGCAATGAGGAACCAGAAGAGTTTGTTACTACAGAAACTTATATGGAACCAGTGATCTATAGGAAGAAAAGGTATGTTTAAATATAAATAAGCTAGATCCAAAATGTTGATGAGACCACACGAGACTAAAATTAAAGTAATCGAAACGAGAGCGCGTTCTGCAATCTGATTGGTTGGTTTATTCAAGCCGGCTAATCAGAGCGCCAAACGCGCTCTCGTTTCGATTACTTTCAACGTAAAGTAAACTCATACTAAGGGAACTAAACGTTACTATTAATGGTATATAATAATTAATATAAAAAAGTACATCGTGTTGCAATTAGCTTCTATTTTCATAGTTATTCCATGTTTGTTCACGATAGTAAAATTTTAATTATGAAAAGTCACGTTCATGCGTTCGTTACTGTTTCACAAGTTTCTTTTGCTTATAATGTTGAATATACGACCGTACTCAGAGAGTTTTAATGATTGCCTAAATTATTCTTTAGTAACGATTCTGTTTCGAAAACAATTGCTAGGTTGATAACCATTAAAAGACTCTGAATACGGCGGTTATAATTAAAAAATAAAAATTATTTATATTTTGATTTTAAGATACAGAAATATTCTCGCTTTTTACATATTTTGTATCACAATATTCCACATAACGTTTAGTTATATTATAATTCTCATAAACCATAAACTTACCTATTTTTGTTTGTCAATCCTAAGTTCCATAATTTTGTATTTTCCAGAGGCATCAATATAATTGAAGAGGAAAATGTTTCACCGACTGTGGCTGGATTCAAGTATAATGTGAAGGATAGGAGACTGAACAACCACTTGGCTTATAATAATATTAATTCGTGAATATTTTTTAAGGTTTATTTAGGGATTTAAATGACATTATGTATTGTATTGTATAGAGTTTTTTTTACTAGTATTGTTGATATGTTTGTATGATGTGATTGTATAATGTAATTATAAAGGTATCATTATTATTATTTATTATAAGTGTGTAAAACGACTGTACAGTGAGAAAATATAAATAAAACAATTAAAGTTAAAAAGTATAATTATTTATTGACGTTCACTACGAAAAACTTACATTTACAGGCACCTAAAATGTACATCCTTATCCTAGGTACAACATAATGGCAAATAATCAATTCTCCACGTGTTTTTGTTACACAATAACATCTCAATGATCACACAAACGAGAACGAAACATAAATAAAATGTAACCTAAGGCAAGACAGAGACATACCGGCTGGTAACTATCTTTCACACCAAAGTTAATGGACACATACAATTGTTTACACGCTACCATTTCTAGTATACTCGCTTCACTATACAAATTTTGAGGCACTATTCGTAAACAGCTAAGAAACAAATCACTTGTTCTAATAAAACAAATCCGAAACAATGTCAGCATTTCACAATCACACAACAATATCAGAATACAATTTTCTACTAAACCTAGCTAAAAGTGAAGCGAGGATATGGACATATATCCAAAATTCGTAGCGAGTAAACGATAGAGTAACAGAGGATAGGCAGAATCATTTATTTATTGTACTTGTAGATCGTATCGAGTCTGACTTCAAGTTCGGTCGCGCTGTCGACAGATGGCGCTACTTCTGGCTCAGTCTAAAGACGTCGTTGAGTGGCGTGTACGGTGTCCGCGTCGGTATCGCGTTGAACGCAAACGAAGGCTGCGCGTCTGCCCGGAGTATCACGACACCTGGATAAGACAATTATGGTGTTAAATCATTGACAAGGTTAACCTTTCGTCTGCGGGTATATGAGACAAACATAGAATACACATTGTGTCTCGCACTGACCAGTGCTTCAACATACGACGGGTTAATAGAAGAATAAAATCGTTGCCTTAATGGTCAGTCATATCTGACGTAAAATACGTCGAGCGTATCATCGGTCGTATTAACGTATCATCACATCGGTTGAGTGTGAACGGTCAATTGTTTTTCTATACATTTTTTCTGGCGTTGCGCGACCGTGGATACGCGACACATGTTCCGTCAGATATGAACCATTAAAAAAAAATGAAAACCAATTAAAAAGTTAAAAAGATGAATATTAAACAGAAAGAAAAAATTTTTAGAAAAATTAAAAATAAGAACTAGAAGTTAAGAAGTAAGAAGAAAATATAACACTATATGATTCATAAGTTAAAAAACAATCTACGACTGTCATGCAACATATACAACACTTAAAAAGATATGTAATTGTTAAAATGTAAAGATAGTAATGAACAAGTACCTAAAGATACGATGAACCAACGTGAAAGCAATTAGTGTTGTTAATGATACCGATCACCAATATCTATTTAATCGTATGGCAATTAAGTAATGAGTAATGATATGATGATAGATAAGTGAACATGAGGAAATACAATAATTATCTAGCGATAAATTGTAAAATACTTCCGTCCTTTAACTTAAAGAAGTTAGACAACTTACGACTTTGTGTAGAATTAATTAAAATTAAGTCAGATTTAAAAAAGTGTACTTAATTGTAAAGAATGGATTTACTGCCAATTTCAACAACTGATTTTATTGCAAAATCTTTGGATCGATCTTCGCATCTTTCCTTATAAAATATAGCTCATCTGAGTCCCTTTCCACCAGTGCTATGCTATGTGTACCATGAATATGATTGGTGGTAGTATAGCACATCTCTGGTGAAAAGCAATTTGCCCTTAATCTAAAGATTTTGGATTGATATCGGCTATTGAAATCGGCAGTTAATGGTCCACTGACGAGTCTGTATGACAGAGACATTGTATTCGATTTTAAGAACTGTTGTTAATAGTAATTTCAATTATTATGCTCACTGTTAACAGTGGAACTAATAACATAAACGAAACATCCCTATAAATGTGGGAAAACCAGCTAAAAAGTTATGGCTGTTATGCGTATAAAGAGAAATATGGAAAATCTAGAACTCAGTGATTTCTATCACTAACTGCCGCACTCAGAGAAATTTAATGATTAATTAAACTATTCCTTAGTAACGATTTTGTTCCGAAAACAATTGCTAAGGACTGGGTTAAATAACCATTAAATAACTCTGAGTACGGAGGTAAGTTATACTCAGTAATGTATTTAATGTTACACTTTCAAATGTCTTCAAAGAAAACATTTTAGTGCAAACACAATAAACACCACACATTAATGTCTGAATGAAAGAAAGTATACAATGGCTCTACTATTAAAGTGCTTGTCATGTGAAGTATCGATTTATTATACACAAATGTTGGTGGTGGTGCTTTGTACAATGATTTAGGAATTCCATAAAACTTCAAATTCTTCTGTGTCGAAGTTTTTGACATTTTATTTCTATCTCCCGACTGTCCGACTGAATCATTTCTATGCCCTATGGCATATTCTATTCATGATTTTATTTACAACTATAATATTCTGTATCTCTTCCATGAGTTTGAAGCAATAGTATTTGTCGATAGTCGCTAGCCACGACGTAAATTTTTTGTATGTCAAATTTTACAACGCCTCTACCGGTCACATGTGGAACTAAAATTTTCCATACAAAAATTTACGTCGTCGCTAGCGACTATCGACAAATAATATAGCTTCAAACTCATGGTAGAGGTACTACTTAATAAGAGCTACAGCATTTTTGTACTCACTAGATGGCACTTATGTAGCTTTAGGTCTGTTTGTCCAATCACTGAAGCTAGTTTGACTAGCCAATTCACTATTGGACAAACAAATCTAATACTATATGAGCACCAAATGGTAAACACAAAACGGCAGCCCCCATTGAAACATCTTCTACAATCTTCTAGGCTCCTTAGCAATATTCAGTCGGACATCGTAACCTTACCGATGACTGCGAAAGCAACAGCGTGATACCGAGCCCTTGCAAAGCAAACAAGTGAGACACTTTCTACCTGAGGGGTTCACTTTCACTTTGATCTTGGTCTGCGGCGATAGGACGCCGTAGTCGACGTCTTCGTACAAATCCTGTTTAAAGAAATATAGCTTTAATACACAGGAAATTAAGTTAAGCTGCCGTGTTGGTAGAGGGGTCGCAAGTGCGACTGCTGGACAACGAGTCTCGGGTACGATTCTCGGGTCGGGAGAATTACCGGGGTTTTTTCTCGAAAATATTCGAAAATTCCTCAGCAGTAGCATGGAGTCTGAAATTGTGCCCAGTATAGTCCTCTTGTTAGATGGGATATATGGGTGCCGTAATGTGCACCTCTCTGCCTACCTCTTCGAAGATAAAAGGCGTTTTCTTTATTTTTTCTAAAGATTTCTTTTTTTTCTTTCTTTCTTTCTTTATTCCAAAGATTATATGTACGAACTATAAACATGAGAATGTAAGAACAGCTATAAATGAGTACATACCTCAACCCTGTACCCAGCAGGGTTGTTCAGGCCGAGCTCCCGCAGCGTGACCGCGACGTCTGACGGAGTGCCGTCCGTGCGTCGGTTCACAAACGCCACCGCGTACGAGTAGTACTGGCCCTGGATCGGTAGGATCGGACGCGACCAAATTTCGATTCCCCGGTGCTGTGAAATGAGAGTTATAGAAGTTATAGTTATTGTCATGATTAAGGATAATTTTATTGTAACTTTCGTGAGACATACTAAATTGATTATTATGTTATCGGCTTACTCACGTAATTGTTGTAAACTAGTCGAGTTCCTCGTGAAACAATTACCTGAGTAAGCCGATAACATAATGATTAAGGATTTTGTTTGAAAACCCGTAGGCGTATTATACAATACGATACTCAAGCGGTGTGTCCCTTTTTACCTGTATGTGAGAAGAGATCCCATATAGGTACATATACAGGTATACTATAGTTCAGACATATAACTGTATAGGTAAAGATTATAGACCACACTGTACACTATGGATGTATTAAAGTGATTTGATTTGAAATCTCGACTTGAGTATCAGTCTGTCACACGGACCTTAGTGTACGCTTCTTTAAAAAGGTATATTTACACATGTACATTTGTAAGACATTAAACTAAGAAAATAGTAAGAGAATCGAAACTTCATTGGGTTAAAGAAAACCATAAACGATGTAGATTACAGACATTTAAAAAAGAAACATATACTTTAAGTAAGTAAACAATAAGATCTAATTTACCTTGTATATCCTTCTGCCTTGAATACCCAGAGGATCTTGGTCGACTTCGATAATCTTCCTATTCTGCAGGATCGCCTTGTACTCCGGTCGGATAGTCCTTAGATCCACGCTCATCAACAACGGCGCTGCCAAAATTGCCCAGATCGCGAACTGTGTCTTACTCTGTTCGTATGACAGACCGAAGTTGCCAATAATCAGCTGGAAATCAAAAAGGGTAAATATTAGATACATGTGTATGTAAATTATACATTGTTATAGTTTGGTTATAGTTTTGCGTGCAGCTCAAAGAGCCATCAGATCACTACACATGGGGCTCAGTAGGGTTGATGCCTGATCTGAAGCTGTGGACTACCAAGCAGCTTTCTCAGGGCTTGAAAAGCAGGAGTAGGAACGGTGTGGTTTTTAGTCAGTAAGAGTCTGACACTCCCTCTTTCATCGCCCAAGGCGGGACAAGTCATTGGATGATTTTCCCCCATCAAAAAAGAAAGGGGGTTCAGGCACTGTATGACTCGCCTTAGCCGTGAACAGATTTTGGTTGGTAATTAAAGATTACCAAAGGCAATTAAGCTTTCTTATCTTTTACAGCTAAATGTGACGATATGTGCTTCGAAATTTCGAGGATTCCACTTCACACACATACTTACATATATTTCAAGTTAAATAAAAGCTTGAACCAAGTAATTGCTCACCATGTCAGGGTCGTTCCAATGTCCAGGTCCAGCGTTGGGCACGATCACGTCCTGATGGTTTCCGTAGTAGTCTATGATAGACTCGACGGACGCCCACGAGTCTTGGATGTCATCGAAGTTACGCCACAGGTTGCAGTGTTCGATGATCGACGAGAAATTGGGCTGGAATTAAAAGAACATAGTTTTTATTAATAAATTCTAAAATTCTAATGTAGGATGAGAAAGGAAGAAAATTGGATATGCATTACATATACAGTGGTACACCCACTTTGAGTGAGTTTTTGTTGTGTATCGGGCACAATTCTATACATCGTGCTGCTATTAAATTTTAAAAAGTAAAAAAATATCCAACTGTACTTTGACAGACTTGGGAATCGAACCCGAAACTTCTTTTAGTTAAGAAACGCCTATAAGAAATAATGTAGCAATTACAAACGCCTACATATTTAAAAAAGCAATAATGTCTTTGTGCAGAACACTTCTCTATTTACACTTTACATTGACAACCTTATTTGTTTAGACTTATGGACTATTTACATCACAATAAGCAAGTTATTAACAAAAGTTCTGGCCATCCATTTTTGGAAATGTTTACGTTCATGTTAATTGAGAAGTAATTTTCAAACAGTACCTTTTAACGTTTAACGAGAACAAAACGAGAGCGCGTTCGGCAAATTTCGTAAAGCAAACTGGTACTAAGGGTACAGTTGTCGAAAGAGAAAATAACAGTTGAAGTATTTTGTTTAGAATAAATGCTGTTAACATTACAGAAATTATTTATAGTTCACGCAATGTAAGAAGTCAACTCTGACATTTGCCATGTAGTGAGAGGTAAATAAGATCGGTTGATGTTTACGACCGATTCCTAAGTCATATCAAGTAAAAGTGATTAAAGCTTGTAATCACTCATTACTCCTTATAGTTGGCAACATATAGGCGATGCCTCTGGTGCTGCAGGTGTAAATAATTATACTGAGACTGCAATAACCATTTATCATCCCGTAAAATTCAAAGTCAAAGTCAAAATTATTAATTATTTCAAATTTACCAGGAAGGCACTTTTGAATGTCAAAGCAAATATTATAATAATATTAAAAATACCTGTCTGTCAGTCAGTCTTCTAGTGAAGCGGTTTGCTCGTTCTAAAGTGTAGATTCCTATAGAGAAGAACGAGCAAGAAACTCCATAGGTTACTCCTTTTCAATCAGATTTACAATACAATTCTTGGTTACATTGTTTCGATTACTTCAACTTATGTGAGAACAATGTAAAACTAATATACAGTCAAAGCGATAGAAAAAGAAAATTACCTAGAGGACAATAACTTTAGATATTAATGTAGTACTTAATAACAATATCTCACCTGAATACCAGCATAGATCTGGTAGACTGGCCAACTGCAGGAGTAGACCATCTGGCGACCAGTCAAGTTGAGCTCCTTTCCGAACTCTGGGTAACCGTAGTCCATGTCAGCGGGCAGGGCATAGCAACCATCCAACTTCACGTAGTCGACACCCCAGGCAGCGAAGGTGGCCGCATCTGGAAAGTTATTTATTTATTTATTCCTTTCCCATATAAATTACATTACAATATACTAAGCCCCACAAAACCGTTGTAATTGTTTGACTATGTTAATAATATATGTTAAACATTTCTACAAATTAAAAGTGTCTAAGTAATATAATTTTAATTTACGTTTAAATCTATTTAATTTTGCTTCACTCCTTATGTCACTTCACTCATTTTGATCATTAACCTCTTGTATGTCGGTAAGTATATAAGACACAATAGAAAACACATTGTGTCTCGCGTAGATCTGCGTTCCGACAGACAACGGGTTAATAGGCTAGTTTCCTATTAGTCAAATACAATACTTTTTTCGAAACGTCAAAAACGTAATTTTCTATGAACTTTGTATGAAATAGTCTATTATGCCGTCATAAGTTTTTGACGTCAAATAGCAGACTTATTTCTAGAAATTTAGCTAGAAAAAATCGAAAATTAAGTACCTAGTTCATCAAATTTATGAATGAGAGTGTGATTATTTTTGAATATTTTATTGTATTGAAAAGTTGTAATAATTTATTTTTGACCCAGTCATCATCCCTATTGATGAACAAGGCTTGGGTCATTTGATTTACTATGAAAAGGAATGTAATGAATCACATTTTATTTATTTCTGTATTGTCTCGCAAATGCGTTCTATTTCTTTTGTATGTACAAAAATAACGTTCCTTGCATCGCGCAGTTAGCAGTTAACTGTTTTTCTTTCTCTCTTTATTCTTTTCCATTGTTAGTAGGATTACGCAGTAAGGTTGCTTTTTCAGTATTTTGAGTAAATCGTATCGGAGTTGAAATAAATTTCCAAAAATTGCAAATATTGAAAAACGTAATACTTTGGTCGACTCGGCGATCAAAAACATTCGTATTGTCGTCAATTTATTGTTGTTATTAGTAAATCGGTATTCCGAACCGGACTATCAACATTCACAAAATACGCAATCGGATTCATAATTTTACAAACTGTTAACTATTGCGTTCGTTATTTTGCAACTATAACAGTTTCAAGGATGAATTGTAATATTATATCCTGTTTTTTGATTTGGCAATAGGCATTTTATTATTGATGCATTAACCTAAATGGTGTAAAGTGGTTGATAGACACTTCTCTGCTAACCCGCTGTTATCTTATGCTAGGTACTGTTCAAAAGCAAGGATTTCCTTAGATATTTTTAACGCTAGCACCAACAAATTAAACGAATGTCCCAACAGAAAAATTAACAAAAATAATTGTCACAACAATTACTAACGCCATCTATCCGCCATTTCGATGAATCACGCAGCCGTAAGTTCTAAAATCAACTAACAGATGGCATTACGTTGCAGAGTAACAGATGGCCCACACGCAGGCTATTGTATGCGTTTATAATTCCAATTATGTACAACCAGTTACGAGTTAGAAATACGATTGACAACGAAATAACGTAATGTACGCGTCATTTTGGATTTGTTCATGCGAGGCGCATGCGTGCACCATTTCAATCATGCGAACTCTTTTTAGTTTGACGTTTCATTCATCATTCATTGTAAAAAGTTTGTCGTACTTACTCTCTACGTATATGTAAGACATCGTATAACGCCTTTCATACATTAAAGGGGTAAGCAGACCACATATTATATGTTAAAAACTTTCTAGTTGTATGTTATGGGTCTTGTGCAATAGGAGACGACTTTAAGGCATAAACTAAACATAATAAGCCGAAAATTTAACCCATGTCCAAGGGGAAAGTTTCAGCAAGGGCGGAAACTGCACATAGAAATAGAAATATAATTCCAATCTAATCACACAATATAATTTTATTTAACACGTAATCATAAATAGATAATTATCTAAGTTCCTGTACTAATTACTTCCAAGCGGTAGGCACGCGAAATATGCACGCGAAGTGGGCTCAGCAGTGGTACAAGTTATATACTTAACTACATGCACCGGCAAAGGAAATCACGTGGACTCATTAGGTAAACCAAGTCATTTGAGAAAAAACGGGATATTTTATAAATAGACTGGCTTTGCTAGTCGAGTGATTCAGGCAAGCATTATTCTAAGAGTCTTGGATCGATTCCTGGACTGGACAAAGTATTATGCTCATCTACATATGGGATTCATAACAAAACTAGTAAAAAGTAGTTGTTACATTTAAAATTCAAACCTAGATTCATACAAAGATAGTTGATAATGGTTTGAAGTCCCGATCACATGTCCAGCAATAGCTTTTGTAACAATTCCACTGGATACAGTTACTGACGGTTTAGAAGGATAGAGTTTGTCCTTCGTTACGCCTAATCAGAGCGCCGAACGGGCTCTCGTTTCGATTTCGTTCAACGTAAAACAAACTTGTACCAAGGGATTTCTATTGTCTATAAGAATAATAATAGTACCTATCATTTTATTTTGTATTTTCAATATGGCATTAGTTATATAAACTTTATAACAAGACTTTCTTAGTCAAAAGCGAGTACTGCCTCAAAAGCTATTGTTCACAATTTCACGATGACTTTAAATATTTGCACGAATAAAGAAACAATTATCTTACGTATTTGCACTTTCCTTTTCTTTCAGGTATGATGTAATTAAAAAGTGTTTAAATATAAAAAGTAATCACAATTAACGAGCTTTTAAAAGAGGCTGTTTATTTATTAAATTACGAGTTGTTGAGCCTTCCTGGAGCTGCGGTCTGCCTAGCGGGTTAACGGGGCTCCGGCTTGAAGAGCAGGAGTAGGAACCGGGTGGTTTTTAGTCAGTAAGAGTCTGACACTCCCTCTCGCCTCATCCAAGGCGGGAGAAGTGATTGGATGATATTCGCCGCTCAAAAAAAGTTTGTGAGGCTCGGTGTCAAATGAGTGCCATTCAATGAATTTCGTTTCGTTTATATACAAGTTTACATGCACATGACACCCAGACGTGAAACAATAATTTATGGATCACACAAAGACGAGACGGATGCTCCATACGGGAATCGAACCCACTACACGTTACGCTGCCGGTTGACCGTGCAGCAGAATGTGAATCCATTTTATCATTTAACGATAATTACGTCAAACAGTTTAACAGTTTTACTATTAATTAACCCTTTTACTGGTAGATGTATTTTTCATGTCAAAGATATAAAATGAGAAATATATAAAATGACGTATGAGAAAAAGTTTAAAAGTTGGTGGCATGAATATTGCCTGCACCAGTAAAAGGGTTAAAGGAATGTTCACAAGATCCAAAATACATGGTGATCCTAATGCCCAGTAATGCTTAGCGAGGAAGTCACGAGACCTGTTGCTGTGTTGCAATACGAAACACGCCTTGTGCAAACTTTATGATAGATACTTCAATACTTTTTCGAACATCCTATGAATGTATATAGGTATTAACACTCGGTATTCGTTGTAACATCGAATATCGAATAGTAAAATCGATATGTAGGTTATATTGAGACATAGGTTACACAATTGTGTAACATATCGTATATGTATTTTTAAGTAGCTCAGTTGCAAATGTTCTACATAATTTGTATGACTTGAAACGTTCATCAGGTAAAAGGTGTTGCATTTGAATGACATATTATCATACTGGATATCGCCGTCAATTTTGTGAATATTTTAATACATATAATACATAGCGTATGTGATTATACTACAGTCGATTGGACGAAATTGTAATCAAATCGGTTCACTTATTTTTCTTGTTTGATGAGTACGAAGAGAAGGGAGATTAGATCACAATAATAATCTCTTGGCTTACAGTCTTTACCTAATATAGGTATTAGGTAGGTATAATAATTATAGTTTATTATTATTACAGTCACAAAAACGCTTTTTGTGTTAGATATTTTTATCGAGAAAGGCAAACATCGCACTACAATCGATGTAAGCCGAACAGTGGCTAAAAACGCGCGAGAATTAGTATTCTCGCGCGTTAACCTAAGTTAAGTTAAAGAAGATGTATTGATTGATTTTATTTAAAAAAGATATTTACCTCCAGCAAGATGACCGACCACACCAGGGTATCCCGCGCATGTGAAGTTGCCGTAGTCCTCATAGATTCCGAATTTCAGACCCTTGCTATGTACCTGTTGACAAAATAAACATAATTATTAATATCTAGCATTCAAAACCCGTTAAGCGAATATCGCACATAATACCAGAGTATAGGGAAGAGGTTTAAATGCACCACGCAATGCTATGTAACACGCACTTTTCACTAGTTATGTTATAGGCACATCTCATGTAATATGATGTGAGCTTAGTACCTTACATTACAACAAGCATAATTCCAAAGAAAAAGACCGAGCAGAGTGATCACGTGATGGTAAACAATCGCCGCCGCTCATGGACTCGGAACACTAGAGGCGCCACAAGTGCGTTGCCTTTTGGGGTTTAGGAATATAAGGGTAGTTGGGGATTCGGATTGGAAAAATTGAAAGTGCGCAATTGGGCGGTAACCTCACTCACGCAACAAAACACAACGCAAGCAATACCAAACTTATGATCAAGTAGACATTAAGTAAATAGAAATAGTAGTTGATCAATAAACGAAAAGTTTGAATATGACTTGACACTTTTTGGTATTCGTAAATCAAGGCTCCTTGTTTTGTTGTCCCACTCTATCCTCAGAACAGTAACTTTATGAATCAAAATCCCCTAATACTACAGCCTAACAATAAGCGCAGTAAATAAATCACGGAGGTTAGAGGCACACGAGGTTGTAGGTCATAATACTCACAACCTACACCGCTGTTCAGAATGCCACAATTTTCCAACATCGACCTTTGTATATAGCACTTGGGTATTGGAAATACTGCTAAAATTATTTAAGAAATTCTTTTTTTGTAAAGCGGAGTACAGTCATCCCATACCTTTTCCCGTCTAAGGCGAGGCTAGAGGGAGTGTCAGACTCTTACTGACCAAAAACCACCCCGTTCCTACACCCGCTTTTCGAGCCTGAGTCCCGAAACCCGGTACTTAACTAAAGCGGTACCTAATCGTTAAGTAGCTGCAGCTCCGTATAAGAACAGAAATTCATAAGTTCATTTTTTATTATAGCCTCATAATCCCCAATTTCCTGTTTTTCGGTTGGGTACATCACACCGAGACGTAGAAAAACTAAAATCTCGTGAGTCGTGACACGTTCCGCGCGAACTCATCGTAAAACAATTCCAAATAGAATGACATACAGTGTCATTAAAAAAAGAAACCATTTATCAATTCCTCAAACAGTCACAAGTAATGATCAGAACATTTTTTCTATAACGTCCTCCTAAATGAAGTGTGTAATCTATTGTTTCCCATACCTAACCTATGTACCTAATCATCGCTCGAACAATCCCAAACAACTATTAAACAAACGTCGAACAAAAAGATGCAACAAAACCATCGATAAAACAACGTTTTTGCCAACACAAAAAACTTTAAATAATGCGAGCAAAGACCTTATTCTTACATTGTTAAATAATTTAGGCTTTTGTTACGAAATCTCTCGCAAAAACTGCTATCATTATCTCGATCATGGATCATTATGAACGAGTCATTCACTCCTAAACCACAAGGCTAAATAACTATAACATTTTTATTCGATTATTCGATCAATCGAAACGAGTATCGATTAAAATGATAGCTATTCGATAGATTTATTTCGTGGGTGATTGATACGTTTTATGGCCATTTCAAGGGCAAAATACAAAGATATATTATGTTAGATAAATGCCATTTCTGTGGGTATTCTTTTGTTATGGTTGCATTGAGAGATTGTGACCTTGTTTTGTTTTATAAACAAACTAAAGCTTTTAATTTATCAATACTATATTTTATTATATTACTAGCTGATGCCCGCTGCTTCGCTCGCGTGGATTACGGACTTTGTGACTTTATTTTCTTAAACAAAAGTAGCCTAAGTTTCTCCTTAGTACAACAGCTACAATTCAGCCCTTTTTGAGATTAGCCGGAACAAATAGACAGATGAATATTGCAAAAATGTTTTTGGTATATAATATATCGTACGTATATTCACATGCATGTAGTAAAAAGTGTTTATTTCAATATTACAAACAGACACTCGAATTTTATTTATTAGTCTAGTTTGAATGTATTTTTGTGTACGTCAATAAAATGCGTTCTGAGTCTAATTCTAATTTTATTTACATAGTGTAAATATGGAGTTTAGTTTTTATTGAAAGTTAACTGCAGTTTAAAGGTTAGTAAGATCACGTTAATTGTTAAGCTTTGTAAATAACAACTAACAAAGTTTAATGTCGTTAACTAGTGTGATTAACCGTTCATGTTAGAATACAAAAAGCATACAGTTGAAGGGAACACCTTGAACTTATATTTCTATAGAAACTATGAGTAAAAAAGATAGTAATAAGTTACTTATGTACCTATATTATGCCCTTTATGTTTCCAGTACTTGATGAATGTTTCATTTAAGTCAAAGAGCGTACCTCAAGAGTTTTACGAGATAGGTACCAAAGACCGTATTTCTTACTGGAAGGGTTTTCGCCACATTAAATTGTTATCAAGGTCCTGATTAGTTTAATAATGGTGGTGACAAGGTACGAGAAGTAAAAAATATATTTAGTCTGTCAGTTAGGTAATTAAAAAATATTTAGACATGTTTTTACTTTATTTCGTCATACAGCAAAACAATACTAGTACTAGTAGTTAAAACAAATTCAAATTAAAGAGTTCAGAATTAGTCACCATCCCCTATGGAAAACTTTTCTTGATTACAAGTAAAATACATGTGCAACAATATATAGAACTAAAATAATAGAAACGAAAGCAAACATTACCTTACTATCTACAATTACAGACATAAATATTACAACGGTATATCACAAAGAAAATCAACGTACAATACAACTTTCTAGCGAAACTGCTTGTTCTACAACAATATTAACTTTCCTAATATACATAATGTACAATTGTACATAACAGTAATATTATTTACATTTCTTCTCGCTAAGTAATTTCAAGAATATATAATTTTTCCATTATGACTTAATGTTCGAGGTTTGTTTAACATCATAACGCCTTTAATATATTTATAATACAGATTGGATGAAACACAACAACAGACTTTTTACTAAATTCTAATGAAGGGCGAGCTATGTAGCAAAAACTGCATCATAATACCAAACAATTACAAAAAATCAAACAAGAACTTTTGCATTTGGAACCAACACCATTAGACACAACAAACATACATCGTCAGAGACGCAAAGTGACTTTCCATTTTCCAAAACAAGAGTTTTCCAAAATACAAATAGATATCAAGTTTCAAATCAAAGTTCTACATTCCATCTAATTCTGCCCTTAACCTAAAAAAGCTTCAAAGAACAAAGAACCGTAAAAACTAATAACACAAAGGCCTAATTACCATATCACCTTTCCTAAGTACATGATTGTTACGAAGATGTCATGTCAGTTAGGCGTAAGTTCACGCACCGCCAGCGGGGTATTGCGCAAACCCGTGGGAAAACAGCGCTGACTCCGTTTCGAAACATAGTATACGATGTGCCACTGTAAAACCTATAATAGCTTCCTTTATCTTCTCCGCCTAGATTTCGTTGAAAATCCCCTACTATGAACTCGATAATCGTATCGAGTATTACGATCTCATAATCACTCACATCTCCTAAATTTAAAGGTTATTTTAAGACCTAAGATACATCACACTCGTATCGTGGGCAGACCTCCAATTAGGTGGACCGACGATATCGTCAGAGTGGCGGGGAGCCAGTGGATGCAGGTGATGGCTTGTCGTTCTACGTTAAAGGACTAAGAGGTGGAGGCCTTTGTTTAACAATGGACGTCTTCCGGCTTGTGATGATAGTGATGATGATGATGTCACACTAAGTAACTTTTAGCTAAAAAATTGTTTAGTTTTTTAAGATCATAAGATTTGATTTTTGTATACCAATCGGCCTTGAGCAAGTGTACTGATTAATGTTCATTATTTATTTGTAGAATAGTTTACAGTACCTGATACTTTTCACTTCGTAACTGTTTAACCAACTTTGATAGTGACATCATTATCATCAGTTTAAAATCAGAAGTTTTCAGAAGAATTTAGGTATCGATTCAAGTGAGTTCTCGTAGTAATCGATTGAAACTCGAGTCGATTGAGACAGGTCGGTAGGTTGCCGGGCTCGTTAGGCGGTTAGGCCTCGACCGATAATCGCTAACATTATTTATTGCTTCCTCTGTTCGAACAACCTGTTTATTTGCAACACTGCTTGGTCCACATCTGGTTGCAACTCTTGATCTTATGTCCATGCAACTGAATATATGCAAATACACGTAGGCGGCAGAGAAATGTGTATAAGTTGATAGTCTTCTATTAAAGACGTTCCATGTATCTTTCCAATCAATATTTAACAGATTATCAGTCGAGGCTACAGTACATACTCGTATACTCCCATTATCAGACCGTTGTCCCGCAGTAGGCGCTACAAAGCACCACCTACAAAGTTTTTTAGCTTCCACCGCATTCAAAGAATCTGGTCATACAAATAGCACATCTAGCATTTTTTCTACTACAAATCTAATAGACACTGCAGTCAAAACATAATATTATTATAATCTCCAATTTCCGTTCGATCAAATTGAGATTATTTTCATAAGTACTCTTTAAATTGATGTGCAAGCTCACTGCAAACTTGGTGTTCATTAGGAAACTGGTGAATCACTATCTATTACGCAACTGTGGTTATTACAGCAACAAAAAATCGTACCTACACGCCGTGTGCTACAAAATTATTGAGCAGAAAAAGTTGTAATAATTTTTGCGAGGAATAATTTCAGTGACATCACCACATAGTAGGTTAAACTTCAAATGTGACTACAAGGGTACGCTTAAATGCAACCACAATGTATAGGAATAAAATACATTTTAGATAGTATATAGATCTAGAGTTTCGGACAACCGGGATACCGGGGCTGCGGCTACCGGGAGTTGGATCAGGGTGGTTTTTAGTCAGTAAGGCGGGTGAGTTGACACACTCTCTCGCCTCACATAAGGCAGGAGGGCTTCTGTTGATATTTAACGTTTTTGTGTTACGAAAATTGCTAATTGCTGGTAATTATTATAGTTTATCTGAGTTTTAAGACCGGATAGGGTTATCGGCAATTCTTTTTTGGACTACTAAGAATTACTCTTCAGGATTGTAAAAATGTGGTAGAAGATAATTAGCAAACGTTTCACATAAGCTAAACCTTTTGTATTTGCATTTGAATAGCAACCACCGATTCACGGCCAACTTAAACCATCCGTTCAATACAAACGTAGATACTTAATTAATGTATTCCCAATCTAAACAAACAAGCCTCGTAAACTTAATCCAATTTAAAAAAGATCACATCATTGTGTATAGCGAACTCTTTTGTTTTAAGACCTGACACGCAGAGAAGGCGTGGGAACACTCTGATCCACAAATGAAGGTCTTTTGATAAGTCTCAAGATAATATAGGTATGTGTACCTAACGTGTCAGTTATTGTCTGTCCGTATTGTTGGTTTGTTCTCATAAATGTAAGGGCTTTTCTTACAACACTATTGTAAGTAGATTGCATGTGTAGTAAAAAGTTGCGGCCGAATGTTTCTAAGTTAATTCGTTTTATTGTTGCGTTTAACCTTATAGTTTTGTTGTAACGTATTTATAGGTGCTTAGTGTGTTACGGTATTCGTTTCTGTTTGAGCTTATTAGAGTAGAATTGGGGAAAATCATCCTATGTTTTCTCTGGCCTTGGGCGAGGTGAGAGGGAATGTTACTCTTACTGATTAAAAACCACCTCTTTCCTACTCTTGCTTTTCGCGCCGGAGCCCCGGTAAGAATTGTTATATTAGAAGTAGGTTTAATTTGAACCTCATATCAGATTTCTACTTTAACTATCTAGATTACCGTAAAATCCCGATTTCTCAATTTAAGACTAGCCCAAACTTCGGTGGCGGAAACAGTTTACACGACTTTAGTATAAGTTAAAAAGCATTACAAAGTCATTGGCATTCAGAATACAAAAAAAAAAAATGTGTTACTTCAAAATATACCTATATAACCTACCAAGGAAGACATCTGTGATAGCCTACAACAGATATCTACCAAAGTAGGTTGAATACCTCTGGTAAAGGTGTGTACTCTTACTTTATCACATGACTGTGCCCTGATGACTTTAGCCCAAATCGGTATGACCTGCTCGCGTTTACGAAATCTGAAATGACGAAGATACGTTGCGTTGCCGTAAAAGGGAATCCTTTTTTGGTCTGTGGCAATAACAGTTATGACAAGTATGTACGACGTGCGTGGAGTAATAAGTTCATTTCATACTGAGAGAGAACGTCTATATATATATAGGTATAGGTATATAGGTATGTGTTCGCTCCAAATTTCCATGTTAATTTTACTACGAAATCAGTCGGTACATCAAGAGGTATTTGGTTAGAGCGTGGGTATGCACTACACATTAGTTATTTAACTACCACATCCTTATTGCATCCTAAATGTAAATAAGGCTTTGGTTAGTCTATAACTTTTTCCAAAAATAGGGTTATTAATTGCAGAAAACTAAAACTTTGACTGCACGGTTGGCGCGGCTGCTGCCGTGCAACATGTAGCGGGTTCGATTCCCACACGGAGTTACTCTTTGTGTGATTCACAAATTATTATTGTGTGTGTCATGTGTATGTAAAATTGTATGTTTGTAAACGCACCCACGACACAGCAGAAAAGTCTAGTGTGGAGCAACATTTTATAAAAAAGATGAAAAGATGAAGATTATAAAATAACACTATTAGATACTCCTTTTGCCATTTTCAACTTTACTCTATTAATTTAGAGCTTAGTATTCCCGACCCACACTTCTTCAAACATATTTTAATATTGCTATTCGGTAACACAGCTTTTCTCATACAACCAAAACATAATGATGTAGGTAGACATTTCATGTCTAAGTAATTGTTTTGACAAACAAATTGTTGTGGCCTCACTACCTACCTATTAAAACGTAATCGACTTAGTTTGAAAAGGTTAAACTATTACGACTATCACGACATGGGTACCTCGTTAGAGGTGTGGGCAGATAAATAATGTTAAGTAACCTTTTTTTATACCTTCGTGTGTAGGCACTTACCTAATTTACTCTTTTATGAGATCAGTTTTGTATGATAGCATTAAGCGAAAAGGTAATGTTTTTGTTTCTCAAGTCGTAAAGTATATTGGTATATTGTACTAGAAGTTAGAAAAAAGACATTTCTAAATACCAAGAGAAAACAGAACATCTCTATTATTACATTAACCCTTCTGTACCGGAATACAGATGTGGATCTGTATTCCGGTACACGAAGGGTTAACGTTCGTGGGAACGAGACACAATGTGTTTTCTATTATTGTCTTATATGTTATACCAAAAACATCTGTAGACCAATCATTATAATTACATAGCAATAATAATCACAACAATAACAAGCCACCACATAAAAAGTAGAAATGCAAAAGGGGTCACAACACAATGTACACAATATGCACATTTCTCATTTAAAATGACAGCTGTCAACTGCACGCAGTCGGATGCGTATGCGCAAGCCGCAGTGTCAAGGTCACGCGCACATCGCTGACATCGTTGACACATGAGTGACAGCACAATGTCATGTATCATGTTAATCATGTCGTGTATCATAATGACACTAACTACTGTGTGTGATTTAGGTGCGCTATGGAACTGAACAGGAGAGAAAGAACCATGGTAATTTGCCACCAATATGAAGGTGAACTGACTTTCGCAAAGCACATGTTCGACCTGTGCCCCATGTGGACCTTTGAATGGTAAGGCCTGATAGCCAAGACTAGGCAATACCTGTATATTATTAAGTCTATGCTAGCAGAGGCAGAGGCAGATAATTGTATGGAGATGGAGAGAGATAGATAGAGGGATAGATAGATAGGAGGAGAGAGATAAATAGAGAAAATAGATAGATAGGGTATGGCCTCTTTTTGTGACTCTTTTCGTTTAATGTTGCAAGACGGTTATATGCAGGTTTCCTTACACCATCAACGTTATAAAATAACTCTTCTTCAATCACTTTATACTTCATCAGTGTGCCTCAAAGAACTGTCCTTAAGTCACATGGCTTTTATGTCTCCTCTAAACCCCAGATTTATTTCATCTGTCACATAAATTCTGGGACTCCATAGCAATAGGAACTATCAATAGATAGCTCTACTATGGTGAATAACCGTAACAAAACAGTGATCCATGACACGATTATGTTGAAAACGACAGTGTGGAGAATGAATTCGTCTTGGCAAAGGGTAATACATCGGACGGGGCCGGCTTTGTTCACAAATGTGGAGTATAATTCACTTTGAATTTAATTGAAACTGAACATTTTATGTGCTAAATGATAGTGTTGAAGTTGCGGTATTCATGATATTAAGTATGCATTCACGCTATGTATTGCATGCGTGATTAGTGTATCGAATATCAGCTCAAATTCGTGCACATTAATATTGTAGTTGTGCAAGGCATGAGAATTGATTACAAATGTCATTAAATGAGTTCTCGCTGAACAATACTTATGTTATAGAGACGAAAATAACATTGCAACTAATATTAATATTAATAAAATATTGTAGTGGCAAAAAATAAAAAGCCGCACTCAATCAATCACCCACTGCGTCTTCAAAATAAGTATTCAGTAAAATACAAAACTAGATTTACCGGTAACCGCTTCATAATTAAAAAGAAAACATAAATCAACGCCGCTCGTTTCAGAAAAAAATCAAACTTTTTCAATTGCAGCGTTCTTCTTTCATCCAAATCGAATAATTTCCTACCCAATGAAAGCGTGAAGATTCCACAACGGAAAAACTGTTAAAAAGCGAGTCTGTTTCCGTGTTTACGCACACCGTGCAATTGCCTGTTAATTGGCGTGCACTTGGCCCAGATATTGGCGAAGTTGGGCGTTGCTCGTTTTTTACACTTTTACCGCGACCTTCAGGGCACATTTTCGGTCGTATTTCTCACGGGCGAACGATGAGACGACATTGAACCAAATCTGTAACGCGAACTCATACAAAATTGTGTGAATTATGGACTTAAAAATTTACGTAAAGTTAAGAAATTACAGTTGATTCAAAACTATTCTATTTGCCACAAGGCCGTTAGATACTGCATTTACTTATGTTAATAGGTAAGTGGCACATACAACCGTATTTTAATTTGCATAGGTATAACATTATTCAAAATTAGCACCTATTGCTATAAACGGTGCATTAAACTTTGTGTTTCATGCTATAGACCTGTTTTGGATAGCTCATGGGCAATTTGAGGCTATTTTGGCAACTCAAGGCAGGTTATTAATGTTCAGTGACCAAGATCAATGTGATCAACGCTCAAACAGGGTAAACTGGAGCAAGGCTATGAGAAAAACACGCAGTTTCGATCATCAGCTGTTTGTAAATTGTTATGCACATTGCGTCATGTGTACAACTTTTAGCGAGCTTTTGAAACCCGTCAGGGTGAATTCTATAAATACGGTTTTTATTTGTTTGTTTACACATCGACAAGTAAACAACATTAAGAAGAATTATGAAAGACTACTAAATATGGGAATGACAACAGAGCTTCGTATAAGGTAAAATTGTAATAAATCTTCATTATAAAATCGATTACCGCATTCTTCACAAAATTAGCCAATTGAACTGCCATTAAATTTCCAGACCAGACCTAGCTAACCTAGTTGAACAGAATCATAAAGAAAGTTGAGGCTTCAGAGCAATTTGTGGTCCACCATCCGTATCTATGTCTGTCTCGTCTAGAGAACGATTCGGTGCCATCACGGACGATTTGGTTGAAGGAAAGCAGGTTACGAGGGCTACATCTTACTCTTACGTACAATCAGTTCTGTGGGCAAGGTCCGTGATATGATTGTAAATTTAATGGTGCGTGCGATTTTCTATTTTATTGTCTGACCATTAGAGGGTTAATAGCTTGAACATTACGAACAGGAAGATAGCAAGGAAGCTATCTGTCGTGTGCGGGAAATGCAAGTTTGTGTAGAATGTTAAGAGAAAGGTTGTGACGTATGCGTTACACGTGCCGTAAAATACTATAAAGAATTGCGCAATGAATAGTAAATACATTACAGTGAACATATTATGGAAGACTATTTAGACAAAGATAGAAGAAACTAAAAGTATTTGATTGCACGGTTGGCACGGTGGCTGGGCAACTAGCTGCCGTTCAACGTGTAGTGGGTTCGATTCCCGCACGGAGCAACTCTTTGTGTGATCCACAAATTGTTGTTTCGGGTATGAGTATCATGTGCATGTTAAATTGTATGTTTGTAAGCACAACCACGACACAGGAGAAAATCATAATGTGAGGCAACGCTATTTAAAAAAATCTAGTAAAAATACAAGCAAAGCCGATGAATAGAAATGTACTAGTAAACAAACAAACGTTTCCGTCTGTAGCAAGTACCAAATTCTATAGCCATGGGAAACCAGCTCAACAGAAACCAATCGATTCGCACATATTTTAGCGTCAACTACTATTGTGTATCTATACAAGCGAGTGTCAACCTGTGACAAGGAAGTACTTGAAAATGGACCGAAATGAGGAACTCAGTGGAAACTATAAAATGTTTACAACTACGGAACACGATGCGATTTTAAATGTCATAATTAGATTACTTATGCCCAGTTTCTGAGTTACTTTTATCGACAGTTTATCTATTCGTTTGCACTATTGATTTGATAACCTACGAATGTGCGTTTCTGAACAACGTAATGTCAGTTAAACTCCGAATAAACTTCGATTAACTTAACTGACCAATGCTCGCCGTTTATCGGTTCCATAACTTTATTTGACGTTTCATTCTGTGATATAAGCTTCATAAACTTTTATGTTTATACGTATTATTTAAAACTATTATCAGTGAAAACTAAATATTTTATATTATATTAGCATCATGAATACCAGTAGTTCATCAGAGTCTGACGTGGAAGTACTGGAGTTAATTTCGAATATATCAGTATCCCGAAACTTACGAAGTAGGAGAAATCCTTTCGAAATACATATTTTCTTATGAAGAATTTAAATTGAGATATCGTTTTGAGAAGAACACTGTAATACACCTCAGTGAAATCATCAGCCCTGCTCTAACTCTAACTCAATGATATTATATACTAGCTTCCGCCCGCGACTCCGTCCGCGCGGATGTCGGTCTCGCGTGGAAGTTTTATTTCTCCATTTTGAGTAACTCTGACCATGACATCTTATAAATATCTATTGATTGGACCCAAATACGGCGAGGCCCATAATAATTAAGGAGATCCCTCTATTGAGCTACTGCTGTTGAGCTCGCGTTCTGTAGAATAAAACTGAAAAATAAAGATTTTTTTCTACGTATTTTTCAAGGATAAAAAGTATCCTATTTTATGCTCAGGATAGTAAGGTATAATTATACTTAATTCATTTGGACTATTTTTATAGTTTATTTTTTCGACCTCACTGCATGGTTTGTTTAGTTTTTAGCAAGAATGTTAAAGAGGATTATTTTTGCTCTACGGATAGTTGTTGAGTAAATATTTGCTAGTTAACAGAATATGGACAAAAATGTACTAAGAGACGAAGCAAATAAAACTTTATTTGCTAACTGGTGGTAATAAACGGATCAAGTTCATTCACCTTTGTTAGTGGGTGAAGTTTTAAGGCGACAATTGTTTGTATTGGTATTGAAAAGGCTTTTGTTAAGCCATTTACACTTCGTATTCTTTGAATTAAATGTTTATTACGGTCCATTTCAAAGAAATGTTTACAAAGTGACTTATGTTTTTGTACCTGAAGGAGTCAGTGTCATTGAACAAATATTAAAATTTTAAGAAGTTATAAACAATATAATAATACTTCTAAATGTTAAATCTAAATACACCGCAAGCCAGAACGTCCTATCAAAATATGATTTATATGGTAAAATTATTTTAGCTTTAAAAAGCCATGCTTAACTGAAACTTAAAATTAAAGTGATAAATTGCCCAGGTGTTACTCGATATAACAAAAGCATTTAAAGTATTAAGCAATGCTAAAGACACTGATTATATTATGACAACTAAAATGAACTAAACAATAGCGTCCATTCAAACAACTGATTGCGTTGAAAGAAATCATTTAGGAGAGAGTAATGCAATTAGCTGATACTTCAAACACGTTGATCAACTGCCTGTAAATTAACACAATCGCTTCAATGAGACTAATAACTTTGATTCATATCACGATAAAGCCAATAATAGATAAGTTTCTTGCAATAAAGCCAAATATGGGAAGATTTTGCATTTCTAACTGATTGCAGTACCAATTGTGAGAAAGTTTTTTTTTTATGGGATAGGAGGCAAACTTGCATACTCATCACCTGATGGTAAGCGATCAGCGTCACCGATGGACATAAGTATAGGTTATTGATATTGCTAAAAGATGATTTTGTAATTTTAAAGGACATGTTTATGGTGATAAACAACAAGATAGGGAAAATATAGATGATGGTTTAAGCACCCAGTTACGGAGGCAACCCACTCACAAATTTCATAACTTATTTTTTAACCACATCTACCATAGGCTTTTTTCACCAATTGGATGAACAATGCCTTTTTATGTTCTGTACCAGATCAAGTTTTGGAAACAATGCTTTTTGAATTAGGAAGTAAACTATCGAAAAGCGTAGCAAGCATTCTATTTAGTGAAATGCTTATTGAAAATTCAAAATCACTGTACGACTCACTATAAAAACAAAATTAAATTAAGATAGATGCCACTTCGAGTCTGATAGCAATCACTTGTATCATAATTCATTAGCGTTTGATGCCACGAGACATAATACTAGACGAGAGTGATAGATGTACAAACACGGACAATTATCGTCATGAAGGCTTGAAATGCAACCGAATAATAAGATAACATTGGCTTATACAGTTAGAACATGTACCGGAGCATTGACTTGTGGATTTTCACGACTAGTCACAACTCGTGAACATAGTAAAAGGAATAACGATACTTAGCGTTTGTTTCACCACCTTCATATAAGTACCCGATAATCTTATATGACAGATAGTTCATACAAATTACGTTCTTAATTCTAATTTATCTGGTACATAACGGCTATCCAGACATTGTGAAACATCCGGAGCTGCGGACTACCTAGCGGGTTTACCGGGGCTCCGGCTCGAAAAGCAGGAGTAGGAACGGGTTGGTTTTTTGTCAGTAAGAGTCTGACACTCCCTCTCGCCTCGCCCAAGGCGGGAGAAGTCATTGGATAATTTTACCCCTCAAAAAAAAAGGCATTGTGGAACAGGCATTTACTCTAGGTAAGTCATATGGCTGACGTAAGCTTTAATCTACACAATTTTTATCTTAAGTGCTGGTTAAATGTCGTCATAAATCTCAACATAATTTTATATTTGCATGAGTCACTTTTCTTTAATTTCCTGTTTAGTGTAACTACAATGTTATTAAATCTACGATAAATAATACAATACTGATATCAATAACACGAAACCCGTCAAAAAATAAAAGACAATAATATAATAGAATCTATCCATATTAATTTATGAGAGGAAGATAACTAAAGTATGGATATAAATGACGAAATCCATTCAAGATCCCGTTAATTTGCGGTTTTATTTCTAAGTTCAAACAAGACCACGCCTAATAGAACTAATACACCGGCATTAGTGGTAGGAATTGCAAATGAGCAATGCAAATAGATCATAATCTTAGCACTCATCTTCACACGTATATTTGATTAACTGGCCACAAACACACGAGGTGCTGATTCTATTAGATTAACGGTAGCAATATATCATAAGCTTTTAAGAAAACAAATACACTTACTTTCGACCATTAGTTCTTATAATTGACATTGTCTTGTCTACAGTGACTTGTATACATAGTCATGTGATTGACGACATACTTGAAACTATAGCAAGGGTAGATGTAGCACTTAATGAAAATAATGAAGGCTATAATTAAGAAACACTTAGAAAACATATACCAAAAACAAATCACTTTCATAGAAAAACTATCTAAACTATTATCTCTATTCAATACGTAATAGAACCACAAAAACTAACTTTACACATAAGTACAATAAAATCTCACGAATGTCTATTATGTCATGTAATTGATCTGCCACTACTTTCGCGGCACGCGCGCCTACCGCGGGCAAACTGCGGTAAGAATCAATTTACCAAAACATTACTGCGGCGATGAGTGAAGACGAATTAATCCCTCAGAAACATGATTTCCTGGTAGCGTGTTATGATAGGTGACGATTGTGACATTAGATTTGTCACAGATAATAGTCGTTACTTCACTATAATTACTGTTTTACGTGTCAACGATTTTTTAAAGAAAGACTTTATGTAACGTACACAAATTAACTCGCAGTACATCAATTTCCTGTTTTTTTTCTTATGGAATATAGGGCAAACATGCAGACGGGTCACCTGATGGTAAGCGATTACACCAGAGGAAACACAGGCGCGTTGCCTAGCTTTCAAAAAAGAATACGCTCTTTTCTTGAAGGTTTAAAGGTTGTATCAATGGAATAAGGAATGCCTCAGGGTTCAATCTTAGGACCAATTGTGAAATCAGAATGTTCTATACCATTTACAGCAAATATGATTAGATAAAGTAAAGTCTCTGGTATTCAGTCTAGTCAAGATATTTTAAGAGTTTAGTCATTTCTTACAACATCCACAGGAAGTGCTCAGGTGTCTCCATCATAGAACATTCTGTTAACTGAGTGTTTTACGACAACCGGTAAAAAGTGCTTGTGAACGGTCAAACAATAGGACAAGTTGCGCAATTTTTGAATAGTCTGTGGGTCATTTTTGAGCACATGGAACCTAATGGTCGCTCACGAGATCTGTATAGCTTTCTCTCAAAAAAATCTATTTGGTTTGATATTTTGTACTTCGAAAATAAATCTATATGGAATGCATTGATTTGTAAGTGTGATCCATTTATAATAACAACCATAAGAAGTTTCGCAGCACGCGTGATCTATTATGTCCAAAGTATTTTAAAATATACAAAGTATTTACGAAGACTTTCAGACTGTTTTTCAAAGCAAAGCAAATTTTTATCGTTACACAAAAAATCTGTCCACAATAACATCATAAAAAAGATGATTTATATGTTGAAACAACTTGTAACATTGATACACCTCCTATGACAACATTAAAAGAAGTAATATAAAACTACTCGTCAAAATGACAAATGAGTTCTCAAGTAGCATTTTTTCATTGCATAAGATATCATGAATAGTATTTAGGTAAGTATGATATTAAGTACGGCAGCACACACCCACACAAGTATATAAAAAGTTAAAGACTTAATACTCAAAGTGTCTAATGGAGAAGGGAGACTGGAGCTACACATATTAGATTAAAATCTGAAAGGTGTAACTAAAGCTGATGAAGGTCGAAACATGACTAATCTAAATAAATCTAGATTTTTAAACTTGAGAAATATTAACACGTGAACTGTCACGTTTTAAACAGTTCAACAGTTTTCTGATGGTAGTCAAAGGCTTGATAACAACAACAGTGGGAACGGTAAAAGTACTGTTTAAAAGAACACAGAACCCAAACAATGTTTACATGTTTTTACGGGTACATAAAAAAATATTTTCTTATAAAAATCGGATCAACCAAGAGCCTATGCAACATCATAGGAGTTACAAATGCGTTGTCGCCGTTTTGGTGGTTTGGGAAGATTTAGTACATTAAAATGTTGAGTAGCTAAAACTCAAATGTCTGAAGTTGGTAAACAGTCAACTCGAGGCGAATGATAAGTGTTGCCCAACCGATCCATGCAGCTACTGATGTTTCCTTAATTGTATGCATTTCATTCAATCATTGCACGTCAACATAAATAGAAATCAGAAGACGAATCGTTATTTCATTTGAATACAACATTGTGTTCTTTGTTAGTGAGTTTTACTAATAAAATAACGTTATTTTCTATGAAATCTCTTAAAAAATTCTCTATCTTTAGTAACTTTATCTTCTATTCTTCTATCATTACTGTCCAACATCATAACCAACTTCTCATTTATTTCACTAATAATATTAAAGTTTATCGTATGTTCTTATTGCAAAATCATACATAATTTAATAATAACAACACATTATGTACAATCACGAATGAGGATATACAGAAGTGGGTGTGGACCAAGGACTTGCAAACTATTACAGTTCCCATGAGAACTTATCAACGCCTACTAGACATATAACATTTAAACTGAGATTATAATCTGCATCGATCATGTTTGCATGATTAGCGTACAAATTATTGTTTACATCCTTATGGATATATGTTTTAGTTATGTATTTAGTATTGCGTATATACAATGGGGATTAATGGCCGTGATAACTCGTTAGACACAATCACTAGTATAGCAACTACGTACTCTCATGTGGACAAATGATGTTGTCGGATAATTTTGCTTATGATTGAATTTTAAGGGCTAATCTATCTTACAAATCAGTATTTCCCATCGAACTCAGAGTGATTTAATGGTTACTTTAGTCAGTCCTTAGCAAATAATCTTTAAATGTCTCCGGGTGCAGCAATTAGAGTTAAAATTGAGGTTACCCACATAAATACTAGATTTTATGATAAAAAATAACATAATTATTTAGAAAATCTTTTTAAAAGAGACAAATCAATCGTCAATGTCTCATCTCAGATCTCAGACAATAAAATATATCTTGCAATAAAGATGGTAAAGATGTATGAGACAGTCGACGAAACGTTATAAATCAAATGGAAAAAAATAAAACAACTCTGGATACTGACAGTTAATCGCGCAGAGAGTGTCCATTATAAGTTATTAAGAAGTTATATCTATTGATGAGAGACAGGACACGATACAGAACAATTGTACATTTTTCTAACAATAATAAGATGAATTGCTCTACAGTTTTTGAAAATAATACTAACCTTATAAATCTAAATTAAGGTGAGGTAAGGATCTAAGGTAAGGTGTTTCGATACATCAAATTTTGATTATTTAGTGTAGGTAGTTATTAACAGAATGAATGAAAGCATTCGAAGCTACACTTTAAAATGAGGATCTAGACTGACGGACAGACTATTACTTATTACTTTAATTTTTGACATTTTAGAAGTACCTATTGTTTTAATTGATTATTATTGGTTTAATTGGAACTAATGTGAAATCGCAAAATACGCGAAGCCAAATTCCAGACTACATTATATGATTATACATAGTACACTACCAGCAATTTGAATCGAAAATCTCAATACCATTATGAAAACGTTTTAGGAACCATTTTGACAAGCAAGGCGGTTAACTAAGTAACGAGTATGATTTCAAAATAGGTGTTACCAAGGTCAAAACAAAGAGATTACGGATTTGAGTGTAGGCAGAGTAGCAATCATTGTTTCTTATACACACATTAATTAATGTGTAATTGTAGGTGTGTATACTAACAACTATAATTAAAATTAAACAATGGCATGTTTTGTAACAAGATTATGATTTGCAGCGGTTTTTCGGAGTTCAAAGCTCAGTGTTTTAATGATTAATTGCATATTATTTATAAGGTATAATTATTAAACAGGATGCTTGACGCTTAGCTTGGCAGTTTGAATTACAAATTAGATTACTAATTGCAATTATTCAATGTATTAAAAACTATACTATTCTCAGAGAATCTTGACACCGCGATTCAGAAAACGATCTCAAATAAAAAGCTCCATCTATTGACGAAAGTTAAAACGATGTTTTCTTTGAATCGCTGGATTCTTTTTTTCATATTCCTTGCTACATGGTTAAACAAAAACAATTAACGCTCCAAGAAACGGATCTAAAAACTAGTGATCAGCAGTCGTACCAAAGAAATAAATAGCTTTATAATAAATCACATTTATTCCCAAGGCGACATAATCACAATTACTCATATTATTAAGGATTGACAAGACAGGCAAATCCCCTTTGGCTTCTCTTATAGTACATACGCCTCAGGGTTTAAACGACTTACAAGCAACCGTAGAAGCATTTATATCGACATGATCTATTGTTTTAAGTGAGATACCACTTATTTATAAATTACATACATAGTTGTTATATGCGATTTCGTCCAAAAGGGCAGGAAACATTAATATAACCGAAGCAAAGATAGAGTGCTTTAAAAACACAACAGCGCCATCTAGGCATCAGTGAGAACTGAATGATAAACAATAATTGACTGAATTTTTATTTTCTATACATTAGGTTAAAGTCCCAAAAAATCTTCAGCTGTTTCAATATATCAACTTTAATGTACATACAAACAATATGTTTTTAATGTTAGTATAGGTATGTAATAGGTATCTTCTAGTTATATCATCCTATGAGTTAATACTCATTAGTGATTACATATGGCATTGTGTCTTATGGAGTTAGATTGAATTTACAAGGAAAATCAGTTGATACATGATTTGCTATTATTACTTTGTTCAGTTAGTCTAACTATCGTGTCTACTAAGTTCAAGGCCTCAGGTTCAATTACTGCAATCGTAAAAAATGTTTAGGAGTAGGTAGTAAATTATTTTGCAGTTCACTCAAAGATATAATTGACAGAAACCGTGTTAAGGATAATATTATGACATCATTTTATTAAATTGGACAAATCCTGTTTGAAAATTACAATATAAGAAATCTAAATTACATACTTTTTATAGCAGTTGGACAAAAACTGACCAATATATTTTCATCGTTATATAATTTTAATGATATGTATTTTCAAACGTCTCCGAATTACGAATCTGAATGATTATCTTCCCTCTTGACATTGATTAGTTCAAAGAATTGTCTGTAAGTATGTACATCCTTAATTTGAGGTTTTGGGTTTTGCGGTATTTCCGAACCGATACGGCCTTCAAATATTCAAGAAAATAACACACTACTTTTTAAAATCCTATTTATTATTCTATTTTAGAGAGGACTCGCTCAAGTTTATTTATTTATCAATTATTATATTAATGTTTTGCTTGCAATATCTTGTAACTATGCAAATAAACTGTTTATCTCTCTTTCTTTCTTTCTTTCTTTGATTGAATAATAGCAAACTTATACTCAAACAAAGTTATATTTAAACTTATCAAAGATTACTTAACAGAATATTAAATAAAAGCATTCAATATCGTCTATCTTTAGTTTCTACGCTACAACGTGAGAGTGCTCAAACAATAAACGAGCGTTCAATGAAAATTTCGCAGCCACGGAGTAGCCGACACAATAGGAGCCAGTCAATACTACAAACTATAAAAAACAGAGAGTACTATTTTAAATTCTTATGTAAGAGTGTACCAACAACGCTTTTGTTTTCCTGACGAAATTCCGAACGTGTTTCGTTTACTATTTGATGAATGAAGGTACTGTTGATGAGATCTTCGCATGCATGTGGTAACACATTTTAGGTAGGTAATGCTCAAACGAGTTAGGTCGGGTGTTGTCGGAATATTTCGGAAACGTTCGGATAGTGGATGAAAATGGAAAACTTTATCGTTGATTTTTAAAACTAAATATAAAACTATGTACAGGCTAATAAAATTGTTACACACACAACACTGTTTATTGCTATAGGCAAACTGAAATCAAGACAGTTGACCATATTATACTAGAAAGATAAATAAAAAAATAAATAAATTGATCAAATGATAAATGTATTTCTTTCACAAACATGTAGAATAAAAGAATAAGAACGCTAGTGAGTAAGCCGATAACATAATAATTAATTTAGAATGTCTCACGAAAGTCATAATAAAATTAAAGAACGCTAGTTTTAGAGATGTTATAGATTTGTCAATGACTAGAACTTATGACAGGTCTAATTGAATTTATCGTTATTGTAAAATACTATTTCATGAACACTATTCGTGACTGCTTCGGCTCGAAGCGCGTCAATAAATCACACACAGACATAATAACCGTACGTTAAGTAATCTCAACGGTTCAACGAATCTTTGGACTGCAACACTGCGTGTGCGCAAGACACAACAAAAAACACAATCTGTTCAATCATCGTTCTAGGAAAACTTGAGGCTCAATAACTGCTTAAAATTCTCGATTTAATTGTATCGATTATCGGTTAAATATCGATTTGTAATCACTTGTTTAATGGAGTGAATTAGGATCAACACGTGATGATGTTAATTTGTGATTCGATTTACAAATAGAGATGTACCAAGTATAAGTTACGATGATTCGGGAGATAACAGCGTTTTTCTAGCTCTTGCTAGCACTCTCTTTTTAGCTCATTTTTATCAATTAAGCAACATTACCTGATGATTTGAGTGTTCAAAGAAAATTGGTCTTTTAATTAATTCCTTCTTTTATTCGATTTGAAAGACACCCACTGACTTATTACGATTTCGCACTTCGTAAACCTCAACAGTCTTCCTCCACACTACCAAAGTTTCATCACCATTGATTTAATTCCAAACATTGGATAACATTGGTTATCACCAATTTACATGCCTTGATTACGCCGCACACATATTATGCATCTATTCAAGTATACGCTGTTCGTTGGCTAACACCAATCTGATTCACGTTACGAAAACTAAACAGACTGCATGTTATGCAAAGGAAAAGGTTCTGGTGTAACTTGAAGTTCTAGTTTAACTAACTTTGTTATTATTTTTGGTTTGCGAAAAGCTTTAGTAATGGCATTCGTATAGAATCGTGCCATATTCAAGACTTCATGAACCCCGAATTTACCTTAGAAGACATCGCAGTTTGTTAAATATATCTTTTTTTGATGACGGGGGGAAACCTTCAAAAGGCGCCTAGCGTTTTGGGGATAAAAGACTAGAGAGTGTGGGATTTTTACCTCACTAAAACCACCCTGGTGGCCACCTTCTGCACCTGTAAGGGGCACCGGGTCCTCTAAGTAGACCTCCTCCGAAGCCTCCACTTCTTAAATATATCAGATGTTCTGAAAAGCTTCCTGTCGCCGTTTCAATGCTCCGCATTTTTATCTAATAAGTTATTGTAAAATGTGGACTAGGACCTTTTTGATATTTTCTTTTATGAGTGAAGTAATCAGTGTATAAATATCATCTATCTACGAATTACCATTTTGTTTATTGCATCAAATCAATTCATCAAATTGTCATAAACTAACCTGTACAACTATCACCACAACTAGACCTTGAAACAACCTAGAAAAACAAACAAAAAGACTTACATAATCAGCCAAGCTCTTCATGCCGTACGGAAACCGTTCCCGGTCGGGCACGAGCCGGCCGCGGGCGTCGCGTTCCCGTTCCGGCCAGCAGTCGTCCACGTTGATGTACTCGTACCCCGCCGCCGCATAGCCTTCCGACACCAGTATGTCCGTCATCGTCCGGAACAGACGATCACTGCGGATAATTTGTTCAATATTATCATCATCTTCATCATATTGATTTACTCATTGTCTCAGTATCTTGTCTAATACTCCTTTAAAAGGTAGGTACAGATGGACCCAGTTTTCGCATGTCATATTAATCCTTTGTAATAAAGTGAAGAATTTATAGAATAACTATCATCAGACGCAACGACGTAAATTAATGGAGAAAAGCTATACTAGTTTCGAGTTACAGAAGGACTCTTCATCATGAGCAGCGTGCGCAGACGCGGCGACGTCGCGCAGCCTACTCTATATAGACTGTGATTTTTAGTTAATAAAGTAAAGAATTCCCAAAATTCGGGGATTTAACACGAAAGTTAGACTTTAGCAGTTGCGGTTGCCGCTACTCGATGAATTAAATTTAATTCCCCTTGATTAATTTAATACAATTGCGCCTGGTGAAATACGTATCTCAAATTCGTGCATCATTAGATAGGATTTATAACATAACTGGTGAAAGGTAGATCTTACATTTAATACATGTGCAACTATTCTTCTACATTTGGTGAATTATGGCATAATTATACGTATAATACAACATATATAAAAGAACTGATGTATACGAGTAACTTGCAAATAACAAATTAATTTAAACGATAATAACAATTCGTCGATTAAAATCTCCTTAATCTACAGGAAATTAAACACAAATTGATGACGGAAACATAACTTAAGTACCTATACACAATAAAGTATCCGCTTCTAAAGGAAATAATATATCAATAGTTAGATATTGTATCTCTTATTCACTAATATATGTAATAACTAAACATAATGGTAGAATAGTACCAATATAATTATGTTATCCGGGAGAATTTCTAGCTAGACCATCTACTTAATAGTAATTCATATGCCCGAACACCCATTTGAGTCTTAATAATACCTATTATAAAAAAATGCGCGCAAATTCATCCATAGATCGCGATAACTTTCCATTGTGGTATAAAGTCTAATTTTCAATCAAAAACTTCAGTGCCCTGTAATTATTGACATGTAGATGTAACATTCTGAAATCTACAAATCTCCATTTGTCCATAAATGTCTTCCACAAATTAGAGACGACCATAATTCTGGTTAATTTAATATTATCCTGAATGTAACAATTTTGAGTATTGATCCGGATAAATGCCTATTTCTACAGATGACGTACCGTACAGGCAACAAATAAGGAAAGCATATTATAATAACAACTACATTTATATTATCCTACAGACGCACACATTATCTTATCATTAGGTTATTTATAAAATAAATAATAACATTGTAATTTATAATGCATTGGTTCTCTGATTGTATGTTATTATTTCCGGAGAAGTTCAAGGTTACTTCCTTAATGTACTTGACATAAACAAGACTATAATATAATACAATAGTTGTTTGGGTGTGTTATGGCTTATCTGTCTAATGAGCATAAATAATTTATGTGAAAGAAAGATAAATTATAAAAGGATGCTAAAACTATAACCACTGAAAATAAAGTCCTAAATTCACTTAAATTAGAGTTCAAATTAAAACACAAAAATCACACTAACCTGATACAATTATCAGGATCATTCTTGCAGTCGGTGTTGCACCTAAATCGCTCCCACGCGAGCCAGCCCATCGGCGGCGTCAACGCGAGCCCATTGTCCAGTCCCGAGATCTTGCCGAGCAGGCATAAAACCACACACACTGTCCACAAACTAATAGACTTCCACAACGCCATCACACCAGTTAAAAAAACAAACTTTTAATACAAATACTATCTACTTTCGGAACTTATCCGCATAGTTTCACTGTCCGATTTTGTACGAACAAAAATTACCGCAAATACGAGTGATCAGTTTTAATGTCAGTTGTCAATTGGCTTGACAAGCTGTAGGTTATCTTAGGAAGGAGGTCGGTGCGATGAGGTTTCAGTCCCCAGTTCTCCTTGCAGCGTGATTATCTGTAACAATAATAATTTTGTGTTATTAAAATGTTGGTCTTTGTAATTTAATTCTAAAACCTGTTATGTACATTTTTTAATATTTAATTGTAAAAAATATCGTTTAAAAATATAAATATGTTGGTTATTATTATGTTTATGAAGACTTTGACGAAGAAAATATTATTATCCACTGTTTATTTTTATATTTGAATGTCTATTTATTTTATTCTTAGCGGTGATCGTCCCACTGCAGCGCAAAGACTGCCTTACCATCCTTCCACTCCTCTCTGTGCAGAGCTTTCTGCGGCCAATCCTTATCATATGTGTCAAGTTCGCCAAGTAATCCACAATCTCTTTCTGGCCCATCGCCATCAGAATATTAAGTATTCATTTATAAATTTTATTGGATTGTAAAATTTTCTAAGTATATCTAAATGTGTCATTAAGTTATTAGGAAAAACTGAACAACATAATAATATTTCAAAAGCTGTCCAGTAATACATGTTCACTTCAAAACAGTCTACACCTTTCTCGCTACAAATTATGCACATTTACCTCATCTTTGTATAAATTAGCAATTTGATACCAACGGACACCGCGCACCGTTAGCATACATAAACCTGTTCTACTTTTATAAAACCATTTTGTATTAAATTAAATGTATATACCTACTTTTTCAATTATATTGATTATGTCATATACCTCAAGATTAAAAAAAAGTGATATATTTAACATTCTTGTATAATTCTGCCGATGCCTTCTAGGTAAAAAAGGCGGAATGTTATGTTTATTATGTAGGGAAGAATTTAAATACCTATATAATGTTTTTCTAGCATAATCGAAATACGGAATATCTGAAATTGATACAAAAATTAATAATGACAAAATTTTTTTTACTATTATAATAACTCAATAGGGCAAAAATAACAATAAAAAATACGCTACTACTATTAATAGTTACTCAATAATTAAACATAATCACGTATCATTTTCCTACGAAACAGAAATCACAGAATCTACAACACATCTGCATTATACATAATTAAAAAATACCTACCTGAGTCTATTATACAATACATATATGACCTACAAAAAGGCAAAAGGATCAGTAATCAAAGCATCGTCATACAAAATTACTAACATACTTAGCACTTAGTGTACGCATATCATTATGCCGTATCTCGCATCTTAGGGTCGGCACAGATCCGTTATTAAAGAATTATAGACTACAAGTGATAATTAGGTAACAACTGTGATATTGAAGATGACATAATAACATTGGGTCAAGGAGGTATTCTACTTTTTTACATCACATTGATGGAACATCAGATATGATCAGCGCTTCTTATGCCTTGTTCACACTTTGTTAGTGTTTTAGTCGAGTAACGAGTATTTAGTAGCTTGCTTTCGTTTTGATTTTGAAACAGAAGCGAGAGAGAGCTACTCGACTAACAACTGTTGCAAGCGCCATGATCACGGATAAACTGTGCCGAAATATCGGAAACTCAGAGACATAAATAAACATGGTAAATATCCCGTCTTAAGTTCTAATGTTAGTGTTAGTGACCATGTCAGTTTAAAAACTTATATAATGCACTTAGTGCATTATGCCTTGTTCGCACTTCGTTAGCATTTTAGCCGAGTCACAAGTCGATTTTGCGACAGATGCGAGATAGAGCCATTTATTAATCTCTACTCGACTAAAATGCACAAAAAAGCGTAGTATCAACTATTTCCTAGATAATCAGCAACGCATTTGTAATACCTATCTCTTGAATGAATTATGAAAATGGATGAAACATTTTGTTGCTAGCGATAGCATAATAAGACACCTAATTGAATAAATATAATTAGCACTTATTTTCATTTAAATGTTTAAATATGGAATTTAAATATTTAAGTAAATAAAAAAATACAAATTAAAATAAATACCGGTTACTTTCAGTGGTAAAAAAATAATGCCAATATTACCTACCAGTAAAATTCAATTATACACACTCCTCGAACAACAAAAATAAAATGTGGACATTTATTTATTTAGCAGTTTATATACTTCTATGCATATCAGTTTTACCTCCGTACTCAGAGTCATTTAATTGTCACTTAACCCAGTTCTTAGCAGTTGTTATCGGATTAAAATCGTCACTAAGGAATAGTTTAAGTAATAATAAAATGTTTCTGAGTACGGCTTAGTTAATCTACAATTTAATATGCACATTTAAATCAATACATATAATAAGACAATAAAAATCTAATGTCTGTACATTAAATATTTTTCCAAAAACTGATAGTAGGCAACTAAAAAGAGTCACAGAAACACAAAAAAAATCATTTTTTGAATTCGGTTGTCCGCTAACCGCGAGCGTCATGCGTTTTCTCGGGCTTCGGAAACGTTTATCGTAACGCAGTCTCGATTAATTGCTGATTGTTATTACGTATATTTAAATAAAGTCCTTGGGGGTCTACTCTAATTCAACGAAAAACGAAGTTTCGTCCGAAACTTCGCAAATATACGATATTTCTTTGTTAGTTTGTATAATAAATAATTTTGTTACATTATCTAGTCGTTCTAATTACTTTCTAAAGTTTTCCGTTGCATATTTCTTTTTAAAACATATCTATTCACCTAGTTTCTAATAGTTTCAGTAAACGAGGTTAAAAAACAATAAATACCAGTTTATATATTATCTAGAATGTGTTAATACATCGTTGTGCGGTAACAAAATATCTGAATACAGAAAATTACGATAAAACAGCAGTTTCAAACTTTCGCGGGCAACTAATAAAATTAGAAAAATGTACTCAGTTTTTAAACTTCAAGATTGAATCTTAGAATTATTTACGTAAGGTTTGTTTTCCTATAAAGGCAACAAATAACTAAATAGAATACTACATTTAAAAAATAAAAGAATAAATAAAATATTTACATTAAACAATGAGACCTAACTTTTAAATACAAAACGTCCTATGTTACAACTACAACTCGAAATCAATAATGCATTTTATACGTTACAAAATAAAGTAGAAAATGATTTAACCACATACCCTTGCACAGAACTGAACAGGTGATACCACGACAACTTCTTTAGGAACACTGAGCGGATAATTTCACAAATCTTTTAAATTATCATTCGATCATAAGGTCGGTGAACTAATAACTCGTTTTTATTTTATACAAAATTATCGAATAACTTTGATTTTTATTATCATAAGGTTTTTGAACTGATTTTAACCGTTATTCGTAGACTAAAATAACATTTTTGCTTATTAATTTGTTGATAAATAACATTGAGATCGTTTTTCTTACAATTTATTAGTTTAAAGTTTTTATAACTTGTTTTTAGAACAGACTAGGTATCGAGATATATTGTGTTAAAAGGATGTTCATTTTAATGCATAACTATTCGAATAGAAGTCATTGATCACCAAATTTCATAACGGTTCCTTAAAAAAATACGTAAAGCCAAGATAAACATAAAACCTCTTTCTCTTTGATGTTAGTTAAAACGCCTACGTATTTTAAAGCCCGAATAATCAAACGCTACTCAATTTTAAGACGCTCTCAAATTTAGTTCTGTCACTATCAATTCTTTATAAAATGGCAGATATTTACGTACAACTTAAAATTGAGTGGCGTTTGAGTATTCGAGCGTAAGTTTTCTAATAGAGCTATCACAATCATTGAGAATGCGTATGACGTCACTGTTTTGTTTACAAAACGTCACGTGACATCTGTCAACAAAAAAACTTACGAATCACGTGACCTACGTACATCTATGAATCAACGCCTAAGTAGTATTGTATACGGTAAAAAGAAAAAAAAAAGTAAACTGTATAATATGAAGGAAAATTGCTGTAAAAAAAAATATAATTAATCTGAAAGAATAACCAGAACAAATTATAGATTATTATCTTTGTACAGAGACATGCGATGGTAGCTGCTAATTGCTCGGTGTATCCTTTATAATCATATGAATAAGGTTTACTTTGATAATGTGATAAATAACGTTTCTTAATCAATGGTTGATTGTGTGAGACGAGAGGAACCATGAAGTTTCTCCATAACTAGTCTGTACTACGATACTAGCAAAATAACTTGACTGATTGACTGAAATTTTAAATTTGATACTGATCAAGTACGTTGTAAATTAATGTCCTTGTCACAATGGCTACAATAAATAGATATAACCTACAACATTACAGCTCTTCTGTGGTCAAGGGACATGGAGCTGTTCATACAGAATTTAATACTTGATTAATTTCATTAAATTAATTTTTATAATTTTCTGTTTTCTTTGAAATATTTAGTTGTATCATGCTTCTGTGGACTACCTACTTGTAATTTCATTTAAGTTATAGGAGTGATCTCCATACTGTATAATTATTAATTTAACTGATTTAAACCATGGAAATACTGTGATTACTTTGCCTATATTTCCAGGGGTTTTAGATGCGAATATAACGACTGAAACTGCTATAAAATCTTATTATTGTTATTGTACTTATAAAATGCCAATTAATAATGATTTTCACATTATATCCTCGGTCGTTGCAATAATGGATACTTAATTGTCCTTTAATTGCTGCTATTGAAGTTTGAATACCATTTTGTCATGATATGTTTTATTTTCTTGGATATTGATAAAAGGTAATAACATACTATCGTGATTCACGATATTATGTACGCCAACGAAAAGCAGTCTAATATTATGTCAAGAATTATATTATAATTATCATTATTGTATCACAATTTACAATGTTTATAGTACCTTTGCGCAATCAACATACAAATTAAAATGAAAATAAAGAAAAAATTAAATAAAATTCTCGTTAGGCGTCGAAGTACTCGTCCGCATCGCTGTCACAACATTTAGAAGATTGGCCGTCATTGTACGTTGAATGGCAATGCTTATCTTCTGACCGAAGAAATAGCCAGCCTTCTGGTCACGCGTAGAACCGAATAAGTTATGTGCAATAATGATCATTATTGTATCACAATTTACATTGTTTTATAGTACTTTTGCGTAATCAACATACAAATTAAAACGACTTAATACGAGTAGAAAGTACTCCACGTTTGGTACATTGTATACTTATCCGTGGTATGTATGTAATAGATTAAAGAAATATCTTTGTATAACATTGTCAACAACACAATTAAGCTAGGAACAAGTTTGTATGAGTTTCTAGCTTAAGTTGTTTTGATATTTAATTTCTTTATTGTTATGGAATTGTATGGTTTATTATTAATTGTACTATAATAGTAAGGAACTGCTTGTACTCTTATTGTTACGACTTTCACGACAAAAAAGTTTGTAGTAAATGCTCTATGAACTTTGTTTCTGTTGGTAGTTAAACCTTAGGTAAAGGGCAGAAGTCTCAGTTTTATTAGCATTTTGTTTGTTAAGAATGTAATACAATTGTTTCTTTCATTATTTCAAAGTATAGTAAGTACTTCGATTAATACAATACTTGTAATAGGTACAAATAAATTGTTTCATCACTATTTATGTATCAGATGGTAGTAAGATCACTTCTTGTTACTAAAGCTGTATTCCTATCAAGTAAATAATCGTTTGAATAACAAAATACTCTAGGCTTATCCCACACCTTGAAATCCTAACAATTTATAGATACCAACACAAATTCTTAAGACGATACATTCAAAAATATGCATGAATCAATATGAATGTAGCAACACAACATTCGATCGGACAAAATACTTAATTGCTCTATTTTGCAGTGTGCAACGAACTTGCAACGGTTGCAGAATAATTGCAGTTGTGAGGCGGAGTCGTTGCTACACACTTAATAGTTGCTTTTAGATTCAAACGAAGCTTCCGACAGATTTAATGATAATTTATGTATTAAATACGATTATTTTTTTATTAGTGTTAACAGGTTAACTTGATTTATAAGCGACCATAAAAGCAACCGGTGAGTTAGAGATCTATTGAATTTTATATAATTTGGTATTACGAATACTTTGATCAGACATTTTTTTTTCTGTTTAAAGTTCTTAAGGAGTACTTGAGTTACATGACGAAGTATTAACATAATAGAATTAAGTCCAGATTATATTAAATTAAGTACTCGCGGTACCCATTAATGGAGAAAACCTCTACTAGTTTACTGCGCGACGTCGCCGCGTCTGCGCACGCTGCTAGTGATGAAGAGTCCCTTTGTGACTCGAATCTAGTAATAGTTATAATAAGTATGACAAGTATTATAATAAATTCAGTGTTATATTATCCTGGATATTGCTATACACATATAGTCTAATATTAAAATACTATGTGGTCTATGTGTGATAAGCGAGTGGTGATAACCGGGAATACCAAAAGTTTACAAATGATAAAAGGCTCGACTCCTATTAAAATATATTTTTTTACATAAAACACCGTAATGCTATTAACTAAGAAGGAAATTACACTTTACCTAAATATAATTAAATATTCTTTTCCGGTGTATGTTGAAATATCGCGTAACATAATATGTGTTAAATGTCACAGGTCGTGTAAAAACATCGTCGTTTTATATTAATTTGCAAATTAATTCTCGAAACAGTCTTATCTCTTCTTTGATGTAAAAGGAAGTATTTTTATGGCATGCTTGCTTTAAATTTTGATTAAAAATTCAAGGAATTTGGACTTCTTAGCACCTATTTATAAATAAGTTATTATAATTTTGTTCTATCTCATTTTATATTACAGTTAATTTTATTATTTATATATTATTAGATTTAAGTCGTTTCTTTTAAATTATTTAGTTTAAGCTTGGTTATTATACCATTGAGGATAGGTTGTAATATAATTTCTTTTTTAATTGTTATAAATTCGTAATTCGTAGCTTTCTTTAATTCTTTAGTTTTAAGTTAGTTTTCATCTTAAGTTCGGAAAGATTATAATATTTCTTTAGTTTAAGTCCGTTTTTAAACTATTTTCTCAATGCCCAAAGTGAGTATACATCTATTAAATTCAAACGCAGAGCTCATTATGTTGATTTTTGAGGAGTTCCCTAGAATATCTTCCACATCTCATTTTTGAAGAGATCCCGCGAAATCGGGAACTATGTGGTTAAAACCAAACATTTGTTTTTTCTGTTATAAAGCGCGGGCTAAATAAATTAGAAGGGTCAATTCTGTTCATTGAAAATATAGAAAGTAAATAGCAGGGTGTTACTGGATCGATACCAAACGTAGCTTTTGTCCTACATCATAATAGAATTAAGTCCGAATACTAGATATATATTAAATTAAGTAATTTTGCGGTGCCCAAAAGGGCTTTTTATCCTGGAAAAATACGTAGAAAAAAATCTTTATTTTCAGTTTTATTCTGCTCAACAGCAGTAGCTCAATAGAGGGATCTTCTTAATTTTTATGGGCCTCGCCGTATTTGGGTCCAATAGATATTTATAAGATGTCATTGTCAGAGTTACTCAAAATGGAGAAATAAAACTTCCACGCGAAGACCGACATCCGCGCGGACGGAGTCGCGGGCAGAAGCTAGTGTTACATAATTCCCACAAACCACGGTAATAAACATTTAAACTGCCCATAACAGTGGAATCGCGAAATTAAACTACAAACATAATCACGCTCAATTACCTTATGATACCCGCAATGTATCCAATTGGACCTTTACAAAATGTACTATGTGACCAATTGGTCCACACAAAAGGTACAATGTATAATCGGTCGTGAATAATGGGAAAATGCTCAGAAAACTAATAGCAGCTATCATTGCATTTGATTGGACTACACACGCTACACATCAACCTATACATCACCATTCTATCATGGCCTTGCCTTCTATGGCTTTCCCGCACATTCGAGGGTCAGTTTATTCTGGTTTTGCATACCTTAATGAGTAGCCGTGTACAAAAGCAATTTGTATTTTAGTTAGACTAGGATTGCATGCGATACTGACATTCTAGGTCATATGCATTATTACGCTCACCTCCTACCATGTGTAGGTATTATACATTCTTTTTTTATTACGACATTGTAATTGAAACAAAAAGCTAAATAGAAAACGTGATTCTAACATGGAGGATTAATTAGGCAGAGGCTTATTTGTCGGTTTATCGGCGTTAACCAGGTTCTCGGAGGGGATTAAGCATAATTCAACAGTATGGTAGATGACTATGGGATGATTATGTCAGAACATCGAAAGTTTGACCAATAATCGGTAAATATAATAATCGAAAAGCCTCATGGCTTTTATGGCTATGAATAAATATTAAGAAGAAAGCTGAGGTTCCTTGATTCTATCCAAGCCTGCATATCGCTTTTATTTAAAATGTGTGATCTAAAGTTACACCTAATAAACATTAGCTAACTTTCTATCTAGACCCAGCTAAAGACCTAATTAAATTATGTAATTTCTAGGCATATATTTTCTTCGTAATATCAATAAACCATCACATCCCGTGAATGGCGTAAGCAGTGATTAAAAAGATGTATTTACCTGTCTAACCATGTTAGTTCTATGTTCAACATAATTATGTGGTTTCTTGTAAGAGCAAAAGCCAAATCACATCAATATAATTGAAGATCTTATGGTAGCACCACTTGTTTTTAAGGGGGAAATACACCACTGATTAATTTTATGATCCGAAGGAAAAAATATTCAGATCCTTTTACTCGACTAGGATCCAGTTTCTTGGATCTGCGATCCTGCGAACTGCGATCAAAAAAGAATCTTCTTGATTTTGCTATATTTCAGTAACATTGGTCTAAAAAAACGCGGTAATCAGACCCAAATCCTATTGCTCCTTAATCCCACTTAAACCATAACATGTACCTACATATATAACACCCCAATAAATATCAATCATATTATAATTAATAATTACGACCGATACAGTGACTATGATTTATGAACATAACGAGACAGTCACGTGTGTTCGTAGATGAATGAAAAACGTGCGCACGCGTCGGCCCGCTAGTGTGTCCATGTTTACGTAATTTTTATGTAAGAAACCGGACTAAAGTGTAACACGGGCCGTTCTGTTGCGTCCTAAGTAATGTACAGGTGATGAGAAAATTGCTATCGTTTGTAAGAGAGGGAGGGGGCAAGTATCGTAAATGCTAATTGAAATTGAATTGTATTGGTGTTTTTATATTGATAGGGTTCATTAAACCTAGCCATTTTGTTTCTAAGTGAGTAAAGTCAAATCTCTATGTATTTAATTTTTAAATAATTGCTATTCTTGAATTTTGTTAAGTGTAATCTGCTACTGGTAAAGAATCTATTTACTTAAATAATAAACTAAGATTTACACGAACACGAAATTGGGATTAGCCTTTTTTCTGTACTTTCTACAAAGGTTACCTGCTAAATAGATTGCCACAAAACTGATTCTTCTTATAATATCATCGATTGAATAGTAGCAATAGCAGGACAAACTTTACACAATGTTAAAATCTTAAAACTACCTATTGTAGTACATAAGACAATGTTGGAAACATGTACAGTTTAACTTTTGAAAACACTGCTACAATTTCTTGCATGACCACTTTCTATCAATTGATATGTATTACATTCGGTGCGTATGCGCAGCAACGCAACGCGGAGGCGGACGTCATCAGACGGATCTTGACTTCCGCACCACGTTTAATTTGCCAATACAAAGTAAGTACATTTAGTACGACTTGAATATCGGATCCAGATTTTTTTATTAAAGCGATTAAAATGTTATTTTTTTATAACAATCATGATTGTAAATATGGTCATCTTTTTAATAAGTAACGTGAGACATACTAAATTAACAAAAAATTACGGTTTACACACACACACGTATATTAATGGAGAAAAGCTCTACTAGTCTCGAGTCTCAGAGGGACTCGGAAACTACAGTCAGTAGGCTGCGCGACGTCGCCGCGTCTGCGTACGCTGCTCATGATGAAGAGTCCCTCTGTGACTCGAAACTAGTAGAGCTTTTCTCCATTAATTTACGTGAATAAACCGTGATTTTAAGTTAATGATGGTCATCTTTATTTTGAAAGAGAAAAATTCATCCAATGATTTATTTCGTTCTTTCGTTCCTTAGCCGATGCGGCCTTGCCCAGCCACCGCGCCAACAATTGTCCAAGTGACTGTACTGCAGTACTCGTAATATAGTTCTATAACTAATAAACTGGAGTACATTACAGCTGGTTTCTCGATATTAATATTATATGGGTCAACGTGAACCGGTTTGCAGTGCAACGTAATGTTCATATCGACACTAGAACGCTAGCTACTTTGATTTGGAAATCTAAACTTAATAGTAAAGTACAAGTCACTAAGGTCTCGAGGTCTCAGGAATAGTGAAATAACATTTTCTATATATGTATAAAACAATGTATTGCTGTTCGTTAGTCTCGCTAAAACTCAAGAACTACTGGACTGATTTGGAAGATTTTAGTCTTGAATTATTTGCTAAGGGGTAAAAGGTGAAATAAAAGTGTTGGAGGCAGTACGAAGCTTGCCAGGTCAGTTAGTCAATTATAAATATAGCTTTTTTGGACACGACCTCACAATTAACACGCCTTTTCATAGATGGAGGGGTAATAAAGCCTGCTGCAAAAATCATTCTTAGATGTCATGTTTTATCAGGATTCACTCTTGATAGACTATATTACTGTCGCCATTATTTCAATACCATCACTTTACCAGCCTATTAGTAACCACTGCTGACCAAAGCATCTCCTCACATGGAGATGATTTGAGCATTAAAGCCACCACACCTGCTCAATGCAGGTTCCAAACTTAGAATTAGAAATTATAAGCCCAAGTTTCCTTACGATGTTTTCTTTCAACATTTGACAATGGTCATTTCATCAATGCAATAAATTTCAATTAAACAACAAGAATAACCACTGTATCACATGAGATGACATTCACTGGCACTTAAGATTAACTGATGGAATGATTTCTCAATTGGAATGCGAATTATAAATCATTAAGTACATATCTGTGAATAATCCTAAATCTGAAACTCTTCAACATGAAACAGATGTTGTCTTGTATCAGATAACGGCTCCATTGTTATGAGGTATCAACACGCGACTAATTAAGCTACTCACAGTATCAACGAAATAGGAGACTCTCTAATGTTAGCCTTTTAGCTAAGACTAGAATGCTAACTGTTTCTAATAGTGAATTTCCACCAGGGATATGCTATGATATGTTGCTGTGGATGCATTTGGCTTCCACCATTAGTATTCATTGGGACACATAGTTTGACACTGGTGGAAACGGACTCAACTAAGCTTTATTTTTTATATGGAAAGATACGTGCAATGGATGCTTGTTATAGATATGTGCTATGGATGGCTACTATCGATATATCGCATAATCGCGCTGCGCATCTTCCTCGCATAGCTACATAGGTTAGTATCAGTGAAAACGGTCACATAGTTTCGTACCATAGCTACATTTAATCTCTAGGAACGGGATGGATTTTAGTCCGGTAAGGCAATGGATGACTTCCTCTCGCCTCAATGAACAAAAAATGCCTTCGTTACATTGCGTTATGTATTTATACAATATCATAATGTAATCTTAATGAAGTTACAAATACATACATCATAAATGAAGTCTGCAATCTTAATGACTATTGACATTGATGGCAAGGTAGATTGGCATTTGTAGTGATGTCTTATAATAATCGCTACTGTGGCTGCTATTATTCATTGCATAGTTTTTTTTTCTATACCAGGAGTCAATTAAATTGTCACATTAAATGTGAGTAAATAATTGCTGCCTGGATGATCTTGTGAGTGTCATGATTATGTTGAATATCAATTTAAATAGTATAATGTCCATGTTGTCGTTAAAAAAAAAACTTTTCTGAATCGTTGTCAGTAGATTTCTTACTGGTATTTTCTTGAATATTAATTTTACAGAGAAGTATTATTTGGGTGTTTCAAATCATAAATACTTTATTCTCCACTAATAGAATACTAAACACACCGTTTACAAATAAATCTATCTTTGAAGCGAAACACTAAAAGTTAATTTTGCAAAAAGTAGATTAATAGGTATCAATTGATGGCTGAAATTGCAATGATAAGGTTCAAATTAGACACAAAAACTTGGACTTCTCCAATTCTAAACATAGTCTATTTTCACGCGTTACTTTTTGCTCTTGACACAAAAACGTAGCCATTATTTATGAAAACATTGCACAAAGTATGTGCAATATAACTATAATCAATGGCCTTATGTACTAAGTGTAGTGCATATTAAACTAACAGCCAGCATAAATAGTTTTACATAGAAACAGATAATTTACATTCAAAGCACTTTTCGTAATGTTTTCTTTTACTTATTCTAAGGTTAAGTGTAATATGATGCTCGGTAAGTATATTTTGTTTTTATAGTAACTGTCGTGAGACATACTAAATTAACTAAACGTGTAACAGTAGAAGACAGTAGACTATACGGGGCTACGTCTGCGCACGCTGTGCATAATGAAGAGTTCCTCTGTGACACGAAACTAGTAGAGGTTTTCTCAATGAAATACACGTGAGTAAATCGTTGTTGTTAGTTTATTTCAATGAATAAGTATTATCATATTTAATATTTCCCAAAGGCTCAAGACAGAAGTGCCGTAATTAGCCGTAATTCCATTTATATTAGTTTCATTGTATGAACGTACCACAAAATTTTAAAAACATTATGTACTTATATTGTACTTAATTACGTTCCTATCTAAAACACGATGTGCGAGGAAATATATTATTTTGATTGATTCATAACTTCGTCTCTGACTGGAAAAGAACAAAAGAAAAATCTAGTTTTTATATCATTATATTATTTATAATAATCATTATATCATTTATAATAATCATTATATCATTTATCACAATCATTATATCATTTAGAAGGTCACCTCGGAAAATCGTGAAAACACTAGAAATCTAAAGGATGTTTTTTAAGGATGATGGCAATTTACTCGCATGCAAAAATAATCACTTACCAACACGAATTGATTTTTTATAACAAAGAATCGTCGTGTGCGGATATTGAATGCGTGACACGTTACGCAACCAATCTGACTTTTCCTTAATACAGTGAAACCTCGTTAAGTGAGACATCACGGGACCTTCAAATTGGTATCACTTATAGAGGTATTCCACTAACCCAGTGTCTCAGATAACCAGGTATAAATAAACACTAGCGGACCCGACAGACGTTGTCCTGTCTACACGTCTTTAATTTGAAAATTTTAAACTTTTTTTAATAAGCTAAAACATTCTGGACCTTTTTGATGAAAATTATTATTCAAATGTTATGACAATATCTAACGTCATTCATATTTGACACTGCGATGGTAGCGCCGTCTGTCGGATTCAATGTAAAACATTCCAAAATCAACAACTACTGATAAATTAAAAAATAATCAAAAAATCATTGTCCAGCGGACAAAATTGTGAATCTAAACCATTTTCAGATCCTCTTGAACACACACAAACAGTTTCATCAAAATCGGTCTAGTCGTTTAAGAGGAGTTCAGTGACATACACACGTACAGAAGAATTATATATATAAAGATTTGTCTCATTTACAGAGAGGTTCCATTAATGGAGGTGAACATACAGGTTATTTCACATAAAGAGGTGTGATTCTTAAATAAAACAATGTGTTATGTGCACATTATAAATTAATAAGAATAAGTAAACCAACAAACAAAACGATTTTGTCTCACTTACTGAGGTTTATGCATTAAAATTCACTTGCTGTCTCAGTTATAGAGGTAACTAAGATGATAAATCGAAAGAACGAATCCCAGATATAGAGGGTTGTTTGTCCCACTAATAGAGGTAATTCAGTGCCAATGGGTAGGGACCACAGTATGAGTTCCATTTGTGGAGGTTTCTCACTTATCCAGGTCCCACTTAACCAAGTTTCACTGTATATCGAAAAGTCCTTACTATAATATAAAAGAGTAATAACCTAAATGATTTAGTCATTCTCAAGTGACGTGCTTACAAACATACTTACAGTCAACCATTGTATTTTATTAAATAAATATGTAGGTAGTTATAGGAATCTCTTACTTAGGTACTTTCCAAGAGCATCGAACTCATAAAAACGGTGATAATTTAAAGAGAATAACATTTTATTCGCTTATTTTTTAACATTCATTTGTAATCCGGGGTTAAAGAACTCGATGAGTGCAGTGGGATTACCAGGAAAAAGCACTTTTGGTGTTCGAATGTATGACGTCATCATTTTTTGTATGTAATATTCTTAATTATTAAGTTTTTACTACAGTGAACACGTGAGTTCAGAATAAACGAATGAGCTTTACTGTACGGAAAAGACCATCCATAAAGTATGAAATAGTTTTTTTTTAATAAATAAATACCCTCAAAGATACCAGACAAAATGCTACGAGCAGTTTATGCGAATATATTAAAAATGAAGATTTAAAAAAAATGTTAATTGTATCATTATGTCTATTCCAGTTCTTAGTACGAGTTTTGGGCGCTCTGATTGACCGGTTCAAAAAAACCCACCAATCAGAGCGCCGAACGTGCTCTCGTTTAAATTATATTAAACGTAAAGCAAACTCACACTAAGGATACAGAGTTACATAGTTAGTTAGTCAGTTACAGAGTTAGTAAGTTGTTACAGTTGTTGTCAGTAATCTTCAAGATCAAGTTTATGCTAATCTGACCGTGTCTCGATTTAAATCTGAACTTTCTAATTAAAATATCTTTCTTTGTATTGCGATCATCAGTTCAATGACATGATTATTGTCGTATTATCTGCTCTAGGAGTATTTATTTCCACTAGCCACCACGTTAAGATAACTGGCAAAAGGCTCACACGATAAGAGGTTTGTGCACACGCGAATAGCAGGTCACAGAGTGATCATAAGCAGTATTCCAAGACCAAACTTTTCAGTAAACATACTTACAATTTTCTTTCGTATTTCGCTTGGGTTAGAGTTCTTTTTTGTTCTTTGGACAATTTGTAGTCAGAAATTAATGAGGAATATGAGTATAAGCAAGAACTGCGTTCCATTATCTGGCAATACGATAATTTTTTCCGATTGCAGAAATATTTCTAAAACTAAGATCAGATATATCTAAATTAATTAAATTAAGTGCAGACCTTTGCATAGGTGAAGCAAAAATAGTAGCTAAGCAATTTAAACACAGCCATACAGAATTTAGAAGCGTTTGTTTAACTTGAAATCTATGTATGTGGGTGAAGTGGAATCTTGCAACTCATTTTTGAAACAGACATCTTCAACAGATTAAGCTCAAAATTTGAATATACGTTTAGTTTGCATGACCATAAATGCTAAGCTGCATATAAAAGCTTGCTATATTTCTTTATTTATTAAATTTTATAGTTTTAGATGTCAATATAAATCATTACTTAGCACCAAAAAAAAAATTTGATATTTATAAATTAGTACACTACTTTTTATATCAAAGTAAATCTTCTACATTTACCTACACTGTGACAAGTTAGCGTGCGCTCGCGTCGTGGATAAAATCGAAAGTGCGGAGAAAACAAAACGTCATGACGTAACCGCTCTACTCTACTTGTCTATTCTATAACGTTGTATCTAAATTGTACGCCGTACAGCCGTAGGTCAGTGTTATACAGAGATAAGTGATTTAAAGAAAGTTGATTATAGATTGTGGAGACAATAATTCGTATAGTTATGTTGGTTTACGTAATAAGTAATAGCTTGTGGTTGTGACAATAGCTTTCATACATTTTTCTTTTACGGTTAAAATTAATTTGACGTTATTTTTGTTTTGTTTATTTTGTACGTACAAGATATTTATTTATTGACTTATTCTGTTTTGAGAATTCTATTAGCAACTCTAGGTTAGAATCAAATATTATTGACGAGCTTATTTGGAAAGTAAACAAATGTGTTTTAATTAACCATCATACCTATTTTTATGATATAAGCCGGTAAACGAGCAGTCCGATCACTTGATAGTAAGCAATGGCAGCGTTAAGAATTTAAGGGTCGTTGAGGAATTGGGGATTGGGAATTGGGCCTCCGATAACCACACTCACACAACGCAAGCGTTATTTACGTCGCGTCGGTTAAGTTTTGATACAAAATTTTGACAAATAAAGCTTCAACAACATTTTGTTATGTAGATCTACCGAATTTTACAAATCATTATATTTAGTTTTGAAGATGAGCGCATGACTGACGTATGAAAAGGAAGTTTCTGTCAATCAATATAGATATAATTTGGTACGAATCATCAAAGATTACTCCAAAGCCATTCATTATATGTATATCTGACACCTATATGTTTCATCATTTTACATAATATATAAATTGTAATTATTATATAACAACGCTCTACGAAACATATTGGTCACACGTTATTGTCGAGAAAATCATTTTAATAATATGTACCTAGGTTCCTACTTACATTTTTTTCGTAAACATCGTGTGTAGTGTAAAATTTTTAATTTTTACTAATTATAATCTAACTAACATGTCTAGACAAGGTATAGACATTTCAACAATGTAAATTATTAGGTAATCACTTAGAAACTTCTAAATTTTAGTTACTTTTGTGAAGGTAAGTTGTCTTGCGTCCATTGATTGAATAGCGTAAACGCGATACAAGCCGATGTGGATGGAAGAATTTTTTGTATGGAATAACTGACAAATGACCAGACGGATCACCTGATGAAAAGCGGTTAGCGCTGACCGTGGACACCCGCAACACCAGAGGTGCCACTGGTGCGTTGCCGGCCTTTTAAAAATAAGTTTTTTTTGAGTGCATTACGTTTTGGAGTACTAAGGTCCCTCTTAGTTGGGCCTTTGTTCAGCAGTGAACGTCTCTCGGCTGATGAAGATGACGGTTTGATATATCTTAATTTAGTTTAATAACAATTCTAATGAATTCAATAAGAAGACGCCTCGCAAACAACCGCGGGAAAAACGCTGGAAAGCTTTCGCACGTGCAGGCGCACAAGTAAAGAACAATTCACAATAAATTGTCATCTGGCGTGAATCTGTATGCAAATTAGCAAAAAGATGGATTTATTCAAACGTAATAGTCGAACAAAAAGGTATAAATTATTATTGTAACGTGTGATCTATACCTAATGAATGTTATAAAGAAAACAAATTTGTTTGTTTGTGTATTTGTTTCCATTGAATAAGCTCTGAAACTACTAAACCGATTATAATAATTCTTCTACATAACATAGTTATAATTTTAACTTAGGCATTCTACAAGACAGGTGTCCATGGGCGGCACTAATCGCTTACCATCAGGTGACTCGTTTGCTCGTTTGCCACATATTCCATAAAAAAGACATTTAATTAGTCAATTGCCATAAATGATATTACAACCAAAAGCTACGAAACTATTACAGGTTAATATGTTTTTTATTCTCGTACCGAATATCTACCGCACTAAAAAGCAAAACCACAAACGGTTTGTGAAATTAACCAATTTAATAATAAATTGGCTCTAGTGTTTCTAATAATAATTATATTACGACTTAGTATAATAAAAACATAATACTAATTGATCAACACGTAGATGAAGATTGGTGCAAGACATATTAGACATATAATATTGTTGAGTAAACGGCTAAGTATACGAGAATATAGCATCCTAAGTAACGAGATATTTCTCAATGTTCATTACTATGTTACTCGTACTACATTCACTTATCTTTTTTTATAACCTCACGCCTTTAATCCCCGAAGAGGTAGGCAGAGGTGCACATTATGGCACATAATGCCAATGTACACCCACATTTCACAATTTATGTTGTAAGTGTGTAAGTCCAAAAGGTGGTGAGCCAATTTGCATATACCGGGCACATTTCCAGACTCCGTGCTACCACTGAGAAATTTTCGAAAAACCGAAAAAAGCCCAGTAATACTTCGCCCGACCCGGGAATCGAACCCGGGACCCCTTGCCCAGCAGTCGCACTTGCAACCACTCGGCCAACGAGGCAGTCTTATCTAATGACTTACGAAAATCTCGACTAAGCTTATGATGTCAAAATATACATCTTATGTCAAACTGTGACAAATTTCATACAATTGGCGTAATTTCGTAACGTTATGATGACTTTAAATAATAAAGTGGGTGTGAGTTTTGCAATATTTTTTTTTACGTCAGTCGCTACTATACGACTCATTAAATGTGGACATAGGAATTTGATAATAATTTATAATGCTAACCGACCTTGCTTTGTTTTAGAAGAAAACGCTTAGAAACTGGTCTTGATTAGCAAGTTAAATTAATTAATTAAGTCTGTTCTTAAAACATTTTTGTTTTGTTTTAATTTCGTTCACGATACTTTACTATGATTCGTTGGTTTTTTTATTTCTAATGTCACGTTAATATTTGTATGACATTACAGTACTTCTGAAAACTATATTGAGTATTTCTGAGAGAGCATCTAATTTTTTAAACAAACAACGACACGCTTTTTATCCCCGAAGGGGTATACAATGTACACCCACTTCCCACCATTTGCGTTTTAAGTCCCATATAATAGGGGACCCCTAGTAAGCCTATTACTATATACTGGGCACAATTCCAGCCTCCAAGCTACCACTGAGAAATTTTCGTAAAACCGAAAAAATCCAGTAATACTTTGCCCGACACAGGGAACAAACCCGAGATATCTTGTCCAGCAGTCGCACTTGCGACCACTCGACAAACGAGGCATCTCTTTTTTAAACACATTTATATGCATGAAGGGTTCCGGGCACTAATTAAAAAGAAACTATCTGTGCGGGTCGGAGGGATCAGGCCGTGGATCGTTTCCTCGACGTACCCGTGATTTGGTCCAGTGAGCAAGTAGACTGTATGATGTGGTGGAGAAATAACTCTTGTACTGAATTAACAATACTTTATTCCATAGGTTACATTAATGATGTTAACACCGTAGTGGATTGACTACGCGACTACTTAATCAACACAACACACTCTGACGATACATTAATATAATACGTAACAGGATAATTACGACAGTTACGTAATGACGTTCATTGACACACTGACGACTCTCGAAAGGAGTCGTCCTTATATAGGCGGGCCGCGCAAACAAGATCGTTCCTGTCCTGGGTGCACGTCGCGGGCGTCGCCGCGTTACCGACAAGTTCGTGCAAGCCCAGGAGCATGTTTAAACCAGACAGCGGCGGCGCGTAACAAAGGATTGCCGCCGCTCACCTTTGATATTCGTGTTTAAACATGCTTTTTAACAGGAACGATCAGGTTTGGTACATGTCGCGGGCGGCTCGCCACCTTACATTGCTGTCGTGCACATTTCTCCCGCCGTCGCCATCAGGCGACTCCTTGGTGGGCACGACAATGCGCTCCGCTGGTCTTCGGAGTACGAGTCCTCTGGTCACTCGTACCTCTCCTTCTGCGTCTGGTAGCACCTGCGTTACTCTGCCTTTGGGCCAGGTGTTACGTGGAAGGTCAGGGTCGGAGGTCACGACGACGTCTCCAACCGTGGGTGATGTGCTGCTGCCGAGGGGCTCCCGCCGGTTTCAAGGCGCGGCAGGCACTCACGTTCCCATCTTCGCCAAATCGGCGACACCGGTGGTACGAGCTTCCAGCTTATAGACCACGCATGTGACTCACTACCTAAACCTAACCTAACCTAAAGCGCTTAAGGCGCTTTTACCTAAGTCCCTATCAGCCGCTTAGGTAGCGTTGTCACTACATACTAATTGAGGCTAATCTATACCTATACTTATTAGCTAACCTATACCATAAACTAATACCTAATATCTATACCTAGACCTATGTCTATACCTAATTCCTAATACCTATATGTCTTTGTGCCTATCTACATCTACAACTACCATTGTAGGACCATAATGATTTAAACGGGGGTGCGGGCACGTCGTAGTATTCCCGTTATCACGTAAACTACTATGTAACTTCTTATACTTGCTCTTACGTGCGGATACAAGAGGGTTTATTATTCCTTTATTCACGTCCTGTACCGCTTTGATTTTCCCGCGCAAACGTGAAGTACCTGCGCCGGCGCTGTGAGTACTTATCACTGATAACGGGCTGTCGCCGGACGTCGCTTTGTTATTTCGTATGGCGGCGATTACTTTTGATTTTTCGGCGCGTTGCTTATTCTTATCTAGGCGTTCTAGGGTGCCTAGATGAGACTTGAGTACTGTAGGTGCTTCTTGTTTTCTTTTCTTGAACCTGCCATTGGGTAATCGTCGGCTCTTCTTTTCTAGGATGCCTAAGGTTTCCTGTTGTAGGTCTTCTCTAGGTATCCTAGGTTCTAAACATGTTGATTCTGGTTTGAAGTTTCTTATGGTTTCTTTAAATGGTTCTGGATCTTCTTTAATATTAATATAGCCGCAGAATGTACTTGTAACTTTATTAACTGAGTACCTACAACCATGTAATACCCAACCGAGTTTCGTGTATGATGCTACCGGTTGGTCGCGCGCACCTGTACGTGTCTTAGTGGCTACTAATAAATGCCAGTTATCTTGTCCTATTAAGATCATCGGTTGCGCGCGATCGTAAACAAGAGTGCTACGTATATCATCTAAATGCTTACAATTCTTGATATCTTCGGTATGTACAGTCTGCGCCGTGACATCCAGCCTAGTTACGGTGCGCGCCGCCTCGATCTTCTGTGGGGCGCTATGGTACTTGCCTTGTATGTGGAGGCTCACGGTACGGCTTCGCTCGTGCTTGATCTCTGTACCTAAGCCTTGTATGCACATAGAACTCTCTGGCCCATCTAAACCTAGGATGTCTGCTACTGATGCGTCTATCAAGGTGACTGTACTCCCATCGTCTAACAAGGCGTATGTATGTAGACTAGCATATGGTCCGCTCAATGTCACAGGAACGATCTTCAGATACGCGCGGCGATTGTGACGCGAAGTTGTTTCCCGCGCTGACGTCACGGATTCGTGTGTCGTCATCGCTGGCGGCGCGGGCGGCGCTGTGTTTACATTACGCTCTTTGTGCAACAGTTTGTGATGCTTCATGTTGCACTCCTTTACGTCACAAGTAGGCGCTCTGCACATATTTCTTCTGTGTTTACTTCTTAAACATCTAAAACACATGTTATTCGATTTCGCTATATCCCATCGCTTATCTATGTCTAGCTGCTTATATTTACTGCAGTCTGGTAACTTGTGGCCGTGCTGCTTGCATGCCGGGCATCGCTCACTTGATGTTTTCTGACGAGTATTCACCATAAACGTGCGCTCAACTCTGCGCCGTCGTCGCTCATCAATGGCGTTATCCCTATCTCGCTCTGGCATTGCGTACGCGCTACACTTGTCGGCCTCTTCATTCAAGAACATAGATAAGAGCTTTAATACGGGAGTATCTTCAAGCTTTCTATTTGCCGCGTAATCATACCATTTATGTTTTAATATTGGCGTTAACTTATCTATTATAGATCGCGACATTTCGGGGCTGTGTAAATAGTGAATTCTTTTTAGTGCTTCTATCGTACCTACTGTGTTTGCAATACGACTAGCAAAAATACAGATATCCCTAGGGTTTTCATTTAATCTAGGTAATAATTTTATTTTATCTAATTCGTTCATTATCAAAGCCTCAGGCCTACCGAAACGTCTTTCTAGTGCATCTAGAATGACCTGAGGGTCAGATTGACTAAATAGTAGGCACTCTACAGCTTCCTTTGCGGCGCCTCTGAGGCTTAACCTAATCCTAGCAATATTTTCTACGCTAGAAAAATACGTGTGTGAGTCACAATACGCGGCCTTATAAGCTATCCACTCACCGGGTTTTCCATCGAAGACTGGTAGCCGCTGCATGTACTTCGGTGGCTCTCTTGAACTGCGCGTGACTTGCGCTAGTGCCGCGGCGAGGGTTCCTACGTCTATTAGTTTATCACTAATATTGCCGTGTGACACTTCACTCGCGATATTGCCCTTTGTATTCGCACACACACTTTCACGCACTTTGCCGTAGCCGTCGTCGTCTCGCAGCGGCTGTGCGCCCGCCGGGGCGCCGGTGTACGTCGCTGTCGCTGCGTGGGCTGCGTCTCTGCTGATTCTCCCGCCGCTGGCGTCGTGAGGCGGCGGGCGAGTCTCACCTGCGGGTGGCGGCGCGGGTCGCGCTAGCCACGTTCCAATCCTCACGGAGGCGAGGTCGTCCACCAGCTCTTCGTCGTCGCTCGACTCAGCTTCGACTCTAAGGCGCTGCAGTTTTAGTTCTTTCAGCCGTCGCCTTGCCTGCGCTTGCTGGAGCTGGACATCCATATCAGCCATCTCTAGCTGTTCTATGGCCTCTAGCTCTGCGAGGCGCTTCTTTTTCGAGCACGTAGAACGGCGTGACCTCGTATCGCTAGGCTTGAGTGTGGCGTCAATGTTGGTAGTCGCCGTAGACCCGCTTCCTGTGTCCGTCACTCGGACCGAGCTCGATTCTGGTGCCGGGGTGCTGGCACCCGGTCCGGCGGTCACTGAAAGCTCTTGCTGGGTCTGTTCTCCTTTCGATTCTCCACTACGGCTACGTGTTAGCACCATGTTGCTGGAACTTGATTTGGCTCTGAAGGACCAGAATGTGCGGGTCGGAGGGATCAGGCTGTGGATCGTTTCCTCGACGTACCCGCGATGTGGTCCAGTGAGCAAGTAGACTGTATGATGTGGTGGAGAGGAGAAATAACTCTAGTACTGAATTAACAATACTTTATTCCATAGGTTACATTAATGATGTTAACACCGTAGTGGATTGACTACGCGACTACTTAATCAACACAACACACTCTGACGATACATTAATATAATACGTAACAGGATAATTACGACAGTTACGTAATGACGTTCATTGACACACTGACGACTCTCGAAAGGAGTCGTCCTTATATAGGCGGGCCGCGCAAACAAGATCGTTCCTGTCCTGGGTGCACGTCGCGGGCGTCGCCGCGTTACCGACAAGTTCGTGCAAGCCCAGGAGCATGTTTAAACCAGACAGCGGCGGCGCGTAACAAAGGATTGCCGCCGCTCACCTTTGATATTCGTGTTTAAACATGCTTTTTAACAGGAACGATCAGGTTTGGTACATGTCGCGGGCGGCTCGCCACCTTACATTGCTGTCGTGCACACTATCAACAACATCTTTTTATTCGTGATTTTAGCTTATCTAATTCCACTAATCGATTCAGATGTATTCCATAAAAAATTACAACATGTTTCCATACATGAAGAGCTACATTGTGAGTCTGTGGTTGTCCACAACCTGTCGCTTAAGATGTTATCGTTGCATTCCACGTAATGCTTGGCTGATAACACACGTCTGTTGCCATATGCAGTGCGGACGCCTGATAGCCTTTTAAAAAAAAACAAGATTGGCAATGTCCATACGCAGCGTTTAAAAAAAGAACTCCGTTATTGATGTTCGTTTGTTGTTTGTGTTCTTTTTTTAAGAATATTTTTTTAAATGTAATGTAATCTTGAGAAAGTGTTCTTTGTTCAAATTTTTTAAAATACAATTTAGAATACTGGAACTGTCACTGTTTTATTCAAGACTTACGTGTTTTGCAATAAGTTTGTTTTTTTAATGAGACTAACAAAGTAAGTGACAGTTGTTTATTTATATCTATATAATTATGTAATGTATTTGCTATTTTGTTATCCTTATTAAGAAATATAGGAGAAATTATATTATACTATTTTCTTATCGTTAATATACAAGATATGTGTGATGGCCATATCTTTTAAATATTTTAACTGCCTTTACAATTATGAAGAAATCTATATGTATACTTCAGTAATTTCAGACAAAATAATCTACATCCTTAATTTACTTTATGATCACAAATTGCAATAAGGTACCTACTATATAAAGTTAATTATTTAAATTAAACCACTCTCAGCTTAACACTGCAACTGCAATCGTGCGCAGGTCACTTTCGGACTTTGCAATATATTTAGAACTTCAGCGCGAATGTTTTACGCTAATATGTTCTTTAAATCTTAACGCGTAGGGATCTGAATTGGTTGTATTTAATTTAGTGATTGACTATCAAATGTGTGAGTCGAGTGTTCTATATTGGCTCAAGGTTTTCCTCTTTTAATATACAGGGATATAGAACAAGTATGTAATATTAAACGTTACGTATCGTAATTTTATAGTAGGACAAAGTCTTATTAATTTTATAGTCGGTTTTCGAAAATGTTCAATAGTAGCACGGAGTCTAAGAGCCGAAAAATAATGACCGTTGCGTTTTAAAAGACGCCCTCTATTGGAAAGGAATAATAACATAACTGTCGAAAAATTACCATAACAATAAATATTCTGCACACAAAATCTCTAACACAAAGAGATAGAGATCTAATTACTCAGAGATTTTTAAGAAGGAAAATCATCCGTTGACTTCTCCCATCTTTGATGAGGTGAGAGGGAGTATCAGACCCTTACTGATTAAAAACCACGACGTTCCTACACCAGCTTTGAACCGGAGCCTTATTAAATCGCAAGGTTATCCGCAGCCCGGATCAATCTGAGATCTGATATTATGTATATCAAAAATGAATACAGTATACATAACTGTAGCTCCACCAAACTAAATTAACTCATAAATCAACTACACTTTTACTTCTTAAACCAGTTTTACAATATTACTTAGAAATACAATTAAATTAATAGGTACATAAAATTAGTGTTTACTTACACACGTGGTGTGTAGTCACAGTCTAGTTAAGATCTAGTTAGGTATTAGATAACCTATTACAGAGGCACAATAAAAAGATCTAGTGTAAGTAAGTAAACGGATCTAATTACATTACCCTTAGTATGAGAGTAATCGGCGCTCTGATTGGTTGGTTTATTCGAGCCGGCCAATCAGAGCACCGAACGCGCTGTTGTTTTGATTTGAATTTTAGCATGATTGAAGGAAGAATATCAAAGTGTTCAAAAAAGCTTGACTAGTTTTGTGAAACTGTGAGTACGCCTTGTATTTTAGGAGTCTGGACCAGGGATCCGGCTATGTCCTAAAACTGAGATCAGTCAAGACGGGCTGCAGTCTGTCAAGTCAAATGTATTTTGTTTATTAGCAATTTGTTTAGCAGTGGACGTATTTGATGATAATTACGGTAACCAAAATCTGAGCTCCCGGCCCATTAAACCAGAATGATGATTAAAAACAGTGAAAGGGAACCAAATTAAACATTTACTTTTACTTTAGGGCGTTACATTGGCTATTAATTTTAATGAAGAAACTTCTCATTAATGCTAAATTACATACATATTACACTTGTTGTTGTACAAGGTAAACCGAAATGTTGACACACCCGATCTTGTTTATCAGTTTTCTCATTACATAGATGCTAGCCTATTGCCAGTTTGGGCTCGCTGTCATTGCAGCGGTCTACCTAGCGAGTTTACCGGGGTTCCGGCTCGAAAAGCAGGAGTAGGAACGGGATGGTTTTTAGTCAGTAAGAGTCTGACACTCTCTTCAATCATTCCTGATAAGCATCCAGTCACTTCTCGCGCCTCGCCCAAGGTAAGATCGAAGACACTGGATGATTGTCCCCCCGCAAAAAGTCCATTGCCATACGTTGAATACAGTCAAACTCTAAATGCTCATAAATACTCGATTTTCATAAAATGTTGAACCGAAGACCTCCTAATAAAATTCAATTAAGAAGTCCAATACTGACACTACAGATTTCACCAAAACAAATTCTGTTAATATGGTATAAGGTCCAGTTTTCATTACAGTCCACAAGATTTATTATTTTGTCAGTAATTTCATTTTGTAGACTATCAATCATTTATGTGTGTCAGGTTTGGACTATGACATTTCAGTGCTCAAAGGTCGACATTTAGTTCCTTAAGGTACTACAGGGCACTCCAATCTGTCATTCGATTTTGGACTTTATATGAAAACTTTAAAGTTGAAAATGTAATAAAGTTTTATAGAAAGGTGTAGAGTGAGGTGCTGGCCACTGCACCTTGGTTTGCATGCTATAGTTAGGCACACCCACAACAGTCCCAGTAGGACAGTTAGCCAGATACAACACGAAGATAGCAAAGGTTACCTTATACAAAATGTTAAAGTTTATCCAGGTATCTACTAGTAATACTTGTGTAAGAAATCTGGCTATCGGGTTCATATTAACCGGTAGAGGCGTTAGTATATATGTATTTTTGAGGGAAAATAATGACTTTTCCTACCTTGGGGGAGGGGAGCGAGAGTGAGTTCTTACTGAATATAGACATACAACTTTTTTTAAACATTGTGAACACTAGGAGTTTCTCCAGAATCGTGGGTGCGTTTACAAACATACAAGTTCACATGCACATGACACCCAGACCCGAAACAACAATTTGTGGATCACACAAAGAGTTGTTCCGAGCGGTTACCCGGCGCGCCAACCGTGCAGTCATAGGCCCAACTCTCCTTAATCTTCAAGATATTAATAAACAAGAAGTTATATCACATATAATTACAAAACAACGCAATACAAATGCAACAACATTAAACTGTTTTTCCTTCATCTTATTAATTTGACCTAAGACAATGTCTAGGACAGTTAATTGTCCATGTCGCATTCAATTGACCTCACACAGGAACAGAACCCTGATCTTATAAGTAGGTGCAATAGTTTTGCATGTGTCGTATCGAGTAACGTGAGACTACAGTTGCACACAAGGTTATTTATGATGATTATGTTTTTGTTATGTAATCAAATGTCTAGACATTAGTCTTGTGGTGACAGTAAAGTATCCTAAGTAGCAAAAACTTCTATAACCAAGCCATTTGTCACCAACCAATGGTGATAACCATTGTAACTGCTTGTATTATCGTGGTTTTGTAACAGTATTTTGATTCTATACTGTACACTCCTACTTAGTTTGCGGGTGTGTCGACTAAAGGACAAAGACTTGACAGCAGCGGTTTTTGATAAAAAATAAAACAGATTCTTTTAAAATGCGATCTATAACTCTGTTGTCAAATTTGAAAATTATAGGAAACATTTTGTAGAGGAGGTCCAGGACTGAACTCACTTTCTGTGACTATATATGAATATCTTAACTACAGAAAATGCATAAAAAGCATTTTTTTATATAATAGAAACTGCAGCCTTTTTCTAGTATTCTTATAATTTTCTGAATACGACTAATAATATTTTTTAAACTACAATATGCTACAACTATCTTACGTCCTAATAAATTTGTAAAATTGTACTCACTCATATGTAACTAACGAGATTACTCGACTAGTTTCAAGCCACGCAAGGGGCCCATAATCATGAACTGCATTCGCAACAACAGGCTGAATCACCGTAGCCTCTTGATGTCTCCACATAGTCTATTGCAACGTGAATAATACAATAGACATCAAGAGTCGCTAAAAACTGTAGACAATTATAATGTAGACTAACACAGACACTTGACCAACACGGCTAACTTTTTTTTGCAATCAGTGTTACAATAAGGCTTAGGAATTCCACATTCAGCCTGTACTGGCGTACACGCAACTACGACCAAAGAGGTTGTAACTCAATACTTTAGACATTGCAATGATACTCTTTGTTACTAAATTACCAAGTGGTTTTTATTTCTAGGTCGAGTATGTTTAATTATTATGTCATTTGTGTTATTTTTTATGGAATAAGCCGGTAAACAAGCAGGCGGATCACCTGATGGTAAGCAATCGCCGCTGCCCATGGACTCTTAAACACCCGAGAAACATTCGTTACCGGCCTTATAGGGGTTACTGACTAAAAACCACCACGTTTCGACTCCTGCTTTTCTAAGGAATTTTGAGGTTGTTGGGGAATATGGGATTGAGAAGATTGCGAAGGGGGGTAATTGCGCCTCTGGTTATGTTGTTATCGTTGAACTTGTCAATAAATATTCTAAAAAAACTTTTTTTAATTTAATTATTTAACTTATCTTTTTCTCTACCATAACTTGAACCTTTTTATGTCTTAAAACAGAAAATATATTTAGGTAGGGCAAGTGACCCGGTTGTGGCCATCGACCCCTTTGTGGCCACTTGGGCCTTCAAATATTTATAACTAAGGCAGGGAAAAATAAATTACTCTGTGATGTACAGTATTTAAAATATTGAATATTGGAGACACTGATACCGTTGGCAGCTTTGATGTGTCAAACTTCACTTCGATGCAACAAGTCATTATTTTTAGTTGAGGGTGAAATTGTTAAGATCTTAACAAAAAGGCTAAGGCGAGCGGGTGAGGATTTGGTTTTTATTTTTTTAATCTTTGCTTATTGTTTGGATGTTTATGTTAATACTACATGAAGAATATATTGTCTAAGTGGAACTAAAGTTATTTTGTCGCCATATGTTTCTGAAGTGGGATTATTAGAAGGTGGCCACTAATGGAGACAAAATTATGAATTTCTCCATCTTTGGCCACACGGCTGGCCAAAACTTTTGTACATAAACGCCCCACTTCTAGTCATTTATCGTAATTTATTTATTATTTTTCCTTGGCTTTACATATCAACAAATACATATTTTTCATTTTCAGAGATGCAATAAATTGCCTTCACACAAAGGGAGGTCAGTTTACTTTGCAGCTTTTACCAACGTCATATTAATGTTGATCTCTTTATTTGTAAGTTAAATTCAAGTGAAGTAATAATATTTCATATTTTCCAGACTAAATGAAAACCATTGTTTCTAAAATGTAAAATTTAATTAATAAATTTTGATTACTTTTATTGTATTTTTTGATGGCCAGAACTGGCACACGACCGTGGCCAGAAATGGCACGAATCTGGCCAAAAATGGCACAAACTCCCTTTTTTTTTCTTTTTTATACAGTTATTTTTCTATTGGACGTTCTTTAAAAAAGGGTTTTCTTAGGCAAGATTAATACATGTTAAATGACTTTTTACAAGAAATATGTTCGTGATAACAAAAACTATAAGTTAAGAAAGCCTCAAAGTCGACAAAATTCTTAAAGTGGCCACAACCGGGTCACTTACGATAATTAAAGAATCCTGTTACCAACTACCTTGGCGGTAATTATCGCAATGTTTTCGGAGTATAATCAATAAATAACTTCACATTCTCAACCAGTCACCGTAAATAAATTAAACTTGATCTTGATTTGTTGTTCTTTCCGGAAATTTCGGTACTTTGCCCTTGTCCGTGAAAGTGGTAATGAAAATAATATAAAAGGTAGTGCAAGGTTTAAAAACTGTTAAGGGACCTTATTTTTAAGGTCGTAAGATTGCTAATTCAGTGGTCGATGACATTTAAAAGGTTATTTTCAGTTTGTTTTTCTAGATTATGTTCATAAACCATGATCTTCCAATCATAGTATTGTTTTTTCCACTTAACACGTTAACTGCCACGTAGGTTACCGGTGACCTACGTTAGTGGAGGATTTGCCTTCAACAGTTTTCTGATGGCAGTTAAAGGCTTAACAATTATTTTTCTCAGATAACTCATAAAATCAGTATAGTACCATGGAATAGAATAAACTAGAGTACCTAAAGATATACATATGTACATACATGTTTCTCGGCTTTGTCTTGGTACTTTACGCTTCCTCGGTTAAGCAACTTAACTGAATACTTAACAAAAAATGGAATTAATAAAAAATTAAAACTCCTTCAGTTCCTAGTAGAAGGTACTTTAAAAGCATCTTTAAGTACATTGAAATGAACATCGAATAACTAGATTTAATCATAGACTAGTTGATATTACATCCAAAAGAGTAGCTAGGAATCCGGCGGGACGACTTTCATTACACGCCGCAATGACGCGTAGGCTTGGTTTTTCAGTGGTTTTTTAGTTAATTTAGTATGTCTCACAATACATATTTTAGAAAACGTCTTATTCTTTGAAAATGAGGAGCTAACTGATGATCGTCTCACAAGCACAGGATTAAAAGATATAATCATACTAATGTTATACATGCGAAAGTTTGTGAATGAGTTTGTATGTATGTAGGTATGCGTCAAAACGGCTGACAGGGTCCAGATGAAATTTACAGTAGGCATAGTCTAAAATAAAGTGTGATAGGTTATTCTTTGTCCTACGATAACGCAATGAACCCGGTCGCAGAATTAAGTTATTTGTAAAAATATTGTAACAGTTCCAGGTGTGTTGAAAAAAAACAATTACAAAGTAAGAATGCGGAAACTTTTGCTATAATATTTTGTCAGTAAGCAGACGTACAAACCGCGGCATTGTGGTTACAATGTAATAGTTGAGGTGCTGCGGTTTAATTCTATCAAGACGGGTTTAACCTTAACTTATGTTGCTGGGGAGATTGAACTTATATTTCTATTACTTTTATAACTATAAAAAGTACTAGCTTCACCTGTATTCTCATGGGGAAAAGGTGGCCTATTTGTTATTTCAGACCATAATCTATCTCTGTGTTAAATATTATTGTGATCTCTTCAGCTGTTTTGGTGTGATTGAGTAATAAACAGTTTTTCGAACCAATCATCATCATCATCATCATCAGCCGAGAGACATCCACTGTAAACGTAAACAAAGGCCTCCCCCTTAGTCCTCCATGAACCAAGAGATATTGTTATTTTATATCTTACCATTATAACATATACCTACATTTATTGAAAGTTTTCTTGACCACAAAACTGAAATAGTACTTTGTAGTTTATTTTAAAATAAACAATACTACAAGTACAGAAGTATATTATATTAAGAAGTGTTTTCTTTCCTACAATAAGGGTCTTATTGTAGGACAGAAGCGAAAAATATTCACAAGAAATACACCTTATTTCCTCCCCATAGCCTTGATTTTAGGTAATAAACTATGATATAAGAAATTCTAGCGTTACTAAGATTATTAGACGGAGGTACTTGTATGTATGTTTTTGCCCACGTCATTGTGCAGCAGACATTCCAATAGTTGCTGAGAAGTGAATTGTTGTGTGTAATGGTGAAAGGCCAGCGCGCATAGAAGCTCCAATAAGTACATCAGAATTTATAGTCTCACAGTCGATGCAGTGATCGCTAAAATTGGAATATTTCCAATTCCTAATCTTTCATGTTCAAAAACCACGAAGCCTACTATCCACAACGCGTTATTTGACGAATGCAAGCATCCTACGATGCGGCCCAACAGTTTTGATTGTTTGTACGCAATATGCAATCGTCATTTGACGAAAGCGTGCGTATGACGAGAGGTTACGTGAGCAATAATTGGCCCACTTAAGTATATTTCACTTATTACTCTACTTGACTCGTAAGTTGACTGGTAAATAATACCATATGGCCATATGGCATTAAGTCCACCTTCTCTACCATTATACCTATATATTCCATTTTATGTATAGTTTTTGAGAGGTAGACTGCCAAACTTTTACACAATTTCACTTCAAATTATTAGGAAACCGAAAATAAAATTACTGCATCGAAGTATCACTGTTTTTTTAACTAGTTTTTAGTCAAGACTTACACGTAAAATCATTGTCCAATTTGCTATTGTTGTTCAAAATGATTGGAGTAAATATAAGCGTAAAAATACCTACGTTTTAATTATGCCCATAACACAAAACGTAATACCACGCTATGTTAGGTAGGTGTTACACTCACTTTTTGCGTTTTACGTACGAAATATTACCACTGTTGAGAATTCTGAAAATTGGGAATACAATCTTACTAATACTATACATGCGAAAGAGTGTATGTATTGTGTGTATGTTTGTTACTTAACTACGTTAAAAACTGCTGAAGTAATCAGGATGATATTTGTAACAGGGAATTAGGGTTTGGAATAACACATAGGCTACTTTTTATCTAACAGGCACATGGGCGAAGCTGCTGGTAGAAGCTAGTATAATTAATAATTAAAAAAATATGTAAATTTTAGTGTTGTGACAGCCCTGATCTGATTGCAACCCGGTTATTGAGGAGTGGTTGACGCGATCACTGGCCTGAGTGAGAGCCTTTCAAAATATACCAATTAGCTTATCACGTCTGATAAATGCTGATATACATTGAATCTTATTATAAGTAAAACTAGAGTATTGATTTATAAATAACTAGATTCTCTACGACTGTGTCCGCGTGGAATACTTAGTAAAGGCTTAGGTAGATTTGTCTTTGTTAATCAGCAAAGATGCAGTTTACTAACAGTAAATGATTTTTTAAATACATACGTATTTATGTAATACATACAAAAACACAATCATGTTGAATGTTTTCTCTTTATTATAATCGCATATTTTAACTCTTAACTAGTAGCTACACTCACTACTTTTGCTACTTCTCTCGTTTAGGTCCCTATCTTTTACAGACGCCAGTAGATCAGGCAACCCAAAACTGTCAAATATTTTCAACTAATCATGAACCTAAAGCTTTAGATATAAAGTTGAAAATCTAATAAAGAAATCAACAAATTGTAGTAACTTGATGTGTTTTTACGTAACAAAGAAATAATCTTGATTCTGTACTATTTCTGAGAATTGTGTTTTAAGTGAAAAACACAAACAAAAAGAAATAATAATAACACTTATTTACAGTTCAACTGTGAGAATACAAATACAAAAAGAGAATAAAAAATACAATAACTTGATTCAATTATTGTATCATAAATATTTCCTTATTGCGTACTGCACTCGTGAGATGGAATAAATATTATGGTGAATTTATAAAAAATGGTTATTCAACTTTTTATAAAAAATACTATTATTTTGTTAATAACATCACGACTTCTATTAACGAAAATGTAGGCAGAAGTTTATGCTCACCCATATTTAAGTAAAGTAGCTTTTTAAGTATTACATAAGAGCTTATCTAGTATTATGTACTAAGATACTTATGACGGTTTTCACCATCACATCATCATCACACATCGTCAACCTATAAGTGGCCATTGTTGACCAAAGGCCTCTTCTCACACGGAGAAGGTTTGAGCAGTAATCACCACGCTTACTCAATGCTGGTTAGCGATTCCAAACTTATAATTAGAAATTTTATACCTAGTTTCGAACCCGCCTTAATCCACCAGGCCACCATGACGGTTTTCACCAGTCACCCCTAAACTGTACCGTAACTAAAAGTTACTTAGCGTGACATAGCAGCTAAACTAAATCCTAATTTGTTCAGTTAGGTCTCACTTATAATTTGGTAAAAACAAAAATGACATTAAGTATGACCTATCTTAGCTTAGGAAGTTTCATTAAATTTAAGAAAGGTTTATCAGATGAATACCGATAAAACTTTAATAATAACATAATCTTTCAGTGGATTATTTATGTGATTTGATTATGTTAATAATGTTTCAAATTCTTTAGTTTATCGACACAACTGTGACAGATTTGCGATTAACTGTGAAAAACATTATTACCTACGAGTTAAACATACAAGTGTTAAATAAGAAAACTGTAGTTACATTACTCGTACATATTGCGTTACAATTTAAAATATACGTAACAAAATTATAAAAAAGTTAAGTTAATTATCTTACAATTTTCTGAAACTAGGAATTGACCCTGAGATATGTCGGTAGCTACTCTAAAGATAAGCTGACTTAAAACTAAGTATATTACGTTTACTTATTTTTTGTCAAATTAACTTAGAAGATAAGTTCTATCTTTATAGTCTAATCACAAAGATCTGAATTCTGTCTCTATTTTAAATTGGTTCTTCATTTTCAATGTACAATAAAAACTAAATCGGTTTCTCATTTAAAATATCAAGTAATAAAACATAATTTATTTTAAATGCATTAGAATAACGAATTTTCTTTGTTCATCTTCCAAATTGCATAGATATAAGATTATAATTGGATATTTAGTATGTATTTAGAAAAAATCTGCGAAATGAGTTTAGCCAAGGCTGTCTATCTACATCCTTATAAAATTCTAATGATATAAGCAAAAGTCAAGGTTATGCTAGTAAATTATTTCCATTTTATTTCGTGATATAGATAAGAAAAGATCACGTTTTTTGTACAAGCCTAATTTTGTTTAGATCATAATCATGGTAGCCTACTACGTCTTTGTTAACAGATAAAATGTTTTCACATTCTCATGTGAATTTTTAAAACCATTTATTTTGACTAATTTGTTGGTAAGTAATTTTAAGCCAGTCTTAATTGGGTGCAAATTTAGGAACGGCGAAAGTTTCGCTGGCTATTTTCTGTAATTAGCATAATGTTTAGAATGGTGCCATTCCATTTTAGTTCACCAGATAGCACTACTGTGATACTACTACTTCTACTAACCTCTCGTTTTTCGTCTAATATGGAATTAGCTAGTGTCACACCATTGGACGTTCAATATTTGACAGCTGCAGTCATTGTACAAAAAACCCTCTTGCTACATTTGCGCCATATGGTGACCAGGAATAATAACGGCAATAAAAAAACAATAGAGACTAAGACTTGTTAGCATTCAAACATGCAATCACAGCAACATCATTATTAGTAAATTAGACATCTACATAAGATGCAAAAACTAAAAAAAAAATACACGTTTCATACAAAACTAATATTGGACGTGCGGGGTCATAAACTGATATCTTGGATGGAACCGGGTAACCTACACGCATGCAGAGTAACCTACAAATTTAATATTACCGTAACCCACTAAACCTATCAAATCAGAGATGTTACAAGTTCTCACGACCTTGTGCGTGGAAAACTAGTTTGTTGTGAAAAGGGCAGTTACACATTTTGACAGTCAGTCAGTTTTTGTTGTGACAACACATTAATGGTCACTGGTCAGTGGCCAGACTCCATAACTTGTCTATAGCTAGGTTTGTTTAGTACACATAGAATCGCACTAAGATTATAAATGTGAAAGTTTGTTTGTATGGATGTTTGTCTGTCAATCACGCTGAAACTACTGAACGCATTTTGATAAAATTTGGTATGCAGACAGGGTATGAGCTGACTTAGGTGATTGGATACTTTTTATTCCACGGAAACGCGGACCAAACTGCTGGCAGAAGCTAGTTTTGATATAATTTGTAAAAGAGTTTGTCATATTTCTAATGGGCTCGAATTACATACAGTGGAGAAAATTTGTGCAAAAACGCCTAAATAAGCGTTATGCCTTTTATATCTTCAAGACACGTTTTACAAAAAGGGAATAGTAATAGTTAGGTAGGTATGCAGTTTTTTTTTTTTTATTTTGTTAAAATTAATAACTGGCAAACCATAAAAATAACACCATACAAGCTTCTTCACATATACATATAAGAAACATGCCATATGGCTATTTACATGGCTTTATGCACTATCTAACACGTTTCTCATCACAGAAATGCTCCAATACCGGTTATGTACAACATGAACATTCAGACACTTCGATTTATACATTACGATACGCGACCACGCGTCCGCTTCCGTACCACCGTTAGAAAGTTTACACATCAAATATTAACAAGACACTCAAATAACGTTCGCTATACATTACGCATAATAAACAAGCACCCTCGAAAAGTTCGCGTGCTGACTCACCGTTGGTTTACAAACAAATACGAATTTACGTGGTCGGCGTTGTTAAGTCGCATGGTTGAGTCGCGTGAAGAATTCTTTGGTCTACATTAGCACTTCAATTGCTGCTTAGCATTAATAAATTGTAAATCAACTGTCAATGGTTTGTTTATGAAAATTTATTGCCATATGCGGATAGAGATAATTAGATTTTTGTCTAGTGTAGCTTGTTAGCGGTGTGAAATTCCGTTGGGTTTACATTGTATTATTACGTAGTACTAACTAATTGTGTTAGTATTCCTTATTGTGTTTCCAGTCTTTTAAAATGTTATCGCCTCAAGACCTTTATTCTGGTGGAATAAACTAATTAATTATGATATTTACTTTGTGTTCGAATTTTGTTTTGTCTAAGATTGTCATCCATTTTGGGCCTCAGTAATATATGTTGGCCGCAAGCAATAAGGAGCACTTAAATGTACACATAATTATAATTTTATAAGTTTATTTTAAACGTATAATATAAATGTATTTGCACCAAAACCACAGAATTAATATTCGGTACAAATGCAAAGGTCGGAAGATGATCTAAAATGCAAAGTTTCCAAAAAAATAAATTAAAAATCATTTCCGCGACTCTACATATAAAATGCATTATGAAAACATTATACAATGCTCTAAATATTATAGGTATGTATTAGCATAGCGATAAGCAGGCGAGTATTATTTTTAATATATTTCCTGTTACTATAAGTAATATGTAACATTTTAGTTCCAGTGCAAAACTTACATACATATATGTATGTATTATATATGTGTATTAACTCACGCCTTTGTCCTACAGATGTAGGTAAGAAACCACATAATGTAACGTAGTAGGATATATAACATACTTTTTTAGTTACCAACACATTCATACACCTGGTCAATCCAAGCACATCAATTAATGGTTTCATGAATACAAAAATAAATGAACAAGAAAATTCATCAGCAATTAAATATGACGTGCCACCGATTACTATGTGAAAGAATATTACATAGGTTAAACGAAGGTGTCCTTACAATCCATGTACTTACATTTTTTCCTTACATTTTACTTTTTTATTTATTTTTTAAAACGAGGAATTTCATTAGGATTTTCCTGTGACGATGCGTTTACAAACATACAAATTCGCAAGAACGTGATACCTAGACACGAAACAACAATTTGTGGATCACACAAAGAGTTGTTCCGTGCGGGAATCGAACCCGCTACACGTTACACGGCAGCCAGTTTCCCAGCCACCGCGCCAACGGTGCAATCAAATGAAATTTAATTATTCTTATATTCGTTTGTCCTTCCTTGTTTCTTTAGCGTGTGGAATAAATATTTCTTCTTTATTTCTTATCTTTCTTCCAGTCAATAAAAGATATACTACATTAGACCTTTACCGAAGACACCAATATTATGCCTTTTTCTGTCAGACTTTTGTAAAAATAAAAACCTTTTCGCAAGGTTTATTATCAGTGATACCGTAAGCAAAATAAAAAATAAAGTTTTAGCCATATTTATGACCATTGTTACGACATATATTGTTGGATTTGTTTTTTTTTTCGACACAAATTTATAGCGCCTCTGATACAAACATGCAACTTGCTTGAACCGGTATTGAATAACGGGGCTAATGCATTTTATGTCAATATTATAATATGTTTGAAGAAACCCGTTAAGCGGTATAGTGTTGTCATTTTTTATGTTTGCTTTTAATCTTGTATATGTAGGTTAAGTTCATATTTAAGTTAACGACGAAGCTGTATCTGCGGAATTTCTAAAAAAAAAAAGTATATTTACGCGTCTTACTATATGCCTTAGTAATATTTAGTTCAAATGATACGTAAATTATTCAGTATAACCTCCTATACTTACTAATTTTAATATGAGTTTTCAGCTAGTTCAAAACACAAGTTCGAGTATACAAAATAGTCGAGTGCAAAGGCAAAAAAAAAATGACGACTGGAGATATTTTTCAACAGAAAATAACAAACAAATAAATCTACGTCATCGTATACGTATTTTATTTATCTAAATAAGTTTACTTAACTAACATTTACTCACAGAAAGAATACCTACTAAAAAAATAAATAAAGGATTGATTAAAGAACACTTCCATTTGCACGACGGAAGTGACTCTAGCTCAAAGTAATTATTCGCAGACTGACAAGAATAAATCAGAGAAAAAATAATTGTTTTCAAAGAAAACGTTAATTATTTTGTATTTACGTTCGTAACGATTGTTTTTATAAAGCATCCTTCATATTAATTAGACTGAAGACGATTTCCTACAAATCACTAATTGTGAATTACGTTGCAAGTTTTGTTACTAAAATATTACGCCCACTGAACAAAAAATGCACTTGCGTTGTTATTAGGGTACAATTGCTTTTTTGCTATCGGTTTTATGAATTCATTTTAAACCGGATTTATGTAGCAATTATTTTAAAATCGGTTTTTCAGAAACCTGTAATGAGTTAACTAAAAACGCGGACGCGGCTATGTCGCGCATGCTACTGATGGGTGTGAGACGACGCCGAGTCCGCCCACGCTGCTTATGATTAAGAGTCCCTCTGTGACTCGAAACTAGTAGAGCTTTTCTCAATACATTTGCGTGACTAAACCAATGCTTTTTGTTAATTTAATATGTCTTACGAGAGTTTTTATAAAAACTATCAATAAGGTTTTCTTTTTCCTTCCTTCATTTACAGTTTATTACTCTATAACAAAATATCTGCCAAATGAGTTCAATGTTACTCATAATATGATTCAAACAGTATGATTTCAACTCATATGTAACACTTTAAAATGTATAAGAGTTACACAATCATTATCTAACGGTATCCTAAAGGTTACATTACATACTGATTTCATAAATATATAACTAGACATAAATATGTAAGTAATACGAATTTACTCCAATATGCTCTAACACTGTAACTAAAACATTTGCGAACTAAACGTTTAGTTTACGTAACACAAAATATGTATCAACTTCACTTTAACCGACCAGTTCTGCTAACAATATAGGCGTAACTGCATAATTCCAGCACACGGACAGTGCACCTGTTGGAATAAATAAGTGGCTGATTGGCCAGTTATGTTTTTTCTACGGTAAATCATTATACCTTACGTAAATGAAGAAAAAATATGCGACGTTCGTTGATGTCTTTTACTTAGGTCATATGCAGTGGGCATAAGTAGGTAACTTAAGTATGTATTTAGACTTATATATGCTAAAATTAAGAATAAAGATTTATACATATGAAATGAGACCAAGAAATCTATTACATTGTAATTGGCGTGTATTCATTGTACCGTATTTTGTAATGTGATTTTTTCCTCAATTCACTAGTTTAAGTATGTAATTACAACTTTGCTTTCGTGCTTTTTTTCTACTGATATACAACGTTGAACATTTTCGTTATTCTACGTGATTATAGTTAATTATACAGAGATGTAAGCCACACGTCAAAGTAGCGATTCACTGAAGATTTGTAATTTTAAATGTCAATGTAACTTAAACAAGCAAAAGAAAATGAATCTCCTCTTGCAACGTTACGTACGCACGCTATCACGCGCTGATTACCGAGCAATTTATTTTTAATCCAAGATTTTCCTTTTTTTTCATTTTAATTATAAAAAAAAATCTCAAACACTCACCGTAGGGGAGACGACGTATCTCGCTCACACTAAACTTTGACCAGAAAAAAAATATATCCTTTCAACTTTCGAATTTTTTTATTACTTATATATTGCAACACCGGTTTTATTTTGTTTTTTATTTCACGAGTCACTTTCTCGGTGTAAGAAGTCCGCACGCGTTCTTTATTCGAATCGCAGTTCGAAATTTGAAAACTGTGCGGGAACGGGCGAGTTGCTTCGCGCCGTCCGAGACGATGACTGCGAGCGAAGTCAGGCGCGTTCGTTCCCCCGCGCATCGGTCAACGCAGGTCGACAAATCGCAATATCTAGCCGACTGAAACTTACACACAGACGTCCATTGCTTGTCAAGCTAGAAAGTTTTCTAAAGCTTGCTACTTTAACCGTCAATGTATTTGCTACTGGTTCTGTGTTCGTGGTTTTTCAAAAGGACTCGTGTCGGCTTTTCCAAATTATTATTATTTTGTAAAATTTTCGTTTTGGAATGTAAAAGAAATTTCGGAATTATACAACGTTAATCAATATTTTTAAGGTTTCTTTTTTATTTACGAAAATTACTTTTAATAATTTAATTAATATGTATGTACCTAAATGATTTTTATTACTAAATGTGTTATTAAATGTATTATTTAAATGAATTTTCTGTGTTCAACGATCCTTGTAAAAGTCTCCGCCATTGTTCTTTTTTTTCGAAGAAATCGTTTCACACGCTTTTTACCTACATAAGTACTAACATAACGTTGTATGAGCATTGTATCATACACGTTATTTCATACATTTTAGTATAATATCTCCAAATACTCATCAACTACACGTGATTCGTAAAATTTGTATAAAAATACGTATGAATATTGTTGATATTTTGAGAAAGATTTTCATTTTTTTTTTTATCGGACTTGATTCCGCTCTCGTTAGCTAAATGAAATGTATATGTTATATTAAATATGTCATGTATGTTAATACAACTAATGGAACTATCACACATGTGTATAATACACATGTGTGATAGTTCCATTAATTTTCAGCTGTTTATTGTATACAAAATTAATGGAACTATCACACATGTGTATAATACACATGTGTGATAGTTCCATTAATTTTCAGCTGTTTATTGTATACAAAATTAATGGAACTATCACACATGTGTATAATACACATGTGTGATAGTTCCATTAATTTTCAGCTGTTTATTGTATACACAGAACCTTTCACATTTATTACATGAATTTCTTATGAACCTTAAAGAAATATTGTTATGTTTAAAGGAATGCAGGGAAGGGATATGTACACAGCAGTATAACGTGCTCTTAGTTGCAGCCACACAACATGCAGCTACAATACCAATCCAATTATTTGTAAAATAGACAAAATTTCGGTTTTCTCTGGCCCCGCAATTCTATTTACAAACTCATGACATACCGTACATAATTTGTAGATCACACGAAAAATTGACCAATCGGCTCTGTCAATCGAGCCACTGCACGATACCTACCATGTCTTAAAAAATGGAATCAAGATATTTTTTTAACGTGGAGCAACGTTTAAAACACTTGTGACTAGATTTTTTCCCTGTGTCGTGGGTGCGTTTACAAACATACAAGTTCACATACACAAGGCACCCAAACCCGAAACAACAATTTGTGTATCACACAAAGAGTTACTCCGTGCCGGAATCGAACCCGCTCTACGTTCACGGCAGCCGGTTGCCCAGCCACGGCATCAGCCGTGCAGTTTTGTTACTATGTTATAATTTGTTTCACGTTTCATATAATACGATGAAAATGGAGTAAGTGAAACATGTAAGATCTCAATCGATAGTTAGCTTTGTACTACAAATCAGCGTAAAATAACATAATTAGCAGATTTCACTGTGAGAAAGTTGTTTAAGACGAAACTGCTGAAGAGAACTTGTTATCCTGACATTTATAGGCTGATGTTCGAAGACATTGCTGTACCCTTTATGACCTTAACAGACCTTATAGCACAGTAGTGCTATGGAACTGGAAATTTTGCTTCGTAAGTTCTTTGTTCATAATAATATGATGGCAAGTTGAGCAAAGGGTTTTATTTCTGTGTTATCCTGTGTAGGGTGTCATTTATGTTCAAATACTCAAACGTTAGTCAATTTTGGACCCGAATGGTTCTGTTACTACACATTCTTTGTAAAACAGAGATAGCACGATACTTAAGTATGACTTAAAGTAGAGTAGCATCAGTATTATATCATATATACAGTGTATTGCTTACTGAAGCAGCGAACTACTTAGCGGGTGACCGGAGCTCCGGCTCGAAGAACAGGAGTAGGAACGGTGTAGTTTTTAGTCAGTGAAAGTCTGACACTCCCTCTAACTCACCCTAGGTGGGAGAAGAAATTGGATGATTCCCCCACTTAAAAAAATAGTGTATTGCTTAATTTCTCCTTTCGAGTTACAATACAACCATTACAGAGTAATTTAGCTTATAAAACGAAATGCTTTGTAATATACTGTAATCCCTAGTAATACTCGTAGTTTGTCGTGAGCGTATGCGCACGATTCTGTAGTAGGCTGCGCTGGCGCCGCTCGCGATTGATTGCGTAACAGCGCATTAACAACTTTTATGTTGCACTTTGTATTACCCGCGGTATATAGAGCTACATATACAGAGCTCAACAGTCTTAGAGAAATATTTGAGTATTTTTTAAGTGGCTTAAAAGGCGCTTTTTAATAATAAAAATGTATAGGCTTATTCTTGATAGTAATATCAATTTCAATTTAAGGCCAGTCCAATAAAATCTCAATATTTATACAATGTCAACACAATAGAACACCAATTACAGCTGTCAAAATAGGGACCAGAGTGCGGATTATAAAGCCAAACACAATAAATAATACCATTTACTACACTCAATATCTGTCCAATACGGATGCAATGTGGCGTTAGTGTTCCAACTCAAGAGTATGAAACTTCACAATATCAATGTCGATCGATCGGAATTGAATTCCAGAGTAAGTAAAAGTTTTTGACAGAAACTTGATAGTGCTAAAGTTTACCTCGATACAATACAATTGAATACAATCATATTCCATAAAAAAAAAAATGTTAAAAGATTGCATTTAGTTTGCATTAGGATTGAATTGAGATTTAATTGATATTGAATTGAAATTATATAGAGTTTGAATTGTGACGGGATCTATATTTGGTTGGCATTGGATCGAGTTCGGATTAGGATTTGAGATTACGTTGAGTTCGGATTGAGATTAGACGTAAGAGAAGAGATCTTATGCCCGTTACTGCTACAATGATGAAATATCAAAAATGTTCCACCGTGTGAATGTAAAAACGATACACTTTCATTCAATATAATAATGAAATACTAACAAAATTTCCTACAGGTCCAACAATTTGATGTAATGATACAAATTATGTCTGTCCAAGATAATTATTTATGAATTAGAGATTACAGCATTTGCGAGACTCCAATAATTTGCCAACGAGAAGTAATTTGGAGCCACATTTCTTCATAAGTTGCGTAAAATATATGAAACTTGTAACCTAATGGCTTGTATCCGATGCCAGATATATCTCTATACCTATAGTATATCTCTAGACGTTTTATAGATGACCCATTAATAATTTTAGTGCTGACTGGCTCGTGACTTGTAGGTTGCAAGCACAACTACTTAGCAGGTGATTTGGTCGTTACTATCATGGTTCTCATTAATAGCTTACTGTTTAGTATGGCGTTACAGATTTATGTTTGTGATATGAACTGTTGGAACCTTTCCGACCAACTGGTGTTATTTGGACTATATATATCCACAGTTTTAGAGAAAACCGCTGTATATTTTTCTCATTACACAGATAACGTAGAGGTAGGTAAGTACCTATATCAATGTTCAGTTATTTTTATCGTTAAACAGCACAAACATACCAACGTACAAGGTCAAGATTCAAAGATCCACGCGAATGTTATGTCAGTGAAAATAGAACATACACACTGGTAAATGGAAATGGAACACACTGGTAAACCAAACACAACACATACACACTGGTAAAGAAACAAAAATAGATTTATGTATGAAGCTATCGTGGAGTAACACACATTTTATATCAACATAGTAATCAAAATTTTTTAGTAGCTTCTGCCAGCGTATTTGCCCACATTCCCGTGAGACAAAAAGTAGTATGTATATTTCCAGACCATAATCTACCCCTATTCTACATCCTGATCCTTTCAGCCGTTTTCACATGATTGAGTAACAAACTCACTCACAAACTTTCGCATTTATGATATTACTAGCTGACCCGGCAAACTTTGTTCCGCCTCAAACAAGACTTCCACAAATAATTCAAGACCAGTATTAGCCAAATCGGTCTATCCATTCTCGAGTTTTAGCGAGACTAATGAACAACAATTATTTTTTATATTTATAGAGATTAAGATGTACCTATAGTTAATGAAAACCCCGGTTATTTTATTTTTAAACAATGTATAAATTAATTAATGTTATTGATATTGGCTTAAACCAGATTAAAAATAAATGTTAATAATTATAATTTCCATTGTAAATTCTTTGCCTTTTAGTAATATTTTATTTAATATGTATGTACATTATAAATATTCCATTCACTATTTATTTATATGTAATTTTAATATTTGATATTGATTGACATTTAGGTGAGCTGATGTTGCATGCATAATAAAAATTATGACCAATAAAAAAGACAAATGCATTTTTAATCTTTTTTGAGAAGTCGGTTAATGTACCAGTAGGTCAAACTATGTACACCGTATCTATCTGTTAATTTCATTGGATTTTCGTCTTTATATAAACACAATACTGTTGACAATCCAATAAAAATAAAAGAGAGGGAAAGGAGTAGGTTGTACACTGAAACAGGACTAATTTAAATTGCCAATAATTCAATATATAAATAACTATATTAAGTTATAATAATATGTTAATATACTAATTATAATATTATATCAATAATCGTGAATCCGGACGCGGTGTTATCGAACGTCCTTGATATACATTACACACATTTACTTATAAATTAAATCTTCTTCCAAAACCAGCTTCTTGCTTAAAATATACTCACAAATTAATATTGCGGGTGTTGCTGCTTACAAATAATGTAATATTCGAAATCTACATAAACATTAATCAATGTTAACATATAAAAAAAAATAAGGGGCCAGACATACAAAATAATACAAATCATAACTACGAAAACCTCTGAAAACCGAAAAAATAGATAATAAAAAGAAATTAATCGAAATAAAAAAATCACCATTTGAAAAAAATATTGATGAATGAAATAGAACAGTTTAAAATATAAAACGAATAAAATGGTGTGAAAGTATGTACGAGATTATCCGTCTGTTGTGATTAAGTAATTCTAACAGTAATTGTTAAATCAAATAAAAACTACTTTAATTTAGTTACTTGTGATTAATTCTTAAAATAACAATCGATTAAACTATTTTTGTGGACAAAAATTAGTGTAAATTGCCGATGTTGACAATATTATACCCGAGCGCGATGCTAACGCCATCTCTTATCGTGTACTTACAACATTTCCAGTCTCTCTTCAATGGAAAACAGCTGCAGGCTATAAGCACTTTGTTCTGTTGTCGTACTTATAAAATATTAATATTTTATACAATCTTTATTTCGTTCTAAAACAGTGTATTTTTCAGTATATCAATGAAAAACGTCCAACGAACTTTAACAAATACTTATACCCTTAGCTTCAATTGTGAAGATAAAAAAAAATACAGTAATATATTATCAAAAAAAAATTGCAAACACGTGTGGCTAGCGACACGTGTTTATTAATATAAGCTAATAAATTCTAAAGGACATCCATTCTAACTCATACATTTTATCATTAGACTAACTACTAATGCGCGGTTTCACCCGCTCTGCTAGGCTTCTATGAATCGTAGTGTGATTTTCCAAAGCCCATTTTATATAGCATTTCTAGATATTTGACTATTTAACACAAAAAATATTATTCAATTCGAACCAGTTAGTTTCGCATATTAGCGCGTTCAAACCAACAAACGACACTTTCAAACCTTCAAGAAAAGAGCGTACTCCTTTTTAAAAGGCCGGTAACGCACCTGTGACTCCTCTAGTTGTGTCCATGGGTGGTACTGATCGCTTACCATCAGGTGACCCGTCTGCTCGTTTGCCCCTATTCCAAAAAGACAAACAAATAAACAGACACCGTCTCTTACCTTTATACATATATGTATAAGTGGTATAGATTACTACAAAACTGCTATCATAAAGCTATATTATACAATATATTATTATATGCAGCATATTTTTCTCACGCGTCGTATGCAAAATTTAGAAAGGAATGGGATCGATTTCAAGGTGGTCTTGTAAACCGAAACTCATTCAATCGGTGTTCGATTCTAAGCTAGTGTTGTGAAATCTTGATACGAATGTCCTGTCTGTAGCCTATGTCATTAATCTTTTTGTTATAGTAATTTGTGTGCTACTATGTTATATCTAAACCTGTAAAAACAATATGTATTCTAATTCTAATGTAATCTAGTCTAGTATTAACACGTTAACTGCCACGTAGGTCACCAGTGACCTACGTTAATGGAGGATTTGCCTTCAACAGTTTTCTGATAGCAGTTAAAGGCTTAAAATCCATTTAAAGAATTGAAATATTGTTAGTTTTTTACATGAAATGGGTTGACGAGCTTTCCTTTAGAGATTTAACTTTTATTCTAATTACATCTCACATTACTTGTCTGATTTATCAATGTGCGTATACATATTTAATTAATTAAAAAATAAAGCTGCATTACCAAATGCTATCTCGTTCATATATCGAACGAGATTACATTCTGAGATTAACGAGAATGCTACAAAACTGCCAATCTCGTCAGATCTCGCTTGAGCCCTAATCTTGCGAGATCACATTTCCTAAGCTGAATCATGAATTAGGTCATTATAATAATTATTTAGTGGTCTAAAAAAGCGGATACAGTAGTGTCGAGGATAACTACTTAGTCATGTATAGTATCTTATAAATAAAAAATGTAGCTAATCTGTATTTACAGGATATAATTGGCTAGCTTTAGTCTAGCTAGATAGCCTTAAACATATCAACCTTGATGTCAAAATGTGACCCACTTAAAATATTATAGTCCACAATTTATTATTAATGTTATTTTTTTATTAATTTATCAAAATGAATTCAGAAGCAATTGTCCACTTGAGTTAGGTTGTACAATGAAACATTTGTATAAAACAATGAAAAAACACTTAAAATATTAATAAAAAGTAACAAAATATAGTAAAAAATACAAATTAAAATTTTCAAAATAACAAAAAGAATTCCTTCGAGCCGGATTTGAACCAGCGACCTATGGATATCAGTGTTTTTACCTCTACAGTCCACCGCTCTACCAACTGAGCTATCGAAGGCTTGGGAAGAGTGGCGAAATTTTGATTCCGTTCCTTTTATAACATTATGCTCATTATTATTTGGGTTCATTAAAAATGTATCAATACTATTGATAATTTAACAACAGCTGAATACTATAATAGCTAATACAATGCATCTATTATTACATTTTGACTTAGTATATTGTACATTGGTCGATAAAAAAATATTTGTTTTTTATAAAGACCGATAATGAATCTAGGTACTTTTACTTCATAAAATCCATTAATTGTCATATTTATCACATTTAATATTTAATCAAAATAATATAAACCTAACATAAAATTCATAATTTGAAACAAATTTAAATGACGAGAATTTAAATGATAAGGAAAACAAGAAAAATATTTCGAACAATACAAAAATGTAAACAAAAGCCATAAAAACAAAATTAAAATATTCAAAAATACCAATAATGATGTAAGCCGTATGGCAACTAAATAAAAATGTCCCAAAAAAAAACAACAAAAAGAATCGCCCCCGGGTGGGCTCGAACCACCAACCTTTCGGTTAACAGCCGAACGCGCTAGCCAATTGCGCCACGGAGGCAGATGATCATCATGTCGAAATTTCTAAGTCCACTATGAATAAAAAAAAAATATGTTCACGAATATCAGTAAGAACTTTTATTACCTAAAATTATAACAAAACTGGTGAATGAATAGTATGCGTAGGTTCTTTGAAAAAAAACAACAAGCATAGAGTCAGATCCATCCTTTCTCGGTCTGTCTCTGCAGTTTCCTTCTGAAGCATAACAGTTTCACAGAAGATGACTACGGCCTGCTATGCATAGATAAAAATCCCAATGTATGCAACCTTCCATTACCTTCCCATCAAAAACTGATATCAATCCAAAGATCTGTTATACATATAATTCAGCCGTCAATACATACGTACAAAATTATGTCTAGTATGTTCTCTAGTGGCCAAATCTACCGACAAATTAATAATAATAGGTTATTGAAACTGACCGTAATTTGTAAAAGCAAAGGACGTCAGTAAGTCACTATTGACTTTTGTTACAGTTCAGATAAAGGTATGTTGGCATTTCACGATTAATAGTACTCTGTGCTACATATTAACAGACACAATAACTTTAATAAACAACGAGCAATTCCTACTATGTACTTATTACATAATTATAATTTTCCACTTATTTACTAACCAGCTTCTGCCAGTACCTTCGTACGCACAAAAAAGTACCTAATTCCTGTGAATTTAGGGTACTTAATCGTCTCTTATGCCTAGTTTACACTGCGCTAGTATTGTAATCGAGTATCGCGTATTAAGTAGTTCTCTATCTTACTTCTGTCCCAAAATCATATTAGTGCTCCTCTATTCGCCGTGGAACATGCCATGATAGTAAACTACTCAATAGCAGAAACTTTTATTAAAACATTTTTTGGTTACAATTGTTACAAATAAATAATGTGAAGCTTTAATAAATAAATTAAACAGTCAGGCCAGTTTGCCATTGACAACCATTTAAAAAAAAAACGCCTTTGAACAATTTTAAATCTGTCGCTTGTTCCCGCATACTTTAAAAGGATGGCTATAGGCTAAAACATCACGTTATGACCAATAGGAGCCAAGCAGAGCGGGTAATAACCGCGCGTGAAGTAGTTATAAATAATTTGCAGGTAACTCAGTATGTACAAAAAACACGTCAGGTACAGTCAGCACAGCTATTCAATATACAGGTAAAAAATACAGATTGTTGTTCGTAACTGCACACTAAATAACTGTGCTGACTGTCCCTATATTTTGCACTCAGAACCAATAAAATATTGCGACATTTCGAGAACAAAATAATCATCATAAACTCTGCTATATGCCGTTTGCAAGAAGTTCTTAAATAGCGTAACATCTTCATGTTATTTATAGAATTGATGAACTGATGATGGCATATGAACTTGAAATTTCCAAATGTTAAGGATCTTTTAGGAATGCACACTTATGACATTTATCAAAAAAATAAGTCTATAAAAACAGTGATTTATGACTGGATATAAAATATGTAGAATAAAAATTAATTGCAAATGGGTGATCTTCAAACATTAAATAAAATAATCGTTAAAATAAACTGGTCTACGCAGATGGTTTTAGCAATTCAGATTACTGGTTAGATCATCTCGAGTCTTCAAACAAAGCAAAATAAAATCAAAATTCTTCAAAAGCTAAAAGAACTCTCCCCGGCGGGGAATCGAACCCCGGTCTCCCGCGTGACAGGCGGGGATACTTACCACTATACTACCGAGGATTGCAAGGACATTGCCAAATATAGTGATGCTATTTTACTTATCAGGATGATACTTGGGTTGTTATCAAAACATCGAAATAATGATAAGTGCATGATTATCACAGGGAAATCTGTACTTACCTACTTATCTTGAAGAATTGCTCCATTATCTAAATCTTCAATAATATCTAAATTTTATTGACAAACATAGATGCACATGTTTTATGATATAAGCCGGCAAACGAGAGGACGGACCACCTGATGGTAAGCAAACGCCGCTGCCCACACACACCCGAAACATCAGAGGCGTTACAAATGTGTTGCCTATTGGGCCTCCGGTAAACCTCACAAACTTTGTATTACGTCGTTTTTCTGTGACACCGCCGTGAGGCGGTTTCACCGAAGCGACACCACTATCGCTTTGGTGGAGCCTAGCATGGCATCCCACGTTCCTAGTAAGCAAAATAATTACATACACAATTATACAATCAGTATTCATCAAAATGATTCCGACTGAACTCAATCACATAATTACCCCAATATCAGTGACACACCTTATTGTACTACAATAATTGAGTACAAAGGTTATTTGTTTATATCTGGTAACCTTTGCGATCGCCTTCACCTTTCCATAGGGCACGAAACTGGGACATACAGACTTACTATGCAATTATGTTCTATCGCCAATGATCTGGTATTCCATTCACTTCCTACTGGGAGTCCGGTATCTTGATAGTATACTGTGTATTTTGCAATTTGTTCCTCTTATCGTTTTCCTTACCTAGTTATTAAGGCAGACTTTAAATGCGATCGTCATGTAGGAAGTTTTGAGTAATTAAATCGGGTATCGTCGAATGGTATTGTTGAGCTAACTTCGACAGGTAAATCAACTTCAAACAAATGAAACAATAATGAAATATAAAAGATATAAGAATAAGAATTGTAAATTAAAGAGCGCCATTATCGCCAACAAACTGACTTACAGTTTGGCGATTTTCGTATGTATTTTTATATTATGTTTTATGTGAATAAACGATTTAAAAAAAAGAGTACTGACGATAAGTTTTAACATTTAATACAATTTATCACAGTTAACATCGATTAAAATTAAGAGATTTAGGTATATCACCCCTTCGCAATCGGGTGGTTTTTAATCGGCAAGAGTTTGATAATCCGTCTCGCCTCGCCCAAGGCGGGAGAAGTCATTGCATGAATTTCTCCCCTCAAAAAAACCCTTAGCAAACCGAAAATAAGAACGAAGAGAACGCAAACAGATTTTCTCTAGTACTTAAGTACCATTAACAAACGATATAACAGTTCACAGCGTTACCGTAACCTCACCTAACGTTACAAAGTCATTACATGGGTGGACAAAACAATAGGCTCGCAGATAATACCAATTCCCATAGATATTTAAAGAAATAGTTTAGCAATCCATTGTTCTGACAAAATAGTAGTATTGAAAAATAACTCTCGCATATCATATGGCGTCGCGAAGGTTACAAAAATGTTACTTTTGAAATATGGACTTTATTAGATGTAATTATAAGTGTAATAGAAGTCGAATTCATTTGTATATAGAAGTTTTGTACTTGATATTAATTATTGCAGTACTTAAAACTGCTCTATGGATAGATCTTTTAGAATATTAAACTGCCATTCTATTACGAACGAAAGTCGTAGTCAGTTTAAATGGCAATGAAAAATGCAGGTCTTGTTCTCAACACATAGGTATACCTTTTTAGTAAATATAATAGGTACAATAGATTGAGTAACTTCGAGGTTTTGACTTCAATCATTAGTGGTTTTATCAGCATAAGTAATAATTATATACTATGTATACGTAATGAGTCAAAATAATTAACAAACAATTCGAGAAAGTGATTACTATGATATAATATTTATTAGTTTGTTATTTTCCGGTACCTATACAATACATAAGTGTAAGTATTGCAATAAAACATTTTTAGTCATCTACACCAAAAGATTCATAGTCCATCTACATAAAATGAGTAACACCGCTAACTTCAGAATTCTTTGTAAATATGATAGATGTTCTAAAATGTTAATTAAAAATTAACAATGCAATGTAAACATTTTCTATACAGTGAATCATAATGTTTGTGAGTTCATCGATATTCTTTCGTTTACATTACCGAATAAGCACTAAATGAAATATTACATGATGCGTCATTTGACGAATGCATGCAACCTACAAATAACGATAGACGGATTTGTATAAGAAGTGAAGCAAAGTTGCCATGGGTTTCCGTGGGTGTCTAGAAATAGTCAAATCTACACAGATTTGACTATGTCTATACGCAAGAGGCAAGCATTAATAACGAAAGCGTGCGTATGGCGGCGACCGGTTACGTGAATAATGGGGGTTAAGATGGTAGGCAGTGGGTTTACGAAAATAATAGAAGATGCAATTGTTACCCCTCTCGATCAGCGATCAGCGCCGCTTATGGACACCCGCAGCACTGGTGCACCGTCTGCTTGTCTGTCCCACTCGAAACTAGTAGAGCTTTTCTACATTAATGTGCGTGAGCATACCGTGATTTTTAGTAATTTAATTTATTTAGAGCTGCTTAATTTTATAAATAGCTTGTACTACTTTTATTAGCTTAAATATTATATGATACTTTAGTTGTAAGTAGGAGTAGCTTCTTTGTTCTCTTTGAATGTTTAACATTTCAAACAGCAATATTTACTTACCCGTTAGCTTTGAGGTCACTGCGGATGTGAATTCGATGTGGTATCGATAAAAACTTTTATTGTATTTTGATTATAGAGGTACAAACATAAGATTTGAGTAAATTATAGATTGCAAAAGCCCGAGTGAATAGGTTGCTTATGGGCAGACGTGCTACATCGTAGGCCGCATCATCGGGCGAGATAGCGGCCAAACGTCGACCCAACAAATGAAAAAAAATAGAACGTTTAATCAGTAGTTTCTTTATTAAGAGATTTTTAAAGGTTTACTTCATATTTATTTCTCACGCAAAGAAAAGTTATTTTTGAATGAAACATAAATTAACCATCAGGTAGGCTGTGTGCTCTCTTGATACTGTCGTGGTATAAAATAATTAACAAAAGGTTTTATTTAAATTAACTATTTGTTTGTCCTAACAAAACTCAAGTTTGACATAAATTTTCCGGTAAACAGAGATTAGCCAAGTCTTAGTATAGACAGACACAGGAAATATAAAACTTTGGTGGAAGTGTAATAATAAAAATTTAAATAAAACGTTCACTAATCTAAATATCCACTAAAATTTGATATTTACAATTTTACAGACTCTAATGTCAAGAACATTGAACTCAAAATTGCTAATCACTACATTTATGTTTTTACGACTGGCTTGAGTTGTTTTATGTAATTTAATGTTCCGTCATATATTTATCACCGCAAGTCTGCGGTTGAAATAGTAGGTAATTGAATATTTGGCATGTTTTCAACACCCAATAAAAAAAAATTACATAACATATAATAAACAATATCATTTCTAAATAATATTACATACCAAAAGTGATAAATTCTGACTTTTTATCCAAATTCATGATTTTGTAACATGGTATTTTTAACATTTTGTATACAGCGCCATCTACCGAGACTCTGTAGTATCATGACAGAATTAGTTACTCGTCTTTCCACTAGATGTCGTTGCTTCGGGGAAATAGTGGCGTTATCTACATTGTAATAATAACACCGAGACCTAACTAGTTTGTATTTACAACTACTAGATGGCGTATTCGATATCGCGTACTCGCTGTGGTGGAGCATAAAATTATATTGCTACGAAAATACTACGACGTTCTACGAGTTTCGTAGCAGGACCGTAGCGATCGTTCATGATTGTCTCTTATGTAGCGATTCTACCAGAACAACCATTTCATTTTTATATCTAAAATTACTGTGCGTGGGTATGGATTCTTACAATATCTTATAGCAACGACACGTGTAAGAGAAGATGATTAACACAGATGAATATACATAATTTTATTAATAGTAATTCATTTACACTGAAACTATAACTTTTAATTCACAGTCCAGTGTAATCTTAAAATTGGAATAAAAATGCTGTTAATTAATATCCAATTTATTACAGTATTAGAACAATAGCTCAACCAATTTCACCAAAGTGTAATTACCTTGTAAGACGCGCATTTCTTAAAAACTTAAACTTAGCTCAGTATTCGCGATAACGACATCCGATTACAATTACATTGTAAGGGATGTAAACTTCATTGATACCTTCCAGAAACGACATAAAACCAAGGAAAAACTCTTCATGAATATATTCCAACACTTCGCTAATTCGTGGCGCCTTTTCCTAAAGTGGTGATTGGCGGGTGCGGCGTGACGTCATCGCGCCCACGCGTTCTCTGTGACGCAAGCCGATCGATAACTACCCCTGTCCCTTTCTCCCTTGGAGTACACCACGTTGGTTGGGTGATTGCTCTCTCGCTCTCGCATGTATGAATGCCCTGAAACTCAAAACCGTAGGCGGCTCGTGCGTAGCCGGCCGCTGTAGCGAGTGCGACGGATATTTACGATATTGGTATATTTTAGAGTTTTGTTTTGTTGGTAAATAAGTTTGTCCGGACGAAAATGTCATAATATAATAAATAAAGCATAATTTGCACATAAATGTCCCGTTGTCTCTGACTTCATAAGACAATGTTAGGACTTAAGTTATTTATAGACATTATGTAGACTTGCTGAGTCTAGGAATTGTGAGACATTTAGCAGTGACGTCATTGCCCATGACAAACTTTTGTAATGAATCAATAGGTATTTATTTGTTCAATATTATTATTAAAGGAGACTGGCTATTTTTCACTGAGTATTATTATACCAGTAGTTCTAAAAATATATTTCTATGGTTTAAAATACACTTAGTGTTAGACTGTCACGGTTATTATAAAGGCATGCCCACGTGATTACAAACTTAAACAGGGCTGATGAAGTTTGTAAATATCTGTTTATAATGGCTGCCTTGACATTCAGAGGCCAATGTCAAGCAGCCCATACTTTGCCATCAATGTGAATTAGCAATCATACTGCACAATATTCCATGAAATAATTTCAAATCGATTACATAACAGACGACTTTACATAACGTCCCCATAATTCGACATACACCTAAATTTTGGCAACGAGTACAAATTACGCAACAGTTTTATTGAAAGGGAGATAAATGAACGTTGAGAACTATTTATTTTTTGGCTGGTTTTTCGTCTGACCTCGGTCTAGCCAGACCGGCGCCGGAGTGTCTCGGCCTGGACCGAGCGCCCTAATCTTCGTGCGTCATCCTAACGTAAGACGTCTGAGTATCCTGCGGATAAAACTGAATGGATGGAGCGAACGTATCGATCCACAGAGAGGACAAATCCTTTGTTTGATAACGAACTGGTTAATTCATTAATTCGATACATGTGTAAAATGTGTATACCGTGTTATGCCGGCAGAGAAGAACACATTAGACACTATCATCTCTTTCTGGGGGTATCCTATACGTAAAATTCCACTAATTATTTGTATAAACTTGCTTTTATTAAGGGGGAAAATCATCTAATGACTTCTCCCGCTTTGAGCGAGGCGAGAAGGAGTGTCAGACTCTTACTGACTAAAAACCACCCTGTTCCTACTCCTGCTTTTCGAGCCGGAGCCCCGGTAAACCCGCTATGTAGTCCGCAGCTCCGGAATTCTTTATTGCTTAGATATCGGATAGCATCGCTCTCTGATAATCCTGAATCTTTTACGCTATGATCTCTAACCCACCTGGCAGGTATGGGGATTAAGGGAATCCTACTTATGTAGAAGAGGCTTATAGTCCAGAAGTAGACTGCTACAAACTGTTGATGATGACAGATGTGCCACTTATTACTAGCGAGTTGCGACTAACGTGAGTTGTGTACGTATGTGGAAATTAAGTAACACTCTATACACGTCTATGTCGATTTGTTGTTGAGTTTTTTTAGCCGTTACTAGTATGTTTGTTTGCCTCTATAGCTATTAGGAGAAATACAACTGCTGAGCTGTATAGGATAGGAAATTTATACAACGTAATTCAGAGACCCTTATTTATGAAATATGTAAATACTAATAATTACAATAATGACCTTTTGAGACATAGGAGCACTCAATCTTCAAATCGATTCCATAATTAAATCGACCCCAAGATTTATGGTTCAACGATAACATTTCCAGACAGTGGCGTAGCGTGCCTTGGCGGGGCCCCGTATAAAAAATGTTTGGGGGCCCATTTTTCTTTATTGTCGAAACAGCGAATCCATGTTTGGAGGCCCTTATTATTTTATAGACGTTAACTTTCCTAAAGTTACTGCCAACTTTTGAACGCATGCTTTACGCGAAAAAGAAAGGTATGTACTGATTAATTGGACTTTTGTGATATGAAATAAAAAATTGGGAAGGTTTTATTTATTGCTCAAGCACGTTGGGGCCCCCGTAACCTGGGGGCCCCGTATAATTGATACGGCAGATACGGCGCTAGCTACGCCCCTGTTTCCAGATCAAGTGAAGCATTCAGCCTTGAATTGCAGCGAAATTAAATCAACAATTTCCGAGTTTAAATGTCACGAACAGATGAACGGTTTAAAACTACTATTTTCTTCGATTACGTACCTCGTTGGTCGAGTAGTCGCAAGTACAATTGAACAAGAGTCTCAGATTCGCATCCTGCGTCGGGCAGTGTTATATTTTTTTTTAGTATTTCGATTTTTTCTGAATTACAACACTAAGTCTAGAATTGTGTCCGGTATATAACAATAGGCTTACGCTCTAATACACGGGACTTTAACATAATATTATGTTATATATGCACCTCTGTCAAACCCTTCTTCAATCCAAAGGTGTTATCACACTAATATTATAAATGTGAAAGTTTGTTTGTTTGAATGTTTCTCCGTCAATCACTCTGAAACTACTTAACGGATTTTGATGGAACTTGGTATACAGACAGGGTATGGGCTGACTTGTGTGATAGGATACTTTTTATCCCACAGGAACGTGGGCGAAGCCACTGGCAGAAGCTAGTGTTAATATATGTCTTTACCTATGTATCTTACTAATATAATAAATGTAAATGTTTGTGAGTTTGTTTTTGTGTCTATGTTTGTTACTGAATCACGTCAAAACAGCTGAAGGAATCAGAATAAAATTTGGAACAGGATAGATTATCATAAAGTGTACTTTTTATCACACGGGAACGCGAGTAAAGCCTCTGGTAGAAATTAGTATATGTATATTCTTAACGTATATTCTTCCATAAACCGGGTTAAAATGTCTCCCAGCTCGAGTCACGATACACAGCGATTCTATGAAGGAGACATTTCATCAATATGGTACATGACAGTATGCAAGAAGTCATTACAATGAGAATGCCAACGTGTGGGTGCCAGGCATTCAATTGGTGACGACACTGCATTGATGGAGAAAGCAAGAAAATGTTCAATGAAAGCCAAGAACTTTAAAGTTTTATTTATTACCAGCTTCTATCAACGGTTTCGCCCGCGTTCCTGTTGAATAAGAAGTAGCCCATGTGTTATTGTGGATCTTAGTCTAGCACTATTTGAAATTTCATCCAAATCTTTTCAGCCGTTTTAACGTAATTGAGTAACAAACGTAAACACAAACTTTCACGTTTAAAAAATTGTAAGAAAATAATCCCGTTATTTTTTTTATTTTTTTTTATTAGTATATACATGTCAATTTCTTACACCCATTTGTATTTGATCTTGATTGCCAGTTATAGACAAACAAGGCGTTGTCTCTTCATACATATCATATTTTATAGACTTTTTGCCAATAGACCTCCAAGTACATATCTAACAGGTGACCTTTTTATAAAACTGTCTAAAGGTCGACATCGGGTAAAAAGGTATCAGGGTTTTATTAACAGTTACCGAAATAAAACACATAATTAAATTACCAACAAATAATACTGTCAGACTGTAGTCAAAATAGAATGACCTGAAATAGTTCTAAATACAGACGGAGAACAAAAAATGGTCGCCTGCGGTTCATTATTTAATTTTTAAATTTATTTACTTTGGTTTAATGATTGTAGATGTATGATGTTGAATATTTTTAAACTCTTTAGTTCAATCACATATCACATCAACAGCCTGTTAAGTGGCTACTGCAATGACCTCTTCACGCACGCAGAAGGTTTGAGCATTAATCACCACGCTTGCTCAATGCTGGTTGGCGATTTCAAACTTATAATTAGGATAGGTTTCCTCGCGATGTTTTCCTTCTCCGTTTGTCGACGTTTACTTAATTCAATATCGAATTGAAAATATTCAATTTGAAACCGAAATAAAAAGAAATATCTGAGAAAAATTGTTCGACGCAACAAGGTGATCTAGGGCGTTTAATACACATAAGTATTACATACAATAACATAATGTTTATTGCTCATTTAACTACATACCGTCTCATTGGTCGAGTGGTCGCAAGTGCAACTACCGGACAAGGGGTCTCGCGCTCAATTTCCAGATCGGGTAAAGTATTACTGGGCTTTTTTCGGTCTTTTGAAAATTTCTAGTAGTAGCACGGAGCCTGAAATTGTGCACAGTATATGGCAATAGGCTCACCCCCATCACAGGGAACTTACAATACAAAAGTTATAAAGTGGGTTTAAAATGCACAATATACATTGTACAGTATTTAATGTGCACCTCTACCTACCACTTCGGGGATAAAACGCGTGACGTTGCACGTTGCAACTACACAGTTTATATCATAAAAGTGCCTTCAAATGCTCTTCGCTCTTTATAGTATCAATATGAATTACTATTTATAAACGAGATATAAATAAGATAGCTATAAATAATAACAAACTAACGGCGCCATTGTATGATTCCAATTTCCACGCAACACTTCCCAGCTCTCGTGTAGAATGTGTTACCTATGTGCTGTGACAGGTCTAAATATAGAGAGATGATCGGTTAGGTCGCATTATTAAACATGATGTAGGCATTTAACACATATTCGTACCATAGTGTAGACATTTTGGTCTTTTTAAGACAAAAAAAAATATTATTACCTATTATTTCTATTAGATGTTAACCCATATGTCTAATGTGTCTATTTAATTACCACCATACTTTAAACACCACATCAATTAAATCAAATAGTTTTAAAATGCTTAACAAAGTTTATTTTGATTCAAAAGTTTTACAAGAAAATGCTACAATCTGCCAAGCAAGTCTACGCCGTAGTCGCCCGTAGCACAGTCGCTACGAAAATAAATTAACAATTTCGTTATCGCGTAGCAATCAGCTTGCTACGGAAATAAGTGCGTGTTCGTTTATTTAATAAAGCCCTCAGTAAATGCAATGAATTTGGCGACAGTTAATGATGAAATATTATCTGTGCAAGTTTTGAAAGAGAACCACAGCCTACAAACCCATACATGCGCGTAGGTGTATTTTGGCGGGTAGTAGCGCGCAGGCGCGTCCGCGGCCGTCCGCAGTCCTGCCACCATTCTTCAGTTGCACACTGTCCGCCGCGACGTACGAGCGTAATGCCCTCGTGCACAACCAACCGACCGTATTGCCAACAAAAAACGAGCTAAAAACGCATTCACAACAAGAAAACGAGTGTGAAACGAAACATCCTCGACGATAGAAGGTAGCCATGTTCAATTTTATTGTGGGAGTGTGCTCAGAGAGGCGTGAAACGGTAAACAAATAGGTGCTGTGGCATAGCGATTTTTGTGAATGAATTTAAGATGGTGGACGGCTGTGTGAGAGTGTCGGGCGACGTGGTGGATAGTTTGTATGGAGAAGTATGGCGCGGCTGGTGTGCTGGGTGCTGCGAGCCCGGTGGTGGCGCGGGTGTGGTGGCCCGCGTGGGCGCGCGCGTGTGTGCGTGCGATCGAAGCGGATGAATGACGATGACGTGGGAGGACCGCGGCTAATGTCTGTTTGATAACGTTCCACACCACCTATCTATCTATCCAATAACACCGCCGACCCGCTCCTTGTCAACTATTATTTTTAGATCTGACCGAGCGAGTGGGAATCGAATATTTACGTCGATATCTCGGTGGATGGAGCGAGAGTTGTCTTAGCGTCCGTGAGACATTCGTGACGAGAACAACAGTGACGATATTTTAAGGGTATTTTTAGGTATCGATTGTTGAATGGGAGCTATTTTGAGAGTGGTGTCACGAAAACGATTACTCGGTGCAATATTCTTGTTTTGTTCGCGAAATACTTGAATGTGTTACTTTGGAGGTTGTTATTAAGGTTGGAAAGTAACAAACAGACCATTCCACAATCGATATTGCAACCTTGTGCGAAATTACATATAACAGTCCCGCAATGTCCAATTATGCATTTGGGTTACAGGGTAATTTTCTTTTTCTATAATGTTCTTCACATTGTTTAGCCTAGTTTGGTATTGCCTTGAAAGCCTTTCTTATCTTAGCTGAAATCCTCTTGCTAATCATTTTGTTAAAAACTTAGGAATTCTATGGTGCCTGTAAAGATTTTTGTGCTGTATTCTTATTTCTTCTGTTTGATAATACGAAATAGATACAAACATAAATAAATAGTCGTCGTTGTCATTGTATGTACAGCAAGTCTCTGTCTCATTGCCTCCTGACTGCTTCGGTGACCGAATGGTCGCTTGCTACGACTGCCAACCTAGTGGTCACGGGTTCGAATCCCGGATCAGTTATGAGCATTTTTTTGTTTTTCTAAAATTTCTTATTTATCACACGGATATTAACATTGCATTTGGAGTGTTAATTACATTTAACACATACATCTCTATACTACATCTTTTTATTTTATTTTTTATGGTATAAGCCGGTAAATGAACAGACGGATCACCTGAAGGTAAGCAATCGCCGCCGCCCATGGACACCCGAAACACCAGATGCGATACAAGTGCGTTGCCGGCCTTTTAGGGGTTAGGAATTTAAGTTGTTGTTGGGGAATCGGGGATTGGGAAAATTGGAAAGGGAAATTATTGGACCTCCGGTAACCTCACTATTCTCATAAAAGGTGTTGTGTTATGAAATTACCATTTGCCGCTTACCTTCTATTGAAGGTCAAACTTGCACCCACTCGACCAACGGGGCACTCTTCAATAATGACCAATGTCTAATACTTATTTTCTCTTTGTTTAAAGGTAGTCAACATCAACGATAGTCTACAAGCAGTAATGTTAAGAACTTCAAAAATCTCTACAATTTCATAAATAATTTCTTCAGTGGACACTTGAGTGAATATCGAAACTTTTATATTTATAATCATAGTAATAGAACAATGACAATTAAGTAGAAACACGTGATTGGTCCAATCAAGTGCTGGACTTTTGTAGCAGCCAATCAGAGCACGCCATTCAAGATGAGCGCTAGATCTCGACGCGGGCGCCGCCAACTATGACTGGAGCCGCAAACAGCTTGCGGTCTGTCAACACAATATGATAAAGGTAAGTAACAAGTTACAATAGGTACACAAACTTGAAGTTAATAATAGCTTATTCAGTTTTAAAACAAATAATTTCAACGGTTGAATACAATAAAACAATAAAAAAATGAATACACTTTCATTCATTGAAAAATGTAATGTGAGCTATCATGTGCTTCACTTTGGTAATTATCCTATCCTTTTGTTTTAATTTATGATTTTCAGCAATCTTTGATTATGTACTGTTTCAGGAAATTATTATATTATTAATTAAATTTTCTATTAAATAGAATTAATATTAATAACAGATATATGCAGGATCTATCTGTTTAGCTGTGTAGGATCTATCTGTTTACTAGAGACAGGATTTAAAAAAAACCGATACAAATAATAATAAAACTAGCACTCAATAACACTTTAGTTAGGTTCTCAACTAACGCTCTTAGCTCTCCAGTAGAAGTGGAGACAGGCTGTTTATCCAAATCTTCTCTTTGTATTGCTGCTGACTTCAACGATACCACTACGTTATTCATCGAAAAGGCATATTAACCAATACTAGCATTGCAGTTGTAGCTACAGCTGTTACTGAACCCACGACGTCTTCCGTCAGTTCGCAGTCTGATTCCAGACAGTTCCGAAGTCACATAGTGCTTATAGGCATTACTATATTGACCATAGTGGCGTGCTGATTAAAAATTTAAATCAATGGGGTAGACATAAAAGCCACCCTTTGTCTCTCCATGCATAGAGGTGGATTCTCGAGAATCGGGTGGGTTTTGAAATATCACCACCATCTTTTTCTTGCAGAATTCTTTCCATGTCGCTAAAAATATTTGTTTTTATCATTGCCCTACTTTAGGATTTTCTCCTGTATTTTTAAAAACATACAACTTCACATACACAATAACACCCAGACTCAGAATAACAATCTGTGAATCACACAAAGTGTTGTTTTTGCGGATATCGAACCCGCGACACGTTGCGCGGCAGCCACCGCACCTATCATGTATATCATCTCATTCAGTACATAACTCTATACATGATAAAAATACAAAATATATAAAAAAAATATTATGTTTTTACACAATACACGTATTATAAACTTTAATAAATTCGACCATTTTAATCCACCAGCAATTTTCATATTATCATAGGTCAAATCCGTGCTCTATACAACCATTTTGTTTCTTTTGACGTCATCATCCTTACGTCACGAAGAAATTTTAGAATAAATATAAAAGCTATCTAAAAAAAGAAATTAAATAGGGCATGATATACATGATGTATTCTTGATAATCTATTCTTGTTTGAAGATGGTAGAGGTTATATTTACTCTTTTATTTTTATTTTTATCGCCGTGTGATGTGAGGTTACTGGAGATCCATGCCTCCCTGCCCCTCAAGGACTGGCAACGCACTTGTAACTCTTCTAGTGTAGAGGGTATCAAACTATCCGATGCCGATTGCTTACCAATAGTTGATTCATAGAATGCAGAAAGAGAAGGCGTGGTAACTACTTCTCCTGTGGGATTCGTAAAAGCTGACAAAGAAATTCTCCAATTCTCCAACAACCCTTAACTTCCTAACACCCAAAAGGCCGGCAACGTACTTGTAACGCCTCTGGTGTTTCGGGTGTCCATGGGCGGCGGTGATTGCCTACCATCAGGTGATCCGTCTGCTCGTTTACCGGTTAATAACATAAAAAACCTAGTATTTACTGTAACTGTTACTGTTACTGTACTGTACTGTAACCTAGTACTAATCAACTAGTAGTTACTAGATTTTTTTACGCGTTCTCTGGTAAACCTGATGCTTTTAAACTACTGTCTCCAAACTGGCTATGGTTTGATAGACTACAGTCCGACTATTGATGTCGATGTGACTGAGTTGTCGGGCTGTTGATGTTTGACCCATCTGCTTGTTCCTTGCACTATCCGATAAAATAAAAATTCTTCAAAGATTTTATCTTCATACTTTACCTGCACATAATAATAAGGTGCCTGTATGTAGGTCAAACACAGCTTAACTGTTAGAACCAACGTTTGGTTACTTACTACTTCGCCAAGCATCTTACATACTTATGAAGCGATGAACGGGTAAAATATGACTTACCTTAGATTTGAAATTTATTTTTGTAACTTAATAACTCATGCTTTTACGTACACATATGCATGAAGACTACAAGTTATTCAATTTGATCTAAAATATGATCTGAAATATGTAATTAAGAAGTCATTACATTTCGGTCCAAGTCAAAAACTATTTATTGAATAGATGTTATGTATTATTAGTATAGATAAATAATAATACATATTTAACTTAAATTATAGAACATTAACCTACTTAAAGAAAAATTATATATAAAACAAAAAATATTATACCTATGACTAACATATGAATACAAACTAAAATATTTACAACTTTCAATTATCATAAGAAAAAATAATCAGTAATCCATTTTATTTAAATAGATTCACTAGCGATCCGAATCGACATTGCTCGATAATACCCTGAAATTCCAACCTTTCTAATTTTTATCATATTTCACCAAAACGTTGTGTCTACAATAACCGATGCGATACAATCATTTGAGAGTCAAGCACGGACACACATATTAGTGATCCATTTTTATTTATAGTTTAGGGACACCCCTGTTGACCTAATCATCATTATCTATTTCTACTGACCCACATTGATAAAGATTATACAACACTTTTATCAGCATGTACTAAAGGTTTTATTGCACCGTTGATCATATTGTTTGACATGTGCTTAATATGCGATAGTAATATGTATAAAGTATAACCTGAAACCTGTCTGTCCACCCACAAGGTGGATGACCTGATTAAGGTCGCTGGATAGTTAGTAAGAACCTGACACTCCCTCTCGCCACGGGAGAACTCATTGGATGATTTCCCCCCCTTAAAAAAGGGAGTCGCTGGATGCAGGTCGCTTCCAACCGGTCTATTTATTTTGTCATTGGGGGAGTCCTATGTTCAGCAGTTGTGGTTGATAATATGATGATGATCATAACCTGTAAACGTGAATTATATTTTATCATGGTTCAGTTTTCTTATTTCAGTATTTATTTAAATACCGAAACATTTAGTTTTATATTTTATTTTATTTATTTATTTATGTTACTTTTGAAGTTTTGTAATTTAGTTATAAATATTTTGTTATAAATAAATGGAAAAAGAACAAACCACTTTTTCCAGTAGGATAGGATCCAGTCCTTCTACTTCTTTAGAACAATATATTTTTTCACAATTATTGATTTCATTCCCTGCTCTCAAACAATTTTTATTACACGTCAATATAATATCTAAAACACCAACTTTACTCTCGAACTCTAAATTCAATAAGCCATCATAGAAAACGTGACAAGATCAAATTCAAAGTAATGTACTAACAGATGCCAAATTCTCTGTGCATATGATATATGCCGTTGTATATCTAGTGCAAATGAGGAAAGTTGGAGGGTAGACATTCAGTCTGGGAGGAGTGCCAACACTAGACTCTTGAATGGGCCCTTCTCTGCCTCACTTTGATAAATGACTGCACAACCAACAGATAATTATATTTAGCCGAGCCAACGTAATATATTATCTTCACTTAGATAGTTAGATACTAGTCTAATAAATGTGTGCTATTTAAAAAAAAATGTCTATGTTAATATTATAAATGCTTGTACGACATTTAATGATGATTCTTATTTTGTTGAATGACAACATCATTTCAAAATCAAAGTCAAATTATTTATTCGAATTAAACCATAAATAGGTACTTTATAAACTACATCAATTTCGAAATCATTAGGAATTGCACACATTGTTAAAATAACACATTACATCTGACTCTGTTTATGGACTAAAGTCTGAATATACGTTCAAAGTAACTAAAATACATTGGACAAATCGAAATACAACATTTGCGTTGAATACAAACCGAAAATAACTGTGTAGATTTAGCAATAAAGCCTTATTTTAGCCGACCTTGGCTGATTCCTGCAGTTATTCATCGTATGATACGCGATGTCGCCGGCTCGCCACATCGACTGCCACAACAATTTACTTATTCTATATATTATATTGTTTGTGAAATCGAAACTACTTACCTATATTTCAGACATCAATTAAAATCCTTACTGGCGCCCAACGTGGGACTTACATTTAGTGAACTTTGTTTCTACGATTTATATTATACGTTCGTTTTTTCTGTCTTTATCTACACATTAGATAAAGTTCTATGATATCTTAACATGTTATGCCAAAAAATGTCGTTATATTTAAGTAGTCATTAGAGATACTTACTTGTTTTGCTCAAACGCGTCTGTTACGTACGTACTTGGTACCTACGATATTTGACCTTTATGTGCGGAGCGGGGTGAGCGAGCATGACGTCATTATATGATGACAGCCTTCAATGAAAGCATCGGCTGCTAATTATTCTGTCTGTGGACCGACTGCCAAAACAAATGTTGTTCCAATACTCTATAATGTCTCGATTGGAAGTTTTTGTTAGCTCATATCGTTATGCATTTAAATAAACGATGTTGTATACTTGCCTACAATTATTTACATGTTCAGCAAATTGGTTGATGATAACATTTTTTGGTATAACTTTGAAATAGCCGTTCAATCGCCAATTTGCGACGTTGACATTTGGACGATTTGACACCTAACACTACAAGTAAGGGGTTAGTTTAACTGCCACGTCACTAACGCTAAGTAACTTTTAGCTAAGAAATGGTTTAGGGGGAGGTTGGTGAAATCGACCACAGTTTCAGAAAGTATCAACAGCAGTATATAATCAGGTACACCGCAGCCGACTAAGTAGAGGCTCGTAACTCGGCATAGTAATTGGGTCGGCGATCGTTGGGCGGCCGGCCAACCACGCTGCCAGCCCAGATGCGCCAGGAACTCACCCCTTGTAAATATTGTATGTACCGTCAGTACACATATTTATATGCGATAAACTTTGTAATTGGAAGATTGATATTTTCGTATTGTATACTGAACATTAGGAGTTCTTTCGATGATGTTTCGTGTGACTTTCGCACATTTAAGTACCGCTGGTTATCACATAGTACTATGCTACTGCATTAGAACCAGCGGCAGGGTAAACGTATCGTCGAAATTTAAAGAGCCCTAAGATAGACAAGTAGAATAAAACTGATAGTATTATTAGTTACCTGCAATATAATCACCGTAAGAGGCGAATCCAAACGTCAGGCATAAGTACAATACACATATCGAACTGGAGACATCGAAATTGAAATCAATGTCTAGAAGATACAATCATTATTAGAATTTAATATGCAGTTGAAAATAAAAAACAAATTCCTAAATCAAGCGGTATAACAAGTCATAATCCGGAGACAAAAGGCGTGACGTTGGATCAACTAAATCAAAAAGACTGATATTTCACTTAAAATAACTAAGTATTATACAAGTATCAAAACAGAACATTTATTTCAACAGAAATCTCGGTGTACGACAATTTCGACAGACGTCTGGCACACAATTAAATATAATCTACGAACGCGAGATATAATTTCGATTCCCGTCCGAGTTTCGCGGTCTAGTTGCCAAATGCGTTCCAGTTCTCCCCATACTTGGAACTTTGACAATCGCCACTCATACCCACACAACCAAATGACCTATGAAATTGAATTGGTCCGTGATTCGTGATACATTCGCTTTTTGGGTTATATTTTGCTATCTTTATATGAGGCATTAGTACATGTTTAGTATTTTTGGAGATTAGACGTTTTTTATTGTTACAAAAACACATTTTTTTATCAAATTAAAATATATGGGTGTCCGAACATGAATTGATCGATTGTGCATTTTTGTTTGGGAGCCACTACTAATAATTAATTAGAAAAAAAAAAGCTATATTTATGTATAGAGTCCAACGTAAAACGAAAACGTAACATACTAACGCAAACAAGCAAAACTCATTTCTTGAATCACAGCAAAGCACTTAGAAAGTAACTATAAACTTAGGAAATAAATATCATTTTATAACAAACAGGGGCTGTGTACCCCACATCTTTACCTGTAAATAATAACGCTATGCACTAACATAAAAGCCTTTGAATTTTCTTTTGAAGTGTGGAAAATTTTAAAAGCTCAGTGTCAAATGCTAAGGTGCTTCACAAAGCGTCTTTACATCCTTTTATCTACACTTTCAAGATAACGCCAGTCCAGTCTTGCTTTCCTGCATTTTACGATGCAAGTCCTCCCAATTTTGTACTAACTCAAACCTGACTGCTTCACTGCAATGCAAAAAGTTTGAAATCCATTATTTGAAATTGGCGCCCACCGTGGGACTAGCAATTAAGTACAAGAAAACATTACGTTTTTAAATATTATCAGTTTTAAAATGTCTGATATTATTTTTATGTTTCAAAGGTACACTATTTGGCATTAAGTCCGCTATTGTATAAATGTACATAAAATGTAAAATAAATATTCATTAATTGATTGTCAGGTATCTATTTTTATTAACGTAAAAAATTACATAAGTAACATAAAAAAAATAGGTCCAAATAACTATTAACAATAATTATAATTGTAATGTTCCTTTTGTCCCTAATAAACCAAAACCCCTTTATCAATAAGTTAATTGCGTGATAAACTAAAAGAGAAATCTTCGGAATTTTTAATAGTTCTACAATTAAGAAAAGAAATAGTACGTTTCGATTCCATAATGTTTGTTTTTAAATTACGAGTTCTATAAACCCATTTAACGTGTTAAAATAAACGGCTGTTCCTTACAAGACTTATGTAATGGCCATTGAAATAAAAATATGTACGAAACATGCTTAAAATCGTTAAGGCGTCAACAATAAAATAATTAATAATTAGAGAAATATTGTAGTTGTTACGCTTTCCTTATCCACCGACAAATCTATGAGTTAACTTTAAAAATGGTGCGAACATTTCTTTCATAAGTTTGAAATCTTTATTTAACATGCCACATAAATGTATGGTACAGGCTATTTTTTAAAGAAATTTAATAATTGACTGGTTAGGCAACTGGCTGCCGTGCAACGTGTAGCGTTTTCGATTCCCGCACGAAGCAAGTCTTTGTGTGATCCACAAATTGTTGTTTCGAGTCTGGGTGTCATGTGCATGTGAAATTGTATGTTTGTAAACACACCCACGACTCAGGAGACGATAATAGTGTGAGGCAACGTTCCTAAAAAAATGCGTGAATATAAAATTCTGCACTGTCAAGAGAGTCACAAGAGTTGATCCACTTACCAAACATCAATCATATTACCAGAACATTCTATGTTATTCCCTGTATCTGACACAAAACCTTTAACCAACCAAATTGGGCCAAAAGTCAACATTCTAGAAGGAATTTATCAATGAGTTCCAAAACGAATCAAGAATTAGGCCATTTACCACTGGAAAAACGGATCGTTTGACACAGGAACGGAGTATAAACGAATAAAGTTATAACCGAGTTGACTATGAATAAGGCTATCTTGCGGGAGTGTGAGAGAGGCTAATCTTGTCAGCCACTAAACGGATTGAACGTCTTCTAACGCTGCATTCATGTCACTCTGCCCTTGGAGAATTTGTTATACGTCCCAGGAGGGAAACTGTTTCATTTTATGACAAGCCTGCACTTAATTAAAGTCATCCTCGTGTATGTTTCTTTATAAATAGATGACCTAAGTTGTGGGATTGATAGAAGGCTTACTTACTTGTATTTGAGTTTGTTTCAGCATTTCTTCTCAGAGTCGGCTTCATCTAGTTATTTCAAAGATTGACGTGTAAAAGTGTTATCTTATAACCAACTTGCAAAATTAAATATCATTATATTTAAAAATTAAATATCAATATAGTATTAGGAATGTATAGTTGTTCAACTTGGACTTCAAACCCAACATCACTGAACAGTAGGTAACATACTTGCGAAAACTCAATCGATGACGCCGTCATGTAGAAGTCAATCACCCGATAATTTGAAAAAGGCCAAGAAAGTAGGACTCAAGCGTATAGAAGCTCGAATTGTATTCAAACTCAAAGATGGGGAATCTTTTATCACCATGAATTCAATTTATTAACAGGTCGCGTCTCCTATTAGCTGTTACACTTGACAAAATGGAACTCCATTACGTTACAGCATACACATTTCGACGCTGCCGTCATTATTAATTGAATTTACAAAGATCTCATCATCATGTACCATCAACTGGGAAAGTGGTCAAATGGGTAGATTGTTGAGTCGGAAATGTTGTTAGTAATGGGCTTTATCAATAGCATTTTCAGTAGCAACGCGTCTCTGATATAGACTAAAAATGAAGATACGTAATTAATAAATGGTTGTATTTTCTTCATTGATATAATTTGTGAAAGATATAGAGCATATTATAGAAAAGAAAAGATAAAGAAGAACGAAGAATCCAGAACATTTTACTCTAACTAAGAAGAATCCAGACCATTTTTCTGTAACTAAAGTAATATACCGATGAAATTAACAAATAAACACGAACATGCAATATTTTAACTGCCACTGTTCGAAATCTTCGAAACTCGATAACTCGGTTTTGCGCATAGGCAAATAATGTAAAACAAAGTAAAACTGACCTAAATATAGCAAGGTATGGCTTGCATTAACTTAAGCTATTCAGATTTCTGGGCCGGTTCCAAATAGGCGACGCCGAGTGATTTACATGTACTGCAAAACAACTATTTAATGACAATCTACAGTGTCTACTGCACAGACACGATACTAAAGTAAAAACTTTTTGTTGGATATGAAAACAAAACTTAATGTTACTTCGGCACCAAGTCCCAATATACTTCAGACTAATTTTTTTGTGGTAAGGAGAACCAAAAGAAACATTTCAATAGCAGCACATACTTTCGAAATGTTGAGAATATACAGTCTTTACTGTCCTTAAACATGCAACTATCATGACAGCTATAGTACACCAGATTAGATATATGAAAAAAGTAACAAAACCATTTGTTTAAAACACGTGACAATAAATAATGTGGTGTTGTTCCAAAAACGTCACATGTGCAGGTCTTTTGAATGCACTACCGTCCAATGAGGTCGTCGCATTGCGCGTACGGACGCCCTATTGGTCGGCCGGGACAAGCTCAGTTCGTTCAACTTTGAATCTGCAAAACGCTGCAGAAGTTGCCAAGAAAAATCATTTTATTGTTTAGTTTTTGCAACGGCCCAGTATGCATAGCGTTCCCACTAAGTATCGGAATCGAATAAAACCGTCAACGTGTTTTATACTGAGATTTTTGTGAATGTTCCGTACGTTTCGTAGTTTCAAGTCGTTTCGAACGGTTTTTGTTTAATTTTCGGTTTGTAAAGAGACCCATGTTGGGCGCCAATACACATTATCACATGCTAAGTTTACAATCAATTTACGAATGTTATTTCTTATACCGAATGTCATTCAAATAATGTAATTATAATGTTATTATTTGAATGACTGCATATTGTAAAAGATTAATGGCTTGTAAAAATCCAACCATAATAATAAGGTTTACCATCTCAAACCGATTTTCCAGACAATGGGAAAAGACAATATGGCAGAAACATTTTACTATAACTTCCACTTCAGCAAAATTCTTTCAAAAGAACTTTCAAATAATAGTCATATTTATCTAAATCAAAATAACATTTTTCCTTTCCCAAAAACTTCAACTGGTTTCGTGTCAGAACCATATTGAGCTCAAACACATTGTATTCTTTGGAATGAAAATGCTATTTCTGTCTGCAACTGTGTTATATCACTTTAAGGTGTCATCGATATTTTTGTTCAACTGCACTTATATACACTTAGGCTATTCTGTAACTGTCAATTTGAACTTTCGAAGTGAGTTCCATCGCATTCTCGCTCGTCATTGGTCGAGATTATTCTCACAACCAATGACATGAAGGACCGCGACCGAGTTCATTTCGGTCTTTCGAATTGAAAGTTACAGAAAGCCAAGCAGATTTAGTTAGAAGTAATTAGACAAATATTTTAATAAAACTCAGTAATGATATCGGGAACTTTAATTGAAAAGTTAATTGAAATCTAACATCTTCCTAAACTATAGAACAAACAACCTTTTTAAAGCCGGCAACGCACCTGAAACTCCTTTGGTGTAAGGAGTGTCCATGGGTGGCGCTAATCGCTTACCATCATGGTGATCCATCTGCTTGTATGCCTCCTATTCCAAAAAAAAATATTTTACAAAATCCTAAAATATGTGCATGAAACCAATAATATAATTGCAGAAAATGCCAACGGCGTTATGTTCACCAAATACATTTGAACATATGCATGAAGCTTTTAAATAAACAAATAATTTGGCTAAGCATAAAAACTCCTCCTCATCTGCCTGCCCTTACGAATTATCACACGCGTAGTACTCAAAATCTCTATGTTCTAACATCATCCAACCTAACCAAAGAAAAATTAATACTAATTTTGTAGCTCTAGTCTAATATGATATTCAAGCTACATAGCGAAGAACAAGAGGAACACTGGCATCGGTAAAGTTTAAATGACTTTACAGACTACACGTAGGAGATATAAAGTGTGTGTGCAATAAATGCATCCCTATGAAGAACATTTTGCTTTTGGAAGAGATTCTGGGAAAGTAACTCTTTCTACCAAAATTTTTGGACCTAAAGTTTAATTACTTTGTTCTGAAATATCTTTTTATTCTTCTATACTTTGGCAATGCTACCTACTTTACAGTGTGTCTTTTGGTTAAGTACGACAACTTGATGATTTTGTTATACATTTCTGTATGAGCTAAAATATTAGGGAATTTCTATGTTGATTATAATGTAACAACTCCAGAAATTAGGCCCGGCTAATAAAAGAGAGGCATTATACTGTTAGTAATATTCTACCCAATTGATACCTCATAGAATCGTGATAGTTTTGTAGCGCCCTAAATTTCAAAACACATAAAACAAGGGTAGCAAAAAATAGAAGCTTTCTAAAATTAATAGGTAGAGAATGAAACACGACCTAAAGTATTCCTTACTCGGCCGTTAAGAAAATGGAAGACTATTTTCCATATTATTCAAATGGACACGTTGTAACAGTATCAGATTCCGTTCATATTTCATGGTGGATGTCTGCAGCACGCGGCTTCAGCTGCAAGTAGGTCGCGCGGCCGTCGACCCGCCCCACCGAACGATGCACACAAACGAGGTTTTAATTTAACATTTTAATATTTGTATCTCCTACTGTTTTCTGTGCGCCTGGTATCTTGCGGATCTTATACGTATAGAAACTTGGGTTGGTTTTGTTGGAAAGTAGTTCGAATATTACAAAGGTTTTACTTTTCATGGATAAATAGAAATGTTTTAACACCATTCAAGAAGTATTTTAACTTTATTATTAGAACTTATAACGGGATATTTACCATGTTTATTTATTTTATCGAGTTTCCGATATTTCGGCACTGTTGCAAGCGCCATGTTCACGGATTAACTCATTATTATATATTATATATTTTAACTTGTCCTCGTTTCAATCTTTATTTATTTCTGTTACTAGGTTTACGGTCATGTCGGTCATCTATCCCATTTTGTTATTGTGCTGTCAGATTTGATCCTTAAAGTAATCTCTGTTATATTAGCTACACCTACATTGTTATCAGTAAAAATGTAGTTATGCTATCAGCATAGCAATCGTCAATCTGTCCTTGAATTGTCAGTTAATTTAAAATTACTAATCGAACATATATTATTGTTTTAAAAGTGTATCTGGTTCAAAAGACGTGTTATATTCAATAGTGGAGTTATAAAAAAAGAAATCTAACATTTACTTAATAATAAATGAACTTTTTTGTGATTTTGAGGTGACCATATGTATATATTAAGTAAATTAATATTAAGTGGACCAAAAAGTGGTATATAAAATTTTAAAAAAACTAGAAACGACCTCAAAACAAGACTAGTATCATTATGAACTACAAATTTCGTATACGATAGATTTAGGCATAGGCGATGAAACCTCGGACTCATTTTGTACAATAACTAGTGAATACGTTAGCGGCAGCTCATTTCTGTCGATCGATTACCCAGTATAGGTATAAACCATTCATTACAGTGAAATGACAAAGCATTCGGCTTAGTGAAGGTAATTTGTATGGAGACAACAGCTTTTGTGTATTTAACGGCATGCAAGTTTTGTACAGTAAATTACTTTTATTACTGATAGCTTCCTACCTTAATGTTTTTAGTGTTTAGGTTCAATATTTTCTTTACCCTTAATGAAAATTGCTATTTATATCGTTCTCAGTAGAAAATGTCGATAAGTATTTTGTTTCGAATCACTAAAAGTAAGCCCAAAAGAACGTGATTAAAGTGATGTGATGCAGAAGTTTTCTTTGGTCCATAGATAATTAGATATCTAGTAAGTATTTTCTTGAACATTATTATTATTGAACATGCTAAACAGATTAAAAGAACATGTTGTTAAAAATACTTAAATAGCAGACCTACGTCGAAAATATGTACCACAGAAAAAACTAAACTAAAATACCATTTTAAAATCACAATGGTCAAACGAGCTGTCAATCGATTCGTACACAAAGCTGCAAACTGCAACAGGAATCAATAAATGCCTTTTGAAGACTAATCCGTTTCGAATGATGTTGATGGAAATACGAGAGGCACAATTTTTATAGCAAATACAAAAATGGAAAGGCACAAATAGTTATCAGATAGACAGCTCGCAGCGCAATGCGACCCACACTAATGCTCAGCTCTGGAGGGAACAACATAACATGTTGTATTTATTGTATCAATAGAAGTTATTTAACTATTTTTTAGAACTACAATTGGTGTACTAAGAACTGAATTCCAAGTTCCTTGGTCGTTCCTTATTCTAATTCTAGAGAGTGCGATTTGTGGCCAATTTTTCTTGCATATCCACTTTTTCAGGCACTTCAATGTAATAGGTATAATATTAATATCTGACTGATAAATAAGCAGATAAAAACATAACGAAATGTTATCGCACATTCACTATTCACCACCAAATAAATAGTTTAAAAGAAGCCCTTAGGTACTTACCAACATGTCAAAAGAAGAACAAAGTTATTCTATGGACATGGAACAAAAATCTTCAAAGCCTCTCCATAACGTTTTGAATTTCAAATGGTAAGAACGCGTACTGCCGTACATGGTATCGGTGCATTCAGTCGGCCACCCCGGGCTTGGGTTGAAGGTTTCCCGGCGACCCGGTTTATGTCCCAGATGCGTTGCTAGGCAACCGGCACGCGCCCTCCCCGGCTATTCGATTACTTTATAAACGTGCTATCATACAAAACTATGTTAAATTAGTCCTTGGAGACTGATGTTTATTAAATAGATTTGTATACCAGCTATGTTGTTGTTTACGTACGAGGAATTTGATTGATGTGATAAAATGGAGTGTATTGGTAGGAATATTACAGTTTCTACAATACAAACAGATCTAATAGGGAAGCAAAGCAAAAAAGTACATTTTATTTATAGGTAGTGTATAATATTAGAAAGGGTCCTTTTAAGAATTCGTTTGCTAAGTAGGTCACACTGTAAGTAGATACGAGACCTCTTCCAAGGATTGGGGAAGGCGAGAGACATTGCCCAATTTTTTTAATCGATAGCGTTTTGAAAAAAATGACTAGATTATGTTTATAAATAGGTAAACCAGAGTAAGTCGTTGTTTTCTCAATGAAATATTATTTATTTTCGAAATTATAGACTGATAATACGAATAAAAATTGAAGTTTGACACGTTGGTCTTTCTTCAAAAGAACTTGTTTTACAAAACGTAGTTTGTAGTATTTTTCTTCTCCGATGGCTTTAAAGATAGTAATTAAAAACGCTTTTCGATGATATTTCAAACACTTATACGAATACGTGTGGACGACTTTAAGTAAATCCGTACTAACTTTGAATATTAGCATGTAGTTTCTTAAACTGTCCCCATGGTTTATATCATAATATTATGACTTAAGAAATCATCTTTAGATATCTTGCATGACTGCACGGTTGGTGCGGTGGCTGGGCAACTGGCTGCCACGCAACGGGTAGCGGGTTCGATTCCCGCATGGAGCAACTCTTTGTGTGATCCACAAATTGTTGTTTCAGGTCTGGGTGTCATGTGTATGTGAACTTGTATGTTTGTAAACGCACCCACGATACAGGAGCAAATCCTAGTGTGGGGGCAACGTTTTGTAAGAAAAAAAAAAAAATAAATAAAAATATCACAAAATAAAAATTTCAACGAAGCCACGACTTCCCCGTGTATCCTATAAATAGCTGTCCTTACAAAAGGACGCCACAGTTAAGGGCGGCTAAGAGCCCGAACATTTAGCTGATTCAAAAACTTTGTTAATAAAATGTTTGGGCAAGCACCCGTGGCACATGCGTCACATATTTTATTTGATTCTTTGTTTACTAACGACCAGATCTGATGTTACAGCCAATAAAATAAATATAACATTCGGCAGTAATATGGATTTGGTTGGACGATACTTTTGGTGCTATAGGAAATGGGAACAAAGTTTGCCCCCTGCTTTCAATTGTTGTAAATGGTTTTGTTTCTTTATAAAGCTGCGTAGGTCGTTTAACTAGTCACTCTTGAGCTATTTGCAACTAATTACGTGGTTATTTTGTTCCCATAGGAGAGTGTAACAGCTGGTAAAAAACAAATATTCTGTAAGCACACTGCTATTCTCACTCTACTTTTTTGCCCTCAAGCAAAAACAGATATGGTGATTTATTAAGAAATACATTCAAGTTCCAGAACTACCCATTTTAAATAACAGTTTTAAAATAGAATGTAAGAAATCGAAACATCTGCATTCTGTAATAACAATTTAAACAGCAGCTAGCTACATCGTATACACTAAATTGCCTTTGGGAAATTCTCGTGGAATTCGCTACCAGTGTTGAGCGCAAAAAGTGGGGGCGTTCAATTTAGGGGAACTCGGAAGTAGCATAGTCACGTCTGCGAACCGTTGCGATTTATGGGGTTAAAAGCTGATAGGTGCTGGGGCGAGTCCATGAAACGAGCGAACAGGGCTGCCTAGAGAATAATTGCACAAATTAAAACTATAGAACCTTACTGTTAAGTGTTTATAAACTCATTAGCGCCTAAAGGTTGCTATATTTGACTTACATAAAAAAAAATCACAACATATGAGGCTCAAAAGCCTTACTTTTCACATAATGTCGTATAAAGCAAACGTTTTTCGCATTAAAGATCTCGTAGAGGGGCAGCCCTGTCCCGGGATAAGGGGGTACGGCCCGGGTCAGCGGGTCACGCTACACGTGATAAACACAATTAAACATAGCTTTTGTTAATACATAATGGCAATGTAATTAACTCCGCCTGATCAGTTACAACAACAAAGGGAGAACAGAGGAACTATACGATTGAAATACATTCAATGAATTGAACGACAATTTATGTATTGTGATTTTATTGTTTCCCAATTTCCAAAACTCTTTTGTAAAATGTACCCACATGAGAACATGTTTATTTATTATTGTTATGTTATAAAGCAGAGTTCAAATTATTTTAGAAAATTGTAGATTCTTTTAAAATATTAGACACGTATTTTTTATTTATACGTAGAAATTACCTATGCGTGCGCCCACTCCTAAACTTTGATTTGTTTTATATAAGCATTGTTATCTTAAATGCCAAGTTAAAAAAATTGCTGTTTAATAAATAAAAAAATACGTGTCTAACATATGTTCATTATCTAAATGAAGGACTAAATAGATTTTTAATATTCATACCCCATCATCCCTATTGTATGGTTTATCTATACCAAAATGTACCATGATTTCTTTTTTGTACGATACATATTTTCAAACGAGGTACAATTATTTAAATAACCAAGTTCAACATAAAACTTCCATGCGAAAGACAGCAGCTACTGCGTCAGTATGACGTCTACGTTGTATGGCTACGACAAATTATGTCATTATTTCTATAAAAAGGTGCATGCGAAGTCTCTGCTAGAATTATCGATCAGTGCCTTTGCAACGCTAATATTGATTTCATTAAAAAATCATAAGCAAATGACGACAGTTACCAGAAACCCACGCGAACTGTGCCGTTTAAATTTAGAAGTTCAATCGATTGGATGTTTTGTTAGCGTCACAGATAAAAAATGCATGTGTAACGTCATGTCATGGCTTCGTATTTAGTGTTTGACGTTTTAAAAATGATATTGACGTCAGTGTGGTCATTGAACTGAAACACTGCACATAGACAATTTATCCTGGAATTTTCCTAAACGATATGGTACTGACCTAAGTTAACTGGTTAATTCTTAATTTAAACCTTTTTTAACACCTGAAGCTAATTCAGTTTATTTTGATAATTGTGTGTCCCTGTGATTCTGTAATACCCCTGTAGAATTGACGAGGTTATAGATAACCTCGTCTCTTATACAATGTGATAGGGGTGAGACTTCTAACCCGTTAAGGCTGAGTTCTACATCTAATTTTATCGACAAAAGTCGGGGGTCGAAGGGGTCGAATCCCCTCCCTTAAAAGTTATGGCTATTTTAATATTTTTTTAACTTTTTTGATATCAAAGGTTGTATGCGTCGTAGAAACAAAAAAGGGTAACGACAAACGGTAGCTAATAACCTTGGCTAACTAATTCATTACTCTTTTATGTTTAATAATATTTTGGTGAGAAAAAAAAATCATTATTGAATTATTTTTACTGAAAAATCGCAATTTTTCAATATTTTCAGTTGGGGTTTCAACCTCCCATATATTATATTTTTTGTCGATAAAATTAGATGTAGTACTCAGCCTTAACGGGTTAGAAGTCCCACCCCTATCACACTGTATAAAAAATAACATAATATCGTCTTGTCGTCAGCATATATTTTATCCTTATTCTTTAAGGTGTAGTCAGAAACTAAAGGGTTTTTGCTACGCTACTATCGGAAGCAGATTATAATAATTATTGTAAACGACAATATTGAGATGAAATGACGGACGAATGAAATTTTAATTATGCCTGTTTGATGCAATAGTCCTTTTAATTGAAACATACCTGTACAATCGACAGCCATGAAGATAACGACTACAAACAAATGAAAGAATTTAGAACTTCATGACAGTGTTCATGAACTTTACCTTAAACACACTGGTGACCAAAAATAAAGATTTATTTTAAAAATTTTGCAGCACAGTGCAATGGCGGTGCGGTGATGGCGGATGGGGGCGCGGGCGCGGTGGCTGAGGGGGCGGGCGAGTCCGCGGCACGGGGCGCTGCGCTGGAGCGGGCGTACGTGCACGACGTCTACGAGCAAGCAGGAGATGACGGAGACGAGAGCTCGCGAGCGCCCGCGCCTGGCGTGCAGGCCTTCCTCTCTGAACTAGAACCCGGCAGCCTCGTTTGTGATGTCGGTGAGTACATTATTTAATGAAATATGTGGGTAACGAACAAACGAGTCACCTGATGGTAAGCGATCAACGCCGCCCTTAGACACCCGCAACACCAAAGGAGTCACCAGGTGCGTTGCCGGCCTTTTAAAAAGGAGTACACATTCAAGAATCTTTTCTTGAAGGTTTGAAGGTCGTATCGGTTCGGAAATATTATTTACCTTACCGAGTATATTTGTATCACCATATGCACTCGTCTGGGACTACACATTTGATAGAAACTGAGCATCAGCTCTCTTATAAATTTGGCTTTTTTAAACTACGTATTCCAAATCGATTACCAAGCGTAAAAATTTCGACACACCGTAATCTCCTTCTCATCTTGACTGGACTACTCACTAGAAGAAATTATATAGAGTTGGTAGTGATACATATTTGTCATTCTTAATTACAGATGTCCTTTAAATAGTCTAATACGAAAATACCAATATAACTACCAGTAGGTATACTGAAACGGTAAATTCCAGTATTCGCCTAGCTTTTCAAGGAAATACATCCGAAATTCTCTCAAGACGTTGTGCAACAAGCAATGTAAAATATTTTATAAATCTGTGAAATGGGATCAGCTTCGTCTGTCACATTACTTTGATCCCAGCGAAGCATTCCGATAGAATTCTACAACCTAATAATTTCTGGAATACTTGCATATTCGCAGTGACGCCCACCCGTTCACGGGAGCGAAATGCAGTTACTGCTGACTTTCTTTATCGTTGTCTTATTTTGCAGAAGAATTCTAGATATCTAAAGAAGAGTGTGTACCTAGTAACTATTCACAAATTTTAAAACTACCAGTTGAACGTACCAGAACAGAATTAAGATTTAGGTTTCCATTATAACAATATGGCATATATTTCTTAGGTACATAAACCATTGCAACATAATTTTTGCTACAACTACCAATGATTTTCAAAAAGGGACTAAACTAGAAGAAAAAATCAATAAAGAAAAGAAAAAAAAATAGACCGACCAAAATTATACCCTCCAACGCATTAGGGTACCTATATCAGTCGTTAAGTTTAATAATTAATTAATTGATATGTTTTGTAAACTGAAAATATTACTGATATATAAAAATATACTTCAATAAAGTAACTGCTACACCCACGTTTCCCGTAGGTGTGTTCTAAAGGAACAGATCTATGCAAGTGTTATTTTAACCTTTAAAAAATACATCAACAAATTCCTAAAACATTTGCTGGAGATTAATGAACGTATTTAATGAAACCCACGCAGGACATTACAACGTCATATTACATGCCCTTTAAATAACAACAAAGGAATTATCTTAGAACATTATATATAGAATGATGACTTACCATAATTGGTACTAACTATTGCACAAGAATCAAGACACGATATTACATGACGATTATTCGATTCGATTTCAGCCATGATCGTTCCTCTAGGCCTCCTTGCCCTCCTCTCTGTTTAAAGCTTTACTTAGCTTTACATGACGATTATACTTAATGAAAATGTTAGAATCAAATACGGTAATAAATATTTTGCCTAGTCCACGGATCTGATCGAATTCGACCAGCGAAGCAAGATGCTTATGATAATATTCCAAATATGTTAAGACACTAAAATAGAATGTTCTTTTTGTCTCCAGGATGTGGAAACGGCAAATACCTAAGCGTAAATCCGTCCGTGTACACTGTAGGAGGGGACCGGTGTACCCGACTCACTACGCAAGCGCGACATCACAACAATGAGGTCAGTCACCGCTAAATCATTTTGTTCACCCATTTTCGAGTTTTATGATTGAAATCATCTGTTGATGTTGATGATCTTTGTTGGATAGTATGTTTATTTATAGTCAAAGACCATCTTTGAGTCACTCTTAGAACTATGTCTACGTCTTCGTTCTAACAATTGCAGAGTAACAATTTCTATTGAATTTTATGTGTGACTTTCACTTACTTCCGACAAATAGAAGATTAAAAATAACTTGAATTTAGATGATTTATTCAGATGTTAAATTGTATTTCTGCATCCTATAAACACACACGTGTTTTCCACTTTTCCGAATTTTTTTTTTATGAATGGCTCAAATTAAGCCAACCAATAAAGGACCATGCCTTTCTTATGAATGTTGTACTGGATTACAATAAAACCACCATGCCTTTACTATGAATGTTGTACTAAATTCCAGTGGTAGGTTTATCGCTCGAACCAGCAATCAGCTTCAGTACAGAACTTATTAACTTCTCAGGTGGTTGCGTGCGACAACTTGTGCCTACCGTTCCGCGATGAGTCTTTCGATGCGGTCCTATCCATCGCCGTCGTTCACCACTTCGCCACGGTGGAGAGGCGAGCGATGGCGTTACGGGAGCTGGCTAGAGTCACCCGGATAGGTGGAAGATTACTTCTCACTGTCTGGGCTATGGAACATGAGGGACGCAACTTCCATTCACAGGTATGTGGACATAAACAGTAATCTAATTAATTTTGCCCTTTTTGAGTTAACTGTCGATATTTACCATATTTTCTAGAAATGGAAATTAAAAATTCTTTTTTTCTTTTAGGATGTGTTGATCCCTTGGCACCGACCAGTGACGCTGTGCCCGCCAACACCAGCACCAAGATTCCTGTCTGTTGACAATGAACAGTAAGTTTTCTCATTCAATGTACCAAATACAAACGTCATAAGCATTCTACAAAGTAACCAATTTCTAAAATATTTTTCTTTTTACAGTCACGCTGAGCCATGGAAAAGTCGGGATGGTTCTCCAGGATCATCATCACTTTCCTCACCCAACGAGACGTGCTACTCATTCGTGAGAAGGGCACTGCAACGATTGGCGGGACGGAGATCGTTCCTGCCATCATGGAGTATCGGAGCCAGGGTACCACAGCGACCTTGCCTACGCCCCGAACCACCCGCAGCTGACCTACCTATTGAGCTACGACGCCTGGACGAAGCACTCCCTCCGAGATTAATTGCACAAAACTCGGACGCGTCAACGATAAAGTCACGAAGTTTGACAGACATCGCTGATATAGAGAGGCGAGCGCTAGTCCGATCTAGGTCCAGCTTACCTAGTTTGGGTGGCGAGGAAACCGAACCACCACCAGCAGCAGTTCCAGTGCCAGAGATCAATGAACCTCGGAAGAAACCTCGACTTGTAAAACAAAAGAAGTCGATAAATGAAGACGATGCCGAGGAAGATCTCGATAAACCTACCGACATGAAAAGTATGGTAGAAGAAATGCCTAACTTTAAAATACATACGCCTAGGTTACAATCTAGCAAAAAACCAGGCGTATTCAAACAAACTTCCCTCAACGAGGAATTGATGTCAGTTGAACGGTTAAGAGAAAAGGAAAGGTTGAGGAAAAATATCCAGAAACAGGCCTCACTGAACGAAGAGTACCTTTATCGGAGACCCGGAGTTTTAGACTCCATCCGGGACTCAATATTTTCCACATCCGCGACCACTGGCAAAAAATTCCAGTCACTGAAAAACGGCCTCACTAGCAAATTCAAAACGTCTACAACGAATATAGATAAGGTTACTGTGTTTGTAAGAATGCTCCAGGGTTGGAAAAATCACGGACCTGCACCAGAAGTTCCTACGCCAAGCGACAATAATACTGGAAGTGACAAAACTTACCCTGAACGAAGACATTCCAAAGAAGATGGGTCTGATTCATCTAAAGACAGCAGTCTTCAAAGCGACACGAGTGTAGATTCTGAAGATAGTTTTGCGTCAGTAATCTACGTTCCGAAAGCAGATGGATCAGGCGATCCATTATCTCCCACACCATTATCGCCTGGACCCACTTCACCAAGACTAAAAGTATCTTCGGTTCCCACGTCACCTCGAATGAAAAGCTCTCCAGGCTTGCCATCACCTAGAATCAAACAAGCTTTTCCTTTGATAAGACCACCGGCCTCGCCAAATTCAGTACAGGCACCCACCACAGTGAACAAAATTCTAGTAGCTCAATACAGTTTAAAGAACTACTCAACAACTACCTCTGTGGCAACAGTTCCATTGAAGCCACAGTCTAAAAGTCAGCCTAATTCTCCACCTAAGTCGGAATCCGATGATACTACAATAACAAAACCTGAGCCTCTACCCATCTTAAGCAATAACACCTCCATTGATGTCTTTGAAGAAATAGATCCCATACCTCCTATTAAGGAAGAAGAGGAAACTCCAACTAGCGACGTGACTAAAGAGTTACTCGCAGAAATAAACAAAGACATCGAAGAAATACACAAACTGACAGCCGAGACCAACAAATTCCAACCACGAGTAGTATTACAAGATGTCAAACCCTATCCGAAAATTACATTGCAAACTGTCGCAGAATTACCGGAAATACCACAATATAGGCCGAAAGAAACAAACAAATCAAGCACCGACACCTTAGACTCAAGATCAGCAGATCGTAAGCGAAAAGAAAGGATACGACAGATCAAAGAAATGCTGAATAAGGGAATGCCATCCGGTAGTATAAGCAGAAGACCTCCGTTCCCAATAGTTCGAGGATCTAGAAACGCAGAGCCAATAGTAAAAAGCCGGCCCACGCTCATGTCTCTCGAACTATTCAACCCAGCAACAGATGACATGGATAGCGACTCCAGCGGCGTTTCTTCTCCCGATTCTGTAGACAGCGTCATAAGTGTGGTACCTGAAGAACTAAAGAAAACTGCTTTAGAAAAAGGTACGTAACAAGCATGAAAACTTAAACACACTCTAAAACTTTACGAGTACGTATAGTTATCGTAATTATACAAGCACCAAAACAGGTTCGATTCCTGCGCGTTTTTCAAATATACAACAAAAGATTGTATGGTATTGTTTGTTAACGAAATTATGCTAAAATTCCATTTTAATTGTTTCAGATTTACCAAACCCTACACCTGAAGTAAAAGAAGACCCATCATCTGAGAAACTTCCTCTACCACCAACTTTGGGCCCGCAGAGTCTTATTGAAGCTGCAGCCGAAGTCGCTCACTCTTTGGATGAAACTTGCGAAACTGTAATTCAAAGCAGCCCAAGATCAAAGAGAAGGCATTTGGAAAAGCTCGAAAGTGCTGAAGCAATGGCGATTGTACAGGGGGCTTCCAGTAGCAGCAGCAGTAGTAACTGGAGTTTAAATAAATTATCGCCTGGAGATTTAAGGATATTGGAATCCAGATCCCAATCCCATACAAGCTCAAGTGGAAGCTCTTCCAGCCTGGAACGACTTTCTCCAGGAAGAAGATCTAAAGATCGCTCTCCAAAACTAGGCAGCACCAGTAATTCCACTTGGAGCTTGAATAGGCTATCACCAAACAGACCAGAGGGCCGATCCTTAGATGAAAACCTTGGTAAAACGCATAGAAGTCCGACTAGATTACCATACGATTCCATCTCAATATCGAGCACAGATTCTGACAAATCAATATCCAAGTCAGAAAGCTTTAATAGAATACAAGCTAATGAGCCCCTTGTAACCTGCAAATCTGACATGATTGCTACTGAGGAAGAATGGCCAGATCAACAAGACCGCAGTCAACACTTAACCGAATTTGCAGAAAAGTTAAGTGAGAAATTATTGCAAGAAATAGATCAATATTCAAAACGAATAAATGAAGAAGATTTTGATCTGCCCAGTAGCAGCAGCAGTGAAAAGAGTATCTCACTGAGATTAAAGAGAGAGGAAGAAGATCGTAACACTCAAAAAATTTTAGATGAATTATCGGACAGTCTGCAACACCTAGAAGATCCGTACATTCATAAAATAAGCACAGAAATGCAGGGCCTCAATAAATTAAGTGCAGAACTACAGGAAAGAAACAAATACATTGCTTCCTTAAATGAGGTTCAAGAAACTGACATCAGTAAACTTTTCCCTAAATGCATCTCTAAGACCAAAAGCAAGAAGAGATCCAAAGACGTCGACCCCATCATCAACAAATATAGGGAATTAAAGAAGTCAATGAAGGTTTCGAGTGAAGAGGACATTTACCTCAATAATTGTGCCAACGTCCAATACACAAAACCAGTATTGACTGATAAACTGCCGGACATTGACGCTAAAAACCCAGATGACGATAGCGCAATATCGTCAAGTAACGGCAATCCCGAAATAACGATCGACTCGGGAGCCTCATACGATACGAGTCAATCTCTAGAGACCGGATACTCTTTGGAATCCGAAATTAGTGTTGACTCGTTATGCACCAGCACCGACAAGAGATCATCTCTGAAAGTCGGTCAATCGACGGATTCAAGTGACTTGGACAAGATGGAGATAAGTCCTGAATCCGTAACATCTCGCTCGAGTGCCAGTACAGCTCCATTGAAGTCTGGTTTCTCGATAGAGTCCAGCGACACATCGGCAGGAAGTGACTGGAGTCGGCGTGACAAAACTGGCAGCACAGCATCCCTCGGCTGCGCCAGTCTTGCGTCCCTACCTTCATACAGCGAATGCTCCAAAGACAGGAAACTGTTGGAGACTCGCTCGTCGTCAGAAGACACGGCTCCAGTTCCTGCTATGCCACCTCCTCGTGCCTTCCCGCACGCACCGCTATTGCCCTCCTTGAGCGATGGGTCGGACAGCCTGCCATCAGAAGGAGGAGCGGTCACCTACCATCGCTACTACCACGTCTTTAAGCGTGGAGAACTAGACCAGCTGATCGAGAAGTACGTGGAAAGTCTCCACGTGGTGTCTTCGTACTACGATCAGGCGAGCTGGTGTGTTATAGCTGAGAAAGTGCAAGTGTGGACCATTTAATGGACCTATAGTGTACGTACTCTTTGACTATTGGCTGATACAAGGTTTCGTTGCTGGTATATTTAGGGGCTGATGATAATTATTATTCTGGTTCAAGTTCTATAATCTTATGAAATAGTGAACATTATGACCATTAAAATAATAAACATAGGACACTAAAAAGTGCAGTGTTTACATACAATCAAGTGACCTTCATAACAAACTCGTAAGTGAGTGTTAAGGACATTTACATGTGTAATGCAATTCTTATAACAAGTGTGTAAACTCTATGCGAAATGCCAAAAGCAAAGCTTTTGTTTTTTAATAATATATTCTAGTCACTCTATAAAAGTTTACTAGTTGTTATTTCTAATATAATCTTAATAATTTTGTTGCCCTTCGCGCGACGTGGGTTAACGGGAGTCATAAATGTACAGGTGGCAGTTACATTACTCGCACGCCATCTATGTGGGCTGCGAGTAATGTACCGATGTCGCGCTGTCATTGGCTCTGCGTTAAAGCTGCGTTTGGCACAACGGGCATTAGTATTCGATGCGATAATAGAATTCGCATGAATGAAAACTAAGAGCTTTAAATAGTGAAAATTAAATATAATATATACTTCAGTGGCTCAATATTATATAAGCTATTCATAGCTTATTTACTCTGACATTCGTGTATACCTACAGAAATTGTAACATTATTCTCACATAGATGTAATGCATTAGACCATACTCCAAGACCAAAATAATTAGGTACAATGAAAATATTCAGATTAATTATTGTAATCGTTCTATGACAATAACAGAGCTGTAGCAATGACGTCATGCAAGTATTGTTTATCATTCCCTATTACATCACGCATTTATTCCCACTAATATTTCGGTTTTGGATTATGGTACAACTTTTTTTATTTGAATATTGTCGTGTAATAATCCGGTGTTATAAATTAAATGTTATGTTTCTTTACAGTATTGATTGTAGTGAGCTGGCCTCTCATACAAATTGTATAATTCCTGGAAGGGTCCACGGTACTATCTCGCCACCTGACATAGCAGCGTTTGTACATTTCATACTAAATTTGGACCATTTAGTAAAGTTAGAGGTTTTAGACGTGGTAGCGGCATTATGAAAGTACCCCTTGTCTACTAAAAATACTTCAAAGTACAAATACATGTTATTTGTTCAATACTCACTAAATAAGTGTTTTTTGAAAGACTACGTATCCAAAACTTTTACTTTAGTGCCATGTAAAAATATTTTTACCGCCAAACACAGCTTACATCTATTCCCGCAGGAACGACAGCATGCCTTTTCTTACATTCCATATTACGATTTTATTATTTTTCAAAATAAACTATTTTACGCATATTGTATGTTAACATCAGAAATAGCCCAGTCAATTTGATACTTTAACCTGTCAATTTTCAACGAGTTTAGGAAAAGGTACTACTTACATTGCAGCCAAATCAAGACACATTTTTTTGTGGTGGAGGAAGTATTATTATCAGATATTGATTGAAGTAAAATAAAATAAACACCTATGGAGCCTTTAAACTTTCCCAAAATAGTATAGAGGGTAAACATGTTTAAAGATGACAACATTGTTTATAGAAAGTGACGACAAAAATAGCGCTTACCAATCTAGATGGTTAACTCCCTCTAACATAAGAACTCGAAGAAAATTTTCAAGTGTTTCGATGTCATTTTGACTGGACTAATTTGTGAAACCACTCAAAGAAGGGGGTAATAGGGTCTTCTTTGTGACACTTCACATAAATCAAATACATAATTCCAGCTTTAAGCATATCTCAGTTTGGTTACTTCCATTCTTACTTTAAACCGTCTTTCCTTTTGAATCGAATAATAATCTTCCTTTTAATAATTATTATTATAAGTGAAAATAACGAATTTTAAATTTCATTTTATCAACGTATTAGTTAATAAGTACTTACATAGATAAGTTGATAAATATACCGTGCAGCTACAAATCATTTTTATCTTATAACTTGATATAGTATAACCTGCATTTTTAGTTTAAACGTCCGATCAGAAAAGAATAGAAAAGGGTCATAGAAATGAGTCTCTTTTAAATTGAATGCGAAAAAAATCCCGAGCATTTTTCCAAGAAATAAAATTAAAAAATAGACTTGTTTGTATGAGCATAAAAAGAACAATGGCCGCCCTATAATTTGTACAAAGCCTACAAACGAATCGAGAACGGCAGCGTTGCTTAAACAGCAACAAAAACTATGGAGAGTATTCGGTATTGAACTGTAAATAATCGCTAAGTATATAAAGCTACTAGAAATTAATTATGTTATCAAAAAATCAGTGAGATTAAAATTAATATTATAGATTTAGTAAATATGAAACGATCAACACACGGCTGAGTATTTAATATTTTCAATAAACATACGAATCTCAGACACGACTAACTTGGGAAAATATTAAATGTGCAGAGAGTGCATGATAGTCGCATTGTCTTATAGAATTGTATCTATTAGTTAAATACTGGACTGTAGCGGTTAGGAGATGATATACCAATATATATACATATTGCACAACCGATACCGTACCTATTATTTAACGACTTTATGTACTTAAGTCTTCATTATAAGCCAGTGCCTGTCGAAGTCACGTGCTTGCAGTTTAGTGAAATGAATATTGAATGAAAAATACATAATATATTCACATTAAATAACTAGTACAATAACAAAGCCAAAGCATTGTATCGTATTGGTCTCTCAATTGACATATATGTCCGAATACTCAAACGCTACTTAATTTTAAGACGCTCTCAAAACTAGTTCTGTCCCTATCAATTCTTTATAAAATGACAGAGATAGCACGATATTTAAGTACAACTTAAAATTAAGTAGCATTTCAGTATTCGGGCGTTATTCTCCAAAAGATATAAAATATTTTGTAAATATTGTAATACGCGGTGAACGACTCCATTCAGACCAATTTACTAAACTGTAAATGTCGATAAACAGATAACAAAACCAAGCACATAACATATAAATACTTATTCGAATATAAAACTATAATAAAAAAAAAAACATTTTTATATTACTTACTTGTGTAAAATAATTTCGAGCATTAAGTCTGTCCGATGGACGTTAAATTGATTTTATTCCAAGTTGTGAAGTTTTTGAAGCATATCAGTGCTGTTTAAGTGTTTAAGGGAATGTACTAACTAATTGTTTTTGTAATTTAAATTGCTTGATATAATTATTTGGTGAATATTGCAGGGTGTCGCTGTCACAAAGTTGGGATGTCTTATTTTAAAGTTGCACGTAGACAAATAGAATTATACGTAGGTACTCTATTCTCCATGTGACCAAAATGACGCCGAACAAATATAACGTGTATTTGTTATTTTACGAAATCCTTCAGTACCCTTAGTACAATTTCGCTTCACTTTTAAAGTAAGCGAAACGAGAGTGCATTCGGTGCTCTGATTGGTTGATTTATTCGAACCGGCCAATCAGAGCGCCGAACGCGGTCTCATTTCGATTACTTCAAACGTAAAGTTAACTCGTACTAAGGGTACAGTTAATGTTACGGAGTAATCAATTACAATAATCTGCATATAAAGTAACTTTGGATAGTAAGTGAATGTCCCTCTTCCTTTTCATTCCTTATATTCCGATTTTAACTTGTGTACATACATATTCATATAAATATATTTCATATTGGCTTAATCTGTGATATATAATAGAAATTGGCACAAACCCGCATGATTTGAAAATTATTTAAATCGAGGAGTAGGTACACTTAAATAATAAGAGGATTCTGCTATTCTATTATCATTTGACCGTGTTATTTGTGATATTAATTTTATGACCGATATGATATTTGGTAGAGAAACGTTTGTCTGATTTTTATTATTGGCTACAAATACATGAGTATTTATGATACAAAATAAACAACGCATATTGTTAATGTTTACATAAAGTATATGGATAGCACATAGAATATTTATATTTTTATGTAACGATGTCTACTTATTAAGAAATTTGGTGTCGGCTGTTTAGTGATATTTCAACCTCTATTTGTTACATCCAGTCATACTAAATAATTTATCAGTGCTTATTGTCAATTTTAAGCCCAAACAAGTCAACAATTACGTTCGTATTTCATCAAGGGTTTTTTTATTATTCTATTGAACTATCCTAAACAGCGTTGCAATGTTGTCTCAATAAGTAGATATCGTGTTAAATGTTTTTCGTTTATATTATCATACCTAACCTCGCTACACTACGCTGCACTCGTAAATAATTACCAATAGTATAATGCTCATATGCTGATATCTTCATATCAATCATGTGAATTGGAGTTTCGAAGTAAACTGGACCTTATATTCATAATGTTTTAAGGTTGTTTGTTGGACGGTGTAACTCAACTAATTTCATAGTCAGGAGCAGCATTGGACCTAATATGAATGAGAATTTTAATTGACTCTATATCCATAAGATCGCTCTATTGCAACATCAAAGAAAGACAAGTTAACAATAAGTACAATTTCGGATTTGTAATTACCTAGAAAAGGATAAGATTTGAATTGAACAACGAAAAACCGAACCTTTAAAAACTTCGATAGGTCATGCGTGCGCGCGCTTTTTTGGAAATTTTTCCTATGTTTTGTATTTGCAATAAAACTAATGAATATACAAAAAAAGTTTCTTTGGGAAAGTTGTTTGTAATCATGAGTATAATAACGTGGTTAAATATCGTTCACTAATTACCAGTCGCCCTATACGATATAAAAATACAGTTTATTTCGAAACTCCAATGCAACTACCTAGCCAGTTAAGTCCCAGTTTTTAATACAAATCATATACTGTTCGCCTTCTTACGAGTACGAGCGGTGTAATATAATTATGTAAAATGAAAAATACAGTAATACATTGTAAGCTTGTCGTACTGTATCTATACATTATACTAGGTGACAACCTTCACAATAAAATGAAGACTTCAATATTTACTTTGTTTTATTTCACCTTTTAAATAAAGCTTTAGTCTATTAATAAAAAATAAGTCATTTTCCCTCCTTTTTTTTTTTTTTTTTTTTTTTTTTTTTTTTTTTGTTTTAATTTTTCGGGCGGTTTCCCTCCTGACGCTATAACTCCAGAACGCACGAACCGATTTCTACGGTTTTACATTCCTCCGGGATGTTCATAGCAAAGAAAATTTCGGAAAAAATTCAAGAGAAACGAAGGAAAACAGGGAATATCGTTAGAAACAAACGGACTTCGCCGGGTTTTTGCTACGATATTGAAATATATCATGTGTTGAACGTTGAACATAGAAAGAATAGTTTATTTTTAAATATCCCATGTTTCAATTAAATCAATAAATTCATTGCGTTTTCTACAAAACGTCCAGATTATTTTTTCGAGGTAAACCAAAAGACTATCCAACACAGAAAATACCCTTTTTTCATATATTATATAAATTAAGGTCTCCACGGACTCGAGTCCGTGCCCTTGTTATACAAATATACAATCAGTTATAATTTACAAAAACTAGAACTTATTACGAAAAAGATTACATGCTACTACAACCACAAATTTCAATACAACTATTCTTATATAATACATAGGATCCTATTACATAACTTGCTCTATTGCAATGGACCTGCAAGGAAGAAACCACCAGCACGGATGAGTAAGCCGACCTGCTCCAGCAGAAGGAACACCCGTTCACGAGCATGACTTGTGGATCAGCAATCGGTCCGATCGACCATTATGTAGGGAACTGAGCGAAATAGCCCACAGAGTATGACTGTAGAGCTTTAGGAATGCATGACGTCTGAGCTCAACGCGTGCAGTATCGATTCCAGCAGTGCCAGCGCAATTTGTCATCGAATCATATAAATACAGTTACATCCCAGTTTTTATTACGAAAACACCCTTAATTTACGTGTACGAGCAAATACATTTAAGATATATCGAGAAAAATCAGAGGCGCCTACAGGTGTTACCTAGGGCGCCCTCTATCTATTGTTTACCTTAGGTATTACTAATAAGTCCCACAAAAGAGACTATTAGTTTAACGTTGTTTTATTTCTGACTAGTCAAAAGAAAAATAAAGCTTTTTCACAAACTGATATATTTATTAACTTATGTTATGTTACAAATAAATATAAACAAAACACATGCTTAGGCTATGTTCTACAAACATAATTACCAACATATTCATGTTGTTTTATTATAAGAGTTAATTAACATATAATATTTATGTGAGTAATGTTAACTCCTCCTCACAAAATTCCTTAAAAGATTGATAAATCAATGGACATTTCAATCATAATTAAAATTTGGCATGATGATTCAAGCATTTCTTCAAAAGAACTTGTTTTACAAAACAAATTAGTTAGCACTTTTTTCTCCGATGTCTTCAAAAAATTTAAGATGTATATGACGTTTAAAAATTTAAGCAGCAACTTCATAGGTATTATAATCATACTTAACATAGAACTATGGTATCATAGGTACATATTATCTATTTCGAAACACATTCATATTGCATATTTATACCAAACTATGGTAATAGAGAGATTTACTCTGCCATACACTTATTTATGTATACTAGTGGTTGCCTAGTGGTTGAAATTCACACCATATAACTAACTTATGTTAATTTACAAATACCATTAACATGCGTTCAAGGATAATGTTTATTTAACATCAAACTCAAACATAACTGTTTTATAAAACTTATTCATATGAGACGTCAATATCATCGCAATGTCTATCGATTTAAATCGTTTTGTCAAATACGATTTGGCAGATACTAAACATGTGTCTGTAATGTTTTGTTTATTAATTTAGTGTACTTTATAAGCATTATTTTTAAAAATATTAAGAGATCCTGCACTTCTCCTTACACATAAACTATACCAGTAGATACCAAATTTTTCGAAACTACGTTCGCGCAATTTATCGTAAAAAGCTAATCCAAGAGTTTACTTGCATACACGTATTAATATGTATATTAGTTGCCTATTTTAATACTAAAGTTAAAACTATAGTATAATAATAATACATTATTATGTATAAGTCTGTTATTTAACATCAAAAGTATAAATTAATAATGTTTTATGGCTTTCTCACGTAACTGTTTTACGAGGTAACTCGACTAGTTTCAAGTCACGCTAAGGACTCATAGATATTATAAGCAGCATTGCGCGACAAGCAACACAGCGAGTATCGAGTTACCTTGTCAAACTATAACATGAGAAGTACCCTTAGTTGGTGTAATACGTTAAACGAAAACGAAACGAGAGCCCATTCGGCGCTCTGATTGGCCGGCACGAATGAACCAACCAATAAGAACGCGAAACGCGCTCTCGTTTCGATGTCGTTGAACGTAAAAGTAGCTCGTACTAAGCCCTAAGGCCGTAGAACATAATTATGTATTTTAATATATTTCACGAGTTTACAAAAATATAGGGCAAGTGTGAGAGTGGAAAATGAACTCAGATCTTACGAAAAGAGAATCACTACGAAACTCTTTGATAGAACATGAGTAACAATATCGAAATAGTGACTTACTATTTAGTTCATAATTTTTTCTTCTAGTTATAACATTGTACCGGAAACCTTTTTCTGATGTCGATTCCGTTCGAGAAGGATAAAAATCGAGCATATAATATTAAGGTACGCATTCGTAAAATTAAGGGTGATTATGGGAACAACTGATAATGTTCGGCAGATTTGGCTTTATGAGATAGAATTTGGATTTGAGCTCCATACAAAATGTATCAAAATTTTATCCGAGAGAGACGTTAGAAGTTAGAAATGTGATGTGTTATACGAACATGTATTTATTTAATAGATTATGAGAGCTAACGTTTTTGTTTACACCAGATTGCCGCTAATTAATGAAACCTTATTTGTTTTCACTGTAGCTGTCAAAAATCGGAAACTAGTATAGTAAACTATTATTAGACAAACAGAACCAAACAAGTCCTCTACATTAGCGCCACCTGGTGAGGTAAAATGGTAGTCCTCATTGTAGTATGAAAGTATAATAAAGTAAAGATTAATTTACTAGTAATTCACACGAAGTACGCGGCAAGCTGCGCCATTTTATCCTTGGGTTGTTTGTTGCGGTGCTTGTTCCCGCGCGCCCGCCCGCCTCGCCCGCGCGACACGGGGGCGCGGGACGCTACGGCGCGATGTTTCTCCACCTATACACAAAAATGAAACTTTAATATATGTGTTCTTTGGCAAAGAAAGTGGGTTTATTATTAAAATGAATTTGCTGCTCTCTGTTGTCATTTTAAGGGAAAATAAACCAGTTTTTTATGGAATAGGTCGACAAAGAAGTAGATAGATTACAATACATGATGGTAAGCAATCGGCGCAGCTCATTGATGGATGTCATGTTGCACCCTCAGAGGTGCAACATCAGAGGAGTAGAAGTGCGCTTCCGAGCTTTTTGGCTTCCAGGTTAAGGATAGGCAGATTGAAGATTAAAGGATTTTTGAGAGAAATTTAAATTGGGTTAATTAGTAGTGCTTGGGATGGGAGGGGATTGGGATAAAATTTATTGTCTGTGGATGGAAGGGGATTGGGCGTGAAGGAGGACTGTGGATGGAGGGGGTTAAGCATGAAGGGGGCTGAGGATGGAGGAGCATTGAGCATAGAAAGGGATTGAGGATTGAGAGAATGAGAATTAGCTATTGTTGAGAGAATGAGAATTAACTACTTTCTTTCAATGTTAAGTAAAATTGTGTTCCTCCTAAACTTATATTGTTGTGCCCAACAGGGTCCACATTGTGTCCTAGTTAAGTTTACCACCTAAGCCTTACATGTGGAAAGCAATAAAGTATTGAGTATAGCTTTTTTTTTTGAGGGGGGAAAAGCATCCAATGACTTTTCTCGCCTTGGGCGAGGCGAGAGGGAATGTCAGACTCTTACTGACTAAAAACCACCCCGTTCCTACACCTGCTTTTCGAACCGGAGCCCCGGTAAACCCGCTAGGTAGTCCGCAGCTCCGGAGGGGGCTGAGGATGGAAGAGCATTGAGCATAGAAAGGGATTGAGGATTGAGAGAATGAGAATTAGATGAGTACGTACGAGAGCGCTGAAGGTGGGCTCGCAGTAGAGGCAGGCCGTCATCTCGGTGATGGCGGCGGGCAGTATTGAGTATAGCTAGAGTACGTACGAGAGCGCTGAAGGTGGGCTCGCAGTAGAGGCAGGCCGTCATCTCGGTGATGGCGGCGGGCAGTATTGAGTATAGCTAGAGTACGTACGAGAGCGCTGAAGGTGGGCTCGCAGTAGAGGCAGGCCGTCATCTCGGTGATGGCGGCGGGCAGTATTGAGTATAGCTAGAGTACGTACGAGAGCGCTGAAGGTGGGCTCGCAGTAGAGGCAGGCCGTCATCTCGGTGATGGCGGCGGGCAGTATTGAGTATAGCTAGAGTACGTACGAGAGCGCTGAAGGTGGGCTCGCAGTAGAGGCAGGCCGTCATCTCGGTGATGGCGGCGGGCAGTATTGAGTATAGCTAGAGTACGTACGAGAGCGCTGAAGGTGGGCTCGCAGTAGAGGCAGGCCGTCATCTCGGTGATGGCGGCGGGCAGTATTGAGTATAGCTAGAGTACGTACGAGAGCGCTGAAGGTGGGCTCGCAGTAGAGGCAGGCCGTCATCTCGGTGATGGCGGCGGGCAGTATTGAGTATAGCTAGAGTACGTACGAGAGCGCTGAAGGTGGGCTCGCAGTAGAGGCAGGCCGTCATCTCGGTGATGGCGGCGGGCAGTATTGAGTATAGCTAGAGTACGTACGAGAGCGCTGAAGGTGGGCTCGCAGTAGAGGCAGGCCGTCATCTCGGTGATGGCGGCGGGCAGTATTGAGTATAGCTAGAGTACGTACGAGAGCGCTGAAGGTGGGCTCGCAGTAGAGGCAGGCCGTCATCTCGGTGATGGCGGCGGGCAGTATTGAGTATAGCTAGAGTACGTACGAGAGCGCTGAAGGTGGGCTCGCAGTAGAGGCAGGCCGTCATCTCGGTGATGGCGGCGGGCAGTATTGAGTATAGCTAGAGTACGTACGAGAGCGCTGAAGGTGGGCTCGCAGTAGAGGCAGGCCGTCATCTCGGTGATGGCGGCGGGCAGTATTGAGTATAGCTAGAGTACGTACGAGAGCGCTGAAGGTGGGCTCGCAGTAGAGGCAGGCCGTCATCTCGGTGATGGCGGCGGGCAGTATTGAGTATAGCTAGAGTACGTACGAGAGCGCTGAAGGTGGGCTCGCAGTAGAGGCAGGCCGTCATCTCGGTGATGGCGGCGGGCAGTATTGAGTATAGCTAGAGTACGTACGAGAGCGCTGAAGGTGGGCTCGCAGTAGAGGCAGGCCGTCATCTCGGTGATGGCGGCGGGCAGTATTGAGTATTGAGCTAGAGTACGTACGAGAGCGCTGAAGGTGGGCTCGCAGTAGAGGCAGGCCGTCATCTCGGTGATGGCGGCGGGCAGTATTGAGTATTGAGTATAGCTAGAGTACGTACGAGAGCGCTGAAGGTGGGCTCGCAGTAGAGGCAGGCCGTCATCTCGGTGATGGCGGCGGGCAGTATTGAGTATTGAGTATAGCTAGAGTACGTACGAGAGCGCTGAAGGTGGGCTCGCAGTAGAGGCAGGCCGTCATCTCGGTGATGGCGGCGGGCAGTATTGAGTATTGAGTATAGCTAGAGTACGTACGAGAGCGCTGAAGGTGGGCTCGCAGTAGAGGCAGGCCGTCATCTCGGTGATGGCGGCGGGCAGTATTGAGTATTGAGTATAGCTAGAGTACGTACGAGAGCGCTGAAGGTGGGCTCGCAGTAGAGGCAGGCCGTCATCTCGGTGATGGCGGCGGGCAGTATTGAGTATAGCTAGAGTACGTACGAGAGCGCTGAAGGTGGGCTCGCAGTAGAGGCAGGCCGTCATCTCGGTGATGGCGGCGGGCAGTATTGAGTATAGCTAGAGTACGTACGAGAGCGCTGAAGGTGGGCTCGCAGTAGAGGCAGGCCGTCATCTCGGTGATGGCGGCGGGCAGTATTGAGTATAGCTAGAGTACGTACGAGAGCGCTGAAGGTGGGCTCGCAGTAGAGGCAGGCCGTCATCTCGGTGATGGCGGCGGGCAGTATTGAGTATAGCTAGAGTACGTACGAGAGCGCTGAAGGTGGGCTCGCAGTAGAGGCAGGCCGTCATCTCGGTGATGGCGGCGGGCAGTATTGAGTATAGCTAGAGTACGTACGAGAGCGCTGAAGGTGGGCTCGCAGTAGAGGCAGGCCGTCATCTCGGTGATGGCGGCGGGCAGGCGCGTGCGCTCGGCGCGGTACTCCACCGTCACCTGCTGCGCGCCGCATAACGTGCACGCCGCCTCGCACACCGACACGCGCGTCGCGTCCTCGAACACGTTTATTATCACGTCGCAACTGGAACATTAATAGATTGTTGAAATATGCCTGTTAAATTAATATCAATTCTTTAAACAATCCTATTTCGGCCACAGATTATTATTTATTGCTTCAAACAGAGCAAATTTTTTGAGTGATTCACAAAATTGTTGTAAACACACCCGCGACACTGGAGAAAATCTTAGTCGTGCATCGTTTTTACGTCTATTTTACAATAGATTAGTTTCTTAATATAATCTCAAATTAAAATATGTATCCAAATCCAAAGTTTAGAATGCAAGAAACATGTGAACAATCTACATATTATTCAATTTCTTAAATAATATTAAATTGTTTCGTGTAAAGTTACAATATAAATGAACACTTTAAACGTCACGGTGGTCACCGGTGACCGACGTTAGCGGAGGATTTGCCTTCAACAGTTTTCTATAGGCAGTCAAAGACTTAAACTACTTGGTGCATACCGGTTACAAGCTAGTTTCCACTTGGGTGCCGAGGGGTCCAGTACTAGGACCCCAGACTCGCACTCGACACAGCCGGACACTCCCGTGGAGTTGACGCCGTAAGGACACGTCGGGTGCGTGCACGAATTGCAACCGAAACCTTTCTTCATGTCCCTAGAAATTAATGACACATACAATATTATGGAAATTGTTGAATATATGCAAGTAGAACATTTGTAGGTAAGAATAAAACTTCGATGAGAAAATAAGGAAAAACTATTTCGTGTGTGACCAAAGCCAAGCCAAAATCAAATTATTACCATTGCAAATCCAACCATATCTTCACAGCATAATGCACAATATTTTAGAGACTTAAAAAAGACACGGGCGGATCTGCGCGATCACGTGCGAATACGCGCGTACAAATGAACGCGATTTAAATAGAATTTCACTTTAATGTGCTTTGATTTTGTACATTATAAATTGAACGTTACGTTTTCACGCAATAATATGGAAACTTTTTACTCATCAAAGTAATCTTGTTTTATAAACTTACCTGAACGGCGGATGGTTGTAGCAGTACGGGCAGAGAGGGAAGCTCTTGCCCTTGTTGCCTGTAGACCAGGAGAGTAGCTCGAAGTCATCGAGAGGACACTTCAGTTCGCGGTAGATACGGACTGTACCGTTCTGAGGCAAGCCGTACGTGTCGTCGCAGTGGGAACAATGGAGACGAGCTGGTTTTGCCTACATATGGAACATAATATATTACTTTAATGCACTCTTTAAAAGTCGAATATCTTTTTCTATAAGGTTCTAAATTCAATCACTAGGTAATAAATAGGATTATGTCTTTAAAGGCTTTAGGGATAGGCGACTTTAAGTACCGTAAAACGGGGTGAATAGAGATCGAGAGGTGAATAGGGACAGAAGAGGGGTGAATAGGTACAGAAATTACAGTACAGTACAGAAATTCTTCATAGTATCTATTCACCCCTCTTCGTCCCTATTCACCTCTCGATCCCTATTCACCCCGTTTTACTGTATTAGCCACTCAAGTAGTGAAAGAATGAAGTGATCCACTCATCACTTAGTTAGAAAACCACAAAATACGTATGTGTTTCATCCCGAGTTGCAGCGGTATGGGAGGTAGAGGCGGGCTTGTCCCTTTAAAAAAAATGTGGTTCATCCCAAGTATCGTGAAAAACAATCCCAAAGGATGACACACAAAGGCTATTCTATTTACAATTATAAGTTAAAATTCTCACCTGAATATATCTCATGTACCGCCTACATTTGCCGCATCTCGACAACGCCTTACCGCTAGTCTTGAGCGAGGAGAAATTGACCTCAAACAACTGGTCCATGGCCTCAATAGACCTCACAAAGTACTGGAACTTTCTACGGAATATCTCCGTAGTATGATTTAGTACTGCGTGGAAATCTGCCCGACCGACTGCTATGAGATTCAATTGCTCTTCCAAAGCTGATCGCATCGTTGGCAGAACAAGTTCTGGGTCGATCTGAAACAATATTCTGGTTTTAACACTTAGCTTACATATTATAATACTTTGCAAGTGACTATCAAACACAAAAATAATATGTCTAATCTTAATCTACAAACTGAAAGTCATAAAAATCGATGTACATAACGATCTGCATGTGATGCTGTATGATTTTGATATATTATGTCTCTCGCTCATTGTAAACAGCTTTGCCTGGTTTCGACCTGTACCTTAGCTGTATCTTAAACCTCCGGGCCAATCAATTATATCGACGATGAAGTACCAATACTTCCTAACTGACATTTTTATGGTAACTAATGTATGAAAACCCAAGAAATGAAACTTTTTTAAATTTGCGTAAAATTTTAACTTTTTTTGAGGGATATTGATACTTCGCCGTTGATATCACGTTCTTATCTGATAGTGTTTAACATTAACGCGATCGACATGTTTATGACGTTTGGCGCTCTGATTGGCTGCTCCAAGTTAACCGACCAATCAGAGGCATCTCATTCATATATTTTGTCATACAATAAAATATAAAACAGTACTCACTTTCTGATATCCATGTACTAGCACAATACCCAAGTTAGTGGGTATAAGTTTACGTCCGCTGCCCACTGTGACGTAGTTGCGTTGGCAGATATTGTTTATATGCACGGGAATGGACGCGTCGGTACCAATGCCATGCTTCTCCATAAGCGTGATTACCTGTAGTAAAAATAATATGCTTTGTGTAATAACTATCGGAAGACACTGAATAAGAGACCCGGTTTGATTAGAAACTGGTTGAGCTTTACTTTATTCGTAAATTGAATTAAGCTACTTTAATATTTGAATTTGTATGAAATCATGATTTAATTATTAACAAAAAGGGTTTTACTTAACGTTTGGGGTTAGTTTATACTCGCGCATCGAAGCGTTTTTCCAAAACTGAATATAACAAACTCAACCTTAACTCCACAGCGTAACGCACACATTACTTCTGAGATCTAAAAAAGCGCATTCACGCGCAGACGCGCTATGACAATGCGCGCGCCTTTTAGCCATTTTTCAGTTCAACCAATAACATAATAATATCTTTAAGTAACATACTGAACTTAAAACTGTTATTTAATTTAAAGATACTTGTCCTTTACCTCAGATTCAGTAAGATAGTCCGGAGGTGAGGTTTGACACTCGACCAACCTATGATCGTGGGCTCGCAGCACATCATCCACGTTCAGTAGCGGCACAAACTCATCTTTACCGAAAGCCTGGAACAAATAGTAAAGAAATAAGTTAATTTTATAAACAACCTTTAACACGTTGAACGCCGTGGTTGTCACCGGCGACTGACGTTAGCGGAGGATTTACCTTCAACAGTAATCTATTGGCAGTCAAAGACTTAATACCGTTTAACATTTATGGTCATGCAAACTAAATGTGTATACAAAATTACAGCTCAATCGGTTGAAGATATCTACTTCAAATTTAATTGCAAGATTCCACTTCCCACACATACATTTACACATTGTAAGTGAAATAAAAGCTTGTAATAATAATGGAGGCGCCATGCTTGTTTGTTAACATTGGTGGTCCATACCAATAACGAAATAATTATACTTACTAACTATAAAAGTTTCGCCCGCGGTCCCGAGGGATACAAGGTAGCCTACGTATTATACCAGACCACAATCTACCCCTGTTCCAAATTTCATCGAGATCCCTTCAGCCGTTTTGGCGTGATTGAGTAACAAACATACACATAAACTTTCGCATCTATACTAATATTATAAAGCTGAAGAGTTTGTTTGTTTGATTTGAATAATTCTTTTTGTGTGGGATAGCGCATTTACCGAGGAAGGTTATAGGCTATAAAACATCACGCTACGATGAATAGGAACCGAGCAGAGCAGGTGAAACAAAGCGGAAGTACAGTACTCTCAACGGATCTTGGCAGGTCTGAACTACGTGCAGAAGGCTGCGCAATAAGTATTTTTTAGAACCAAATGGTGGCATGAGGCGAGGTGCGGGGGCGGCCATCTAGGCTAGAGATTGACCATTTCTAAATACAATTGACCCTTTACACTTATTGCGCAGCCTTCTGCAAGTAGTTCAGACCTGCCAAGATCCGTTGAGAGTACTGTAGCTAATTTATAATAACTATTAATAAGATAGTAAGATACCATACCTGCCAATGCATAATCTCAGTGTACCCAGCATCAACGAGTGTGTTCCCGGTGTACTTGAACGTTTCCGATCCAATCTGGAAGGTGATGACAGTGGACAGGTACTTGCAGTCGCGGGACAACGTGGCGATGAAGTGACGAGTCACATAGTCGTAGATACGCCACGCGTCGCCTTCTAAGTCGGACTCCACTGAAAATTGGAACATAGTATGGTGTTGTTTGTAAGAGAATAATATATTTATACTGAGCACAATTCCAGTCTAATGAGAAATTTTCGAAAAGCCGAAAAAGGTCTAGTATTCATTTGCAAGACCCGGGAATCGAACCCGAGGCCTGTTGTCTGGCAGTCGCACTTGCGACCACTCGACCAACGAGGCAATCAAGTCAAGACGAGGCATGTAAATTAAGTTGATCATAAATGTAGTTTTATGTTAAACGAAAACAAAACGAGAGCTCGTTCGACGCTCTGATTGGCCGCGCACGATTGAACCAACTAATAAGAGCGCCGAATGCGCTCTCGTTTTGTTTTCGTTCAACGTATAGTAAACTCGTACTAACCCTTAGTATCGTATTGTATCAGGGAAATGAACTTTTGGTGAGCCAAATAAATAAAATAAAAATAAGCAGTAGACAAAAATAGGTTAATGATGATGAAGATTACATACCAGCTGGTCTCATAGGTGTGATGGGAGGATGGTCGCCGGCGTCATGGCCTTTCTTCGGCCGATTGATACCGTTAGCAATAATCGCCCTCACTTCCGCACCCCACTTGTTCGAGTTCTGTTGCTGACGGAGCGTACCCCTTGAAAATGAACAAAATCTATAACCGCCGCACTCAGAGTTATTTAATCGTTATTTGGGCTGATTCTTAGCAATTGTTTTCGGAACAGAATCATTACTAATAGTTTAAGTAATCGTTAAAATGTCTCTAAGTAGTAAGTGTGTTTACATTCAAAAACAAATTAACAATAATTTTACTGGTCACATCTTTAGACACATTTGACGTGTGGTGACAGCAGAGTTAATACATTTATCACCCCTCTTCCCGCGTGTATCAGCACTGTGTGATAAAACTATGAAGATTATGGTAAATCAAATCCTATACCAAAGTAGAAAGAGAGACCCACTATCCAACAGCTGACTGGGCTATTGATGTATTTAGACTTTAGATTTAAAATATATATGCGAGTATAATTATATAGGTATAATGTAAAATATTATGTAACTTACATTAAATCATAGTTCTCTGGATAGCTGGTGGTTTCAGTACGGGGATACGAAATGTAACCCTGCGTGTACAGTCTCTCTGCAATCTGTAGGACAATGATAAAAATATTTATTTCCTCAGTCTGTGTGTATTGTAACCATATTCACTACAGACGTAATGGATCGAAATGTCGATCATTTACCCATTTGAAAAAAAAAATCTATATTGATTTTATATGTTTGTCGATAAAAATAACTTATAATTTGTGAGGGTAAAGTATCAAAAATCCGATTCTCAACACCCTGTAAACTCTAAATTTCACGTACGTAGTACGATAAATACGATAGACATTGACCTTAACTCCTTCTAACAAGGTCCATAATAGTTTGCATTTTTTAATTGTTTGGTGTAATGAAATTCTGCACGCTACTCTTTCGCAGAACTACAGTGAGACCATTAAACATAATTACGTCCAATAAAATTCTTGTCTAGTTTATAATGCGATTTTTTCATAACAAGTTGATGCAAAACGTCATTAATTATAGGAACATAAACCATTCCGCTTACGTATATTGGTTGCAATGACGTCCGGTGTAGTTATAGGTTTACGCACACCCCTGACTATTGATTGATTTATTTGTAACATAAATGACAAAAAGTGGGTTATACACATTAATTATTTAGTAAATAAATGTCTTGACTACTTTGAGTTTTTGCTCAATCAACCGAAGACCGCAGAAACCGGCAGAGATCGACTTCTTTGGTATGCATTTTTCATCCTTATGCCATAATAGTTAATGTTCATTTTAAATTGATTTATTCCCAGTATCTTAGCCGCGCCTACACCGGTTTGCGTACTAATATACATTATGTACCTACATAATTAAAAAGCATAACATGCTTAATAAAAAACAGAAACATCCTTCTATTATTCACCATTCAACACCATTGTCAAGGTAAGTTTCAGAAATCCCACAAACCTGCATAGCATGATGCGGTCCCATACCAAGTCCAGCACTGGCCACTCGCATCAGTTCCACTGTATTGAGAGCCACAGGACGAGGTTTCACTTTCTCCTTAGCTTGAATGTTCACCACACTGTAATATAAATGTTTCTGTTTAAGAGACTCTTATTTAAAAGAGAATCTAAGAGACTCTTCTAAATGAAAATGAAAACAGTCAATAAAAAAAAATTTAAGAACCACCATACAAGTTAACAGTAACAAAGTTTTAACTACATCAAATGAAGTTTGATGTGCCTACATCATATATTTTCTATATAAATATCATTAACAAAGCCTCACGGGTAAGCTTATACAATAAAATAATACTTACACAGCTTCCTTAATTTCCTTGATACCAGCAAGGAACATATTAGCAATATCTTTCTCAAAACTCCGCACCCTCTTCCATTCTAACGGTAACTCTCTGCCCTCCGAAGTACTGGCAGTGACGCGTAACACCCAATAGGTCTCTGGTTTAAACGTCTGAATTTCATCATGGCGTTGAACACAAAATCCCAGTGTTGGAGTTTGACATGGTCCATATGATATAAGTGATGCATCTAAGTCACCGTATCTTCCTGAAATTATATATTTCATACATTGTAGAACAAGTAATCAAAAGAATGTCAAACTGATAGCATTCTTTTCTTTTTTGTAAATTATTCCTGATTTCGATCCAGTTTTGTTAATTAAGTCTTTGACTGTCAATAGAAAACTGTTGAAGGCAAATCCTCCACTAACATCGGTCACCGGTGACCACCACGGTGTTCAATATGTTAAAAATATCTTTTATTAACTCACCTTGAAAATATTTAGTCTGGAATCTTGTGAATGCACAACCGATACGTAAATCAAGTTCTTGTCTTGCGTCAACACTCCGGGATTCATTCTCGTTAGGCCTCCCAAGGTTCAACATGGCTGCTTTGATGTCTTTATCTGTGATGGCTGAGAACTTCGCACGATATGTGACTAGAGGTGAACAAACATCACCCTTCAAGTAAGCCTGGACACAACTCATTACCTATGGACAAAAAACGGTTCAAAATACACTATAAAGTCATTTTAAGACTGTAAATTATTGAAAAATCCCTTTTTAACTCATTGGTTGAATTATTTTCACAATTTAAAATTAATTGAAAGGAAAGTGGCATAACTATATTCAAATCTAATTTTAAATTACTGTTATTCTTATTGTAACAGGCACATACTTTCAATTTTAATTGTAACAAGTGAAACTACATGCAAAATTTCTAATACCCAGCACAATGATGCATGGATTTGTTTCTATGGCTGAATTTAATAGGTAACCTTTCTATTAAATTTCCATTAGTTATCAAGAGATAGAAAAATATTCATAACTTACCTCGAAACATATATTTTCTCCTTCCTTATCACAATCTAGCCACAAAATCAGGTAGTCACAGGATTTAGATTCCTGAGCCAACAATGCCGGTATTCTTAGCCTAGGCATTGCCTCTTTCTTCTCCGTCGGACAACTAAACAACTCGACCGGATCCACTTTATCCCAATTATTATATTTGCCGGTGAAATCCAAACTCATAACGTGACCACATACGGAAGTCATTTTGAACCGAACTTGCTCATTTTTAAACGTTCCGTGCCATTCGTGTATGTTACAAGCGTTGTTCGATGCTGCAAAAACAAGAATTAGTTTTATATTTTTAATAAAAATGGGGAATTCAAACTTGGTTAGGCAACAAACCTTTAGTCGTACTGCATTTGCCATTGCTGAGTATATTAGCCACATTTTGAGCTAACGATGGCTTTTCAGCCACCATTAACGCAGTCTTCATGATTTTTGTTTCGTATTTAAAGATTTGTTGAACATGAAAACCGGGTATAACCCACGATTTACTATTGATTCTCAAATTCTAACTTCCAGTCCGATACTTCCATGTACAAGCAAATCCAATACAATGTGAAATTTTGATGTCATGTCATGTCAAAGTTGTCAATGTCTAGTCAGGGCTGCCCACAGAAAATAAATAAATGAAAAAGCAAAAGCTATCACAATCATTTTGAAGTAAAAACAATGAAGTAACTAACGATAACTAGAGTGAAATTATCAGTTTCATTATTGATTAATGATAATTATGTAAAGTAAAGTTGAATATAATTATTTATTTATTCCTACTATTGGATTATTTTTAGCAGTAGTAACACCATTGTTATTGACTTTTGTAGTTAGCGTTCAAATACTTGCTTACAAAAAAATATTTTTGTACGTTTGAATGCGTCCGTCTCCTCGCGGTTTTCCTCGTAATATTTTTTAATAATAATAATTAAATATAAACTTGAATATTTAAAACAGTAATATTTATCAAGAAACATAATATTTTTTTATTATAAATAATTTCTGATAATAGTAGCATCATAAGTATTGAGTGCTTAAAACTAAGTTTATGAACTTCGATAATAAACGTCATTCAAGTGAATGAAGAGAGGTGCGCCTGCTCTAACTTGCAGTGATAAATTGTCGGAAAAACCTTGGACGATGCGAAGATCATTATTATATTGTGTCTGAATTGCAATATAGTATCTGTACACGCGTTTTCGTGAAAATAGTGAACTATTCAACCGTGATAATTATAAACAGTGGACATGGTATTTACTTGTGACATTAATGTTTTTTTCTCCAATTGTTTATTTATGTAACTACTTGCGTAGAATATGTGATATGTGAAAGTCGCTATAATGTTGCAGAGCCACCCTCGAAGTGATGTCAACATATGCACGGCGGCGCAGCTGAGAGTGATGTTGCCGACGTCTGTGGAACATAGTATGCCTCCGCCGTTTATCGATATAAGTGAGTAATTAATTGCAACGACACACGCACTGTTCATTTACATAGTGGTCGCGATACGCGATAACAATATGGTTCTGTAAGATTTACCTGTAGCTGTATTGACATGCAGCTCATAAGGTTTATAAATATTGACTCTGTTTCAATTGCAAGCAATCAAAAGTTACAATGAAACAATCGAGTCGTTAATTACTGATATTTTGAAGACGAAAAATTGTAAAATTAATGTGTTTTTATCATGCAATTTAATTATCAGAATACAATATCTATTAATTGCACCACAATAATGTAACTTATTATTCAAGCTTGTATTGTTATCATTGGATTATAAAACAAGTACCTACAGCCTGAATCAATAATCAAATGACTTTGCTTGAACCATGACATCACCTTGAAATGCTATTTGATGGAGAAAGTACTAAGTTTTGTTTTGTTTTGTAGATAATATCCATGATATACCACCTCCTCAAGCGGACTTCTCAGCGCCACCCCCTTATGATGTGGCTGCAAACTCCAAACTCCCTACATATGAGGAAGTTCAGAGGGAAAAACAGATGGAGGGGGAAGACCTGCCACAGGTAAATAAAACCCATTTCAATTCATGCTTTCCTTCTCTCACTAAGGCACAGAATGGCAACAACTATACTTTTACCTAAACAATAGCATTAAACATTTTATTGTTTAGGTGTAAGAGGTGACACACTATAATTTGACCACTACTTTTGTCCTCAATCATTGGCTTTATTAATGCAGTGTATGGCTATGAAATGTGTCATGGATGATATTGTTTTTTTAGTATATGAGTCACTGCTATCATTCTTTTCAATACAGAATAGACGGTTTTTGTAAACATAATGAAATATTGCCTTTTAGCTCTTGTACTAGAATTGATACATAAGTATGTACAATTTTCTATAATTATGTAATTTATTCTATTGTTTTGACTGACTCATTGATAAGTGGCTGCAAGGCATGATTACAGAGCTAGGGAGCTCAGGCCAAGCAATATACTACTAATATGTCTTCTTTTCCATTTTTCAAAACTTTTACAATAGCTGTATAGAGTTTCAAATTCTGTGTGAAATTGAAATCATAACATAACAAGCATAAAGTGGGTGTTTACAATAAAAAAATGTGCACCTCTGCCTATTCCCATAAGAATTAAAAGGTGCCAAATGATACTGTACTACAAAAAGCTTGTTCCACATACTGCTTCTGTGGATTACACACAAATAACACATCAAAAAACCCAATACCAGAATGCAAACTCATTTATTTATGTTTTTTCCCTATGCAAAGATAAGCACCGAACTAAAGTACAAATGCACTGTGTTATAATCTAATCTATTACATGGATTATAGTGTAATCTGTATTTTTATCTTATCTTCTATAATAAAAATACACATTATACCTATTTATCTATATCTGTGCAGCTATCTATAGATTAAGAGCTCAATGAATAATTCATATATTTTTATTTACAAAATTTTATGAATCAGCACATAAAAAGATTTCATTGTTTGTGACGGGATGTTATCATAAGTACATAGTATACTTACCATTGATAAGTACATCGTATCAATGTGGGTTTGCGTAGGTAAACCTATTTATACATCTACAAATGTTTGATATGATAATATTTATTTAAATTACTTAAACAATAGTCTGTAAAATGATAATGATGGTTTCTAGATTGGTTTACGTTGACTATTCTAGGAGATTGTAATTCATAATTATATAATTAACTAGCTGACCGGGCAAACTTCGTATCGCCTCAAATATTTATTTCTCATCTTTTAAACCTTCCCTGGACTTCCACAAATAATTCAAGACCAAAATTTGCCAAATCGAGACGATTTTGTCGAAACTAACGAACAGCAATTGATTTTTATATATACATATAGACCAGCTACATCGTACGGTTTTACCCGCTCTGTTCGGCTCCTATTGGTTATAGCGTAATGTTCTACATTTACTTCCTCGACTAATGCACTATCCAATGCAAAAAAAAAATCTTTAAATAGAACCAGTCGTTTGGAGATTAGCGCGTTTAAACAAATTCTTCAGCTTTATATAAATAGATTTAGACTTAGTAAACTGTAGTATTTTTTATCAAGTTTATTTTTTCTTTAATTCCGTTTGCAGTTTACTTAGTCATAATGTAATTACTACTTAGAGTAGTTGTATAATAGTTAGCAAATTAAATATAAATACACATTAGGTCTTTTTTATGTACGTAAATCATCCAATCATAATGACATAACTAAAGACATAATTATGCTCTTCGTCGTCGTAAGGACACACTTATTTTTCCTGTAAAGACGAATATTATAGACAAGTGATAGGAAGCAAGACTGCCCAGTTCATATTCTTACGGCCTATTCTATAGTAGCATGGAGTTTAGAATCAGTATGGCAGGTCACCATTGAGTTGCCCCTTAGCACTACTGTTACATTTAAGGTCACATACTATGATACTACTGTCACAATGTTTCATCAAGGTTCTGAAAGTTAAGTACAAGTTTCTTTTATGTTAACCGAAATTGAAATCAGACTGCGTTCACTTCCGTGATTCGGCCGGCTGCAATGAACCAACGAATCAGAGCGTCGAACGCGCTCTCGTTAAACATAAACCAAACTCGTACTGAGGCAACTGTTAAATTAACAGTTATAGTTGGCTATTTTAATATAAAGCTTAGTAACAATGGTGCTCCTAAACTGAAAGATAATAATATCATCTATGTTTATTTTATTTAGATGCAAGGCCCCCCTCCCAACCACCCGACGTTTGCGGCCTTCGTAACGGTAGAGCCGACCGAGGGTTCAGCTGAACAACTGGATCCCGAGAACAGTTTACTTGGCACAGACATCATGTTCTTAACATCATTTTTTGGTGAGTTACTTGTTTGTTTTTATACAATTTATTGCCGTGTTTAGTATCACTATTACTGCTATTTTTCGATTTTTCGAACGTTTCTCAGTAGGTAGCACGGAGCCTGGAATTGTGCCCAGTATATGGCAATAGGCTCACCCCCATATTACATGAGACTTAGTGCACCTCTGCTAGCTTTACAGGGATAATAGGCGTGACGTTGAAGTTTAGATTAATTGATAGCAACAAAACTCGTCTAAAGGTAAGCAGCTATTGTGGCGTAAGTACGCCTGTAACACTAGAGACCCAGTCTTTAAATTGTATCGTACAGAGTGATTTCATTGATAATGTTGGCCGACCGTCTGTTTTGCAACGTGTCGTGAGACTCGTGAGTTCAATACCCGCATGGAACAAATCTTTGGGTTATTTCTTATCTGCAAATTGTTGTTCCGAATCAGCATTGTTTTAGCTAGTTTGTGAATGCACCCACAACCCGATAGTTACTGGAAAAAATCCTAGTGTAGGGTCACGCTTTAAAGAAAAAGCAACGTCACGCCTTTTATCCCCGAAGGGGTAGGCAGAAGTGCTCATAACGACACGTAATGCCGCTATACAATGTACACCGACTTTTCACCATTTGTGTTATAAGTCCCATGTAACACGTAATACTTTTAAAAATGAAAAGAAAAACATCTATGTTAATTTCCAGTGGCATTCCTATTCAACTGGATCGGTTTCCTGCTCCTGATGTGTTTCTGTCACACGGTGGCGAGTCGCTACGGTGCTCTGGCCGGCTTTGGACTCTCTCTCGCTAAATGGACACTCATTGTCAAACACTCCACCGAGCTGGCGTCTCACGAGAACTCCTGGCTCTGGTGGCTTATTATGGCGTTTGGTAAGTTGCTGTTTTATTACTATACTTATAATTATACAGTTAAACGTTATTTAGTTTCGCACGAAGACTCCCTAATAGCACGACACTGAGCACGTTCTTCAGCCCTTCACAACCAACCGTAAAGGAATCGGCACTAAGTCAAAGTCAAAGTATATATTTATTTCAATTAATCCTCACTTTTGAAACGTCAAATTGAATTGTCAGTCAGTCTGTCTGTTAGTGAAGCTAGGTGCTCGTTCCAAAGTATAGCTTTGAATGGAGTCTACTAATGGTTACTAAAGATTTAGTTTTAAAAAGCATACAATTTAGTATAAGAAATAAGAATAGCTAATGTCTCTGTACGGAATCAATCTTTATTTTCATAGCCCCATACCAAATAACAATCTAGAAAAATAATTCCACTATGTTACAAGTAGAGTAATTGATTAAATAAACTATAAGTGCTGCGATCTGCCATTGTGCACGCTTATCTAATGTACCTATTTCTATTGCTATAAATTGTTCAATGTATCACGGCGACTTTTCTAGAATTATAAGAGCCTTATGAGTGTTTACTTGACTTAATTGAAACAAACCAGTTATGAGAGCTTAGCATACATAATATAGCATTCTTAAAAATAGGTAAAACTAACTAACCTACCATAACCGATTATCGTAAGCGGTTTATGGTTCGCTTATATTACTTTTATATTGAATTAGAAATACTCCATCTTGTCACGGAGTTTCACATTGTGCCTTTAAGATTAAAAAAACAAAGACTCCTTAAGTACACTGCCCTACCTATAAGGCCTTTTGTCCTAAAGTTTAGGCACTAACAATAATGACATTATGTTATTGTAATAATCATATAGCAATCTAGCATATTTCTAAAACATACTTCTTCAAAGGAGACGGCTATGCTGTTGCGTAATGCTGTGATAGTAACAATATGTGTGAACGTCCGTTACTCCAATCAGTGGGACCACTTAGCCAATCATTTCTAACTGAGAGGCGACCTACGCTTCTTCATGAAATAGGTCAATAGTACCATTTGTACGTACGACACTGAGTTTCGTTTAGAGATTATAACTCAAGAACGGCTGGACCGAATTTTATAATGTTTCGTGAGTAGGTTGATCAGGAAAATCCTTATTTGTATTAATTTTTAAATGTTACATTATAATAGTAGGTATATTTTCCCCGTTTTTAGTTGATACAAGTAACAAACCGGCTTACTTATAAAGGTCAAAAAATATTTATTCCAAATAGACTAGGAAGGCACTTTTAAACGTCAAAACAAATATAATAATATTAACAATGTCTGTCTGTCGGTCAGACCTCTAGTTGGAATACGTAACTGTTTGACGTAGAACTCAACTAGTTTCAAGCTACGCTTGGGGCTCATATTTATAAGCTTTGCTACAAGCCTGGTTGCTCATGAAACAGGTACTTAAGTAACCCAGTAAACATAATTAATTTGTATTATGCATTGCGTACGTGTATGTATGCTCACGCCGTCACCAATAGATACTATGAGGCGGTTATAAAATCGATAGGGACATCAATTTAATAACACACTAGATATAGGTATGTTTATTAATATTTCATGGGGACTGTGCGAACCACGGTGCGGTCACCTTGACCCCGTGCCATATGACGTTGGCTCATGTAACAGTCACGAATACATGTGCAATATTGCGTTTCTATGTTAGTTCTAGATATCGTTGACATTTTTGTTTTTAATTTTTTTCTCTATTTATTATTTACACAAAAGAATAATACAATAAAAATAACAAATAGTAACCAAAAAACTACTAAGGTTTAGGACCGTGCTATGGAATCTGTCTTAAATGTTATAATAGTTTTGTTTCTGTGGAATCTGTCTTAAATGTTATGAAAGACGATGTAGTGACAAGGATTGAAAAGGGAATGTTACGATGGTTTGGACATGTAGAAAGGATGGATGAAAACAGATTTACGAAAGAAGTATACAAGGCGAATATGAGTGAGACCGTCGGTAGAGGGCGCCCCAGACGGACATATAGCGACCAGATTGGCGATATATTAAAAAAGGGCCAAATTAAAAGTACCTTTAACCGACGAGCATGCATGAAAAGACTGATGACTGTTGATGAAGCGAAAGAAGTGTGTAAGAACCGTGGCAATTGGCGTTCCATTGTCTCTGCCTACCCATGGGAGACAGGCGTGAGGTTATGTATGTATGTAGGTAGTTTTGTTTACTTGTGTTATAGGTACATATACAACTATATGCTTATTCTTTTGTGATTGTGGCTTCGCATCAACCGCTTCTTTTCTCTACACTACCCAATGGTTGACTGTTAGAGAATGCCTTAAGGCATTAAGTCCGCCATTCACTATCATTTTTGTGATGAAGATTAAATAAATACATATATTATGTTTGCGATCATTCATTTTCATTAGAGGAGATGGAGGATGTACAACAGTGGATACTATTGTAGGATTTTTAAAAGCGTTTGTTTGGTTTTTATTGAAAGCAAAGCGTTGACGTAGTAGTTTTTTGTAATCTTATGATGGAGTTATTCATTAATATGGTATCTAATTTGAATACTTTTCATCCTTACATAAAAACAAAACATAAATAAAGTTTCTTTCCCCAAAATGAAATAGAAAGCGCGAGATCTTAGTATTTTACTGTGCGCCTGACCTTTCTACAATCCTGTCGAATTACCATCCTATTGGAAATTAAATAATGAAAGAGAGAACTAAGTTTGTATTAATGTACTACGATTATTCTGCGCAGTTCTCTGTCTGTTAATGACATTACTTAAAACCCGTTTTGCTAACCTTATTATGCAAACTATTATACCTAATGCGCTCTAACAAGGTGCGGCTGACAGATTCAGTAACGTTTCGTATCACTCTTGAAAGTTGCTGCGATTTAAAAATTATGCCTTAATATTTTAGCTGTATCACATTCGTATTATGTTAAATCATTCGGATGCGTAGTTAATTAAATTAAAACCAACCGGAATGTTCTAGTATTCAATTAAAATCTAATGAAATGAAAAATAAAGTAAAGTGTTATGCGTATAACGTAAAGCCATAGTCGTGTTTAGTGATGGGATGTACGGCTACGATGGATAGGTAGTCGATGTTTTTTTAGAATAAAAAACGAAAATCGTGCGTCGTTCAATTATCATTCTTAAAAAACCTTTAATTATGTGGGTAAATCCACTGTAGACGCGGCTCTCTCTGCCCAAACCACAGTGACATTATCTGAGCAGAAATATGTAGTAGGCATTTTTCTAGACATTTCCGGCGCCATTGATAATGCGTAGTGGTACTATTCCAACATATACAAATTAATATATCCTTGTTTTCTTCACGGTTCTGTAAAACTGTAACTCTGAAACACCTCAGGGCTCGGTCATAAAATATTTATTTTGACAAGTATATACACGTAGTTAGACTGCACAACTAAATAACACACACATTTAATAAAAAAATTCAAGAGAATTAAATGTATGCTGCGAGTATCGATAGCGATAAAAAAAGATTTTTCTAATGTCCATCCCTAAAGAGAGACGTCAACGTCATACTGGCATCTGTCAGCCGCACCTTGTTAGAGCGCATTAGGTATAATACTCTACTCACATATTATGCGCAATCTTGTCACCTATTGCAAATGTTTGCCTATTCCAATACATCAATATATTCCAAGTTAAACAAATGTCAACTCTACACTTGTATAAATAAAGTTGACTTCTAAACGATGTATACTGCATACTGGTATTATTAAGAAGGTCAGGAATAAAAATTAAAATTTTAGTTTAAATTCAACTTTATATCTGAGCAGTAGAATTGTTTTTTAATATTCAAGTTGTGCATGTGTTCTCTCAAATTACGGATCGGATTTATAAACAACTTTTTGTCTAATATTTACACTATGTAACTTTAGCGTCGGGAGCACCTATACCCAGTATAGGAAACCAGTTTAAGAGGGAAATCTTTAATAGGTTACCGTGACTCCGGCTCAAAGCAGGAGAAAGAACGGGGTAGTTTTTAGTCAATAAAAGTATGACACTCTCTCTCGCCTCACCCAAAGCGAGAAAAGTCATTAGATGATTATCTCCTTAAAAAAAATAAAGAGGGAAATCTTTATTCAGCATTAAGTGTATTGTCTGAAGACGATGATAAATTAACAAAGCAACGATAGTTTTCAATTTAAAAGAATGAAAGTGATTATTAGCGAAATGTCGTTGATTGCGGGTTGATAGTCAATTAATGCGACGTTCACAATGGTTGTTTGCGTTCATGGTTAGCTGTACAATATCGTGATAACGGTTCATTGCACCGCACATGTTTTCATATCTCGTTATCGAAAAGGGAATACCTACGTACTGAAATTCTCAGTAAAAACACGAGGCCAGTGGAATTGTGCCTCCGGAGCTCGGAGCACCTAGCGGGTTTACCGGGGCTCCGGCTCGAAAAACAGGAGTAGGAACGGGGTGGTTTTTAGTTAGTAAGAGACTGACACTTCATTTTCGCCTCGCCCAAGGCGGGAGAAGTCATTGGATGATTTTCCCCGCTTAAAATAAATAAGTTGAATAGTGCCCAGTATGGCAATTGATTCACTTCTTATTATACAGTATGCAGATCACTCATATGATTTAAATGAAACTAAAAGTAGTACTCGTCCATAGAAGCATAATCTAATTTAATATTTCAAAGAAAACCGAAAAAAAGTTTTCGAACAAAATATATAATGAAATTAATCAAATATTAAATTCTGTGGAATCAGCTTCATGACACGACACCACAGAAGAGCTGTGATGTTGTAGGTTGTCTAGGTTTGTTACGGACATGCGGCGCGACTGTTGTAATGCCGTATTTGTAAAACGTGTTTAAATTAGCTTAAAGAGAAAATGCTCTTTTTGTCTTACCTATTGGCTTTTGCAAAGCCAAGATGATAACAAATAATTATGTGGTTTAAATTAAGTCATAAGAGGTATCTCCATATGTTATGGAACTTAGTACTTGGTGAATAGTTTAACATTTGATGTAAAAATATAAACATAACTCCACCACCTATATAGTGAAAAAATATTACTTTTTACTATACATAGAAAATATCCAATGACGTTTGTATTAGCACTTGCATGTGAAACCAATACTAGTCTAACACAATGCCAAATAAACATTTTTTTATTAACATAAACTCAACGATTGATGTTCAAATTATTCATAACGTACGGTCTGTATACAATAAAACATCTCATTCTAGCTGTATATAATCGAATTTGAATTTTAAACTTGTCTTAATAGAATTGATTTTCATCTGATTATAACGATTAGAATGGTCATTGAGACTCTGACGTCAATGTCGTGTCGTGATTCGCACAGAATAAATTATAAAAGGATTATCGTCATCAGAAACTACATAATACTGCTGAACACGTTTCTTAACTACTTACATAATATTATTGAACTTTGTTAAATGAAAAAAAAAAAGTATAGGTAGTGAGTGATCTCATCTTGTAGATTTGAAAGTGTTTAAAAACTATTATGGATTCGTGGTTGTATCTATGAGAATAATAATTAATAATTCTCTATATTTGTTTCCAGGTATCTTAATCTGCGTTCGTGCTATCATCCAGTACCTGAACATCAAGCGCGGCTGGCGTCTACTCTCCGGCACGGCTCAAGAGCGACTGCTCTTCTTCTACTAAACCGCACGCTTTTGTTTCACTCACACTCGCATCTAAGCTGGTAGTGCGACAAGGATGGATATATGTTTCTCGTTTAGATTGTAATGTCGTCATAGTAAAGCGTAAAGACGTAAGATGTATCCTTCATTGCAAGTTGTCTTGCCCTTTACGTTGAAGCTATTGGTATGAATCTATGATAAAAAAGTAAATTGATTGTTTAGAACATGCTTAGTGAATGTTTAAGGAATATCAGTAACGTATAAGGACATCTACTTACTTCTAAATCCGTGTTATCACACAATTGATCGACACTCGGAGATTGTAATGACCTACTAGAACCATCTAGTGTCGAAGGATGGAACTATTTTAAAAAACAGCGCCATCTCTCTTTCGTATTAGACAAAATGGTTCTAGTACGTCTAATACAACCTCTGTCCGGATTGTTAGCATCACAGAGTTGTGTTTCAAAGACATGATAAGCCAATATTTTACTGTGTAGATATATTTTTAATTTATTATTATAAGTAGCTCAGCTTTAGTCTTATATTTGAGCAGATATTTTTTATATATGCAAGTTTGATCGGGCTGATTGTGAAAGAATAGGGATGTTTCACCGATGTGAAGTTTATTGGTAAATAAATATTCGGGTACTTATTTTGTATAGCACTACTAAATGGTTAAATAATTACATTTAATCGGATTTTATTAAGTTAATTAACTCGAATTATATTTTTTCGATCGTGTGAAATCATTCCGTGGGTGTAAAGTGCACTAGTTAAGTGTAGAGTTGTTATTGTTATATTTCTAAGCTAAAGCACGCCGTCGTTGTTCGAACTCATTTCAACAATTTTCATATTTACTTCATGATGCGTCCATTTCTAGCGATCATCGGCGGAATCAGCGCATTCCCCTGATGTGGCGACACTAAAATATTTCCCATGTTAGTAGCCCATGTAAGTGAAAAGTTATTTGATCTTAAAATATTTGTTTCAAGAGACTTTCAATTTTAATGTAACTAAATGATATTGCATTTTGAAAATCAATGTTGATTGTAAAAAGATATGTATATTTTTGCTTACATAATCCCCATTAAGGAGTTACCTTATAAAGATTTTTATTGCCTTTTTTTTTCTTCAAAGTTTTCATCAAAGGCGAGATTTATTCGGTTGATATGATACGAAGGTGCTAGTGCTAAAAACCTTTGTGCTAGATCTGAATTTATTTGTACATCAATAAAAACAACAAATTGGTATGGTTAGCTTTAGATATTGCTATATTTGATCACCGACGGAGTGTTGGTAAAATAAAATTTATCATAAATTAATTAATTGATAAGTATCCAATCAAAGGCGACGTCTGTTAGACCCACTGATCTCGGTATTTTTTATTTAATTCAGTTTTAAGTGAATTGTAATAGGGATGATGACGGGGCACGATTAAAAATATATTTAGTCCGTCAGTTAGGTAATGAAAAAATATTAGACATGTATTTTTTTATTTTGTCATATAACATGACAATACTTAGATTGGCAAATACGTCATGTCTACGTATAAAATGTACCCAGAAGTGATGTCACGCGAAATTTTAAATCGATTTATCTTTGAAAGTATTTGTTTTCGTAAGAAAATAAAAATACGTGTCTAATATTTTAAAATAATCTACAAGACGGACATTAAAATAAAAATTAGTCATCTACCCTTTTGATGCTAGATATTCAAATGACAACAATTGTGTCTCTTGACTTCATGCTATAATTTATTTTTCTTTCAATATAATGACATCAATATAAACAAGCCTGTTCGTAATAATATAAGTTTAAACTTAGAGAACACGATTTCTTTTTTTATTTAACTTTTTTCTAAGTGAATGGACCATGGGTCTAACAAACCTCGCCCTGGTAATATGTGTATAGAGCAAAAATGGTGACTTTGAGCCGCGATATTAACAGCTAGTCTGTATTTCTATACGTTATGAAGCATATAAGCAACTACTTTATTAGTTAAAGTCTGAAGGTTTTAAATAATGAAGTGGTTACCTTATACATATAATAATGTGCTTTACCGATCCCTTTTAAATATACATTATAATAATATTGTACATTCGCACCAAGTAATAAGGTTTAAATTGCAATGATTTGCGAAAATTGTATACGTTAGTTTCTAAATTCCTTTGATTTATAACATTTACTTGTATTACAACGATCTAAAATTGTAAAGTATTTATTTTGTTTTCTAAAATAATTAAACAACGTAGAGGCTAATAAAAATTAACATAAGTTACTTAAAATTGTTTTAGATCATTTGCAGAGCCCATAAACGACAGCAGCGCCTCTATCAATGAAACTTGTCATTGAAAGATCTCGTCAACTATTAATACTAAACAGATTCTAGGCTTCAAAACGCCCTTAACCGGTTCAAATATACATTTGTCTCCTTTTATCAAACCAATGAGAGAAAGAGATGAAACTACAAATTGGTTAAATGGATAAATCACCGATACATTCTAAAGTACATTCAAGTTATCTGTACATTATGTACGCGTATCAAATAAGAAACCTAAAATACTCCTGAAATAGATATATTTTTTTAAGTGAATTTAGTGGTTTTGTTCCTAAAATAAATTAAAGAGTTTTAATTTTTCTTATATTTGGTGTATGGAGAGAATTCCACCAGTTGAAACATATATGTATTTTAAACAGGGATCGGTAACTAGTACATAAACCCATGTTTTATGTAAAAATCTGAATACATACCGACTGCTTTAAGATAGAATGAACTTGAAAATGCTACCAAGAGTAATGTTAAGTTGGGTACACACTGTATCACAGTTTAATTACAACTTATGTACTTACGTACATACATACATCAACAGCCTATTAGTGGCCACTACTGACCGAAGCCTCTTCTCGCACGAAGAAGGTAGGAAGGAAGAAGGAAGAAGCATTAATTACCACGCTTACTCAATGCGGGTTGGTGATTTCAAACTTATACTTAATTAGAAATTATAAGCCCAGGTTTCCTCACGATGTTTTATTTCACCGCTTGTCAGTGGTGTTTAAATGATCGTATAAAGTATATTATAAACCAGAAAAAGTCACATTGGTACTTGCCATTAGTAGGTTTTGAACCCGCACCCATATGCATGAGAAGCGGGCGTCTTAAACCTCCAGGCCACAACGACATGTACTTACACAAAATAATTTCAGCCTGTTTTGTAGGCACGTTCAACAATGCTACTTAAGCCTCTCGTCTCGTCAAACATTTACGTGAGTAAGCCGATCATAATAATTGGTCGATACCTACTTCAGTTCTATCACTGATTAAGAAAAATAAATTAAGGATAGGTACTGCTACCAGCCCCGGTACCGATGAAAAAGTATGGATTTTTTGTCAAAAACCTAATTCGGTTAATAGATTTTTCGTATAGATCGGTTATTAGTTTCAACCGTAGGTAAGGGAACATTCAAGAATGTGTGTACCCAACTTGAAATACATAAATTGGTTTAAAAATCCACACCATTTATAAAGTAAGGCCGCGACTTTTTCTATTTCGCACCAAAAATTTTATGTCAATAAAAGTTTTGTGATTATGTGATTAGATAACTTTATTTTTAATATAATGTTTTAGTGCAATAATGTCTAGTTCAGAGTTTCTAGTGGAAATAAATACGTTATAATTATGGTTTTATTTTATTACTCCTATGAATACTTATTACTTTAAATATCTGTCAGAAAGATTATTGTTTGTTTATTTATTTATTTATTATTAATATGTTTACACGGTTCAACGAACCAATTACATTAACACATACAAAATATAGAATAATAAAAATAAAATTTAAATAAAAGGAAGAAAAACATAAAAAACAAATGTTATTGCTAAAAAATAAGGACAATACTTTCGACTTTGACTGCCTCATTGGCCGAGTGGTTGCAAGTGCAACTGCCGGGCAAGGGGTCTCGGGTTCGATTCCCGGGTCGGGCGAAGTATTGCTGGGCTTTTTTCGGTTTTTCGAAATTTTCTCAGTAGTAGCACGGAGTCTGGAAATGTGTCCGGTATATGGTAATAGGCTCACCACTTACATGGGACTTACAACATAAATTGTGAAAAGTGGGTGTACATTGTACCGTGACATTACGTGTCATAATGTGCACCTCTACCTACCACTACGGAGAATAAAGGCGTGACGATATTAAAAAACATATTTTTTAAATGTCATATAAAAAGAAATACTTATCCGAATGTTTAATGTAAGTACGTACGTACTTATTATTCTCAGAAGTAACTTTACCCCTTGCATGCGTGCACACATTAAAAGAATTCTATGTTGAGTGGCGCCCGTGTGAACAGCATCAGGTGACTAGGTACCTACCTTTTTATTGAGGGGAGGAACCATCAACTTCATCAAATCCAATGATTTCTCCCGCCTTGAGTGAGAAGATTTCTCTATGCCTTGGGTGACAAGAAAGAGAGTATCAGACGCTTACTGACTATAAATACCTACTTACTTTTAATAATGACTTTATACACCACTAACGAAGAGTTTTCTACCAATATTTTTATTATTTTAATATTTCACTAACAACAATATGATTCAAAGTTAGGACCAAGTACATAGCCAGCCATAGGGCTGAAAAAACAAAAACTTCATACTTTATTACCTATATCAACGAGGAATCACGTCTTCGACTGCACGGTTGACGTGGTGGCTGGGCACCCACTGCTACGCAGCGTGTAACGGGATCGACTCCCGCACGGAGCAACTCTGCGTGATCCACAAATTTTTGTTAACTTGTATCTTTGTCAACGCACCCACGCCACATGAAAAATTACTAGTATAGGGCAACGTTATATAAAAAAAAATCGTTCCCTACCTACTAACTACATCTCGAATTGATAAGATCCTATTTCCCTATACCTAGTACGAACCTACCTCTATCGGAAACGAAAAATGACGTCAATATTGACAACAGACGCCGTCTGTGGCACATTTCCCATTTTCCATATCACGCACTCTCGATATAGAAATTGTATTGACAAATATGACCACAATGCAGCTGTGTACTGCAAAACTGCAAAAGCACATTGGCTTGATAAGCCAGTTTAGTGCCAAAAAGTACCCAGTGCCATGCCAACCGCCGCGGAGGGTTGACGACGCGCGTCATAACAACGTCCACTGCTCCATATCACAGTTTCCCGCGCCTTTTCGGCGAATACGTAATAACTTAAACGCGTGTCCTTATGAAGGGAGAAAATTACGCAAGTTTTCCTTGGGACTTCACTACGACTTTAACGTGCTTTAAGGACAATAACTTCTACAGAATATAAGTAAGTAATTATGTAATAGATTATTCGATCGAATTATTTATGCTTTTGACCTTTTTTTTTGAGTGGGGAAAATCATCCAATGACTTCTCTCGCCTTGGGCGAGACGAGAGGGAGTGTTAGACTCTTACTGACTAAAATGCTTTTGACCTAGACTTACTTGTATGATAGATAGGTCAGTCTACCGTTGTTTATGCCCTATGTTGTCCAGGCTTGAGAATTGGCACATAGCCAACTCTTCACCCACATAGTCTCGGCTGCGTATCAGGGTGTAATAATTTTTCAGTGATCGAGACAGATGGTCATGATCCGTTAACTAATTTATTTATTAGGTGTGAGTTTACTATTAGTCTGTACATAAATTAATACCTACGCAATCTTCAAAGTATTTTTAAAGGGGAATTATGGTAGTACCCTATTGAAGACAGGACTTTTTTATATTTGAATCTATTTCAACCTTTTTTAAGGGAGGAAAATCATTCAATGACTTCTCTCGCCTTAGGGAGGCATGAGAGTGTCACTCTTACTGACTAAAAACCACCCCGTTCCTGCTCCTGCTTTTCGAGCCGGAGCCCCAGTAAACCCGCTAGGTAGTCGGCAGCTCCGAATCTATTTCTACATATAAAATTAATATTTGTAATTTTTATCCCACTAACAGAAAAAAATAATGGAATGATCGGTCACCGTACAAAATAGGCAGGACTAGTCTAAACAACCTGACAAAAAAAAAGAACATTGTCGAATCAAAGTATCTTTGTTAATTAGGTAAATCACCGCATCAGTAGTCGTGTATGCAGGTTAAGATTATGGATCCCTGTCTTGGGATAGAAACTTGTTGAGTAACCGTTACGTTGGTATCAAGTTACAAATTAATATAATGATTTATCATATTAAGTGTAATATACCTATAATCGTATTAAGTGATCAGTTAAAATGCATACAGCATCTAATCACATAAAAACAGAATAAAATGTGTTATTAAACTAAGATAAGGTTTCCTTCTTATACCCTAGTTATTATGCAAATAAGACTATAAAGTCAATGTATAATTCGTAATCGTTTCTTTCGAAGAAGAATGAGCAATGAAAATTCTCTTAAGAATAATTTCCCATTTTATGGCGTTAACGGGTCGCGCCATCCTGTCGCCTGCCAGCAACTTGGTGTCGGCAACCTTCTTAGCATTTTATAACCGCATAGTTCAGGACTTTAACCCCATAACTACACTGCATTGATGCCACTAGATATTATGAAGCAGTTTATTGATTTATTTTTATGTTCAGTATGAACTTTTTCGCTGCTGATACAGAGATACTCCTTTTGAAAAGACACGTGTCCGAAACGGGACTTTACTTACGTATTAATATACGTTACTTAAACTCATAAACTCATAGACTTTAAAATATAGGGCAAATTCTAATGTAATAATTGTATCATCATGATAAAAATGTGAAGAGTAGGTATATAGACCTCTTAGAATATTCCTACAATTGATGAGACTACATCATAATTTGTAAAGATATAGAACAATAAAACATCCATCCCTTAGTATAAAAAGCCAAGATCAGTTGTTCCCCTCTTTGCTACGATATTTTCGTAGCAGTATTACTACGAATTTGGCATAAACATGAATTTCAAATTCCACGGCTACGATTTTCGTAGCTGGCGTAGACACTGTAGCTACTACGCGAGCTACGAAGAGATTGACGTCATCTTTGCAGAATTTGGGTAAACATGTAAATAGATCGTGAACGATGACCTAATATTCTTGTAACTAGGATTACGAAGCTTTTATATCTTGATTATAAATGTATTTGTGTATGATAAAACCACGTTCTTGATAAACATTACTTTAATAGTTGTAATATCTGTTGCCGATGTTTAATAGAATAATTCTTACGAGAAAATACCTCTACCTATTATAGGCATGTATACACATCATATTGAAGCACGACACTGCCACGTAAAAACTGCATCCCGTCATTAAAATCGTTTAGTTTAGTAATTCAAAAGAGACGATGTTCCGTTACTACTCTACCATATGTGACTTTTTTTAAGGAGGGAAAATCATCCAATGACTTCTCTCGCCAGGGCGAGGCGAGAGGGAAAACCACCCCGTTCCTACTCCTGCTTTTCGAGCCGGTGTCGGAGCCCCGGTAAACCCGCTAGGTAGTCCGCAGCTCCGGTGGCATCAGACCTACTGGGCCCCATCTGTGGTGGTCTGATGGCGACGCGCCACAAGCTCGTCGCCGCTCGCCGCCTGACCAGAACCAGACCAGTGCGGTCTGGTTCTGACCGCACTGGTCTGGTTCTGGCCGTGACCATGGTAGACGGTGCCTATAGCAACAGATTATAATACCTAATACAGAGTATATAGAGTCTATATTACGATGCAACACCAACGCACGTGTATTGTTAACGAACTTGGCTGGCTCACAAGTGCAACACGTGATGGGGACGGAAGCAATGCCCTTTATATACAAGTAGTAGACGGTTCAAAGTAAATAATGTGAGGTGGTATGTCTACCTACGTGGTCATGAACCAAGTCTCGTGGTGTAGTGACTGGTTCCTCGTGACTATTTTAATTCATGTATTCGAATAGGGTAGATGACTAATTTTTATTTTAATGTCCGTCTTGTAGATTATTTTAAAATATTAGACACGTATTTTTTATTTTTTTAAGGAAATAAATACTTTCGATGATATATCGATTTGAAATATCGCGTGACGTCACTTCTATGTATATTTTGTACGTAGAAATGATGTATTTGCTTCCACTCCGAAACTTAGATTCGTTTATATCAAAATAAAAATAAGTGTCTAATACTTTTTCCTTAGGTACCTACATCAGGTCATAGATCCCTATTTAAGCAAAAAAGCCGCATTTCTAATACTGCGCTGATTTTCGACGTCTATGTGAAGCGATTTGATTTTTGAGATTGTTCGCTGTCGAGTGATAAATACCATAAGGTTTATTTATAATCCCATCAATAAATACGTGTTATATTTAATTTATCGTGTAATTTATTTATGACAACAAATTCAAATTCAAAGCTATTAATCTTAAATTAGGCACTTTTGAAACGTTACTTTACTTATTATTCTGTGACGTTACATTCAATTGTCTGTGAGTATGTCTGTCAGAGAAGCTAAGGCTCGTTCCAAAGTGTAGCTTTGAATGGAAGAGAACGAGCAACAAACTCCATCGTTACTCTCTTTAAAAAATACCAAGTCTACAATTTAGGTTGTCGACTCATTGTCAGCTTACATACAAAATGTCAATATTACTTTTTTAAAAATACCAATAATAAGTCTACAATTTACGTTGTCGACTCATTGTCAGCTTACATACAAAAATGTGAATATTAAACGTTGTATGTATTGTATAGACTCCATACAATACAACGTTAAGTTATTCTTTACTATAGACACCGTCTACTATAGACAAACAACCCTTTCTGGACGCGACAGATCTGCTATTTATAGCAGCTCTACAATCTCCGTAAAAGGTTCCTCCTCACAGAACATAATCACGCTGAGAATTTTCCATTCTCTGCATCTTCTGACGTCATCAAATTATCGAAAACGTTACGTAACAATATCAAATACGCGCGTCAAAAAAAGTTACGAAACCCAGTACGTAGGTAGCAATTAAACATTCTCTAGACTGTGACTGAATGAAATATTTTAAGAACCACAATCCACACACCCTCGTACTTATCGTAACCCAACAAGGTTCACATTTCTGTGACAAAAAATTGATTATAATAATAGCGTAGTGTTCCTGGCAGGTGTATTTGGCGTGTAACAATATTCTAATTTAACTATAGTCTGGCAGCCCTTGATCTGATTTGTTAGCTAATCGTGTGTCCAGTCTGTTTTTAGTTCGAAAACGTCTACCAACTAACTGTTGAATGTAATATCATTAGAACTTAAAACGGGATATTTACCATGTTTATTAAGTTTTTGTGAGATTCCGATATTTCGGCACTGTTGCAAGCGCCATGCAACTTGACATGATGCTATGCGCCACGTGTTGCAAATAACAAAAACGAATAAACATGTTAAATATCCCGTTTCAAGTTCTAATGATATTACTAATGAATGTCGGTTTAAAAACTTATATGTTGATTGTAATTGAAATTCTCGTATAAAATAAACATATTTTAGATTTTTTTTAGTATTTTCATGAGTACTTTATTTTTTGCTTTATGAAAATATTATTATTCATCATGTAAAATTGTTGTTTTAAATAAATACATACGGCATCTATATGCCGTGATATAATATGAAAACTATTCGATATTATCTCGCGGCATCATGAACAGAAATATTTTATTATATCAACGGCATCATGCGTTATTATTAATTAACTTCTATTCCTACTATATTAATATTCTTTTAAATTTATATGTATTATTGTATTGAGGAGTGTATTTGGTTTTTGTACTGTTTTATGTCTATCCAATTAAGTGTGGGAGAGCCACGCTTTGGCACGACTGGGCCGGCTCGACCGGAGTGATACCAAGGCCTCACAAAAACGGTCGTGAAACAACGCTTGCGTTGTATTTCGTGCTGTGAGTGAGGTTACTGGAGGCCCTATTACCAGGGGGTAATAGGAGAGGGCTCCAATCTTCCCAATCCCAGATTCCTAATAACCCATAAATTCCTACCCCTAAAAGGCTAGCAAAGCACTTGAAACGCCTCTGGTGTTTCAAATATCCATGGCTTACCATCAGGTGATCAATTCGCAAGTCTACCGGCATTTACCACAAAAAAAAATTAATATCTAATTAAAACAAATAATCCCTACCTCCTATCCTACACGGAATACAGAAACTAGCTATCCTACTTATAATAGACGAGAAGGTACTACTTACCTCCTACTACCGTATCTTTTGACAGATAAGGGACAATCAATACTAACGTCGTATTAATAAAGAGTCAATATTTACTACAAACTATTATTTATTTAGTTATACTTGAAAATCATTGTTGACTTTGTTACTTGGCATCAAAATGTTATCTCTAGGCTTCCTTTTAATTGTTTGTATACTTCAACAACTTCTGCTTTTAACAACAATGTCATGAACATAATACCACTTATTTCCGAAGAGGTAGGCACGGTTTTGTTTACCCAGTAGACATCGGCAATCGTCTATAGGATGTCTGTAACAAATGTCCACCTGAGGGTGAACGGTCACCCTAGGTGGACCTGCGGACGAGTGCTCGAAGCAGGAGTAGGAACAGGGTGGTTTTTGTCAGTAAGAGTCTGACACTCCCTCCCACCCCATCCAATGTGTGAGAAGTCATTGGATGATTTTCGTCCCGAGAAAGTCAAGAACACCAGAGGCATCACACACGAAGTGCGTTGCCTTTTATATATGAATTTCAAGTAGATTGTTTTACTTTTTGGATTTAATCCAGCAATGGGAGAGAATAAGAATATCAAAATGTTACGTTAATCCAACCAATATTCAATCCTTCTTTTAATTCTTCACCTATCGTGAATAACACATTCCCTTACATTCTTCTTAGTTCCGTACTTCTTGCAAAAAAGAGTTTATTATAATAGACATTTCTTTGTCATGTCATGTTAATTGTCAATGTAACTCTGATTAAAATAACAACACGAGATCTTTAAATGAAAACGAGTAAATTGCAAGTTTCACGACATAAACTATGAATGAATCAAATGGTTTACGCTAATTTGCGTATGTTTAGTATTAAATAAACAAATTTTTGTAAGAGAAGTAGGTAAGTATAGCCGAATTTAATATGAGTAAATACTTTACCTAAGTGTTTTCCAATCAATTCCTGTGTTTCGTCTTATTGTGTGTCGTTTTTCTAATCAATCGTTAAATGGCTAGGCTAGGTAGGTAAGCATTTATTGTATGATAGGATATTTATTTACTGAATAAAATGTAATATAATTTGTATAACCACACAAAGTAAGTCACACACAACCTTAATAAAATATAAACAAACATTCTTTATTAATGAAGGTACCTAGGTACTACTACTCCTGCACATCAAAACAACTGAAGGGATCGCGATAAAATTTGGAAGAGGGGTAGATTATAGTCTGGAATAGCACCTAGGCCATATTTTATCCCACGGGAACGCGGATGAAGCCACTGGCAGAAGCTAGCGTTTTATATGTAACGATTGAACCCACTTAACTTTTCACCAAGTACTTAGGTATGACTCCTGTGCACAATTACTGGGATCGAAAAACCCTCTTCTCACTCTCTCTCTGTTTGTTTCTCTCTCTGCCTCTGTCTGTTTCTCTCTCTCTCTCTCTTTATCTGTCTCTTCGTTTTTAAATCACATTTTGGTTTTCAGAGCGGCTGGCCTGAGAATGAAACGCGATGACTCGAACAAAAGCGTTTCAAAATATTCAGCGGCGGCGCAACGGCGCATGAGTGCTGGGCAGGCGTCCTATGCATTGGGCGGATGGCGTTCCAATTCCCTTACTATAAGCACATTAGCACAGAACTCTGCTTATTTAGCTGAAAAACTTTTAAACGAGTGAGTATAAATACATTATACCAGATCCCCTTTTTTGTGAATGGAAATACATTAAATAGCTCCTCCCGTCCTGGCTGAAGTGGGAGGTAGTGTATCCATTCGTTTGCTTTAGATTTCTATCAATTCATAGTTTTCTGATCTTATAATTTATGTTTCAGAGAAAAAGAAGAAAAGGAAAGGAGTAAACCAGTATCTTGGTATAAATTAGTAAGTACTTATACTATGATATATCCTGAGTCTCTTAATATTATTCCTAGTTATTCTTCCACTGCATACACAGCCCAATCTACAGCCAAATCTCAAAAGGAGTTACTGTAGACTTAAAAAAGTATTTACGCACAAAAAAATCCTACAAAATTGGAACTTAGGACCATCCTTTATTGCTAAAAAATATTTTTACACGAGGCCTCATTCTCAGGCAGAAAGTTAAAAATGGTAGCTGTTATTGAATAAATTACTGCTGTATTCCACAGTATAAGTATGCTACGCCGTGTGAGTTACTCTTACTGCTGTTTGGTGTAATTTTGGCCTGCTTAAATGGATTCTTCGTGCCCCTGGGTTGCATCATCTATGGCGAGTTCACGGCCCTACTCATCGACCGGACTGTCATGGTCGGCACATCGACGGAAACGATAACTATAGTTCTATTCGGTGGAGGCAAAATACTGTAAGTATTCTTTCTCATAACTTCTCTCAAACCTTCCCAAGGTTTGATATTTGAAAGGAATTTCCATTCCTTGCCAGTTATTTATTTATTGATTAATTTATGAGAAAATATGGTAAAACTACAAGATACTAGCAAATCCTGCGAACACCAATGATTTTTAGACCTGAATTTTCTTTGCTATAAACCTACGGAGCCCGAGACCTTTCCAACGAATGCAAAACCGTGGAAATCGGTTCGTGCGTTCTGGAGTTATAGCGTCAGGAAGGAAAACCCGACTTATTTTTATATTATAGATTACATAAAATTAAATACACACAATACCTAGGTACATATTGAAAAAAACATGAGTACAATAGAACTGAAAATAAAAAATAATACCTAATAATAAAAACACATGTTATGCTGTAAGTCCTATGTATAAAATGAATAGAATATGGTAATATCGGAAAACCGTTACTTTAGCCAACATTTTCTAAACTCCAGTATAATGAACTTTATACGACCTCGAAATTAAAAGGATTACCTATTCTTCACTAAAATACGAAATTATTGACTATATTTTATCTTCCAGAACGAATGCAACACGAGAGGAAAATAGAGTTGCTTTAATTGAAGACTCTCAAGCTTTCGGCATCGGTTGCATGGTGTTCTCGGTAGGGCAGCTCTTAGTTGGTCTCCTCAGTGTGGATATCTTCAACCATGTGGCACTCAATCAGGTGAGGATTCTCTTCAAGAATTAATATTTAACAGGACTACCTATATCGTCATATAGTTCTTTTGGATATAACTCACAATCATCAGGTACGTCGACTATTGGATAAAGACCTCCCTCATAATAAGGGATGTGCCATAACCAGTACTTATCCTGCAGATTCTGCGACTTGGGGATATATAGTTAAGTAACCGACAGAGGATGCAGCTCGTCTCTCAATAACTTTTTACAGTTTTCTCGAAAAAAGACGAAGTACAATTGTGAAATTTGTTGAGTTAATGTTTCTTCCATTACAGTTCTTTTAATTTCCAATTTGTATTTCTCAGGTGGATAGACTAAAGGCAAAGTTTCTTAGATCAGTTCTCCGTCAGGACATTACGTGGTATGACTTGAACACCACAATGAACTTCGCAACCAAAGTGTCTGAGTAAGTTTTATATATTCAGTGTTTTTATTTGATAGATAATGAAAACCAGCAGATGGGTTACCTGATAGTATTAAGTGATCAGTGCCGTCAAAAGACACCTGCAATGCAACACCGGATTGTTATAAGGCGTTAGCGGTTTTTTAGGAGCGTGATACATTTATTGGCAGTCTATATACCTACTAGCTCGGCCATGGTACCACACAACCCGTTCATGCCTAAGCATGGGTCTCCCGCGTGGGGATATGATATTATACAATCTATGTAGTTATTTTCTTTACTGCTTCCAAAATTGCATTACTTACCATTGTACCTATTTTCAGTGACGTCGAGAAGTTCCGAGAAGGTATTGCGGAGAAAGTACCAATCTTCATTTACCTGGTGATGTCTTTTGTCACGTCAGTAATCATCTCCTTCGTATACGGCTGGGAACTTACTCTGGTGCTCCTGTCGTGTACACCAGTGGTCATCGCTACCACAGCCGTGGTTGCTAAGGTTTGTGGTGTAAAACATTACCTAGGTATTTCAATTTTAACCTGCCGAAATCGAATAAAATCATCATCATCATCATCAGCCGAGAGACGTCCACTGCTGAACAAAGACCTATCTCTTAGTCCTCCACATATAAAATACATAGCATTTAAAAGTTACGGAGTTACAGATTTCGCTATCTCTCTTGACCACGTCGAACTCAATAACAATGATGTCATTTGTTATATCGGGGATCTTTTTACGGTTCAGTAACAGTTATTCGAAACAGTTCAGTATCAATATTTTTATGGAATCAGGGACAAGCAAACCGTTCGCCTGATGGTAAGGAATCAGCGCCACCGAAGGACACCTGCAATACCAGAAGAGTCGCAAGTGTGTTACCGGCCTTATAAGAAGGAGTAGGTACCCTCATTTCTTAAAGGCTTGAGGGTTATAGTTATAAAGTGTGGATTTTGACAATAAATTTTACCACAGGTACAATCATCGCTGACCTCTCAAGAACTAAAAGCGTACAGCATAGCAGGAGTTATAGCTGAAGAAGTGCTCGCTGCCATTCGAACAGTTGTCGCCTTCGGAGGAGAAAAAATAGAAATAGCAAGGTAAACCTTGAAGTTTTATAAAAAAAATCCTTTTGGGGTCAGAATCTTAGTGAAATTATGTGCAGCTCTCTTTCTTTTTGAAGATCTCTATAACGATATTTGGAGGTACATATTTAGTTCTGGAGCATGGATTAAAATAATAAAATTTTTCAGATATTCAAAGCGACTAGAACCTGCTAAAAAGATGGGTATGAAGAAAGGTATTTTTGCGGGCTTGGGCAGCGGCGTTATGTGGTTCATTATTTACGCTACGTACGCCCTAGCCTTTTGGTATGGTGTTGGTCTCATTTTGGACAGCAGAAATGAAGAAAAACCCATATATACTCCAGCCGTACTTATGATTGTAAGTTTTAAATCGACGAAGAGTTCAGTTAACCCTTGTAACCCTTGGGGCTTAGCTGCCTTAGCAGGCCTTTATTAAAGAGAAGGAAGAAGAGGTTTTTCTTTGCGGATTAATCTCTAGATTAGGGAGTCGAAGCAATGCCTCATGATATTTTGCAAATCTTCTCACCTAGTATAAGTACTACCTATTCAAAAGGAATCCTCAATTCGCTGCTTTTGGCATATTACAATTTTACTGTATTTTCGACTCGACTCGTATCTCAATCACAAATTACATTTAATTTGAAAATATATTGTGAAACTTCAATGTGTTTTCCACAATTCTTATCTACAAGAAAAAAAATAATAGAAATAGGTAAATTAGTACCTATAACGAGCCATTTTTTCAATCAATTTTATCAGATACTGATAAAATTAATTATATTCTATGGAAGTGGTGTAAACAAACATTTTTGCTACACAGGTTTTCTTCAGCGTACTACAAGGAGCTCAAAATGTAGGATTAACAGCTCCGCATATGGAAGCGATTACTACGGCTAGAGCATCAGCTGCGTCGGTATACGCGGTCATCAACCGAAAACCAGTGATAGACATATTTTCTACAGAAGGCGAGAAACCAGTACTCAAAGGTGATATCGAATTCAGAGACGTACAGTTCCGATATCCTGCAAGGAAAGATGTACTGGTAAGTATCTGTAATACCTATCACTGCATGTTAGTCATACCTACATCCATTTTCCATTTAATATAATATAATAGTACTGTTAACCGAAGAGCATGCATGATTAAAAATTTAAAAAACCCCCGACACAAAAACTTAAATTCCTTTAAAAAGTAAAAAATTATAAAAGAAACTTAATCTTAAAGTAACTAAGAATATACTAATAATTCTAAAAAAAAAATACGTCGCGTTGGAGGACCGCACCTAATTATTTCTTACTTATCTACGATTTTTTCATAAGTATCACATGCTTGGTGTTAACATTAAAGTAAATTGATGTTTAAGTACTTTTAACTATAACGCAGAAAATAGAAATACAGCGGCGCGGGCGGCGGTGTGCAGTCCGCATCGCGGTCCCCCAACGCGACGTATTTTTTTTTTAATTATTAGTATATTCTTAGGTACTTTAAGATTAATTTTCTTTTATTATTTTTTACTTTTTAAAGGAATTTAAGTTTTTGTGTCGGGGGTTTTTTTAAATGTTTAATTTAATTTTTATTTCATACTTTTTATAGGTAGGTTAGTTTAAGTTAGGCTTAGTATATTACATATTATACTTACTATAATTTCGATTCTTGTTAAGGTAAAGATTACATTCGAGGTCAAGCGTTCGCTTTTATTTTTTTTTACTTATTAATTACTAGTTTTTGTTTCTATAAGTAGGCTAAATTACATAGGTGCATGTTTTTTGTTAATAATAAAACGTTATATAAACAATTTTATATTTATGTATTTTATTAAACTTTTAATTTAATTTTAATTTTTTGAAATATTTTTTATTTTTTTTATTTTTGTTAGTATGAAAAAAATAATATCTTTCAATATCTTCTTTCAGTGCGGTTTCATTTGAGACCCCATCCCAGTATATTTGCAGACCTTCGGTTAATCTCCCCACTTTTACCGCCCATAACTTTAAAACGGCTCAACCGATTTTCATGAAACGTGTCTAAGAACACTCGCACATAAGTCCCCATTAATACGAAAAAAACTAAATTGAAATCACTGCATCCATTCGGGATTTATGATGCCACAGACAAACAGACAGACAGACAGACACGTCAAACTTATAACACCCCTCTTTTTGCGTCGGGGGTTAAAAAGACTGATGACTGTTGATGATGCGAAAGACGTATGTAAGATTCGTAGCAATTGGCGTTCCATTGTCTCTGCCTACACCCCTCGGAGACGGGCATGAAGTTATGTATGTATTTATATCTACCTATTGTCCAATATTTACCTTACCCAATCCTCTAGGGCAGATTATATCTAGAGGACGCCCTAAGCAAGCAACTCATAGGTGCCCCTTACGTATTTTTTGGCGCTATGGGTAGTTGGGCACGCGCGTCTTGCGACGCTCCTCTATAATTTGGCGCCCTAGACACTTGCCTAGTTTGCGTTAGGGATAGTATGGCTCTGCCAATCCTGGTGTGAGAAATGGAATGCCCATCATTACTAATAAAGATACTTGCCACAACTTGACCGACGGTCTTTACCCACCTAATTATTTATTATCATAAGTTTATAATAATAGGTATTAGATCATCCATGATCTACACGGTCGTTAAACATACTTTCAATTGATACCAATATTAATAAGGTTTAATGTATTCATTACTGGCGGGGCATGTTATAACTTATTTTCGAAGAGGTGCGATTTTTGTGACGCCGAGTGTAGTATTGACTATATACTATCCTATTATTAGTACGCAAACTCTGCAAGCGTTGATTAACGCGTTTCTGTAAGGCTGTGGTACCACTCCGGTCGGCAACCACCCCATTCGTGCCTTTCTTGCGGCAGCTATCAACGAAGCAAGCCCTTAGTTACTATAATGAACATTTGATTTAAGGATCCATCCTTAAACACCCATATAACACATCTACATAAATATTCTCATCAGCACCTACGTCAGCAATAATCCTTTAACAAAACAAGTTCAATTGCAGGTGTTAAACGGTTTAAACCTGTCCATAAAAGAAAACGAGACTGTTGCCTTAGTGGGCCCAAGTGGTTGCGGCAAGTCGACTGTGCTGCAGCTAATTCAGAGAATGTATGACCCTGACGCCGGTAAGGTGACGGCGTCCGGCTATGATTTGAGAAATATGAACGTCAGGCACTATAGGAATCACATCGCAGTGGTAGGCCAAGAGCCGGTATTGTTTGCCGGTAGTATTAAAGAAAATATCAGGTAAAATAAACATTTTGAAGCGTAGATACTAGATATAAAAGTTATGCACCATTAATTTTATTTTTAACTCGTTATAGAATGAGTAATCCAGACGCTACTGACCAAGATATCATCGCAGCAGCAAAGTCAGCATATTGCCATGATTTCATCAAGAAATTACCTGATGTATGTACCTTACTATTAACAGACATAATATGATGGTCTTTCGAGAACAGGTCTAATGGGAGTCTGTATTTACGAACTTATATAATTTAATCAGGCATACGACACAATGATCGGAGAGAGAGGTGCTCAACTATCCGGAGGACAAAAGCAACGCATTGCTATAGCAAGAGCGTTGGTAAGAAATCCTAAGATCCTGCTCCTTGATGAGGCCACTTCGGCTCTCGATTCCCAGAGCGAGGCCAAGGTGCAAAAGGCTTTGGACGCAGCCGCTGTAGTAAGAACCACCATTATGGTGAGCCACAGGTACGTATGAAAGGAAAGGGCCATGGTTTCAAAGTTAAAGAATTTTTAAAGGGGGATGCTCAAGGTACCTAACATCAAAGTATCCGTTATCAAGTAAATTGGATAAAGAAAGTTTTAATTTCGCAACCTACCTTGAAGCATCCGCCTTAAATGAAGGATGGTTGAAGGCATTAAATAAATATTTATAATCTGCACAATCTAATAGATCAACTCTGACAGTTGTCGTGTAGTGAGACGTAAATAAAATCGGTTCAGCCATAACGAGTACTTCCGCAGAGGGCGCTCCACGGTGGACGCCATCATGCGCGTAAGAGACCTCACGACGGGGACTGCAGTGTTAACTCCCTACCCTGGAGCTGCATATTGGGGGCACTCCGGTACCACCGGGTGCCTACCTACCTTCGTCGTGTAATCGAGGCTTACCTGTCGGACAGGTACGTGATGTACCCCGGTCACCGGGGCGAGTGGAACCGGCGAGAGATGTCGCGCGGTGTTCCACAGGGTTCGGTTTTGGGGCCGCTCCTGTGGAACATCGGTTACGACTGGGTACTGCGCACCGACCTCCCGAACGGCGTCAGCGTAGCCTGTTACGCCGACGACACGCTGGTGCTAGCGCACGGGAGGTCGCACCAGGCGGCGGCCAATTTAATGGCGAGAGCGGTTGCGACGGTCGTTGCAAGGATCCGGCAATTGGGACTCGAGGTGGCGCTCCACAAGTCCGAGGCTCCGGATGGGTATCCCAAATAACGGCAGGAGGGGTTACCATCGGCGTCGAGACGACGATGAAGTACCTAGGACTCGTCCTCGACAGTCGATGGAACTTCGTGGAGCACTTCCAACGTTTGGCTCCTAAGTTGGAACGGACGGGGGCTGCGCTTAAGCGGCGGTGTGGGCGCCGAACCTGATGCGGCGGCCAGCTCGGACGCTGCTCACGTCCCAGAGGGTCATGGCCATTCGAGTGATCCGCGGATATCGCACGATCTCCGGAGAGGCGGCTAACCTCCTTGCCGGACTACCGCCGTGGGATTTGGACGCGCGAGTTTCGGTAGGTTCCTGTCTCTGATTGGGCGGGAGGAAACGCCCGGGTGTCATCACTGCGAAGACCGCCCGGAGGACACGGTAGAACATACGGTTGCGGTTTGCCCTGCGTGAGCTGAGCACCGCCGTGTCCTCAGGGATGTGGTCGGCGACGGCGACCTCTCGCGTCCGGCACTGGTACACGCCATGGTGCGGAGCGAGGGGGACTGGGATGCCGTCTCCTCCTTCTGCGAAGCAGTCATGCTAGCTAAGGAGGAGGCGGGGCGCGTGAGAGAACGAACCTCACGCCCCAGTCGTCGCGAGAGACACTCCGGGCGTCGGGGATCGCGCGACGATCTCCGGCCACCGTAAGTGCGGGTCTGTGGACGACGAGTAAGGGTAGCTCGCCGCCCGACCAGATCCAGACCCGTGCGAGCGGCGCGTCGCGTTCCGCGCGCGCCTCAAAGAGCCATTAGACCAACACAGATGGGGCCCAGTAGGGCTGATGCCTGATCCGGAGCTGCGGACTACCTAGCGGGTTTACCGGGGCTCCGGCTCGAAAAGCAGGAGAAGGAACGGGGTGGTTTTTAGTCAGTAAGAGTCTGACACTCTCTCTCGCCTCGCCCAAGGCGAGAGAAGTCATTGGATGATTTTCCCCCCTCAAAAAAAAAGCCATAACGAGTAAAAATAAATAATTAGAGTTTGGATTAGAGAAGGAGAGAAGTAATATCCCAAGAACTTCCGAAATAGCGTGAGACTGCGTAGAAAATTGGCGATCAATGACATTTAGACAAAAGGTTTTTAAACGATCCACACTATTATACACAATATATAGCGGTACATAGACTGACAAACGTCAGAGTTGACCTTTTAGATTGTGCTGACTACAGTGACATATAAACGTCAACTATAGCTAAGTTAGTCTCCAAATAAATTTATTTGAGCCTTAGATATCCCCCAATTACCCCCTTCCTAATCTTCCTAATCCTCGATTCCCTGACAACCCTTAAATTCCTAACCCCCAAAAGGACGGCAACGCACTTGTAACGTCTCTGGTGTTTCGGGTGTCCATGGGCGGCGATCGCTTACCATCAGGTGATTCGTCTGCTCGTTTACCGGCTTAAACTATAAAAATAAGATATAGGTTTTTAATTAGATTCTTTAAGATTAAGTGGCAGATAATTGTATTAAAGATTTTTGTATGCAAAGGTTATCAACAGTACTGAATGCAGATCGCATAGTATTTCTCGACAAAGGCGAAGTGATTGAAGAAGGCACTTACATAGATCTGATTGCTAGAAAAGGTCGGTTCTACCAGCTCGCAGCGGAGAATGAAGTTGACAAAACACCGCTCTCTGCGGAACGAATACCGTCAAAACGTAAGCTCACTTTTGAATAGTATGAAAATTTAGACGTTACCGATTGAAAAAAGAAGTCTGGAGTTTCTTGCTCGTTCTTCTCCATAGGAAGCCACACTTTGGAATGACCATATAGCTTGACTAGAGGAATAACATTTTTAATATTTTGTTTGAAGTTTAAAAGTGCCTCCCTGGTCTAATTGAAATAAATAATTTTTTACTTTTTTCCAGACGCAAAAATACGAAGACCGAAGAGGGTAAAATCTATAGACTCCATTGAAAGTCATGCATCTTCGGTGTCGTCATTATCATCAGATGGTTCGATAGAAGAAGAAGATAAAGAAGAACCAGAATACATCCCAACGACTTGGGAGATTTTAAAGCTATGTGCACCTGAGAAGTGGCTGATGGTAGCGGGTGTGTTTGCAGCTATAGCCGTTGGTTCTTCCTTCCCGACGTTCGCCATTCTTTTTGGAGAGACTTACGGGGTATTGTAATTATAACTAACTAAGAAAAAATGTTTTTTTTTTTTGCTTTTCGAAGACGTGCTTGTCCTAATCCTAATCTTGACGTGTCTTTCTTAGTCACCCTTTTTCAATATTAAACTAATTATACTTATGGGTGTTGTAACTGGTAGAAATTAAACTAATTAAGTATTGATACTTAATTGTACTTGTCTCAGTTAGTGCGGGGTGACCCGCCTGGGTAATTTTATCTCAGAACCTTTATTAATTCGAGAATTTTTATTGTAGTACTTGGAGAGCCCCGACTCTGACTGGGTGCGAGGTCAAACCAACGTTATCGCGATCCTGTTTCTACTAGTTGGAGTTTACACTGGCATTGGCATATTTTTCCAAATATTCATATTCAATGTCACGGGCGTTCGACTTACGGCCAGACTTAGGTAATTTAATTAATGTCTTATTTCAAAAGCATAAATGAAATAAATAATTGTTTTAAAAAAAACCAAACGATTGCATAAGAGGTTACTTGAGTTAATAAGGACCGCAATAAAGAACCTGAACTTATACAGTAGAAAATCCTACAACGAAACAAAGTTAAAATCTGTGATCAACATTTTCTGATTTACTTTTGTAGGGTGGCAGCATTTGAAACTATGTTACGCCAAGAGATTGGTTGGTTTGATGACCCCAAGAATGGAGTTGGTGCATTGACGGCAAGACTGGCAGCAGACGCGGCAGCTGTCCAAGGAGTAAGTTAGTGTGGTAATCAGGAAGCGATACTATCAAATACATAACATAATATGTAATATCAAAATATCTAATCGTTTCGAACATACTCAATATCTTTCGGACATTGCTTGATCACTATCAACTATCACTTTTGATATTCCAGAACGTTCAAAACAGTGGTACCTACATAGATAACATAGACTGACAAACGTCAGAGATGACCTCTTAGATTTACGACTATTGTGCCGACCTACAAAAACCCGCTTTTCACCAATCATAAGTCATTTAATTTTTTACGAGAATGTCCATGCCCATATAGTAAGCACTATTCCAGGCTTCATTCCTAACTGACTCGAAATACTGAAGATGCTGCCCAACTCAAAAATCAAACCCGAGTTATCTCAAATATTAGTTTATAATAATATATCCAGACAGACTTGGTGAGAAAATGTTAATGTGATTTAAAAAATTGTTATTGTGGTTTTAATAAGTTAAAATTGTTTTTGTATTAGGCGACAGGCACACGTATAGGTGCTCTAATGCAGGCCTCAGCCACGATAGTGATTGGCATCATGCTGTCGATGTACTTCACGTGGAAGATGACCCTGGTCTCCCTGATCTCGGTGCCGGCGGTCATCGGTAGCGTGGTAATGGAAGGCAGAGTGCTATCTGTCGGCCTACAACTGGTTCGCGAAGCTTCCTACAGAGCAACCACAATTGCTACTGAAGCCATTACCAATATCAAGACCGTCGCCGCTTTCTGTAAGTGACTACACTCAAAGAAACGTTGATAGAGCCATAAGCTCAATTGTTTTTAGTGCCATTGTCAACATGAAATTTTCTTGACATGACATTCTTATCTATAAAAGGGACTCTTTTGCCAAGGTGGTGAAGAGGCTGTGATAAAGCGCTACCACGATGCGTTTGTGGGCGGTCGAGCGATGGCACGCAAGAGTCTGCGCTGGCGCGGGACTGTGTTCTCGTTCGGGCAGACTGCACCCGTCGCGGGGTATGCCCTGTCTCTATGGTACGGTGGTGTACTCGTCGCCGAAGGAGAGATACACTACAAGACCGTTATTAAGTAAGTTTCCCTCAGTATATTAACTTAATAAGTTCTTCCGTTTGTGTTGCGTCACTCTCTCTGTATTGTTCTCACATACCTAATATGTACAATTGGGTACTGATTGGAAAAATGTATGAGAGGAAGGAGGAGAATTGTAAACATATATTTTTTTTAAAGTAACGATTGGAGATTCTTCCTCGTTCTTCTCCATTCGAAGCTACACTTTGCAACGAGCACCTAGCATCACTGACAGACAGACTATTATTTATTTCTTTATTTGTTGACGTATCAAAGTACCTCTTTATGGTTTAATTGAAATAAATAATAAAATATAAATATTAAATGTGCCCGGTATATGGCAATAGTCTCACCCCCTATTACGTGGGACTTATAACACATATGGTGAAAAACTGGGTGTACATTGTATAGTGGCATCACGTGCCGTAATGTGCACCTCTGCCTACCCCTTCGGGGATGAATGGCGTGACGTTGCGTTGCATTGAAATAAATAATTTGACTTTGACTTTTCTGGATTCTATTCTGTTTCAACGTTTGATAGAAGCCGGATCATTTATGCTAAAGCCGAAGCGTGGCGTACATGTTTTAAAGGAGAATTGTGTTGCAGGGTATCTGAAGCTCTAATCTTCGGTGCTTGGATGATGGGTCAGGCGTTAGCGTTCGCGCCCAACTTCGGCGCGGCGGTGAGTGCCGCTGGCCGTGTTATGACGCTGCTTGCTCGGAAACCACGAGTTGGTGACACGGATTCACCTGGTGTGCCAGTGGATTACGTAAGTGCTATGAAATTCTTATATTCCAACAATATTTCTAATAGATCTCATGTTTCCCTACTTGTTGTTTTTTTATAATCTTATCAGGTTCTTTGTAGTAATTGCGTAATGTTCAAAAAATTAAGCTTGATAAAATAAAATTGAATTGATGTAGGTATGACTTTCTGAAGGTAACTACTATCAGTTGCACAACGCCTCATTTTACCATGCCCTCGCGAACATAGACCTATAAGCATTTTATCAACAACCTTTTATATCATTAATTCTTATTTTTAGGTGGCCCAGGGTAAAATTGAGTACAAAAACGTAAAGTTCCGATACCCAACGCGACGCGAAGTAGAAGTGCTACGTGGACTATCAGTACTTATCCCGTTCGGCAAACGAGTGGCTTTCGTGGGACCCAGCGGCTGCGGGAAGTCCACTCTCATCCAACTTATACAGCGACTTTATGACCCTGAAGAAGGCAATGTGGTAAGTCCTAACACCAGCAATTCTTTGCAACTTTATCATACAAGGGTCGGCCTTGGGTTTTCTTGCTAACCAACCTTTAGGTGATGCGGTGAGAATGTGGTCTGTGCAATAACGTCTGATATTCCCCAAAAGCAAGTGTCTATTATGTTTCGAGGTCATTGGTGGAGCTTACTATGATGATGATGTTGTTTTTTCAAAAGGTGAATCATTACGACAATTGTGTTAAAAAATGAATTGAACATCCCAGTCCCATGTTGGGTGCCAATAACAATAAAATATGATTACCAATTTACCACGTTTTAACTAAAATATGTTTTATTGTTCTTATCATACTTCTGGACTTCCTTCATCTCGTATGTAACCGTAGAGGTATCAGATTAGGTACCTATATAAGTACATTTTCAATCAGTCAATTTCTATTTATTGCAGTATATGGATGACTACAATATAGTATCGGATATGCGTCTGCAAACATTACGTGCGAACCTTGGCATCGTATCTCAAGAACCGGTGCTTTTCGATAGAACGATCGCAGAGAATATTGCTTATGGAGACAACAGGCGCAATGTCACCATTGAAGAAATCGTCTCCGCCGCCAAGCAGGCTAACGTTCACACTTTTATATCCGCATTGCCTAACGTAAGTACCTAGTTTTCTAATTTAATTGGTTTTAGAGTTCAGCGTCGTAAGGTTTGTCATGTGGTGTCAGCAGAGTAGAATTTATGTAGCCGGATAAGCAACGTGTGATCCACAAATTGTTGTTTCGCTTGTATGTTTGTAAACGCACCCACGACACAGGAGAAAATCCCAATGCCGGATGAAGCGGGTTCGATTCACGGAGCAACACTGTGTGATCCACAAATTGTTGCGGGTCTGGGTGTCATGTGTGTGAACTTGTATGTTTGTAAACGCACCCACGGGTCCGTAGCAAATGTGCACAGGCACGGGGCCCCATACGGCGCGGGGCCCTCATATGACGCGGGGCCCGTAGCATTTTCTGCCTCCTGCTACATGGCTAATCCGGCACTGTATAACCTCCACTCCTACTTTTCCAGCGGGTGCCGAAATAAAAGCCGATTAAAGGACTAAGACTACCTACACATATTGACAGAGATTTAACTTTCATTAATACTTGGGTACTAGGTATTCTTAAGTAATATGACTATTGAAACATCCAAATAAGTTCTATGCTCAATCTGGGGATCGAAACCGATACCATTATATCTAGTTCAGTTGATTGAGGCTTCCATGCTCAATCGAATCGTAGAAAATATAATATTATTGAGTTAGTTACATATTAAGTTAAAGACAAAGCGTTTATTGCAACTAAGTGTACAAATGATTATGTACCTACATAGTAATTCACCATCTACTGTTATACAGGCATACAATACACGTATCGGCGCCCGCGCATCCCAGCTGTCCGGAGGTCAGAAACAGCGCATAGCAATAGCGCGGGCACTCGTGCGCAATCCACGCGTGCTACTGTTGGACGAGGCAACGTCAGCTCTAGATACACACAGCGAAAAGGTAAGTAAAAGTATTGAGAATAAATTCCAAATGTGTCCCACAACGTTTACAAGTCTTTGGACTTTGGAAGTCAATAATTATTATGATACATACGGACTAACAGCATGCAGGCGCTCGCACGTGTGATACCTATGTTTCGGCACGAAAGGGTCGGTTCGATCGGAGTTATACCCCGGGCTCACATAATACCGGCGGGAAACAACGCTTGTGTTGTTTTACCATGTAGGTGTGAGATTATCAGAAGCCTAATCCCCAAAGGCCGGCCACGCATTTGTAACTCTTCTGCTGTTAGATACGGGTTGCCATTGGCAGCGCCGATTGCTTACTATCAGGTGATCCTAAAAAATATCACAGAGCTACAGACAAATAAAGTCTTATTAGGTTAAATTAGGTACCTGTCTAGCTGTATAGATAATACCAGTCTGTATACATAGGTCATTTAGTTACATTTTTATTACTAAGTGCGCCTCCTTTTTACAGGTAGTACAAGAAGCTCTGGACAGAGCCAGCGAAGGCCGTACGAGTCTCATCATAGCGCATCGCCTATCCACAATACAAACAGCAGACATGATCGTGGTTATAGCTAAAGGAGTGGTCGCCGAAACCGGTACGCACAGAGAACTTCTAGAAAAGAATGGCATATACGCAAGACTTTATGAACTGCAATGCGGCATACCGGAAGAAATTGAAGAAACGGCAGACGGCGACGTGTAGTGGGCCCCTTACCTACATTTTCTTGTAGACTACGGATAAACGTCGTCAGTCACTCTGCCGCGGATGGCATGGTGAACCCAACCTAAGAAGGCCCATTTATCGACCATGCATGTAATCAATCATACATTATTTAAACGATCGATTAGGATCACATTTTCCAAAATACATCAAGTTGTTCATTACTTTGGCATAAATTCTCTTGCTAACTTGATTTATTTCTTTTAAAGTTATTATGAATGTATACCGGGTCAGACTGGGCTTATAATTCCGAGATGGTCAATGATCCACGTCATAGAATCATTCAATACAAAAAATATATAAAGTTTGCTAACTTTTCACTCAGTCACTGGGCCCCCACTGCCTTTGCTGCGGGGGCCTGTCCGACCCAGTCCGTCCCTGGGTATACTGGGTATATAGGCCTTTACCCTATAGGTTGAGCAATTCAAAATAGATAGATGATTTTGGCTAGTATCCATCAAATTACCTTGTATAAGATTCAAACTTGATATCCTTAATTACAGTGTTCAGAACATTCCTTCTAGGTCCTTGACATTCCCTAACTAGTCCCTAACGTTCCTCTCATAAAAGACAATCGTTCCTTAGGTAGTATTATACCTATCATTGTTATTATTGCATGCGCTCACCTAATACATTTGAACCAATTATTTTTATGCTATATTTAATGCTTATAAACCATATATTTTATAGTTATTTACACGCAAAAATTAATGTCCATTTAGCGTGCTTCAAATCATCATTGTACTCATATTTTGTATGATTTTATTTTTTATGATTTTAATGAAAATATCTTATTTATATAACGCGTTGCCTTTGTGGTGCCTTCAAATATATATGTACTTATATAATACATCAGCCATAGAGCTGTAACGTAACCAAAGATTATTATTTTTAAATATATCTCTATTTACTAATGTATATTGTTATGAACTACTAATGATTGCTTCAGTATTGTATATTTTAGCATTTCTAGAGTAGGAACAAACAAATCACCAAATTATGCTCAAGTGTGTTAATGTTACTTGTTGATCAAAGATATTTTTATACCACATGACGATTTATAATTGGTGTTTTTGCTGATTTAAAGTGTAAATGAATGTAGTTGTACAGGTAAATATATACTGTGGACGAATTCAGTGGTTTTATTTCTCTTTCGACACTAGTATTTAAAGTGTTTTCGCTTCCATTACTATTTTATTTAAAAAGCATTGTGATATTTTCACTATTCATATGATAATAATTTTTAATAAACTACGTTTACAAGACTAAAACCTGCTCTTAAGTTTAACAAATACTTTTCTGAAACCCGTATCAAAATTGATTGAGCAAATTACGAAATAATTGCGGGCAAACATACATACGAGTCAGAATGAACTTCCCTTTTTGAAGTCGGTTAAATAAATTGAAGTATGCCGTAACTAAATCAAAATACCTATTCGCTGTTAAAGTAAACACATAGATAAACTCACAACTTTATCCCATTGGGGTAGACAGCAACTATAGACTACCACCTACGCCTAGTACGATCCTCGCATACTTCTTTAACTACCATCAGAGTGAAAATGAAACCCAACAAAATATAAGTTATAACTTTAATAATCATCTGCCTTATAAATAAATAATCAAAATGAATTTTAAAATAATACAAAGTGGTATATTATCGGCAGTATCACTTTCCCTTACGTGAATTACTAAAAAAATAACATATAAAATTATATACCTGTGCATGATGTAAGGTACGCAACAATAGTATAAATATTAACAATTATTATCCCCTTGTTGGATATACCAATCTACATAATTTCTTTATTAAAAAATTACAATTTCCGCTAAGTGAGGCTTTTCAATATAATTTGATTAAAAGTGGCTCATTTTTCTGTTAAACAATAAAAATATAGCACCACTCGTTAAAAAGCAAAGGCTAACGGAACCACTATTTCAAATAGCGACTTTGTTGCCATTAATTTAAGATTCTAAATAAATTCAGTATTCGATTTTATTCAAATTACTAAAAAGCCTCAATCCCATACAATATGTTCCACAAAAAATTGTACACTTAAAAAGTCAATAGAAACGATACAAATATATTATTAAAAAAAAAATATTCGTCAGCTGATTGAGTATGCGTTTCAATATGCAAAATATAAAATATAGCACAACGCATACTAAAAATAAATGTGTTTAGAAAATATAAAAAAAAATATATAATCAAAGTTTATACTTAACTCGCTAATCTCACTGGGTGTAGTGGAGCATATTGCAGTGGATAACAGACCTAATTTCCTTAGTGTTAGCAATCTAATTGCGTTGAGCGACGGAGATGTGTTGTAGGGGCGCGCTTGGGATCACGCCTCGGATGACAGGGTCGACGCAGTCAACGTAGATGTCACCAGCCAGTTCCTCGACACCGATCTCAGGCTCGACCTTCGCCTGCTTGGTAGCATCGTCAACCTCTTGACGTACTTTAGCGTCGATTTCCTATAAATATAATCACACAAAAATTTTGAGTAAAAATCGTGGTAATTTTTGGTCGCAAGTGCGAATTTAGAACAAGACTAGCAAAGCCGGCGAACGCCGTTTCGCCACCACAGATTTTTCCTGTTTTCCCTGAATTTTCTTTGCTATAAACCTCACGGAGCCTGAGCCCTTTCCAACGAATGCAAAACCGTGGAAATAGGTTCGTGCGTTCTGGATTTATAGCGTCTAACGCATCACGCATTTTCACGCATCGCATGTAGGCATTACTGATGTTGCGGTCCGTACGATGCGGATCAGTGGACGCAGTTGTATGAGTTTCTATACAAGACAAACTAAAATCCGTTGCGTGCGGTGCGTGCGATTCGCACGATGCGGCCCTGTGGATGCGTACCTTTAAGGTAAGGTGCCGCCTTTTCAATCAGGAAAGGAAACGCGACTTATTTTTATATTATAGATATCTCAGATTTTTTCAGCTATCGGAAATTCTCATAGATCAAAACATGCTCACATTTTGAAATAGACTTAATTTACATAGCATTAAAGTACATTTTACCTTAAGTTGGTCAGGTGTTGCGAGTTCGTTGCTCAGAATCTTGTCTTTGTAAGAGGTGATGGGATCCCTGGTTTGACGCACTTCCTGGATCTCATCGCGAGTACGGTATGAAGTACCGGGATCCGACATAGAGTGGCCGGAGTAACGATATGTTTCCATCTCCATGACTAAAGGACCTGCCGATACAACATCAAATATGTTAATCATTAGCCTCCTTTTTTAGAAGATTAGAGCTAACTTTATTCACACAAGGCAAAAGTTGTTTCACTCCGTTTTTTTTTTTTGGGACAAGCCCGCTACAACCTCCACACTGCTGCAACTCCTGTAAGCTAAGATCTACAGTAGATACAACCATGAAAACACCGGAACATTGAAGTTCAGCGCGTCTCAAGGACATGAACGAATCTGTCTTGGATCCCGCAAAGAAATTAATCAGAAGATGAATGACTGCACGGTTGGCGCGGTGTTTGGGCAACTGGCTGCCGTGCAACGTGTCGCGGGTTCGTTTCCCGCACGGAACAACTCTTTGTGTGATCCACAGATTGTTGTTCCGGGTCTGGGCGTGTTGTGTATGTGAACTTGTATGTTTGTAAACGCACCCACGACACAGGAGAAAATCCTAATGAGTGTGGGTTGCCCCACACTCATTAGGATTTTCTCCTGTTTAAATAAATAACTCACTCACAAATTCAGTCCGGAATACATACCTTTACCACTGGTGCACCAGTCGATACAGAACTTGGTCGCCTCCCTGGTCGCGAGCACGTCCATACCGTCCACCCAGATACCAGGGATGTAGTCACCGCGCGAGTAGTAGTCCGTGCTGGCTGAGGAACGCTCCATACTTGTTCCCATACCTGTCGAACACATATTTATTATCAAACATCAGTATCTTAATAGGGTAACCCAATGATAGAATAGGTACAAAAAATATCCTAAAATAAACATACGATGCCTACATAAGTAAAAGAAATGTGGTATAAGTGTCCATAGGCACACATTGTACCCATTGTACGCATCGTACGTATTCCGTATGACATCATCGCCACGCATCGCATGTAGGCATTGCTGATGATGCGGTACGTACGATGCGGATCAGTGGACACAGCTGTATGAGTTTCTATACGAGACAAACTAAAATCCGTTAGGTGCGGTGCGTGCGATTCGTACGATGCGGGCGTGTGCCGCCTTTTCAAGCACTAGAAGGTTCCAATAATAAGTATGTATTACAAAGATTTAGTCGATTGACGTTTCAATAAGCTATTGCTACAGGTCCCGCGTAAACGGGAGGACTATTGGCTATTGGGTCGATGCAATCAACAATACGGTAGTATCCTGATTTTTTTGTACATCTGATAGTTTATTCCAAAACATTAGACAAGTATTTTTTCTTTTCTTACAAAATTAAATACTTTACGACGATACAGTGATTTGAAATATCGTGTGACGTCACGATTTACTATATTTTATTTATAGGATAACATGACGTAACGACTCCCCACTCCTAAACTTAACTCCGTTTTATCTCTATTCCTTTTTTACTCCTACATAAAATTACCTACATACATTCGCTTATCACATGAATTGAAACTGCGATAAATATGTCTAGCCAAACATTTCTCATGATAACAAGAAAAAACGTTGATAAGTCGGATTCATTGTTATATAATACAAATAGGTAATAAAACATTAACATCCATTTCGTACTTAATCACTACATAGTATAAAAACAAAGTCGCTTTCTCTGTCCCTTTGTATGCTTAAATCTTTAAAACTACTCAACGGATTTTGATGCGGTTTTGGTTAATAGATAAGAGTGATTCAAGAGGAATGTTTGCGGTTGGGTAACTGGCTGCCGCGCAACGGGTAGCGGGTTCGATTCCCGCACGGAACAACTCTTTGTGTGATTCACAAATGGTTGTTCCGGGTCTGGGTGTTCTGTGTATGTGAACTTGTATGTTTGTAAACGCACCCACGACACAGGAGAAAATCCTAGTGTGGGGCAACGTTTTTTTTTAAAAAGAAAAGAAAAGAAAGTGTAACATTTAAGTGGTAGGTACTGAAAAAAATTTAATAATTAAATATTTCTTTAGTTATGACTTTCATTCAACAATTAGGCTAACGAACAAGGTACCTTTGGAATTTTAATAAGACTCTTTTAAGTTCATATTGTTTTTGTTTCCGAAGATGATTAAACCTTTGATTGAAACAAAGGAAATAGCACTTTCACAATACATACATACAAACAATGATTCGAATTGCTCGGAAACCAATAACAAAACATCAAATACATTCAATGTAGCATCAATCTTGATATTAAAGCAGTAAGCAATAGAGTATAGAATCGTTTACCATCTAAGTGAATCGTACCGTGGTCGCGGGAAGATTTTGTGACGTAGCAGGAAGAAGTGAATTGTAAACAGATCTATTACTGACAGGGCCCTCATATTCAGTACAAGAATAAGGTTGTTTTGCCACCAGGAGATGTGCTATGTAGCTACTCTACGAAGATGTAATAGCTTAGCTGTGGCTACCTAAACTATGTGACCGTTTCCACCGATACTAAGCTATGTAGCTAGGCGAGTAAGATGTGCTATATAGATGCGCCGCTGCAAAGTAGCTGTGCGAGGTAAATGCGCAGCTCTAGTAGTATTTATTGTTTCTTAGCACTTATTTGTGATTAGCTTGTGTTAAGGTGCATATAAACTGTTTTTCTTTATTAGACGTGGTTTTAAATTATTACCTTCGATTCTACACATTCAACAATGTAATGAAATAAGCCTAGAACAGAATATAATCAACTTTATCACATATATGCCTTCAAGGTGAAATAAAGGTCGACTGGCAATATTTCTTAGGTACAATCTTCATAAACAAATGTCATAACTAAATGATAGTAATTTTAACCAGAATTCGTTTTTAATTGCATAAGTATTTAAATTAATATCATATTACGGTTTTTCGTGAATTCATACGAATCTTTTTTGTTTGTTTGCATTGAATAGGCTCCGAAACTACTGGACCAATTTGAAAATTTCTTTCATCATTGAAAAGCTTATCTTTAAGGAATAACATAAGCTACTTTTTATCTCAATATCTTAACAGGATCGGGAACTACTTAGAAAAAATCTTGTAATTTCCACAGTGGCTAATGAAAAACTATTTAAAATATATATTGTATTACCGTCCACAGCTAATCATTAGTTGTCATCAAACTCTAATAATTTGGAACAATTATGTTCGAAATCAATAACAAATGCATTCTCTATTACATATATGAGCTAATTGAAATGGTAATGCGACACGATTGGAGAAGCTAACAGCTATTTTTTTCTCTAACGACCGAAATTTATAACAGATGTCAATCCAACAACTTGATGGAAAATTAAGATCGATCGAACAAAAATTAAGATCGATTAACATTAGGTTTAACTTTCTGTCGAAATCTAAGAAATTTGTTTAAGTGCGGTTACTACCAATTTCGCCCGTAAATCATCGATGAGTCAGTGAAAAATAAACACGAATACAACAATAATGAATAGGCATTCAGAAAAGACGAGGAATGTTTAACTTAATTCTTACCGTATCCATTGTTCTCGCAGACGAACACGCACGGCAAGTCCCATAGTTTGGCCATGTTGTAGGCTTCATACAACTGTCCTTGGTTCGCGGCACCGTCGCCGTACAATGCAAAGTTTACACCGCCATCGCCTTTGTATTTGTGCGCGAAACCTATACCAGCTCCTAGCGGCACCTGATAATTAGATTTAAGTTATTGTTTTGTCCATTAATAGCTTTCTTTCCTTATTCTTTAAGCAAAGTGGTTTAACAGTGCCTAAGAATAAGGATAAAATGAAGCAATGGAGTCATAATTACATCTTAAACACTTTACGAGTTTATTAAAAGACTCTATAGAGTCTACAACAACATTTTATATTAGTCAATAGTCAATAGTTATATGAGCAATTCTGGGTCACTGTGCTGATTTGGGAACACCTAATAATTTAGGATACAAACTTTGTATCTTATAGCACAAATTAACATTGAAAGATATTTTTTGTCCATTAATGGGTTAATATTAACTTTTAAGAAGAATAATAATAAAGGACAACACTAACTTGAGCTCCGACAATGCCGTTGCCACCATAGAAATTCTTTGCATACAAATGCATAGAGCCTCCTTTGCCTCGTGATACTCCTGTTCTGCGACCAGTGAGTTCGGAAAGTACACCAAGTACACTGGCTCCCATTAGATAGGTCCAGCCGTGGCATCGGTAGGCAGTGATCACAGTGTCTACGTCTCGCATCGCAGCGCGCATTCCCACAGCTACGGCCTCCTGACCTGATCATTAGAACATAAAATAAGTAGGTAAGTTGAGTAACACAATTCTTATAGGGTACTTCCTACACTGGGAGTTCTACTTGTAAATTAATTTAGTAATAGGTATATTACACATCTATATTTCAATTACATTCATTCCTCAATAATTCACTTAAAGTAAGAAGGAACTTAAGGCACTCTTTAATAAAGAAAGTCAAATCATTTATTCCGATAAAACCATATACTTAGGTACTATTGAAACGTCAACAAAGAAGGAAATAAACAATAGTCTGTCAGTCTGTCCATCAGTGAAGCAAGGTGCTTGTTCCAAAGTATAGCTTCAAATGGAGAAGAACGAGCAAGAAATTTCATTCCAACCTTTTTTGTATAATAACTATAGTGACACATTCTAAGCTAATTTAGTACTTACCCGAGTATAAGTGACAGAAACCACGGATGATCTTCTCCCTGTACAAGTTGCCGGAAGCGGTTTCAATACGACGCAGAATCGCCAATTGTTCGTACAGTTTGAGAGCATCTTCGCTGGTTAGGGTAGCGGTTGTGGCAGGGCCTTTCTCCAATTTATGGAGTTTGTAAGGCTATTGGAAAAAAAATTTAATAAATTTTATGAAACTTATTTTCAATACTATTAACTAGGTATACATAAATTTCTGTGTTTACTTTTCACAACATTAAAATTGCAACTAGTTCCACATTCAAATTACAATCCACAATTGTATTATGATCTAATTTCAGCCAGGAACTTATAGGGAAATCAAGAAATTTGTTATTATTTCCTTATTTGAATCCAATAACACTTTATGCCATTATTTTTAAGTGATGAAAAGTCACATCAATAAGTAAGCTTTAGAATATGCATGGAATACAAGTGAATGTATACACTAGGAACTAAAGGTACTCAAATTGTTTTCATTTAACTCAGGTACCAATGCAAGTCACAGTAAAATTTTAACCTTCACAGCACCTCTATTTCATGAGCAATAAGAGCTTTAATACCGATAACTGACAACAAAACATCGTTACACTTGACATATGAAGGTTAGGTTACATAATTGGAAAACTATCCAGTTTATATTTTGATTCGTATTAAATAACGGCCGGCGTTCATGAACCATGTTGTACGCACCACCACAAACTAGTCGATCACAATTTAAATCGTAATTGATCTTAAATTAAAGCTACCTTGATTTCAAATGAAGCTTCACTCTTCGTACTGTATTTTGCACTAGAAGTCGTTGCAACTGGGGCACCCACTTTCTAAAATGAAAAAAATATGTTGAGTATACATTGTTTGACCTTGTTGATTGTATTCTAATAGCACATATAAAATTTATAATAGATAATAGCTAAAAATCGCGAGGAAAGACCCACCGTAACCGTGTTACCGGCCAGAAGCTTGGCGACGGAAGGAATGATTTTACTCATTTTTGATATTAGTTCTTCTAGAAAGCCCAGTGTTTTCAGTGATCCTGTTTAATAGGATCACTTTATTCTTTTTATCGGTTTAATTAAAATTAAAAACTACAGGCTGTCCCAGTGTCGTCGCTCAGGTCGAAAGTGACGTTCGTGACATTGACACTCTGACACTTGATTTTTTTAAGTCTAAGATACACTACCGCCGTGGCGTGTCGCGTGTGACGCCGTGGCTTTTTGACCCATCGGCTGTATCTGCAACTGGCATTTTATTCTAGTGGTGTACCAAATAATTTATGCTTCTTCATTTACGTATCAATTATTTGGTAATTAATATTTTTAAAGATATTAGAGATAAAATAATTTAACGTTTGTAGATGTTAGATCTTTGCGTGAAATGGAATTCGAAAATGACATTATACGATATGTTTGTAAAGAGAGTCATGTTAGAAGATTAATCTTCATTGCAGGAAACTGTTGATCACAAATTAGGAACATTTAGAAAACCCACCATTACATTAATTTGTATATTCTTTTAGTTCAATGTATTAAAGATTCCAAGTTGAAGGAATATTTTTATAACAGCGATGCAATACTTCTAAAAACATCCGAATATTCTCGAATACATTAAAAATATGTACCAGTATTCGTAAATGCTTGTTTTCAAAGAAAAATGTCGTTTCATCATTGACTGTCAGTGGATGACGAATAAAACGTATTGTAATACTTTTGCAACAAACGGGATATAAAAGTGTTAACAAATTTTTGTCGTCATCATTGATAGTGAAGTGCTTGTGGAGGACCATTTGCGACCATTAGTGTTAATTATTCAGTGCTACAAATATGGAGTTCCCTCATATTGGAAAGAATTGTTCATACAAATCATGTAATAAACTAGGTAAGTTGTAAATAAATCATTCGTTTTAAGAAAAAGGATCGATATTCTTTCTACAATAAATTAGTAGAACAATAGCTTTCCAAAAGTTTTATGGCTTAAACCTACGCAGTTCATTGTAAAAATATTAAACATCTGTTTTTTGTTATTTAGGCGTTTTTGTTATACGATTTTCAACCAAGTATTTCTTTGATTTCAGACTTCCTGCCCTACAAATGTGGAGGTTGTAAAGAAATGTTCTGGTGAGTGATCTTGAGGTCAAACTTCTTAGAATGTAATGTTAATTCTAATTATGCTGATTATGTTCTTGTTTGCATCAATTTAAAAAAAAAAACTGTTATGTGATGAGAAAGAAAAATGTTCATAACAAAGTTAAGTTTCCAAACAGATATTATAATAAAAAACAATGCCTCACTTAAGGAATGTAAAAATAAATGTTATACCTAACTTTTAAGACCTTATCAAGGTCTAATAATAATGGTGTATGAGTACTAAGTTTCATTAAAATCGGTTTAGTAATATACATACATTTGAACTTCATTGTTTTTGGGGAAATCCATACTGCATAAATACTCCTTACTAATAGTAAAAAAAAAACAAATGGGTTTTTACAAGGTAAAGACAAAGAGAGGAATAATGCAATTGTTAATTTATTTAAAAAAATATTAAAATGAATCTTTCCTTTGTTTTTCCTGATTTAATGTTATTTAAGTTACATTTCCTATTATTGTTTTTTAAAGTAAGAATTTAACAATGGTGCTTGTTTGTCTTCTTTTATTTATTTCTATGAAATCAACTATTTGAAACAATAATTACCGATTTCATAATAATGATTATGATCTGGACCAGTAGTCATTGTCATAAACTGTACCACATCTTGTTATCTCTCTCAACCACATTGTGGCCTTAGGTATTTACTTACTAGTTATATTCACATTGTGATAAATGTTCATGATATATGATAATTCAATTTATTTCGGCTATATTTTTTCCTGTGCAATGTTTTATCTCATTGGTTTCAAAAGGTTATGTTACAAACATGACTGACTCACTGACTGCATGTTTGGTGTGATAACTGGGCAATTGTCAGCTCCACAATGTAATAGATTCCCGTACAGAGCAATTCTTTATGTGATCCATAAATTGTTGTTTTGGGTCCGGGTGTAAACACTAGTATCTACTTATGTGCAGGTGCCATATGTGGAATGAACTATAAAATTATTCCACAAATGGCACCCACAAAAAATACCTATCTCGGGTGCCATTTAAATGGGTGCCCAATGTGGAATTATTTCTCAAAGACTTGTAAGAGTACACATGTTAAATGTAATATCCTCTTTAATCATCAGATATTTTACATGCAACAAGCACCATGCCAGCCTCCATGGTACAACTACAACATTTTCTTGTAAAATAAAGTGTGTAAAATATTATTAAATTAACATATTTTAATGCATTGCCATTATGTGTATGATAATGATGACTAATGATAATGAATATAATTTTTTCATTCAATCACAATAAATTTTACAATATTTATTAACTGATCTCAAATGAAACATCTTGTCTCATTTAACCATATAATTATTTACAGTTCTGACCACTTTGCTTACACAAAGCATGAATGCCCAGCACCAGATAGACAGAATGTCCAGGTTCCAGAATGCCCTTTGTGTGGTAAACCTGTGCCGGGAAAGAGAGGAGAGCCACCAGATGTCGCTGTTGGAACTCATATTGACAACCTCTGTACTTCAGACCCAGCAGTGGAGAGGCGGAGAAAAGTAAGTAATATTTATTTTTGCCCTTATTTTCCTATCACTGCAATATCATACAGATAGGCTATTTAAAAAAAAAAACTCAATAACAGTGGCAGTACTGGCAGTCCATGGCACAAGTATACCAAGCCACATAAGAGTGTTATGTCCCATTACATTTAGATCAAACTCGTTCAACGGGCCTCTGCGAGTTGGCCTCGGCCCCTCGTACGCCTTCCAAAGGTCCGGGACCCTGTGGTCCCGAGATAGGAAAAGAACTAACATAATAATAATATCCATGCAAGTTGACGATTGCATTTTAAAAGGTTCTAATTTATAAGTGTAACTGCCTGATCAAATTTGTAGTACCTTATTCGGCTCTTACAATACTACCTGTCTGTGGTGTATAATAATTTAGTTTATGAAACACAAACTGCAATTAACAGTATTTTCAACAAGGGTCTTGTCTAAGAAATTGCGGCGCGCCTATTTATCAGCAATTAATATACACTTGTCATTGTCCAAAAGGGTCTTTTCAAAGAAGCAGGGGCGAGCATATAAAAGTTAATGTTGTCATATAATAATTTATGTATAATAATATTTTACAGGTGTTCACAAACCGGTGCACATTCAAAGGATGCAAGAACAAAGAAATGGTGCCGCTTGTTTGCAGCGAGTGCTCTCTCAACTTCTGCCTTCGACATCGACACGGCAGCGATCACGCCTGCGAAGGCAAGCTGGCTGCCAAGAGAAGACAAGCAGCGTAAGTATCTCTATAACGAACCTAATCCAATCTAAGAAATGTTAATATTCTATTTTAGATTTTATATCACAACAATAAAGTTGAAAATCTAATAAGTATGGCAGAAAGGTTTCATTTCTGTCCTAAGGCAAGAAAAAACCTTATTTCTTGTTTTATTCTTCTATATATTGACATTTGTATTATAATAATTAATGTTATTTTAATTTTTCTCATGTTTCAGTGAAGCAGCTATGGCTAGGATGAAAGCGGCAGAAAATAAAATTACACACACGCCTGTTGCGGCAAAGGTTACAGCCTTCTCTGAAGTGCAAGGAAACATGGTAAGCAATCATGTTTTAAGTGTTAACTGAAATTGACTATTTATTGTCTATTTTACTTTTCTTGGTTCATGAATGAGGGAAACTAATTGAAAAATATAATCAAAGTCTCAACTGGTTTATTTTTCTGGTTGAGAGTTTATTAATCCATACTTCGGAATGAGCAATTAGCTTTCCTAAGGTGCTATCCAATAGATAGTGTAGTCGTTTGTTCGTACCTGTCATAGGATAATAGACAAATAATGTATTTTGAGTCCCGGTGTGACTTAAAGGGTGTATAGTTTGAATCTCTACCCGATGTGTATAGTTTGATTTCCTATTATTAATTATACTGACGTACTGTACATCACGTTAGTTATGTTATACAAAAATAATAATTAATTAAGTAATGTATTGTTGTTTGTTGCAGACTGAAGATGAGGCGTTGGCGCGCGCTTTAGCGATGTCTATGCAAGAAGAGAACACTAGCATACAAGCGCGAGACACCGCCTTCGCGCGTGCGCTCGCTCGACAAAGGGTTGGGGGTGAGCAGAGCTCTAGGTGCTCAGTCTCGTAGCAAGTAAATTGAACATAATAAACTTGTACCTAATAACATAAGAAGGAGGCTATATGTAAAGTGTAACAGAATAGTATATGTGCAGGCTATCACAATAAACAACTATCGTTTAAGCATTGTTAAAAAACATCATTATCATATCAATCACAAGACATCCACTGCTGCATAGGTTTCCTCCAATAACTTCCTGAGTCAACTTGTACGACATTTTCTCGAATTTACAAGACGCTACAATATAAATTGTTCAGTTTTGTTTACCTGTTCTGTTACACTTTGCATTTAAACAAGAAACTGGTATATTTTGTGGCTACTTTTTATTTAAAAAACCGTGGTTACGAATTGTTATTATCGAGCCACTTGACTGTTACATAATTATAATTATTATTTTAGGTCACAAAGAAATAGTCCCTTTCAATTATGTTATATTTTCAAACTGTAAAACTACAAATGCAAGAATAGCCATCCAGTAACAAAACTTAAGGTTTCAAATCGCTAGTTTCTTCTTATGTTATAAATAAATTTTCGTTCTTATGTACATAATATACTCTTTATATAAACAAACAAACCTCTGAATACCCATTCCTTAGTCATTAATTTATTGTTTTATTAAAATCATAATAAAATTGCAATCTCGTCAGTTTAGTAATATTCAATGGATGAGAAGAAAAAACAAATAAAAAAAATATTTTTGTTAGTGTGGCGAGTGCTTAATAATTATGTTAAAAGGTTAAAAGTATAAGAAAATTATTAAAAGACTAATTAATTATCAATTAATTTTAAACGTATCGTGCAGTGGTAATAATGACAAGCTATACTTCAGTATAAGTTTTACGACTGTCTCATGGTTTGAGCGGCCGCAAGTGCTACTGCCGAACATAAGGTCTCGGGGTTGAGTCCCAGATCGGGTGAGATAATATAAGAAAATTTTCGGTATTTCAAAAATGTTCAATAGCCGCTCAAAATCTGGAATTGTACACGATGTTTGGTTACAGACTCAATATCTGTTACATGGTTTTATATACTCATAACATAATGTTAAAAAAATTGAGTGTTATTGTTTGCCCTTTAGTGAATTAAACCGAGTTATATTATATGGTGTCATCACTTCATATAGCGAAAATTCAGCCATCCTTATTTTTCATAAAAAATATATTAAACATACTTAGTAAGTTGCATAAATAAATAATTTATGTATACCGAAATTGATAGTATAGTCTTGTTGGCCGTATCTGTACGTTATTGACATATCTCTTAAGGACTGACCTTTAACAGAAACAACTCTGATTTATAGGAAATAATGGACTAAACTTAGGCTAAGATCTATTCGAATAGTTTGTAAACAAACCATAAAGGTAGGATTAAATAGCCGCTCTGAACAACATTTCTTTCCCTGTTAATCAAAATCTTTATTAAAATAAAATGGGAGTGTAGTGTACCTGCTCGCGGGTAAATTCAAGAGTTTCTACCTTCACGGTCTGTGGGCAAACATTTTACATTGATCTTGGCCTAAGTATAAATTGGTTTAACTCATTTTACACAAATTAACGAGGAATTGGTATAATCTATAAATACGTGTGTAATAAATGTCTATTTCATTGTTTGATGTTATCGTTACATGAAATACTGCACTGATAATAAAAAAGTGTTGTTAGCACAAATTATTCAATTGTCAAAATACTAGATCTATTTTATTGTTAGTGCAATATTCATATTAACTAATGTTGCTGTTTCCTACATAATATGTATATGTGTAAGTAGTGCAAATGTAAAATAAATAAATGAATATGTATTTTTATATTCTATCTTGTGACACTCCTATATGTGAAGTTACATAATCTACACTTGAATTTATTAGATAGATGTATACAATATGTGTAATGGATGTATAATTATCTGTTATAGCCTAAAATATTGTAGACTGTCAGCATGTTAAACTTTGTTGTTTGAAATGTAACACTTGGTTAGGGCGAGTACTTTAAAATCGATTAATCTATGGTGTTATTCGTCATGAACAATTATATGAAATGTTATAACCGATGTGTGTATTCTTGATTTTAGTGAAATTAAAGTTTTTGAACAATCTAGCTGGCTAGCACGCAATGATAAATAGATAGTTGTTTTAATTTCACTAGCTGCAAATCGAGGGAAGTGTTTTATTTTCTCTACCTCGATTAATGATTTTCGTAAAAGAAAAGAAACTCGGCAGAGAAAATCGAATCAATGTTTAACTACTAGGTACTTGCTTTTTCTGTGCACCCTTTTAGCTGACGATTCTGCCTTGGAAATGTGTAAATGCAGTAGCTAGCAGCCCAACCTTCTCCGACATTTTAGTGGATTCTCGACTTTATGTTAAAACAATAACGTTGATATCTCTTTAAACTCCTGTCTTTCCTTACAAGACGAGGCGGTTGACTTGCTGGCAATTGTACAATACACAAAAGTATATCTAATAATGTAATACTGGGTTTCCGAACAGAGGAATACAAATGACCTGAATTATTATTGAATGTTTGTTCGACGTAATGAAGTAACACCTAATATTTGCTTTAATTATTTAGTTTACAATTAACAGTCAATTTGCTTATACAATGTACATTTGCTTGTCCTGCTGATAAGTCAAATATTAAGTTTAATATATTCAATATTTTTTGAATAAAGTGTTGAGAAAATAAAATCATTTACAAAGACTATGTTTGTTTTTTATTCGAGCCTTCGCTTAATAGGAGGGTCTCAATTTTACTTTAAAATCGTTGAGTAGCTATGCATTATTGTACTTTAATTAAGTAAACAGCAGACAAATATTATTTTTATGATATTAATTAATTTAATATGACTCATATGACAAATGGAGTCAAATACAAATATTATAAAGACCAAACAAGCTTATTTGGACTACTAAATGGACTAACTTATTATTATATGAAATGAAATATATATAAAAATCAATTGCTGTTAGTTAGTCTCGCTAAAACTCGAGAACGGCTGGACCGATTTGGTAAATTTTGGTCTTGAATTATTTGTTGAAGTCCAGGGAAGGGTTAAAAGGTGAGCAAAAAAAATAGTTGAAGTGGTACGAAGTTTGCTGGGTCAGCTAGTATGTAATAAAAACAACATTAACCCATAACATTTTTATTAACATGCATAAGACACAGTAAACAAAGTAAATAAACCAGATATATCACAGGTGCCCATTGAAGACTAAATTCTAGAAAACATAAAAATATCTTTGTGTTATTATTTGGTGTTTACGTTTCAATATCACATTTCCTAACATAAAAAGTTGAATGAATTTGTTTGTAGTAATTGAATAGGCTCCAAAACTAATGGAGATTTCAAAAAATCTTTCACCATTATAAAGTTAGTTTAACATATTATAAAATATTCAGTAGCAAAAAACGATAAGGAATGAAAGTTAAGGTTACCCAGCATTGTTCATACAAAAACAATTTAGAAGGCAACCGTAGTTACCAAGTAATCTCTATACTATTATTTTACAAATTGCTCAAAAGAGCTTTGTTGTGCAATGTTCTGAATTTATGATTATCATTTAGGTAACTTGTTATAAATTCTGGAGGATGCCTACATAGGAACAATTCCATACACATGTATCTAGCAGCGGTCAAGCGTTTTCGCTCAGCATTCGATCGGCAAAGGTTCTTATGCGCATGCGCAGCGAAACTCGCCGCAGTCTTCTCAACTAACTTGGCAGTTACATGCACCTTAGGATCGTCTTCTAATGGTGGCTGCAAAAAATATGATTAGTCAAACTTTTATGCTATTATCCAGTATAGGTCGAACTTAGATTACACTCCACAATTTATTTTTTTCACAATCAGTTCATCGGTTGATCCTTTCAGTTGTAACATAAATTTTACTTGAAATAGGAGTAAATAGGTTTCTTAAGGGTTTTTTTTAATGTTAAATGGGCGGACGTTTGGCCGCTATCTCGCCTGATGGTAAGTGATGATGCGGCCTACGGTGGAGCACGTCTGCCCATAAGCAACCTATTCACTCGGGCTTTGGTTGGCAAAGCGCATGTAATGCCCCAAGTGTTGCAAGCGTTCATAGGCCACGGTAACCACTTACCATCGGGTGGGCTGTATGCTTTCTTGCCTATTTTGCCCTCTGCGGACCAGCGGTTGGGAACCACTAGTTCAAAAGGATTAGGTTTATTAGATAACGCTACTGCCCCGTCACTGTTAAAATTTGTAGCTCCTTAGTCAAGACGCGGGAAGAGTACCAAAAGCCGTGACTAATGTATTCTTATCTTTAGTCATAACACGGCTTATTGTAAATAAGCCGTGTATCTTCAAAACCCGAGTGAATAGGTTGCTTATGGGCAGACGTGTTCCATCGTAGGTACTTCTTCCACTTACCATCAGGCGAGATAGCGGCCAAACGTCGACCCATCAAATGTAAAAATAAAACTTACAGAGAAACGTATCCATTGCCAGATTTGGAATCTGGATATTTCAGCCGTTGCGGAATCTTCAACATTGCCGCTGTAGAAGAAATGCCCGATGCCAGCTAACCAGTAGTAGATGAAGAGTATGGAGATAGCCACGTTGTGTCTCAGGCCTTGCAACGTCACACCGTCGCGGGGTATAGACAGTAGGTCCTGGGCTGTTACGTTTACTTCGATTTTTTTGCTTATCTGATTTGGTGTGGCACCGCTTTTTTTCCAGAGCTGTAAATTAATATCAATTATCAAAATGGCGAACCAGTTATGATACTAACCGCCGTACTCAGAGTCATTTAATGGTTACTTAACCCAGTCCTTAGCAATTGTTTTCTATACAAAATCGTTACTAAGGAATAGTTTAAGTAATCATTAAAAGTCTCTGAGTGCGGCAGTTAGGTAGTTAACCTGTAGTGGCCAGTAGGTCAACTTACTCATTTCTGTCTTATTAGATTTTCAACTTTTTTTATTTTGATAAAAAGTCGAGAATTCAATGAAACAATTATCAGATTCTAGTACTTTCACTTGACCTGCTAGTAACTGTACCTACCTTTCAAAAAATACGCAATAGAATAGGTAGGCAATGCAAGAAAACGTCTTCTTGACATTGAAAGATTTCCATGATTTCAATGAAAATTGGTTTAGGTAAAAAAATATTAAATTACTTGGTAAGTAATGTAGATAAAACATTTTCCGTGAAATTAGCAATTGTTACGCTAAAGACAGAAAAAAAGATTGTTCTATTAGTTTTTGTGTAGTTAGTCTCAAGCCTCATTTATTTTGAATTGTTAGTTTTATTAGGGATAGGTAGGGTAGGTTATCTATATAGGGTATCCTTACTTAGTAGTTTAGTCCTCACATAGATTAATAGATGCTAGATACTCTCGCGATGTTTCACCCACCCCCTATTCATCGTAGCGTGGTGTTTAACTGCTAGCGTTAGACTATGGGATGGTCTAGTTTGAATTGAATTCATTATTTTTTGTTGGATAGATTTTCCATCCTTATTATCGAGGAAGGCTAAAAAATCTTGCTACGATCAATAGGAGCTGAATAGCGGGTGTGTAGTTAGTTATTAATATAATATTGTTAGTCATTAATATTATCTCAAACTGAAGAATGATTACCTACTTATTACAGTACTTTGTGAAATGAAATTACATAGCTTAGGTTCATATAAACTAGAAGATATATTTTCTCTTTGGTACAAACCTCATTGATTTGAGGAACAACTCTTGCATCGTAGACCATGAACCCATCAACACCACATTCTATCTCCTTCAGTTTTGCAGCAAGTATCTTCGTTATTATAACTTTAGATCTGAAATATTTTTATAATAACCATAGTGAGACATACTAAATTAACTAAAAATCACGGTTTACTCACGTAAATTAACTGAGAAAAGCTCTACTAGTTTACTAGTAAATGCGACATCGCCGCGTCTGCGCACGCTGCTCATGAGTCCTTATGTGACTCGAAACTAGTAGAGCTTTCTCCATTAGTTTACCTACGTGAGAAAACCGTGATTTTTAGTTAATTTAGATCTGAAATTATAAATTACATATTCATAAGTAGGTATATGTAGGTCCAAAAAGTCCAAACCTACCTGTTCTCTTCTTTAAAAAATACTGTTAATTACGATCATAGGTTTTAAAAGAATGAGAAAAATCTTACTCTTTGTCATTAACGTCGGAACCAGGTTTCAGCATGGCGGCCGCCATTCCGCCGGTGGCTGGAGCGCCTCTAGCGTGACATGTACCCACGACAAGCTTCATGTAACTGCTCAGGAAGTGGCGATCCATATTCACATACTTATTGCGATCTGGTAGCAAGAACTCCTCACGATCCCCTGGTAACAATAGCCATATAAGTTATTACTGATAATAAAATACTTAAGCCATATTATAAATGAATACTTAAAATGACACAAAAATACATAAATAAAGATAGTTATTCAATATCTGGTAACACAATAAAGTTTTAATACCATTTGATAAACAGCAGATAAGTACCTATGGGAGCTAAAACAACAATATTCTTTGTTGTATTGTATTTGCTAAGTAATAACTTAATGTGTTTAAAATGTAAATGATTGATAAAGGATAATAAATTTCTATACAAGGGAGAAAAACTTATAATAAAACAACAATTCTGAAGATAATGTTAAGGCAAAATAAATGTCATAATTACCAAACTTGGATATTATAGATGCGCAGTAATCCCATATGCCACAGTTGAGGCCTAGTGAATGCTCTCTTAATGCATATAAAATTTCTTCTAGTTCAAAACTAGACACTATGTTCTCGATTAAAACACATGCTTTTATCGTGCCCTGCGGCAGACCAAGTTCATTCTGAGCCCAAACAAAGATTTCATTCCATAGTGATGCTTCTGAGGCACCTTCTAATTTGGACAGGTAAAAGTAAGGCCCACTGTTAGCTTCATAAAGTAGTTTTCCATTGTGGTACATCAAAATTGCAAAATCAACCAAGGGACCAATTGCTTCTTTACCCTCAATCTGAAACACACATGTAATGAATATAACAGGTATAAGCATTATATATAAAAATATTATATTACTAGATAGTTCTTCAAGGGATTTATTACCAAAATATTATGTTCTATCATGTTCCAAGCTCTCGGTCTCAACATCAATATGGGGCTGGTTGTGATAGTAACAGGTGCTCCAAGAAGCTTCCCTGTTACAGCTAACTTAATGTTTTGGTAGGCCTGCAATTGATTTTTCCATGTAGGGCAGTGCCCATCATCAAAGTCAACTTGAATGCCTTGCACATCTTCATTTAGGGAGGAAACAAAATGAGCCGTGTTTGATGCTGAGACATCACCAAGGTCTAAGTGGCGATTTCTACAAAATGAAAAATATTATAATAAATACATAATTATGCCAATATTGTTTGATAATTAAATCTTATCCATAATGGTATATAGGAACGAAATACAAAATCTAAATAAGTAAATAACTAAGTAATTTCAATAATTAGTTGAAGTTGAATGGTTGTATGTTTTAAGTTTAGTGTTTCAAAGATTGGTTTACAAATTACAATTAATGTAGGAATGTACTTACTGTAATCTAGGTGGTAGGGGAGCGATAGTCCAGGACTTGTCACATCTTTCTGGTGATTTTTTAAAGTCCAAAGTCGAAAGTGTTTGCGTTATCACAGTGCGTTGCAACCTATCTTTATAAAGTTGTTCAATTTGTTTCTCGAACGTCTTGTGAATTCGCCATATAAAATCCACAGCCCCATCATTGAAAATACTCTTTTGTATTTCTTCAAATTTTGGTGGTGCCGATTGGAGAAATAGTACTTTATTGTTTTTATCGGGCATTTTAACTTGTTATAAATGTACTTATGCGGAAGACAGATGTAAGAAATATGTTGAACCTACTGTGCAGCTATCGTACTAATACCAACATTCACCACAATGAACTTATTTTGTTTATCCTCTTCCTTATCACTTCTTATCAATGTTCCATGGGTTGGTACACTCAAACACAAAAGCGTTACGTTATTAAACTTACTTATATTTTTTTATTGAACAAATAGACCATAGTTTGTTACCTATGGGCTAACAAACAAATAGGATGTTTACAATAGTTTTAACCATATTTTGCAAGTAAGACGTAAAACTAAAATTGTCTAAATTGAAGTGACTGAAAAATAGGGTATCTTTTAAAACACAAAATAATTTGATGTTACATACAATCCTACCTAGTTACATACAATCCATTCTTACTACTTTTACTGTAGTAAAATTTATGAAATATGAAAATATTCTACATTTCATTAAATTGTTCAAAAGTGTATCATTATAGTTTCATGCTTCATGTGACTGAAAGTGACTGTACTTGAATTTATTTATGTCTATTTGTCATTTTATTTGATTTGTGTCACAATTTTCAAATGTCAATGTCAATAAGTTATTTCTTGTCAATATAATGCCAAAAATATATTTGCGGTTTGCGGGAATCCGAGTCTTGTGTGGCGTCTCAAGTCCAGAAGCTTATCGGTTTTACATCAAATTCCCACATTTATTTATTGTGGTTAGAAATCCGTATGGTCTGTTTTTTAAAGGTTTTATTTGAGATCAGTGTTTCACAGTTTATAATCCTGAGCTGTTTCCCGCGACATCATCCGCGTATAATAATGACTTCTGATAATAATATTTTTTCTTATAATAATGACTGGCAGCATTTGGGTTCTACTATAATAAGTCATTTGCATGGCATGGTTTGTTCTAAGGTCATGTAACAAATCTCATTAGAATCGATTCAGTATCTAAGTAATAAAACTTAGATATTGTGAAATGAATTTATTTTCATCAGTGATAAAAAATATTTTAGAATACGTATTCTTCCCGGGTTGCAAACCATTACAACCACTGATTATATCGAATTCCGAATGTCAGTTGCCTTTACACAGTTACTGGCTAGTCGGCGTTGGGGAGTCGATCACTGCCAACCAGTAATTGATAATAATTATGTCGGGCCAACCAGTCAAAATAAGTTCCAATTTAGTCGCGGTCGAGCGGTTGGGCCCGATCAAATTTGCACGTGTATTGAGGGCTTTATACCAGTGTGTGTGTCTATGTTCTTTCTTTCCATTCTCTATGGTTCAACAACGTTTTTGTCCGTTTCCATACTTTCCATGTTCTGTTTTCATCGTTCGTTTTGTAACTAGTTGTCTTGCTCGCTGCTTTATTTGCAATTTTGCAGTTCTTTGTAGATGTAACTAATTTATTATGGTGATGAACACGATACGATAAATGTGAATTGGTCGTTCTACTTCCATTGTAGAAGACAAGGAGTAACGCTACAGGTTATCGCAACATAAGCTTTGTGCATGGTGTGTCTTCTTGTTTCAAGACTTTGATAACATAAACATGGAGGACGCAGTTTCTCAGGAAACAATAACAGAGGAAATAAAATTTAAACCAAAAAAGAAAAAGAATCTTCGTCAGCGTATCAAAGAGGATGATGATTCTGAGGACGAACAACACATCTTGGCTAAATTAGAAGAAACAAAGGTGTTACAGAAACTTCGAGAACGGCCCAATGGTGTTAGTGTGATTGCTTTGGCTACGGGTCAAAAGACAACGATTGAGGAAGAAATTACTTGTAAGGATCCCTTTAAGGTCAAATCTGGTGGTATGGTGAATATGCAGGCATTAAAGAGTGGTAAAGTTAAGCAAGTTGATGATGCATATGATACTGGCATCGGTACGCAGTTTTCTGCCGAAACTAACAAACGTGACGAAGACGAAGAAATGATGAAATATATTGAAGAACAATTGGCGAAACGTAAAGGTATGTTGTTTTTTTCTCATGCTTGTTTAATGCTATGTACCTAAATTAAAAAAAGATAGGTTGACTGTGAGGCATAGTATGAACTCCACCCCTAAGGATTACTCTAGAATTTGTGATGTAATGATGTTTGATCAAAACTTTATCCCTTTTGATATATGCATTCTATTCAGTTTGACTCACTAGGTAATAATAAAATTAGTATACCTAGTAATTTGTCATTATTCCAAACATTGTACCCCATTGATCTCCGTATTGCGATTTGTCATCAACCTAACATTAAAAATGCAAATGTTTGTTGGTTTGGATGTTTGTCTGTCAATCACACTGAAACTACTGAATGGATTTTGATGAAATTTGGTAGGTATACAGACAGGGTATGAGCTGAATTGGGTAACAGGCCTTTTTATGGCTAGATATAAATGGATTATAAATAAAACTTCATCATATTCCTCATTTAAACAAAATGTAAAATATTACAAATAATAATTAGTGTAAATTTTTAATTTTTCCAGAAGGCCGTAACGAAGACGCTAAAGAATCTGAACAAAATGATGCCCTGAAATACTTATCACCTGAAGAAGCTGCATTATTGTCTCTTCCTGAACATCTGAGGGTTTCATCAGCCCATCGTTCTGAGGAGATGCTGTCTAATCAGATGCTCAGTGGTATTCCTGAAGTAGATTTGGGTATTGATGCGAAAATTAAAAATATTGAGGCTACAGAAGAGGCTAAAATGAAACTGCTTTGGGAAAGGCATAATAAAAAAGATTGTCCTTCACAGTTTGTGCCAACTAACATGGCAGTGAATTTTGTACAACATAACCGGTTTAACATGGATAGTGATAATGCTAAAAAACGTAAAGTTGAAAAACCAGAAGTGGCCAAGACTGAAAGTAGTGTTATAGATGACAATGTAGATAAAATAGTGAAGAAAGCTAAAGGTGAAAGAGCTACTGATGATTATCATTATGAAAAGTTTAAAAAACAGTTTAGAAGATACTAAACAAATTGTTTTATTTTTTATCCATTTTTAAATATGAAACAAACATAACTGAGTTTTTTAGTTTTTCAAAAATTTCTCAGCAATAGCATTTTTTTTTTTTTTTTTTTTCGCGCGCAGAACGCAACGCGCCGCTCGCACGGGTCTGGTTCTGGTCGGGCGGCGAGCTACCCTTGCTCACCGTCCGCAGACCCGCACTTACGGTGTCAGCAATAGCATGGAGTCTGATATTGTACCTGTTGTCATAATTTGGTAATTGAATGTTGAACAGTCTAAAATCGCATGGTGGTTATGATTCTTTGTTAAATGTGGTTTGTGTTGAAGTCTGGTATGTTCATTGGTATTGTTATTTTCTGATATTGAGTTATTGGTGGAAATTCTAAAATATAGGACAAATTATATATTATTATTCGCTAGGGCATTTCTAATAAAGGTCTTTGTGTCATTTGTCTAAATATGATTTATAAAAGTTATATATACAAGTATTATATTTATGTACAGAAAAGAAAAAGAAGTATATGTTTTGGTATATATTTTTCTATTTGGAAAAAAATTGTGTTGGTACAGTTGTTCAGAAGTCTTGAGGTTTGATTGGAGAACAAGAGCTTTTTCTCAAACTCATATTAATTTTATTAGTCTTATCCGGACATTCAGTCACATGGTTATATTCAGTTACACCTTCATAATTGGTTTCATTCTCATCTTTATCAGTATTCTTTTGTCTCTTAGGTCTATCTCTCAGTGTTTAGCCTTGTTGTGGTTATAAATTTATCGTCTGAAGGTAATTCACAGCGCACAGACTGGTATTTGGGCCTAAAAGTTGGCCAAAAATATTTTATTGTCTTAATGGCTGCCTAACAGTGTATTATATTAGTTTTAACTTGGAAAAGGTAATCTTCTATCAAGTATTCACTTAAAATAACTGGCATGTTTTCAATATCCATTGTATCTAATGAAATATCCTCATCTTGCTCATTGGAAGTATTGTCTTTGTTTAACTTTGTACTATCTTTTTGCACTTCTGTGAAAAAGTTCCAAAGTTTTTGCAAATAGTTTTCTTCTGGCTTAACCCTTTAATGCGCGAATTTTGTTATTGATTTAAAATAATTTTTTTTAGTTGTATCAGGGTATATGAAACACAGGAAAAATAGTTAAAAAAATATAGTATTGACTCATAGCCACTGAAAATGGAAAAACCGTATGTTGCATATCTGCAACAGTGCGCACTTAGCGAACAATGCTATGTATAGAGAATTAGGTGTAAAATCAAAACACAAAGTGAATAGAAATTAAAAATTCTTTATTTATTCTGTATGAAATTTATAAAAGCAATTATTATCTCTATTATAGCATAAGCTAACTTGACATTTTTCACAATATGTAAATGTGTAGCCCTTACAGTTCGGGTATTTACACCTGGCCCTATCACCCCATTTTTGCCAGTGGTCGGTTTTATCTTGGCGGACATCTTTAGGTGGCATAGTTTGTGCTGGTCCACGCTTCTTTTTCAGCTGCAATTCCGCTTCCAAAGATGAAGAGCTTGGGCAGCCTCTTTTTGTACTATTGCCCTGTACGCCAAGATTACATAAGGAATTTGCCAGCTCAAGTCTGTATTTGCAAAGATTCAGAGGCCTTGTGTCAGATCTGGTCTGTTTCAAAGTTTTTTTATATAATAGCCATGAGTTTATGATGGTCACATCCAAAAGGTGGAAAAACAAGCGATTTGTCCATTTTCTGCTTTTGCGAGTAATATGGTACCTTCCAACAAAACTGTCAAGAAGATCTACTCCCCCCATATGGGTGTTGTAGTCTTTTATTACGTTAGGACAATTTATTGATACTCGCTGTTTCGTCGCTTTATCATATCTTGAAATAGTGGTTACAGGCATGGCTCCGGTATAGGTCGACAGCAGAGTCACGGGTTTGTTATCCTTCCATACTACTGCACTGATATCGATACCATCGACATTGGCAACCTGCTCCTCATGGTGTCCCCTTGGTACTGTTCTTTTCATCAGCGTTTTCTTATCTGGCAGTTTATTGTTTGGTATACGATTTGACTGGATTGTTCCCAAGCAATATATTCCTTCTTTTGCAAGGTAAGTGACCAAGGGCACAGATGTATAGTAATTATCAAAGTAAATAATATGGTTTGCACGTCTCGGAACAATCCGTGTTAGCCGTACAACTGTGTTACCAGTTGGTCCCAAATCTGGTTCGTCATTTATGCGATGATGCTTATCACCACCAGTGTAGATTTCAAATTTGTGTGCAAATCCATATACGCTACATATCAAGAAAAGCTTGAACCCCCATTTATGTGGTTTATTGGGAAGGTATTGTTTCATATAATGGCCTATTTTAGTAGCACACATTTGTTCGTCTAAAGATAAGCGTTGTTCCAAAGGTACAGCAGCAAACCTGTTATTTAGATCGTTAATTATTGGCCGAATTTTGTGCAACCTGTCATGCTGCACATTTTGCTTCCAGGCACACTTCAAGGGAAAAAATGCTGCTACATCAGCAGGTTGCAAAATTCGAGTGCAATTAGGGTATAGTGCGATTAGTATAATTTTCAAATTAGTGCAAAGTTCACTGACTTGCAGCGTGAGATGAGTTTTGTGGCCGTCTACAAATAATATAATTGGAAACATTTGCCCCTTTTTCAAAAGATATGGATGCAGTACATTATTTATGTAATCATAAAATAATTCCGCCTTCATCCAGCCATTATCGCTTAACCCGATACCCCATTCTTCTGGTACTTTGGTAGCTATATCTCCAGGAAGGCGCTTATAAGGCAGAATTATCATTGGAGGGGTTAAATCTCCGTTGGCACAAAACGTAAACATTACTGTTATGGAAGATTTAGCTTGACCTCTGTCTATTTCATAAACGTTTCTATCGCCTTTTAACGCTAGAACCACACCTGTCTTAGGACACAGCAAGAAATTTGTTTCGTCGCCGTTAAAAACTCTACTGGGATCTGATAAAATGTCAAACATTGCATTATCTTCTAAATATGTTTGTATACCATGGAACCAAGCTCTTATATCATTTTCCGAGCTTGCAGCTGTGACAGATTCGGGAGTACGAACAGCAACCTCAGGGTGTCTTTTTAAAAATAATTTTAACCATTTTTCACCTGGAACATCATTTTTAAAAGGATTAGGCCTATTATTCTTCTTTAAAAAATCAGAGTCACTATATTGAATATCTTCTTTCCGGCGAGGGAATCCTTTATTAGGAATCCTTATCTGTATTTACTAAATCGTTTTCATAAACATTACGGTTCACTATAGGTGTTGAAGGTGATTCCTTATTACTAACATATCGTTTACGTGTTTTTGGTGTATATAATAAATAGTTCGCTCGTAATGTCCTCAGAAGTAACCATTAGATTATTAATAGATATATCACTCAAGGAACCCATTTCACTCCTGGTGCCAGGGAATGATATATTTTCAAGTACAGAATATTTGTAGGTGGTTGAAGGACTCGTGTAGGTGGAACTATTTTGTATGTTGAAAATGTGTGAGTAAGGTGTGAGTACGTCTTCTATCTCCTGTCTATTAGTCGGATTCTCCAATTGAGTCGATTGATTTGCTTGTAAAGTCGATATTTGTATAGGTGTTTCAGACGGCAATGATTCATTTATACTTTGTGTTTGCGGAAGTTGTCCGTCAGCATAGGGTTATATATGTTAACAGGAGCCTGTTTAAAACATCTGCGTTGCAAGCTACCCGGAAAATCTTTCGGGCGTAGTTGAGCCGGTACATCCTGATGTGCTTGTTGCGGGCTTCTGCCGCCTCTTCCGATAACTGTCTAATGAAGAGAATGGCCTCCGCTACCACTTCAGCACCATGGCATAATATTTTATGTAATGTCGAAGGCATGGGGTAAAAGTAGTATAAGGAAACATATAACTTAGCCGTTTCTTGGCAATATATGTGGAATGCATCCGAATTTACTTTTTAACCACAGCACAGTGTGTCCAAAATGACTTTCAATCTGTAAATTGAATTCATGTCTATACCTGTGATTTCCGCCGATATCGCAAAGTTCTCGAAAAAGCGTCTACTCGTATTTCCGTCATTGCTATTTCCGAAGTTAGCTTTTGGTATATCCACCAACAGACCAAGCTGCTCTCGGAACTTGTCTTGGATTTCTTTTTTTCTAGATTCGACTATTTGTTTCTCCTCCGCAGTAAGACGAACATTCCATTTTTTACGGGCAATCTATAAGCCACGTGCAAAATGCTCTCAAAAAATCTTATGCGAGCATGCAACAAAGACAAACCAAATTCCAGGTTTTTTTTGCATGCCTTGAGATCCTGCAAATTATTAAACTGTGATGAAGTGGCTCCGCACAGGTAGCACCTCATGGTTGCTTTTGTATGAGTCGCAGCATTGCACACTTTCCCATCCACCATAATAAAAAGCATTTTATGCTTTATGGAAAATCCGTTGTCTTCAGTTTTAGTAAGCGACGTTATTTGGGATTTAATATAATCTATTTCTTCATTTGTTACGTCAGTGGTTTCTTTTATAAAGCGTATTCGTATTGGCCGACAATACCGTGGCGAAGATGGGGTTGGGTTTTGCCACAGTATTTTCTTTTTTGCTTCGTAAACCAGCTGAAGAGGTAGGGGAGACAGGTGCTAGTTGTCACAAAAATTACATTAACTTGTATAATAGGTAAAATAAAACGGATTTATTTAGTTTAAGATTTTAATCGCAATATTTGGTTCATCAATCTTAATTATTCCACAGAGTATAAAGAAATCAACTTACATTAGATATAAAATTTTGAAAATTTAAACTTAAGTATAGTGTGACAACTAACCTCATATCAGGGGTAAGTTGTCACAGCTAGAGGTCCTTGTTGTCACATTGTATTGCTACTGTCACTTTCGTCCTCTGAAGCACAATTTGGGCAGCAATAGAACAAAACTTTCTGGCCCCCACATTTTGTATGAGCCCAGAGTTTACATTTCGTACATTGTACCCACTCCTCGTTTGGTTTGCTGGCAGACCAAGGTTCGAAACAAATCAAACAAAGAACGTCTTCAGATTCATCCTCTTCGCTGCTGCTAATCGGTTGCTTTTTCTTTTTCCCTTGAACTTTTTTCTTTTTAGGTATCTTCGGCTTTAGTTTTCTCATTTTCTGTTGTTCTGCTAATTCATTTTTTATTGGAGTGTCAGTCAAGATAGCACTCTTTCTTTTTCTTTTATTTAACACAGTTTTTTTTTCCGGAGCTTTTGGAAATGGCCTTATGTCTTGAGGTGATAACAAAGGTACAGCCGTCACACTAGATGTGTGAGGTTTCATAATGAAATCATTAGAATTCCTCTCATTAGCTGGGATCTCAGGGGTTGTCAACAATACTGAAGGAGGAGTCTGTGTGCTAGTTCCAGGAGTTGGAGATGGCGTTTTTTGTACTGGTTCTGATGGTGCCAATTCTTGAGTAGCGTTGTTGTCATTTACTTCTGACATGATTAATTCTGGACGATCTGTTACATAAGATGGTGCAAAATCCAACTCTGTAAATATATTGCGATTGAAGGGCCAGATTGAAGAACATATTGACGTTATGTGAGTTAAAACTGGTTGCACGAGCGAGACTGGTAGCCTCTGGCTTGCGGAGGCTAAGTTCTGGGTGGCGACGTAGGTATCCTTTAAGCCACTCTTCACCCGCCATAGAATCTCTAGTCCATGTCGCAGGAAATTTACGTTTCAAGGCATCAGCGTACTGAAATGCTAATTTACGAATTTCCACTGGAGTCAACCCAAAATATATATCTGCAGCCCTCTGTATGTACTCTGATAACATATTCTCTTCAGCATCACTGAACACCTGTCTAATTTTTACATAGCCCACAGATATCACCTCAGCAGAGTCACCTTTTTTCTTTATTTTCTTGCAATATCGAGAGAGTGTGCGATAGTTAATATTATAATCTTGGGCAACACTTCGAATCGAATTTCCAGGACCTACTGCCTTCACAGCTTGCATCATGACATCAGCAGACGTTTGGCCTCGGTTGGTCTTTCTTTTGCGGTTCCTAGGCATATTTGATAGGTATCTAAAACAAAAGAACATTGTTGTCAGTATTTATAAACTTTATTGGGGCTAGTTGTCACAGTGACAACTAGCCCCTGACCAACTGAGACAATATGTACCTAATCGACCTTTAACAAGAAAACAAAAAAATAACCTCAACTAATTACAATGTTAACACAATACTTTTTGTAGGATAAAAAGGATCAAATTTCTTATTAGAATACACCAAAACCTTCGTCAACATTAATTCAAAGTAGTATGTAGAACATAATAAACAATTAGTATAAAATTTACTCACTACATATTCAATATTTTTTATTTTTGTTTATTTCTCGCGATCCGAGCGGCCGGCAGCCATGACACTTTCTGAGGTTGGTAGCACTGGGTTGCGTTCGGATATTTCAACGTACGCGTATTTAAATTATTTGCTGTTCTGAAATTATAGATGTTGTGACAACTAGTACTTGTGACAACGAGGACACCGTTACCCTACAACAGAGCTTTGGAAAATGTTGGCGTCAGAATTTTCATTTTCAAATTTCATTATATACTGCATCTGTTGCGATCCATCGCAGCCCCTTTTACTTATTAGTACCAAAGATTGTTTATATGCTTCACTTAATTAATCCACGGCTTCGCCAAGATGTATAACCAGTCGTTTCGCCGTGTGATCCATGAGATTTTGAACTCTTACTTCAGCGCATGTTTCTGTTACACGGTGGATTTCTGGGTAGCATTCTTTTTTTAACTTTTGTAGTACTGAATAACATGGATAAAAGCTGGGATTAGTTTCTCGCACTGTCTCATATTGGGCTTGTATTAGTCCCGCTTCAGTATACATAAACAAGGCACGTAACAGTCTTAACTTTTTTGATTTATCCTGTTCTTATTTATTTATTTATTTATTCAATTTCCATATAATTACATTACAATATACTAAGCCCCACAAAACCGTTTTAATAGTTTGACTGTGGGGTCGCTGAATCTCTATGTTAATAATATATGTTTTTACAAATTAAAAGTGTCTAAGTAATCTTCTTCAGCGGTACTTCTTTTTATTGCTGTTGCATATTTTCTTGCTCTTCTAGGACTTTTCGTTAAATCTTTTACAATTTTCGACGCCTCTATCTTTCCCTTCTCACGTAATTTCATTTGTGTTGCATACGTCAATTCATCTGTATCAGACGATCTAAGTTCTCGCGTTTTTCGTCTTTCACTTCTTTCACTTAAGTTTAAAAACGTTTTACACTTAAGTGAAAGAAAGTTAAAAATGAAGTAAGTAGATACATAATGTGCGTTACAACACAATTATTTTGCGGGCAAACAAAATGGTTCGAAGCATACCTACCTGCTTTTGGTAGCGATATGCATCCTTTAAGCCACTCGGCATTGTTTTTTAAGAACCTGGTCTTTGTATTGCGATCCGCTGACCACTTTATTTTAACTCGTGTCTGATAATTGATAATTTCTTTCGTATATCAGCAATGTTTGGATCATTTTCTGCATATTGATTGAGTAGCTCGTTCTCCATAAATAGCAACTTTTCATTAAAAGTTGAGGTGTTAGAGCTTTCTATTATGTTAAATAGGTCATTTTATTCCAGAAGGGCCTATAACAAAAATACACACAACATAAGTAAAACTTAACTTTCTGAGAATTATAAGAGCATACGGAAAAATATCACCAAAAATAGGGGGGTGCATTGGGGTGGTGTTTTTTACTGCATTATGTACATACTAGAGTTATACTATAACGGACATACTAGGTTTACTCTATAACGGACAATTAAAATCGTAACTCAGAAATGATCAAAAATATAACAAAACTTCCAATAAATATTACAATAGTGTTTTTTAAATTAATTTTTGGTGCTTATTTCTCAAGGATAAATAAAGAAATACTATATATTTCTTGTTAAAATTAATAAAAGTAAGTAAAAAAAAAAAAATTAATAAAAATTATAAGTATGACTTACCTCAGATAAAATACGTATATTTCCACAAAAACTTAATTAATTTCTCTTGTTCCCATTCACTTTGATTACTTAGTCAGACTAATCGTAAAACCTTTACCATGCAAATGAATTTCAATGAAATAAATAAGAAAACAGTGCAAAACGAGTCCGCCCGTATATCGTCGGATAATCTCCACGAATGAGCGATAATTCCGCCGCGTACCGTCGCGAGTCGTAACGGAATCGCAGCGTTTCCGCGGCGACTCGTAACGGTCACGCCGCGTTTCCTTGACGGTTCAGCTGTTTCTACAAGAGCATCAAGATCACACTCTTCGAGAATACTTAAGGAGTCAGGTGTTGAATTACCTTTATCCTATAGATTTTCTGGATAAGCATGGTCAGTCACCGAACAAGGAAGGAAGTCTTCCTCAGTGAAAATGTGTCGGTCGAATGGATAAATCGTCATTATAATAATAATAATAAACCATTTATTTCAGATAGTTAAATCCATAAAGTAATAATAGATTAAAAAGTCAGCGCACACACACAGTAGAAAAATACACATGTAACGGATGTACAAAAGTTTATTATATTATAATTACACAGTTAGTGACAATCACAATTAGGTAACACACAGACAGCAGTAATATAGTTCAAACAATAATCTAGGTACAAGGTAGGGCGCCGCGCGACGCAGTCGCGCGCGCATGTGCTTTCGCTACGGGCGTGTAGGGCCGACTCCATCGAACCGAGCCGTGCACCGGGTAAAATTGCTCTGCGCAGTGTGCACCGCGTGCACTCCTGCAGCAGGAGGTTGAGTCAACCCCTCATCACGCTGGCCAGGATCCTAGATAGCTGGTCTTCTGACATTGTGATCATATTCGTATCGCGTCGGTCCGTTGTGGTAGGTGACGCCGCCGCCATGTTGTCGTCCGCGGCGGTTCCCGCCACTCGCGTATCCGTGAACTCTTCGTCACTATCACTACTGCGGTTCTCGATGGCCGTCTGTCCGCGTGTTTTCGGCATCTTCTCGAGACACGACGGTTACAGCCTCGGTACAGTAGGTACACAACAGACTTCAACAGAGCGTGGAATACGTTCGCACTCGCGTAGGTACTTTCGAGCACGAGCCCCACGTTGGGCGCCATTTTGTAACGGATGTACAAAAGTTTATTATATTATAATTACACAGTTAGTGTCAATCACAATTAGGTAACACACAGACAGCAGTAATATAGTTCAAACAATAATCTAGGTACAAGGTAGGGCGCCGCGCGACGCAGTCGCGCGCGCATGTGCTTTCGCTACGGGCGTGTAGGGCCGACTCCATCGAACCGAGCCGTGCACCGGGTAAAATTGCTCTGCGCAGTGTGCACCGCGTGCACTCCTGCAGCAGGAGGTTGAGTCAACCCCCTCATCACGTCGCCAGTCGGCCCTACACGCCCGTAGTGAAAGCACATGCGCGGCGCCCTACCTTGTACCTAGATTATTGTTTGAACTATATTACTGCTGTCTGTGTGTTACCTAATTGTGATTGTCACTAACCGTGTAATTATAATATAATAAACTTTTGTACATTCATTACACACATAGAAAATAAATAATAAAATTCAAATAAAGATAAGAAATAAATTAACAAAACAGAAACATCGTCAGACTTGTCCAGTAACTATATACATCCACCTATGTTGGATCGGACAGTCAGCGCGGGAGGCAATCATCCTGAGGATGCTATTGCTACTGCCTCTCACTCGTCCTAATAATGAAGCAACCTTCTTTCGGATTATAGCTTGATAGCCGTCCGTACGAGCTTCAGCAAACATTAGCGACGCACTACAGTAGGGAGGCAGCCGCAACAGCATCCTAAAGATATTGTTGTACTGAACGCGCAGGACACTAGCTCGTTAGGTTGTGGGCGAAGGCAAAAGGGTTTTTAAAAACAATATTTTAGGTGTGTTCCGCTTGAAGAGCAGAGCAAGACTGATCTTTATTAATTCTAAAGAGTACATGAAGGCTTATCTAAATAATAAAGGGATATAAACTAAACAATGGCTTCCTGTTACAAGTACCAGGAAGCGATACGTGATGTAATCATATTATCTAATTACGTCTAAGTGACAAAGGTGATCTTTGTGTAATGACCTTGTTACTGGGACATAACTCCTCCCCCCTTAAGATGGAGGCGTAACGACGGCTGTGACCGAAGCTGGACTGCTTCAGGCTCAGGTTCAGGATCAGCTGTGATTTGCGCCGATCTACGTTGCCACCAGAGTTTGTAGACTGCGACTCCTACTCCGGTGAGGAATACTAAAACATACATGGTGATAGATGGCCAGCTGGGTGTTGCAGGAATGGTTATTGCATCTTCTTCAGGATCGCTGATAGTGATGTGTCAACTCGGGAAAAACAAAACTCGATTTAACTCGAGTTTAAATCCATGTAACTCGGGTTGAACTCGAATTACGTAACTCGAGTTAACTGGATTGACAAGTAAATGTTTTTTGAGCTTTTTCCAAATTATTCCCTCAACTTGGCATAAATACTTGAAAAAATTGGAACAGGCAAATTTTATTTTTATATGTTTCAATTCTTTATTTTTTTACATACTTATTTATAATGTATCGGGAGAGTTATGCCTACTAAATAAAGAAAAAGTTATTGTTTGAAATCGAATCATTTATTTAAGTACTTTTGGCTCGAATTTTAATTAAAACTAATATTTACTACCAATTAAACTATGAAATTATATAGCAGTCTTTTTAAAATAAAATCTGACTAACATTATGATGCAAGTATGTACATAGGTACATTTACAGGCTCATAATTGTTTAATAATTAGTAATCACAATATTTTCAAGAAAATAAGATAATCAGTATCACAAAAACTATTTTTCCTTACTTAAATTATATGCTTATATTTTTGTCTTAAATATTTATCTTAGGTGCTAGATAAAGGAAAATGTCAAATGATTTTAAAATAAAAATAAAAATATTTTCCCAGCAATTAACTAACAATTAGTTATTGACAAAAAACGAAAAATCTTATGAAAAAAACTAAAATAAACTTCTTCTAAGCGTCAACAAAAATAATATTCCTTTTTTTCAATTAAAATTAAATAAAACATAAAATAACAAAATATTGTTAAAGTATTTAAAAAATAAACAGTCATGGAATACTGTTGAGAAATAAGATTTGGTTAATCTTTTTTGGTGCTAGACGGTTTCTTCTATCATTGCACAAAATCCCAGCTTTTGAAAATATGCGTTCTGAAGGGACGGACGATGCTGGTATACAAAGATATTTTTGGGCAATTTCGGACAACTGCGGAAATAAACATTTCTTGTCATTCCAAAACTGAAGTGGATCGCATTTTCTGTCAAGATATGGTAATTCAATATATTGTTTGACCATCATAGCAGCAGAAGTGTATGGAGTTAGGTGAGCACTACTCTCCGTGAGTTTTTTATCGACAACTCCCCAAATGTCGTCTCTATCCAAAGCAGCAATAATTGAAGTACTTGGGCTATTTGGGCTAGATGAAGGTAGGACTTGATCAGTGGTCATGTTTGATAACTCATTGATTACCCACATTTGCGCATTATTGGCATTACTTTCTAACCTAAAGCCTTTTTTTTTAAAGCGAGGGTCAAGGAAGGTGGCTTTTGATGCTGTTCTATTAGTCTCATATACTGCAAGCCGTTTTTCTATTACTGCAGAAAGACTTCGTTTTAAATTCGTGCCCAATTCCGTTACTGGCGCCTTGTTTTCTATAGCATTTTGTAGTCCAAGCACAAGAGGAATAACAGAAGACAAACTTGGATATTTTTCTCCTGATAAAATCACAGTAACATTTTCAAAAGGGCGTAAAAGCATCACTATGTCTTCTGTTATTATCCATTCATTGGAATCCAGATTAGGCGGAGATGTATCTAGCTGAGGTAAAGTAGCAGAAAGAGGTATTTTAACCTCTAACAGACGTTCGAGCATATAGAAAATACTATTCCATCGAGTCCGAACGTCTTGCTTGAGTTTTAATGTATTTACATTTAGTTGCTCTTGCATTTTGAGTAAAGCATAAGAAGCTTTGGTGCTATGTTTAAAATGCGAAACAATTGCTCGACATTTTGCCAAAAGCTGTTGTAGCTGACAATTAGAAGTGTTTCCTGCTAAATCAAAAGTTTCTTTCTCTAAACAGTCTTTAACCGCGAGATTAAGAGTGTGAACAACACAAAAATGGTTTCGTTTATTCAAACACTCACTTACAGCTTTTTTCATAGCTGCAGCATTATCTGTAACAATAGTTACTACTTTTGAGCTTATTTCCCACTGGTCCATTACATCTTGTATAGCCAATGCAATATTCTCAGCCGTGTGATGTAGTTGTATTTCTGAAGTTAGGGGTGTCCACTTAAAAAATATATCGATATTTATATTCGATGTAAAACATCGGATTCCAGCATCGATGTTTATCGATATATCGCTAGAAAACATCGATATTTTTCTACTATCGAATACTTTTCACAAAAGTTTAATATTACCTTTTTCCAGTGAAATGCGCAAAATTTGTGGTCTTTGATTTTGCAGGTGTGAATGTAGAATCAGATACCAGAGTAACATAGCTAAACTAATAGTGTAATGATAGTGATTTTCTATGAGAATCACTATCATTACATAGTTACTTAAATAGAATTGTAATACTAAGATAATGGTGAGATGACTGAAATGAGTTATACCTACATTTGCAAGTGAAATATAAACGACAAATTAATAGAAATATTTATTACATATCACATAACTTCAAAACAGTAAAAGAAAACAAAAGACTTATTTAGTACTAGCCTTAATCTAGGTATGTACCTGCAAAAACTTACTTTCACTTTACCTATTTAATTAAAACCAATGCTCTTTAGACAAACTTTGCAAAAATAAAAGTTTACTTAATCTTTTACCTTTCATTCTATTTCTTTGTTGATTAACTATTTGAGCAGCCTTAGAAAATAATCGTTCGGATGGAACAGAAGTCCCAACAATAGTCAAATATTTGAAGGCAATCTTATAAAGCTTAGGAAATTGAATTTTTAGATCTTGCCAAATCTCTAAAGGATTCTCATTGAGCCTTCCTACTACTGGACTACGCAAGTACATTGATAATTCATCAGAAATTGCATCATCTGATTGTGATGATTTCCAACTCTTGCTTACTAGTTTGTGATGATTATCCCATAAAGAAAAGCTCTCTTCTAGTTTTTCAGATTGATCAGAATCTGATTCGGACATTTCAATATTTTGTGTAGTATTTTTCATAAAGTCTTTAATTTTTGCGACTGCTGTGGAGCAAGCAAGTGCGTCTTGGAAGTGAATTTTTTTATACCTGGGATCCAATACAGTTGCTATGGCGAGTGGAGTTACCCTCTCGATAGCGCCCATTCTTTTTTCAATTTCATTAAGCACAAACGATTTCAATTCATTGGCAAGCGAATCTTCCAATTGGAGAGGTTGGATTTTTAAAACCAAGCAATGAACTAACGGAATCACCTTGCTGCTTGTGCAGTAACTGTCCCCAGAAACTTCTTTAGTAGCAGCTTCCAGCGGTCTTAAAACTAATAACACAGAAGAAAGAACTGACAGTTCTGATGCATTAAGCATAGGTGGCGCTGTCTTATGGCGAAATATTATTTCATTGATTACAATACGTAACTCTAAAAATCTCTCAATCATATAGTAGGTGCTGTTCCATCTTGTTGAAACTTCTTGAATTAACTTTGTTTCTTTTTCTGTGGCTTTTCTTAATTCATTGCTTGCTGTATTACTTTGCTTGAACCATGTTACAATAGTCTTGACCTTAGTTATCCCTTAAATTGGCACTGTACTCCACTAATACCATAAACTTTAAAAAAATCTAATGACCCAAATATTTAAAAAAACCTATTTTTTTTATATTAAATAAGTAGCAATAATTGTCAATCTTGGTAGAAATTTATTGTAAATTGTGATAAATTCGAAAATAATTTGTCAAATTCTAAATTTTTTCGAAACGGTCTGGTGTCTCTGCGACCCGGGTAAGGTTTTTATTGTTTTCTTTACTTTTTCATTTGGGAGTTCTGGGTTTTTGGCTGTAAGGCACAAGGGGGCCTAACAAGTAACATAAAATATTCGATATTATTGCTCTAATTTACGTAATAACAATATTATAAGCTAGAATCAAAGTATGTACTCCGTGAATACCGTTGCCAGATCAGTACGAAATAGACTTTGGTATACACGAAGTACATTGCCAAATGCATAGTGTTAATCAATATGTATTTTATTTCTATATTTTATATATTATAATAACAAAAGTTGAGTTTTTTTTTACGTTTGATGGGTTGACGTTTGGCTGCTATCTCGCCTGTTCGTAAGTGATGATGCGGCCAACGATGGAGCACGTCTGCCCATAAGCAACCTATTCACTCGGACTTTGAAGACACCCAGGTTATACCCATCAGGAAACACAGATTCCGGCAAAGAATTTCACTCTCTAGCAGTTCGCATAAGGAAGCTTGAAACAAAGCGCTTGGTGCGAGTGGGTGGGATATCTACCATGAAGCGGTGGCGCTTCGCCGATTGTCTTGTGATTCGATGATTTAAAGGACTAGGGGGAATCAAGTTGTGCAATTCCACCTCGCACTCTCCGAAATAATCTTGCAGAGTATGAACGTGACTGATGACGTCAATTTCATACCTAATAATTTTTGTTTGTGATGATTTTTTTATAAATAAAGTAATAAATTAACAAAATTAGTATTAGTGATATATTGGCAGTGTGCTACACGTAGTACAAACGCAGTTTACACTATAATTGGCAATGTACTCTCTGAAGTACACAGGTTTTCGCGAAAACTGTAATATACAGATTTTTTCCATAATTTTTTTCACTCCTCTGGGATCATAATAAATACAAAAATAACATAAAAATGACAAATTTAAGAAATAAAAGTGTTTGCCAGTTTAAGGGTTATTAGATTTTGCAATTCTGGACAGTGTTGAATCGCATTTTGCGCAACTAAATTTAGAGTGTGCGCAAAACACGGTATGTGTTTTTTACCAAAAGCCAGGTCGACCGCCTTAATCATAGATGCTGCGTTATCCGTTACTACAGCCGAAACTTTATTAACCCTTTATAAGGCAGAAGGATTCAGAGTAATAAAATAACCTGCGCTTATATTTTTGGCATGTTTTTATTTGTATAACAAAAATAAACTTAAAAGAAAAACACTAATTATTTCGGAAGTTTTGGAAAAATAGGTGGTAAAAATATTCCCACTGCCCGTCAACAGAGCCACATGCAAGCGCAATTTGAGACATTATTTTCTATGAAATTGTGCAAAACAAGGCGTAATGCAAAGAGGGACATTACACTTGCTACATTTTATTTTGCTACGCTTATCTTTGACCTTTGTGCTACACAATTTACAGCGTCGGTAAGTCTCCAACTCTGCTGGCATATGGTCACCTACGTTTACAAACCGCAGTTCTTCAGGTACAGCATTTATAGTTTTTTGATATACCTCTGGGCATGCTATGCGTGATTTCTTGCAGATATATGTAGGCAAGCTTGATCTTCTTTTTCTGCTGCTATAGCCACCAATCAACCCTCTGGCAACAGCCACCCGAAATTCTAAGTTGGTAAGCTTTTCTACTCTCGACGTTAGGGAATATAAAATGAAAGAGTTTGTCAAACTTGCGTCCACCAAGAAGTAGAATATCCGCAACCACCAGCGTTTACTTCTCCTTCCGACAGCATACGTCCCCTTCACTTGGTCAAAACGGTCGACACCGCCCATTCTTTTGGTGTATTCTTTCACAACCATAGGACAACTTACAGCTTCCCTGGTGCCATTTTTTTGCGTTCTTTGTACAGTTGTTACTTCCACTTTAGGATGAAATGCAGTTGTCAACAATAAAACCTCTTTAGTATCTTGCCACACAATAAATGCTACATCTTGTTTAGTTCTCCACTTGAATTCACCTTTTTTCAACTTTAGGCTTTTGTTTCTGCCGTTTCTTTTTGTGTTATTTTTTATTATGTTAGGTAAAATTGCTCTATTCCTTCTTACTGTTCCAGTGGCATAAATATTTTTTTCATACAAGTACTGCATGAGAGAAAAATCGCAAAAAAAGTTATCGAATGTAACATGAGACTTGAAATTTTCTTGTGCTAATTTACTTGACAATTTCTTTACGACATTAGCCCCTAGACCCTCTTCTGTTCCTTGTCCTGTTTTACCGGTATAAATTTCATAGTTATACAAGTACCCTGTGCTACTATCACAACAGCACCACACTTTATAGCCCCTTTTTATGGGCTTTAGCGGCATGTACTGCTTCAAACTGGACCTTCCTTTGAATAGTATCATGCTCTCATCTATACTTTGGGAAGAGGAATTGAAGGCATTGTTTTCAAATGATTGACTTAGTAAAGATATAAGAGGACGAATTTTATACAATTTATCAAAATTTACATCTTCTCTACTTGGTTGTTGATTATTATCGTTCAAATGCAAAGCCTCTAAAATTTTCTTGAAGCGTTTTACTGGCATAACTTCAGCTATTTCATTCACACGAAATCCGGGATCCGATGACCAATATAAATCGATATGTGGAAGAATATGATAACCCATTATAATGAGAATGCCTAAAAAAGCACTAATTTCCTGTGTGTCAACAGGCTGCCAATTTTTTATATTTTGCTGCTCCGCATACAAGTTTGTCTGAGTAACAATCAAATCGAAGGCTTCATCACTAAAAAACTTTTTGAAATGCGCTACTGGACGTGCTCTCCTATTCAATAAATACCGAGGTTTTATTGTCACCTTATCAAATTCATCGGGATCTGGCCTGGATGTCCAAAAAACCTTCCCCCATGACTCATCTTCACATTCAGATTCATCAGTCAATTCTTGTTCTAAGGGTGATGATGACTGTACTATCAAAGGCTTTACTGGCTGCGAGTTATCTAATTGTGAACATAGTGCTATTGTAGATGTACCTGACTCGGAACAACTGTTAGGGGTAGTATTCAAATGAGTGGGAGAATTTTGTAAAAGGTCACTTGAATCATCAGGTGCTTCAAGTAACCGTTGTATTGTATTCACATTGAACTCTTCTGCCTCATCAGACTCAAATCCGTCTTCTGAGCCATCATCGGGTATGTCCAGCATCTGCTCAATATCATTTTCATTCAAATAGCGCGGCATCTTTCATAAAAATCTGAGAAAAGAAGGAACTAGTTCAACAACTGTACATAACACTCCGCGGGCAGCGGGAATATTTTTCCCACCCAGTAAAAAGTCTTCTCACATCTAAATACGATAGTAACTTGTAAGATATAGAAAACAACTTGTAGAATAAACATAAATACATAATAAAAAAACAGTTTCTTACCTCTTTTCAAATAAAAAATATAAAGATTCACGGAGTAACAAATTTTCTTTCCAAATTACCGCAATTTTTGACAGCTAGTGGCGCCAAAAACAAAAAATGTCACACAAACGTTTTTTCTTTTTTTATAATATTAAACCAGACCTCCTTAGTTGCCAGTGCAACAAATTAGGACTCCTTTGATAACTAACATAAAAAGATAAACAAAGTTTTTGTTGGTGGTAAATATATCGCCTCTGCCTTAAAAAGGGTTAACGTCAATGTTCCATTCAGAACAAGAGTTCAGAAGCATCTCAGCAATATGATCCGAAGTGTTACGGTCAAATGACTGATATACTCCAAGAGTAATAGAAAAAAATTCGGTACATATACCAAAGTGACCGGTAATTCCAAGAAAGCTTCTCATACTCATTGTTTCTGTCCACATATCGGTTGTAAGTGTTATATTTTCTACACTTTTTAGTTTATTTTTAAACACAGCTGATAATGCATCATATTTGTCATCAACCCAGCGAGTCAACGTTGTCTTACTTGGAAGCTTGTAATGTGGTGCAGTTACTTTCATAAGATTACGAAAACCGTCATTTTCTACAATCGTGAAAGGTTGATTATCTTTGCAAATCATGTAGATGAGGGCATTGTTGACTTTCAAAGTTTTATTGCCACTTTCCGAATAAGCAGATATATTTTCGAAGCTTTCATGAATCGACTTTTGCCGTTTTAATGGCGGAGGTACAGGATTATCGACATGGATACCTTTTGACGCAGCTGTACTTGTTGATGGCAGTGGTTCAGGGCTGGGAAAAACAGGTTCAGAATCTGCTTCATTTGTTTTTGTAACTGTTTCATTGTGGATATTTAGTAAGTTGACATTGTTCAACACTTGCGAATTTTCTTTATTCATATCTAAAAACGCAGCCTTATGGATATTTTTTACGTGGCTAAACAGGTTTGATGTATTGCCACAAGATTTAATTTGTTTTTGACAAATTTTGCACTTTACAAGATTCTCATTTCCCTCAATTTTCGTAAAAAACTTCCATACATGACTTTTCTTTGGAGGCGCCATCTTGTTATTAACTAAAATAAAAGAATAAATCAATTAATGTTTATTTTTTTCTACAATTTTATTTTGTGTCGTAGGTAGTATCATACCAGTATTTGAGTTAATTTGTTTATAAGCTTAAAAATTGAAATGAAAAATACACTTAAGAAATGATTCGATGCGATATTTATTGTTATTATGAAATGTATTATAATATAAAATATCATTATGTTATAATATATCTTAAATATAAAACACTGTCACAAACAAGTAGAGGTTAGGTTAGGTTTATAAACATAATAGGAATATAACATTACATACCTTTTCAACTTCGAACTAGCAATCAGATGATGCATCAACTCAATTATTTTAGAGTAATTAATTATAGTAGCAAGTAAAAGTCTTACATAAACTTGTCTTAGATATAAAATCAAAACAATGATTTAATGCGTTACCGACCGCCAAACAGCAAAAGTCGACGTAAAAACAAAGAATGAGTCCAATGAGTGAATGAGAGTGAAAATAAATAGAATGAACCTATAGAATCCACAGATTATATAAATTTAGAGTGAATAATCAATCGATCTGTCAGCAGGATGGAATGGATTAGGTAATTAAGCTGGTCCATCACAGATGTGTTAAAATTATTTAGTTTTTTAGTAGATTATACAAAAAGAAAATAAAAAAAACAAATATTCGATGTTTCTATAAATATATCGATATATCGAATACAATAAATATTTGACAAAACATCGAATCAATACGATATATCGTAAAGAAAACATCGAATAAATTCGATATATCGATGTTAAGTGAATATCCCTATCTGAAGTCGAAATAACTACAGATTTCAATTTATATTGATATACTAGCTTTTGCCCGCGACTTCGTTCGCGTGGAATAGTGACTTCCGGCAAATTTTTGGTTTTAACCACATAGTTCCCGATCTCGCGGGATCTCTTCAAAAATGAGATGTAGAAGATATTCCAGGGAACTCTTCAAAAATCAACATAATGAGCTCTGCGTTTGAATTTAATAGATGTATACTCACTTAGGGCATTGAAAAAATTAGTTAAAAACGGACTTTAACTAACTGAAAACTAAAGAAAGCTACGAATTACGAATTTATAACAATTAAAAAAGAAACTATATTACAACCTATCCTCTATGCTATAATAACCAAGCTTAAACTAAATAATTTAAAAGAAACGACTTAAATCTAATCTAATTAAAAAAAAATTAGACTTACAATTTTATTAAAAAAACTAACTACAGTAACTACTACTAATAATCGATATCAAACTAAACCTACGTTAAATAGTTTAACCAAAAAACCAGGAAAACCCAACAAATAAACTTATTAATTGACAAATACAACGAAACCAATTTAGAATATACGAAACAGCAGGACCACTACAGACAAATAATCATACGACTGATAATACACTTTTTCTACGATAGTACCGAAGCGCTCGGCCGATACCCAACCAAATGAATGTAACGAAACCATAGCGCGATCTATTTCGATCCCAACGCCATCTATCGAGGATAAAGACAACTTGGATTATTTATTTATACTCCGTTCGGGCATTTTCTTTGTACTAAAAGTTTAATTATATTGATATTATTTTTTTCATACCTTTTTACTATTTATTTACTTTTTTTCGATGAATTAAAACAATAACATGAACCGAAGTCGTGTAACGATCGACATAGAATTATCTATACTCCGTTAGAGCATTTTCTTTGTACTAAATGTTTTATTATATTGATATTATTTTTTTCATACCTTTTTACTATTTATTTACTTTTTTTCGATAAATTAAAACAATAACATGAACCGAAGTCGTGTAACGATCGACATAGAATTATTTATAAATAATTTATTTCTTATTTTTATTTTTTGATTTTTGAAATAAAAATATATCTATGTCCTTTCTAAGGTTCTAAACTATATCTGTACCAAATTTCAACCAAATCCGTCAAATAGTTGCGGAGATTAATGGTATAAGCATAGAATGTTCGACGTGATTCTTTAATTTGACATAACTTTTTTATTTATGAACCGATTGACATGAAACAAACACTAAATGTAAATTTAAGCATCCCACAATATATTCGTGAAAACCGCATCAAACTCGGATCAGCCGTTTCTGAGATTAGCGCGCACAGACGAACAGACAAACAGACAAACAGACAAACAGACAAAAAAAAGTTAATTACATTTTTGGGTTCGACATCGACATAACAATAACCCCTGCTATTTTTTTTATTTTTATTTTCAATGTACAGACAGCACTTTTCTACGATTTTATTATATGTATAGATGTAATGGGCAGTCAGACTTATAAGGCTTTTATTACTGTCAGATGTCCAAATATCAGATGTCAATGCTAAATAAGATATATCATGTAACTCATGTTTTAAAGATTCGGACACCAATTTATATTTTTCATCTACCATCAAAGCTAATTTTTTTCTATTCGGTAGTTGATAATCAGCATTTAATGCTTTCGAGTATTCACAGAATCCTGAATTTTCCACAATCTGAAAAGGCTGCAAATCTTTAACTATCAGATTGATTAAAGCCTTATCACCAGAATCTTGCGTAATTTTTTTTGGCACAGTAAGACGGGTTTGGTGGATGTGCCTTAACCTTTTTTGAGGAGGCTCAGGCTCAACATTCAATGTGCTTGTCGATACCTGTAACTGCGATGAAGATGAATCGACAGGAATACTCGTATTACCTTCATTTGTGAATGTTGAACTCTGACATTCCTCGATGGCAACAGTGGTAGGATGCTTCTTTTTAATGTGATTTAATAATGTGGTCGTATTTCCACTATATTTGAATGTATCTGAACACTGTTTACATCTAACACGTTCACTCACTGACGACGATTCGAATACATCCCAAACTATAGATTTTCTTTTAGGACCCGGCATTTTTCAAAAACATAACCACATAACACGCAAAAGCTAAAATAATAACCGGCACTTCAAAGATAACCTCAAATGTAATGTAATGACACTTGTTTGTTTGTTATTGTTATGAATGAATGAATATCAGTGAACGAAATTACTATAGTCTCACTCAAATTAATTATCGGCAAACTTCGCTCCATGTCGGTTCCATTCGGTTTTCGAACTCGAGTCAGAGAGAATTCAACTCGAGTGGAATCGAGTTACGCCCAACTCGAGTTGACTCGAGTTAGGTACTCGAGTTAACCATCACTAATCGCTGATGTCTTCTGAGCGGCGCGCGGCGTAGGGCATCCTGAAGGTTGTCCAGGTTTATATATACATACATTTGGTGTTTGATATGCACGGGGTAGTGGTATGGTTTTCCTAATACTGATATATTTTTGATGGGTAGATAGGGTTCTATCTCGTATTTGTATTTTGCAACTACTGTCTGTCGTTATTAGGAAAACACCTTTACTGCGTTGATATTGCACATCCTGATTACAGATTGTTTTTATGACTTCATCTTGTTTCATGATTACTATCCAACTATTGTCTTTGATTTGTTGGATGATGTTATTATCGTAATTTGCTTTGGCATAAGTGCAGTTATGTGGTTCTTGGTGTTGAATTAACTGGGCTATGCAATCGTTGGAATGTAGGAGATTTCCATTCAAGGTGTTTACAAATTACTTCATTGTCTGTTATGGTGTCACAGGGCTCGCGGGGGTATGCAAATTCGTTATTTCCCAAGATAAGTTAAGGATTTTTTGGTACATATAAGGATAGTGTCGTTGTTGTTAGGGATGGAATGTAGATGTAGGAGGTTATAGGGTTGTTTGGCAACTATAGGTAGGTCTAGAATGAAGTTCAATGTTTCATTAGTACTATAGGCTTTTACTTTGATAGTCTTTTCCCATAAGTGAATGTTGTTTATATTTGGGGCGAATGCTAGATTGCCATTGATTTCATTTTGTACTTGATTGAGTTCTTCTATAAGGAGACGCATCTAGTATACTAGGGTGCATCTTTTCTAGATGAGAGAATGTTATTGCATTTTCTAGGGTTTCTAGTCTATCATAAAGCTGCTGAAGTGAATTTTCTATTTGACTGAAAATAGTTGCTGTTAAGAAGTTCGTTTCGACTTCATTCCTACGTGTGGCATATCTGTCTATTGCCCTGTAAATTTTTATTTGATAGTTTTTAATTACATTTAAGTTATTTTTATAATCTTTCATGAAATTTTGCATAATGGAAATGCTTTTATGCTGATTTATTTTATTATTGTTTAATGATGCTTTTAACGATTTTATTTCGTTATCTATTTTCATTGCATCTTCTTGATCTAGGTTACCTGTAATTGATTTTATTATTGAACCTAAGCCGTTTATTAGGCCGCGCTTTTGGCGATAGCTTGTCTTAAAACCTAAGATATCAAATCCTAAATAAAGTAACTTACTTTCTATGTTATCTATGAGATAATCTATTTGCATAAATGTAGTTGTTAAATCTAATGAACTATTCTGTTTTAATTTTAAAGTATAATAGTTGCTACATATATCTACGTATATATCTCTAAGTTTTGTTGTGTTATAGATAACTGCCAGGTGGTAGGTATTTATTTGGTAAATGATAATGATAAATGATATTTATTTTGCAAATAGGTTATAAAATAACACTTTTACACGTCAATCTCTTAAATAACTAGATGAGCCCGGCATTTCCTATCCGACTACTCTGAGAAGAAATGCCGAAACAAACTCAGAGGTCATAGTCTCTTTTAAAGTCCAGACAAAATCAATTAAAGATGTCGGAGAACCGTGCAAGTTGATTCTGTAGTGGTCTTTTGAGGAAAGAACCACAGCAGTTTGAGCGGACCTGTTCAGATGGCAGCACGCATGTGTCAGTTTACAATCAGCTCAGCTGACGGCTGTTGCTGAATGATCCGACGAACAACACCAACCAAAAGAACATTTGGGTAGGCCACACAAATGCTCAAACTGTCAGAATATAATTTACTAAAAATAAAATGACTAGCAAAAGTCTCACACGGTCCTCAAACTAACAATTTTAAAAGGAAATATAAAAATATAAAAGGAAAAAAATATATATAAAAACAATGTCAAATTGTATAAAAAATGTAACTATATGTTACAAACATGTCAGCAAGACCTGTGTGGACATTATAGCAGTTCATTCCCAAGCCTGACTATCCTCCAAGTAGTCTTTTATTTTATAAAAAGCTTTACTACATAGTTTTTCTTTAATAACATTTTTAAATTTACTTAGGTTTAAACTTTGAATATGGCTGGGAACTTTATTGTAAAAGCGTATACATTGACATCTAAACGAACCGCTTATTTTCTTAAGTCTAGTAGTAGGAACAACATATTTATTTTTATTTCTAGTGTTGATATTGTGTATATCACTGTACTTTTTAAATAATTTTATGTTTTTATGAGCATACACTATATTTTCATAGATATATTGAGAGGCAACAGTCATTATATTAATTTCTTTAAATAGTTCCCTGAGAGAATGCCTCGGACTAAGATTATAAATTGATCGAATGGCTCGCTTCTGCAGCACAAAGACAGACTGAATGTCAGCAGCATTCCCCCACAGGAGAATACCATATGACATGATACTATGGAAATAACTAAAGTATACTAGACGCGCTGTATTTACATCAGTTAAATTTCTAATTTTTTTAACGGCATATGCTGCTGAGCTGAGCCTTTTCGACAACTTATCTATATGTGGGGCCCACTGTAGCTTAGCGTCTAGGGTTATACCTAAAAAGATAGCTGAATCTACAGGGTCCAACTCCCCGCCCTTGATTAGCACGCTGGTTTTGACATGCCTAACATTTGGTGTTGTGAATTTAATGCATTTAGTTTTTGATTCATTAAGTAGCAAGTTATTGGCACTAAACCAGCGTACTATTTTTGAGAGAGCACTATTTACATGATCACTGACTACTTGTCCACGTTTGAGTTTAAATAATAAAGAGGTATCATCAGCAAACAGTACTATCCCATGGTGATCCTTTACAAGGTAAGGTAAGTCATTAATATAAATAAGAAATAAAAACGGACCGAGAATTGACCCCTGCGGAACACCCATCCTAACAACAGACCCGGCAGAAATTTTCCCGTTAATCTCAACTCTCTGAATTCTATTACTCAAGTAAGAGATAAGTAGGTCCAGAGAGTTGCCCCGCATTCCATAATGGGATAGGTATTGGGCGTTTGCTTCGGTTAATACCAAAATGCCATTGTGGTTATCTATTGGCTGTATGATTGCTGTTGTTGCGACGAGCTGGAGCATTGCGCAGCAGGCGATGGCGTTCCTGAAACATGTTCTTATTATTACATTTTTTGTTATATGTTGTTTTAGAGGTGGTGGATTTAGTTTGTAGTAGTCTAGATTTTTTTTGAAAATTGGGTTGTTTAGTTTCCATAAAGGTATGTCTGCACAGATCATAGCATAACACAATTCCTTTGAAAAAGTACAATTTTGAGAACTACTTGCCGTTGCATCAGAAAAAAATTGTTGCTTGAATTTATTCTTCAACGCAATATTTGCTGTATGTTTTGCAGTAGATACATGTTGCGATATTAAAAAACGCTGCTCAGAAGAAATAGATTTTCCACAGGCATTACAATATAGTACTTTTCCGTCTGTACTCAGCGATTGGTTTGGGAAATCTTCTATATATTTTTCCAATTTGAACCGCAATGGATGTTTATCCTTCGGCATTTTTAAATAAAATTGGTACGTAGACTATTTGCACTAACTGACTGAGTAAAAATATAATAACGCCGAAGCAACACGGCACGTATGTCGCACGTCGTTGGTGATCGCCGGCTTAGGGCCTACGCAGACCGGGACGTCATGGCAAGGGATTTTGCCGTGAGTCAGCGCACACCGGCTGCTTAGATACCGCGGCATACCAGCATTTTACCACGGCATGCCACGGCGTGCCGCGGCATTCCAGCACTTTGCCACGGCATGCCCCGGCATGCCCCGGGGTGCCGCGGCATGACAAAGCACGCCTCAGCGACTCCTGCTGCCTGCAGTCTTCAGTTGCGTTTGATTGAGTGTTGGTGTGCCTCAGTTTTACAATGGTAGATTGGGATTTAGTGTTGATATCGATTATTGCAGATGAAGAAGAAAGTGCACAGGCTAATAATAGGAATAGAAGAAGATTTTGGGTTGATAATTTATGGAAAGAAAGGGAATCAAAGGGTGAATTCAATAATTTATTTAATGACTTAAAATACGACGTGCAAAAATTTTATGACTATCATAGAATGGATTATGAGAAATTTCAAGCACTGTTGAATATATGTCGACCATATATCGAAAAACAGAGGATCAATTTTCGCAACCCCATTGAAGCCGATCAAAGATTATCCTTGTGTTTGAGGTGGGCAGTTAAATGATTGTATAAGTTTAATATTTTCTTCTTTTATTTAATTAAAAAAACAATTTTTTTTGCCAAATACAATCATGAATTGTAGACACATAATAACGATTTTTATGTTTTTGCACTGATAAATCTTCTCACTGATAATTCCTGGATCTTTATTTCTTTTTACTTAATTTAGAGTACCTACTAGTTTAGATTAGTTTCGTATTCAGAAACTGCAGTTTTGTAGCCAGACCCTGAAGCAGCTTCATAGCCAGGGCCCGAGGCGGTTTCATAACCAGACCGTGAAGCAGGTTCATAGCCAGAACCTAAGGCGGTTCCAAAGCCAGACCCCGAAGCTGCTTCATAACCAGAGCCTGAGGCAGTTCCAAAGCCAGACCCCGAAGCTGCTTCATAACCGGAGCCTGAGGCGGTTCCAAAGTCAGACCCCGAAGCTGCTTCATAGCCAGATCTTGAGGTGGTTTCATAGCCAGATCTTGAGGTGGTTTCATAGCCAGATCCTGATACAGCTTCATAGCCCAAGCCTGCCGCGGTTCCACAGCCAGATCTTGAAGTAAAAGCGGTACGGCATGGTCGTTGATGTTGCAAATTGGTAGAGACATCTTCAGATGTTGGAGCTGGAGTTCCCTCTATGTAGTTTAATTCGGCGTCAGTTACCATATTAAATATTTGTCTCTTTATTCGGACCTGCTCTCTTTTTGGTAGCTTTTTTACTGTGGCAGCCATTGTTTGAAAGAACGAATCAATGGCGTCCACCTCCTTTTTCGATTCAATATATTTATTTAGTATTTCAGCAGTTGTTGTAGGTTCTGGTATTATTGAGGAATGGTGTGAATCATTGGTCATTCGCGAAACTGAACGTTCATCGCTATCAACGACAGCGGATTCTGCAAAAGAAGTCTGCGTATCCTCTGAAGAGGAGTCCAAATTCGAGGTTTGTTTTCTGTGCTGAATGATTTTTTTCAAAAACTCCAGCTCTTTTTCAAACTTGATAGGGCGTCGCTTTGTGTACGGGTCACCACTCTTTGTTTTTCTGTTATTCAGAGCTTTCCTAAAATTATTACGTATATTACTCCATATTTTCTGACATTCTTCACCTAAAACAAAACATAAGCAGGTAAAATGGTATAGAATCAGAATAAGTAGGTAATGGGAAAAGGCCTTAGATAGTGACTAGGTGACTAGGTTAGCACCAGCTATGTTTATGGGATTATATTGAGCTAATTTTTTTTCTAAGTAAAAATTACCACTGGCTTTACGGTGAAGGAAAATATCGTGAGGAATTCATAATTATATCGTATTATTTAATTGACTTTGTTTAACTGTACCCTGTCTTTCACTCTGCCTCACTTACCCCTCTTTATATTATCTTTCAGATTTTTGATCACGGGAAGTAGCTTCAAGTCTCTAGGTTACAGCTATCGTATGGGGTTTAGTACAGTGCGCTCTATAGTACATGAAACTTGCCAAGTCATTTGGAATGTCCTAAGGCCTAGTGTTATGCCAAAACCAACAAGGGAAAAATGGACGCGAATCGCGATGGAATTTGATGAAAAATGGAATTTCCCGAACTGCATCGGTGCAATAGATGGTAAACATTTTAGGATAAGGGCACCTCGCAATAGTGGAAGTCTCTACATGAACTATAAAAAGTTTTTTAGTATCGTGCTACTAGCGGTTGTGGATGCAAATTATAAATTTGTGATTGCAGATGTAGGATCATATGGACGAAATAGTGATGGAGGTATAATGCAAAACTCAATATTTGGAAAAAAATTGACTTCTAATGCCCTCGATATTCCCCCAAAAAAACGTTTACCGAGGACAGATCTTGAGTTGCCCTATGTTTTTATAGCAGACGAGGCTTTTCCGTTAACCACAAACATTATGAGACCATTTAGTAGCGACCGATTGACAGATGAAGCAATGAAAATATACAATTATCGTTTGAGTAGAGCCAGGCGTATCGTCGAAAATGCATTTGGTATACTTCAAGAACGTTTCGAATTATGTCAAAAAGGAATTCAGGTTCAACCAAAATATATTGATAATATCATTTTAGCATGTACTTGCTTACACAATTTCATCATAGGTGGTACAAGCACAGAAAGTCAAAGTATAGCAAGTGTAAGCATTAATTTAGAAAACGATAATAATATGAACAATGCATTAGATGGTACGACAGTACGGGAGATGTTTAAAGATTACTTTAACTCTGATGAGGGCTCGATTCCATGGCAAAACGATATTGTAAATAGACATTAATACCGTGTGAAGTATTAAAATATAATTATATTGCAAAAATATTTACCTGTTTTATTCATTTCTGTCCCAATTATTCTCCACGCATTGTTCTTCATTTGAGTGTTCATATAATGTTTTGATGACATATTATATAAATAATCATAGGCTTGAACTAATGTTATTAATTTTTCCTCCATGTTGGAATAAAAAACGTAAAAAACTGGTCTCCGAAAAAAACACGTAGGTACACAGTCGTCAAAGACGCGGGCGCAAATGGATGGTCAATGGTGTGCATTCCGCTTCTCTACCCCCACCGCCGCACCCCGCAGTATATTACTACGAGCGCTGGAGTCCGTGTCATGCCGTTGCCTACCGCAGTATGCCGCGGCATCCCGCCACGGGAGCCTGTGACGAGCGCCGGAGTCCGTGTCATGCCGTTGCCTACCGCAGTATGCCGCGGCATCCCGCCACGGGAGCCTGTGGCGTGTCTTTTCGATTAAATCCCTTTCAATGCCACGGCATCATTTTAAAGCATAGCAATTTATGTCGTATTTCTGTAACAGTACGGTTGAATGTCCATTAGTAAAAATTAAAATCCCTTGCCATTCCGTCCCGGTCTGCGTAGGCCTTTAGAGCTAGTTCAGACACGACGGGAACCGCGCGATTTCAGAATCGCATGAAAATCGCGCGGGTCTTATTTGTATGAGTTATTAAGTAATCGTTCAGACATAACCGCGCTGTTCCCGCACCGTTACCGCGCGGTTTCCGCGCTGTTCCCGCATGTCTAAACTAGCCCTTAGAGCTAGTTCAGACATGGCGGAATCCGTGCGGATGCAAATCGCGCGGTTCTAAACGCAAGTGTTCAGACAGACGCGGATGTAAATGCGGAGTGCCGTAATCCGCATAGAGTGACAGCGTTCTAGTCCAATCATGGAAGTCGAAGAAGCAATATGTGTGTACTTGTTGCTCCGTAAAAAAGAAAGAAAGAAGAAACGGCAGTATTGGGTGCATCCAATATTACGTGATCGGCTCACCCATGGTCAGTTTCAGACTTTATATCCAAAATTAAGAAGTTTTGAACCAAAATTCTTTAATTATTTGAGAATGTCGATAAATTCATTTGATGAATTATTAGAAATGATCAGTGAACAAATTGCATCTAATGATACCCATATAAGGTCAAGCGTGGCCCCAGAAGAAAAACTCGTGATTACATTAAGGTAAGATATTTATTTTATACATCAGAATATATGTTTTGTACTATAGAAGACTGTGAGTCGTCAGTGCTATTGCATGATAAAGGCGATGGAGACTCTCCTGGTACGATTGTAGAATATCCTGTAAAATATCCTTGTGGGTTTGAATATTGTTGGTTTTGCTAAAATACTTCATTAGGCGTGTTCTGCTGGCTCGTGATATGAATAGGCGCTGGTAATTTCTGCCCTTTCTGTATTACCTGGAGTAATTCAATTTTAGTAGCCAAACGCTTATTTTCTGGAACTTTTTTTAATTCTTTATACAATGACATACAAAAAAGCTTATCATCATCATCTTGCTTTGACATACTTTCTTGTAATTGTCTCTGTATTTTATCCCTTGATTCAATGCTATTTTCTAATATGTCAGCCAATCGCTCTTCTGAAGTAATTTTAGTCTTCTTCCTTTTATTGGGTACTGGTTGTATTTCACGTGCATTAACAAAATTATCTTGGTTTTGGTCAATGTTTTGAATTCCTTCATTTTTGGCTTCATGTATGTTTGATGTCGTTTCTTTGTTTTCTACTGTCTTCTGAAGAAAAGAAAGCCGGTCAAAATACATGTATTTTGAACCTTTACATGCACCAGAACCAGAAGGAATTGATTTGCCTTTCTTGAATTCCTTATTATAAGCATCCCGTATATTCTTCCACTTTTTTTGTAATGTTACACCTGGAACAGAAATCAGTATTTTTAACAAAATTGTAGACTTATAAATACAGGAGCGGTCAAATAATTGAAGACACTCAAAAATTTGAAAAATTTTAAATAAAATAATTGACACTCATTATTTTAAACTAGCTGGTGCCCGCGACTTATAATTAATAAATGAAAAGTTTGCAACTTTTTTAACAAAACGATACAGATCAAGATTATATTGTTTCAGATATCTGGGTACTGGTTGTTCCTTTGGAGAACTGCATTACAACTTTCGTCTTGGCAAATCTACAATTACAGGAATTGTCCGTGAAGTATGTGAAGCTCTGTGGGAAAAAGTCGCAAAAAATGTCATGCCTGAACCCAGCGAAGATATATGGAAGAAAATAGCTACAGATTTTGAAAAATATGCAAATTTCCCCAATTGCATTGGCGCCATAGATGGCAAGCATATAAGGATTACAAAACCCAATGATTCTGGATCTTTGTATTATAATTACAAAACTTTTTTTTCCATAGTGCTGTTGGCACTTTGTGATAGTAACTATTGTTTTTCTTTCATAGATATTGGATCATATGGAAAAAGTAGTGATTCTGCAATTTTTAAAAATTCGTTATTTTATAAAAGATTAATAGAAAAGTCATTACACATACCAAAACCTAAACCAATATCTAACACAGATCCTACGCCATTGCCATACGTCATAGTTGGCGATGAAGCGTTTGGTTTATCCGAAACTGTAATGCGACCCTATGCAGGTAGAGGGCTATCATACGAAAAAAATATATTTAATTACAGGTTATCAAGAGCTCGACGTTATATTGAATGCACTTTTGGAATTCTGGCAAACAAGTGGCGCATTTTTCATAGGCCTATAAACGTTAATATAGACTTTGCCGAAGACATAATAAAGGCCTGTTGTGTGCTACACAATTTTGTTAGAACTAGAGATGGTATACAGTTTGAAGATACTTTATATACTGGGCCAATGAGTAATCTTAATACATTACATGCAGGAAGGGGTACACCGTCATCATTAAATATTAGAGACAAATATGCTAATTACTTTGTAAATGAGGGTCGTGTAGAATGGCAAGACACAAAAATATAAAAACTTGAGAGGTGTCAAGGGACACCCGGATAGAACGAAGTTGACCTCACTGGAGGCGAGTACTAGAGGCGAGTAGCGAGGCGCGGTGTTTGCGTGCGTGAGAATCGTGAGATTTTTTTCCGTCTAGCCCCCTTTCACAACGCGCGATAAGGAACTTCGTTCCAAAATTAAAATTTGTTACAGTTCGCGCCAAATAACTAAACTCAAGATGGCGTCGCGTCGGTTGCACATAGTCACTAGCTACTCCGTTACTATGCTAACGTGATATTTTTCCCGCGCCCGATACTTACCTCCAATCACAATAACAACATTTTTATATAGTTTAGTTATTTGGGGTGGACTGTCAATTACAAAATATGTAAACTACCCTGATAAATGTAAAATTAAATACATACTGACCAAAAAGAACCTTTTTTTCCAAAGAATCCTCATTTTCTCCAAAAATCTCCACCAGCTCCTGCCAAGCTCCGTTTCTAATAATTTTATTGGAATATTCTGCACATTGGATGTCCCACAAAGCAGGTCTCTTTTCCACCTCATCGATGAATAGCTCGGTGTCGAAGCGATCCATTGTCACCGTCCGATACGCGCGGCTTCCGCAGAGCAACTGAACGCGCTCTAGGTACGTCAAGTAAATAGATCCGAGCGGCAACCGCGCGAATTCATTTTCTAGCGGTTGAGTGGCGGTAGCCGCGCGGTTTGTCAATCCGCGCGGACAGGTATGAACGAATTTATAGGCGCTAATGTAAATAAGATCCGCGCGGTCTAACCGCGCGATTTGCATCCGCACGGATTCCGCCATGTCTGAACTAGCTCTTACTGTCAGTGAAGAGTCCGCCTACGCACCCCCTGCGCATCGCCGGGCGCAACTCAGTGGCGCGGCGCCGCCGCCGCGCGCGTCGCTACTCGCTGGCTGGCTAGTACCTACCGACGCGACTATGAAACGCGAGAGAAACGAAATAGGGAGCCGCGTAGTAGCGGGAACGTAAATTTTATGTATTTTTGTAAATATATGGATGATTGTGATATTTTCTTGTAAAATATAGACTTAACTTTGAAATATGGAAAATAAAACTTAGTTTTTCACAGTCTAAATATGAGAATCGACGTAAAAAACACATTCTAGGCCGAAAATCGCGTAAATTAAAAATATGTACTTACATATTAATCCGGGCCCTAGTAATGACGCACAATGGCCGATTTTTTTTTTAATTATGTTGTAACTGAGAAAAATTGGATATTTTAACACAATCACATAATTCAGAATATCTCGCTAACCGTTAACTTTCCGCCATACATATAGGTGGTCAAATTAGTTGCATTTGACCTATTCTATCACGTCTTGACGGGAATACGTCGAGTTTCCAATAACCCTGTATACGTACCGTCACACAGTTTGCGATTTGACAAAACTAGGTGGACAAAAATCAGAAATGCAAGTATATGATAATAAATGACTGTAAATTATAGATGGAGAGTGTAATAATAAAATTAAAAACAATTTGTGATTTTTATAACTGTATTTATTTACTTTTTAGTAAAAACAACAAATCTTTGTTTTTTGTATTTGTTTTTTTGTGGCAGTTTCCTCAATAAGGTTATATGTGGGTCAGATGATATCAACATATTCTTGATTAAGTTATAATTAGTTCTATGACGCGGAGTTTTTAATGTGTGACTCAATCACACTTTTCTAATTTCTTTATTCTTGGCTTCTGAAGCCTCCTCAGACATTTGGCCTAGAGGTATAATCAAATGTCTTATAATGTCTGCGCCATGCACTAAAATCTTGTGGACAGTCACTGGCATATTATACCAATGATACAATTTTAAATACAAGTCCCGAGTTTGTGTGCAATATTGTTGGAACTTGTCCGAGTCAATTTCGTAACCAAAAGCGATGACTGCAAGTATAGTCCCGAAACGTTCGATGAGGTTCTTATCTAGACCTGTTATACGCGCTGTTTCACAACTATTGTAAAAGAATGCCCGTGCAATATTTTCATCATTACTAGTACCAAATCCGGGTTTAACTTTGTCAATAATAAGACCTAACATCCTTGAAATTCTTCTAATTTCCTTCCTTTCGTTTCTTTTTCATTTGCTGCATTTGCGGTCCTCTTGCCTGCCATGCTTTAAATTCCATACGATAAGAAATATTTAAAAGACACTCCATAGTGCGAATATACGCATGAAGACTTGTGATATTCCAAATTCATACATGTATTTATCAGGCTGTCTTGTTATTTGAATTCATTTACGGTTGAGGTTGCTTTGCAAATGTAGCATCTCTGGGCAGATTTATTTTCAGTCAAGACATTGCATACTTTGCCATCTAACATAGAGAGGATCATATGATGACTAACAAATATATTAGATTCAATTATTTTCAGATGAGTTGGTGTTAATTCTTTAATCTGTTTTTGAATGTATTCACATTCCTTTTTAATTAGTTGGTCCGTTTCTTTCTGGTAGATAAACCTTATTATTTTACAAAATCTTGGAGAAGATGGACGTGGATTTTCCCATAAGATTTTATCGTTGGCACAAGTCTCAAGGGGACCAACGATATAATAAACATATATTCATCCGTGCTCTCTTCATTTTCAAAACGTTGTTTATACAAACTAAGTCCTGAAGAACCGTAACATCCCCACTTGTATATCATAGTAGGTTTAATTTAATTCTTCTGTCGAATTCAACAATACATCCCCGAGCACATTTTTACATATTCTTGTAGACGTGTGTTCTAAAAGAGCTTGAAGCTGGACCTCAGCCCATGTATCACTCAAAGAAATGAATTCCACAGGAGGACAGCAATCTTTTTTGACTCTTGCAAATTAATCGTAGCAGGGATAAAACCGGTATCCTCTCTCTTTAGCTTCCTGTTGTAAATTTTTATACGTGTGAACCGTTTTTGAAATGAACATAGCTAACGCTTCTTCAGCAGTATAACTAAAATAAATAATTATTGTTTATTGTCACAAATATTTACGTGTGCATACCTATTGAATAAAGTAAAAACAAATTACTTTCTTTGAAACACCCATGAGTTTCTTTCTTTCACAAAATAATATTTTAACGTTACTTACTTGTACATCCATAAGTGACTTCGCAAACAATCTATTCACACCGAGAGATTTGTTTCTCCTAATGTAGAGGCCGGACTTGACATTTTTAAATTGCGGCATATCAGTGCTGACTAAATTCAATCCTCGGTCCAATGTTTCATTAAGTTTTTGCTTGTAGATTGTAGGAATGGGCTCCATGGTAGAAACTACTTGCTGATTGAGTTCATGCATCGCTTCCTTAATTTGAATCTCCGAAACGTTTGAGGCACATTGATGTTCCTTTATTTTAATAATTTCTTCCATGGTATTTAATGTGAGAAAGCCACTACACCTTTTTTTAATGCACCGCCACGAGGTATTATTGTTTTTATATATCTTGTGTTTACTGTATGGTTTGTTTCTATGGGCTTCTTTTGGGTGTGCTTCGTGGAATGCTTCGTTGTTTTTTCTCAGAAAACACACTGCTTCCGCTTCTAGAATAAATACGTTTTCGAGCTTGCTTATACGTAGTTGCACGTCTTGGTGAAGCCATTGATACTTCTTGTATCAAATCAGCAGCGTCACGTTTGCCACTGGATCTAACGCTCAATTGTGTAGCATAAGCCAACTGTTCTTTGCTATATTCATGTAACAAATGTTGGACTTTACGCGTTTTCGTCTTTTTTGAACTGTTTTCAAAACTTTTTTTCGGTCTTCCACGAAAGGAACTTAATTGTGAAGGCACAGAGATCATATCTAAAACCAAATCTTCACTAAGCCAGTCCTCATAAGATTGTAAAAACAAATCCAGCTTTCTTTGTTTACGCTCCCATTTTTCACGAATTTTCTCACTTTCATTTTTCATCAAAGCACGCAACAGCCTTTCTTCTTCTTGACTAAGGATCGGTTCACCAAGTGTCGTCTTCACGAAGTTAATCATTTGGGTTAAACGCCCCTTAGCGGGTATTGAACGCCAAAATTCAAATAAAGATTTTCGCTTGATGCGGGCACCTATAACAAAAATATTAAAAAAGTGTATTAGCGCAAAAAAACGCAGAATTTAATGATTAACCCATGAAACTAGGATAATTAAGGAATCTTTTAAGATTATAACCTTGATCTTGCTGCATATTGCAACATACTTTATGCTTAAGAACAATTCGAATACGGGAAAATTATGTAACTAAAAATAGACTTTTTTAAAGCCTGACATTATTATCTAAATAATACTATATATGATTAAAATATATCTTAATAGAAAGATTATTACCTTGGGTTGCAGATTCCATCACTAAAAATTGTTCGATAACACACAAAACACTCAAAAACATGCACACACGATGACGTTACCGGTCGCACTGAGCGTGCACTCGACTACCTGCGATCGGAAGGGTAACTTTCCCTATTGTTATCGAAAGGGTCGCTGTGCTCAGGACTAATTGGTTTGTGTTATCAGTTGCTATTGTTATTCAAGATTAAGACACAACTGACAAAATGTATTTATTTAGAAATTTTACTTTTATATTTATGTCCACCTAGAATCCACCTAGAATAATCAGATCGTAAACTTTGCGTCATACAGTACTATAGCCTGTGGGTTATTTGGGTTGGAGTAAATGGATGATGGTACTGCAAGATTATGAGATATTATTTCTTCACGGCTAATGTGGTCGAAACCTAAATGGCGAACAACAAAATCTTGCGTGAAGCAGTTTCTAGCCGTTTTAACCGATTCATTGCCACCTTCATTTTCGTGAACATTTCAGCCAGGCCCCATACATTGGTCGGTGGCTCACCATTTGAGTCATCGGCCTCCCTGAAGGATGACTCAACTGTTGAGTCATTGGCCCCCTGTAATGATTTAATGCTTTTCGCCGTCATTCGAGCCAGTCTGACAACCAGCAAGGTTTTATTGTGTTCTCCTATTCGAAGTAGTGAATATTAAAAGTGAATATGGCGTTTCAAGGTAGTATTTGTTCGTTTTAATTAAATATTGCAGAGGTAGTAAACATTTTAGTAACCTTACCTATATGTATTCAATCATTATTTATTGTTGTAATATTATTTGTAGATAATCAGGAGAACGACGATTTTACTGAATGTAGCCAGGCATTGTTTACTGATTTCTATGATCAACAAAATGACGAGAAAGAAAACCAAAGTTTTCCAAACTCTAGTCAATCGATTTTGGAAAAAAGTATACCAAAGAAGCGTCAATTCACTGAATCTCGGAATAGTTGCAATGTAGTTTCTAATAACAGTTCAGATACTAGCATTGAAGAAATTCTGGACTCTGATGAAGACGAACATATTGAAAGGAAAAAAAATGTTATCTTAAGAATGAAAATAAAATGAATAATGAGGTCTCTATAGAAAAAAATCAGAACATGTTTGCTGTGCAGCAAAAAAATATTTTAATGCATTATTCTCTAAGGATTTTACAGCAGAATTGAATACACAAGATGAGTTGCCTCCAATTTATGCTCAGTTTGAGCATGATTTAGGCATAATGCTTGCTTTTCGGTTGAGAAATGTACCAGCCGACAAACGTTTGGAGTGTTATGAAAAACTAATTAATACTGTTAGACAATACGAAGGGAAAAAATAAAGAAAGATAATAAACAAGACATTTATTAATAATAATAATTACAAGAATCATATTTATAAAAATCAGGTACAAATATTTTACAATAATTGGTATATTATAATCGTATTCTTATGGCAGTCATATTATGGTGATGACTAATCAACAAAGAAAAAATTAATTAGTTTAATAATTGTGGTATGCTCTAAAACAATTCCCCAGACATAACCCAGGAAAGTCTGGGCAATCTGGGCAACCAAAATAAACTTGCACTCTTTTTTTTGTTGTATTATAACACTGCCTACATCTTTTCCTAATTTTTTTTCCACCTGTTTTAGGCAAATGGTCAGGAACATGAACCCTACCTGGCACAGAATGTCTTTCTACGCTTGGTTTCTTAGGCAAGAGAAACTCAATAATTTGAAGCCTGAAGTCATACAAACTAATTTTTGTTTCTCTGTCTAAATTAAACATTAAAAAGGCATTGATTATATTAATTTGAATTACATGAATGATAACTTTTTTATACCACCTTAATGTTTTATGTTCAGCACAATAGTAACTCAACATTTGATCATGTTTATCAACCGCTCTCATATATTTATTATATTTGACTTGCACTTTTGGTTTAAAGGAAATGTTTCCATATTTATTTTGTGTTTGTATATATTCGCTATTATGCTCTGTACTTACAAAACTAATTTCTCTCTTGTCTCTCCATTTTGTGACCGTAACGTTATTACTATTGTGCATAATACATGCTTCATTTGGCTGCAATCGGGTATTTATTACTTGTACAGGATTGCCTTTTCTATTAAATTGTAATGTACCAGTTATATAAGTGTTTTTATTTAAGAATTCTTCAGCCATGCCTACACTTGAATAATAATTATCCACATATAAAGAGTGGCCTTTATGAACGTAATTGCTCATTAAAACACGCATTACTTTCTTTACGTGATCTTTTCCTCCCACGACTTGGTCTTGAGACCCAGCATACAAATGTATTTTCATGCAAATACCATGCTTTTCTGCTAACATATATAATTTTATACCATACTTATGGACTTTATTTTTAAGGTACTGACGGAAATGTAAACGACCGGTCCATAATATCATTGACTCATCTATTGTAACCTCTCTAGCGGGGTAATATAAGTCTTCCATAGTTTTATTAAATAAATCAATCAAGGCTTTCACTTTATTTAGGCTTTGGTTTCCTGCTTCCATTTGTACATTAAGTGCTCTCAAAATCATAAAAAATCTATTTCTAGACATGTACTTGGTAAAGGTTAAATCAAAAAGATAATGTTTTTTCCAGTAATCAGACAATCTATTCAATTTAATGACACCCATAAGCATGATTAAACCTAGAAACACTTTGAACTCCTCTATTGTCACTGGTTGCCATCTACGAAATCTTGCATGAGGACCGCTGGCATTTCTTTTAATAATTTCTCCATTTCTATTCGTACATGTCAATAAAAGAGTATAAAAATCCATATTAAATACCAGATTAAAATAATCAATAGGCTGTCTACCTGACATGGCTTGTTTAATACCAGGGTTTCCAGTAAATAAAAATGTGTTAAGTTCTGTTGGATTGCCTGGTATCCAAATTGAAGAGGCTTCAACACCTGCTTGCTGAGTGTCTATAACTTCTGTTGTGACAACTTCTTCTTCGATGATGTCTATCCATTCATCATGCACTTCTGGATAAGTACCTTCGTCTAAAATATTAAAGAGGTCTCGGTCCGTTAGTGAAAACACCTCTCGAAGGTGAGACGGTACTTCACACCGAAACAACTACTGAGCCTGTACCAGGCGCAGGTTCGGTCATGTATGGAGTACTGTTCTCACCTTTGGGACGGCTCGGCTAGACACCAGTTGGATGCGCTCGAGCGCATTGAAAGGCGTGCCAAGAAGCTCATCAATGATGATGCGCTTGTGGAGGCCCGGCTTCAAAGCCTTGAACACAGGCGCAAGGTCGCAAGCCTTTCCGTTTTTTACCGGATACATTTCGGAGAGTGTGCAGGGGAACTGCACAACTTGATTCCCCCTAGTCCTTTCCATCAACGAACCACAAGACAATCGGCGAGGCGTCACCGTTTCATGGTGGATATCCCACCCACTCGCACGAAACGCTTCGCTTCAAGCTTCTTTGTGCGAACTGCTAGGGAGTGGAACTCCTTGCCGGAGTCTGTGTTTCCTGATGGGTACAACCTGGGTGTCTTCAAAGCCCGAGTGAATAGGTTGCTTATGGGCAGACGTGCTCCACCGTAGGCCGCATCATCACTTACCATCAGGCGAGATAGCGGCCAAACGTCGGCCCATTCAATATAAAAAAAAAAAAAAATTCACCGGGTACTGTTATGCATTCTCTTGGAGATGCCATTGCACCCAACATGTCTTCAATTGTTTGTTTGGACGTGGATGGTTGATCCATATTTCTGAAAAAGAATTTTCATTTAAACTATAGTTGATTTTAATTATTCATGTGTTAATCGGGTAATATATGGACTATTTCTTTACTTGTCCTATTTAATAAACAATTATGGTCAATCTCTTTAATGTTGCATTCTAAAATAAAAGTTTATAAAATAACACAATGTACTTTTAATTCAATTGTGAGTTTAATTGCAAAATCTAAAGTTAAATGTTAAAATAATGAAATTATATGATTAAATTGAGAGCGGCCACATTCTTTCCGTGAGTCAAGTTAACTTCTGCGAGTAGTAAATATGTATGTAGTGAAAATGATAATTATGTGTACATGTATACTTACAGAAATTTGGAATCCTTGTAGCCAGATCACAATAGGTAATGCAACACCTTACAGTTCAAAGTCACATAAATAACAGAGTCCATGTACAGCAGCCAGGTCACATATAAGAAATCAATAACAAATCCAAGAATCACAGCCAGGTTAGTCAGAAAAATCAGGAACTTTGGATAAACGTGTGGAAATCTTCAAAACAAAATACGATGTACGTATCCTGCCTCAAAACAACGCGTGACAGTCACAATGACACATGCTTGTCGAATAGTTCATACACGCTACCGCAAAACGCATACGCATGTGGCGCTAGTGGTGCAACGTAATGTTGCCATGTTAAATGTATTTTTGCGTCATTTGTTAGGCTGTTTGTAATATATCTTGTTGGTTGGCTTCTTATTTAGATTTAAGGTTTGTCATCCTACCTATTTATACTTTGATTGTGTGTGCTGATGTGCCAAATAAACATGTTTTCTTTCTTTACCTATATCAAAATAATAGTATGTTTAAAAATCGAAGTAGATTTAACTTCTTCTACAAAAGGTTTATGAGACCTGACTATTAAAAATATTCTCTAAAATGAAGGGCCAGGTCTGTTGTTCACGCCAATGTTTAATGAGGTCTGAAAAATGGTAGTTTAAGTGATAATTTTTCTTGAATATCTGTTTTTCTAGAATTTTGATTCGACTCATCAGTTGAGTCATCGGCCTCCCTAAAGAATTTTTAATGACTCAACTGTTGAGTCATTGGCCATGAATCGGTTAAGTAAAACCCCAAGTGTTTTCCGAGACACACCTATTTGGGAGGCTATACGTGAAATGGGTTCACCAGACCTGAGTTTCCATAAATAGGATCTCCTAATGCATTTTTTGGCATTCTGCACTGATCTGAAAGAGAAGGTGTTTCGATCAAAATGGTCTCGAATTGTACGTGTGTTAGGCCGGTTACGTAATATAGATCCTCGGGTGAGATGTTGTTTATATTATCAAAATCCATAACAGTTTTATTTTTATACGCATCTCGTAACATGTCGAAGACGTCTTTGAGTTGATCTGGTATAAATTTGTCTCTCCATTATCACACAAAGAGCTCCAATCGTTTAAGCCAACATGGTTTGTACAAATGCGAGCATTTTCAGGAACATATTCGCTGTGATCAACCAATAAGAGCATATATGGCCCATATATCTTTAGTTATTTTTGTAATTTTGACCAGAGAAAGGTGAATTGATTTTTTTTTTCTAAATTCTTCTATCCTACCAGGTATATAATTTTCTATAATAATATACACATAATATTGCTTCCTGGTTACGTGACGTGACTTAATTTTTCCTCATATTAAGGTTGTCACGCCAGTGCTTCTTAAATTATATTCAAAGGAATCAATGTTTTCACTGGACACTTCGATTCTATACCCACCGAGCGATATGAGCGAGCTTGTCTTACATGGTACGTCCCCAGGGCGAAGCGAATCAAATCTCTATATTCCAGGGTTGGGAAGCATAGAACATTATCGCGATCAGCGGCAATGCTACGAAATTGTGAGGTAAAACGGGGCTCCTTTGCACATATTTCGATAGTTTTTTGGGAATTACTTTTTTTTAACAACCAAAATTAATTATTTTTTTGTTCCAACAAAACAATGTGTCCTTTATCTATCAATCCCATACCAATATCAAGTCCTACAGCCCCCCCCCCCACAATTATATATATTGTTATTTTTCATGTGTCAAAGAAACCCCACTTCGGGGTTACTTTGACACATGAAAAATAAAAATCAACGTCAAAGTGACAAGGCATTAAAATGCAATCAACGTCAAAGATCTAAAGTGTAAGGGTTACTTTGACATCATTTTGATAAAAAAATATTAATATTTTATGCATTTTAGGGGAAATAAAAATAAAAACAATTAGTTATTGAGATCAATCAGTAATTTTTATTATAACTTAGGTTACAAAAGTATAGGCACTTAATCAGTCTTGTAATTATTATCTTTGGAATTAGCACAAAACATTATAACAATCATCTTTCAAAAATCGTATTTTTTTTTAACAACAATAGAGTATCTAATAGTAATTATTAATCTGTGTCCTCGCACACCATACATTCATAGGACGGATTGGTTGAGCCTTTGTTACGCATGCTACAAATCCAATTTTTGCAAGTGATGCAACAAATCCAGTCAGCAGGATGATAGTAGAACTGGAAATCACATTTACAAATGTAACAGAGGTTGCTGTTCTCATTGGCCTTCTCCTTATTCTTCTGCTTGCCCCTTAATCTCTCTTTACGAGAGAAATCACTCAAAGGAACATCGTCATCAGAAGAAGTCTGGCCTGTCGTAGGCGGCAAAAACAAACAAATAAATTAAAAGAGGCAATTGTACGTCCTATACACAAAAAAGGAAAGGAGACGGATACGCTGTCATACAATTTTGGGCCTAGATGTAAAAAGATGAAATTGGTGTCAATTGATAGGCTACTATAATAGCAAACAATCACTGAAAATTTTCCAGATTTTGGCAATCTGAGAGCCGAGATATAAGAGATTTAAGAAAAGTGAGGTTATGTAACAATCTATACATAATAGCCTCTTAGCCGTCAATAGCCGCTTAGCAGTCAAGGTTTAAAATGTCAAACATACTTTGTAGAGTAGGATGGAGATGATGTTTAAAAATAAAAGACGTATTTTATTAATATTTTTTATTCTTCTTCAATTATAACAAGAACGTCATCTAGGAATTCTGCAGGTGGTACAAGATTTTTTTGGTACCTAGCCCAACTAAGGTACCATATAATTGACATAACATGGGCGCAGCAGCCTACAGTCCGTTTGCCTACGATGCAGTTACAATAATATTTTAATATTGCTTCCCTACCTCTGCGAGAGCTATCAACTAAAATATAAACAAAGTACGTTCTGCGACTTATATGTCTTGATTGAATGCGGCCCCTTAGTAGCCATGAGGAATTTGATGCCGACAGCTCTCGAAGTAGGCTGCTGTTGACTTCCCTGCACACTTCTATTACATAGCCATCATTGCCCCTTACATGTTCACCGAAATAGGAGCGTGCCTGCTTTATTTGATACGTGCCTAGTGATATTAATACGAGCTCATTATCATTAAGCTGGGGAAAATCATTCAGGTTATCGTTTTGTACAGTTATTGTATGAAAATTAGCCATACGCCTATTATAATTGTTTCTTACAATAAATTCTGCTAATTCATTTTCTTCATTCATATGAATATTTATTTGTTCCAATATTTCCCCAGTATCTTCACGATCAACAATAGGAGGGTGAAAACTGTTTGAAAGAGCAGCAGCCACTTCAACATCTTTCACAAAACTTTTACTCGCTACGTTAAAATAATTTTGCCTAAATAATTTAAAACCCCTTTTAAATCTGCCATTTACCACCTCACAACGTTTCAACGTCACAACGTTTACCTTTAGTTAACTGCCTACTCAAATGGAGTATAGTAGTCGCAAGCGCGACTGCTGAGCATGAGGTCCTGGGTTCAATTCCAAAGACGGGCAAAGTGTTATTGGGTTTTTCCATTAGGAATTTCTCAGTAGCCGGTAATTGATTAAAACGACCTAATTTAAATTAGCCATTAGGGAACATTGAAACAGACATACCTACATATACAACGTCGCGCTACCATGCCGACTTTATTTTAAACCATATGTATGTAGTGCCCGGTAACAATAAAAAGAATTAAATTAATTAAAAATCGTAATTTAAAATTCTTAAGTTCTCGTAAACTAAGGGCACTATATTTCTTTCAATTCACATTATTTTTACGAAGGTATCTCATCCTAGTAGCATTTCCTTTTTGTAATGGACTCATTAAGGCAATGAAATAAAATGAAAGAATGAACACACAAAAAGAACGTGACATGAAAGGAAATAAAGAACTCTTCATTGACAAGAATTTAAAATTTGTAATTGGCCACTAGCCCTACCTATTTGTGAAATTAAAGTCGCTATTGCAGCGCCACACTGTATACCTACATTCTGGCGTACCACTGTATACACATTATCCTATGCCTATGGGCTCTCCTGCAGTCGCGTAGAAAATGACAGTATTAATCACACACACTAACGTACATCCTCGCACTATTAAAAACTATATCGGGAGTGGATCGGCTTAAAAATTCCTGGTCAGACTATAATTAATAAAAAAAGTAAAAATTACTTTTTTATTCAACATTGCACCAATGAATTTAACGAATAAGTTTAATATCAGCCGACAATATGGAGCCTATAGAAAATGCAAACGGGGTTGTTTATTTTTATACTTACGTAATACTGGGTTAGCAGGTAATATTGATACTAGTTATTTTCAGTCATTTGTGTATTTAGGTTTTCTTTCGGTTAATATGACCTAAACTTATTCGTTAAACTCATTAGTGCAATGTTCAATAAAAAGGTATTTTTTTTTTATTAACTGTAGTCTGGCCAGAATTTTTAAGCCAATTCATTCCCGTTATACTATTTAATATAAGTAGGTACTAAATTAGATATACAAAAAACTATTTTTCTATTAAACGGATGGATGAAGGTCGTTCTTAACCGAATCTACTACTAAAACGTAAAACGTAAAAATTAGACGAGTTTAGAAGTAAGTTACACCTCTGTATTATAATTTCATTAAATAAATAAAAAACTAATAAGTACATACCGCAAAACCCTCTTCTGCTATTTCATTAAAATTTATTTGGTCGATGTTGACTTGTTGTTGAATTTGAGTGTGTTCATTGTCATTTTCTGTATCGGAGTAGCTACTCATAGCATCAATTTCTAGTTCAGCCTCTCGGAAACTATGCAAGTTTGACCTCTTGACAATACAGTTTATTTTCTTCCAATTTGGTTCTGGTTTGGAATCTTCAATCCTCCGCAATTTTTCATATTTTTTTGGCCAACACAAAATTCCATTGCTTTCCCATTCATAAGGTACCGCAGTCAACACAGATCGACCTCTTTCTATGGTCTGAACTATCTTAAAAGGCATAGCTGAGTAATTAACTTAATTAATTTAATCTGAAAACAACAATAAATAGGTATTAGCTATTATCGCATAAGTATCAAAGTCTGTGTCAAAACCTTAAGCCAAGAAAGTTTATGCAGGATTTTAAGTGAATGAACAAAACAATAAAAATAGTTAATGTACAAAATAATATAAAACTTATTCAATTATTCATACCTACTTAAATTAAACGATTTAAAGGTCCTTTCGCTATGAAACGCTACACGACGCAACCGTAACACGACACAGCGGTAACTGAGCGTGAGCGTGTGCAAACAAACTAAGTATTTGTACCTACATATACGCCAGTGGCGCGCGTCTTTTAGGGGGAATACCCAGAAAATATTATTCCCACGAATGTTGCCAGGGTATTCTAACTGTAATAATTATACTTATGCTATATTTGTTTTATTTAAGCATAGATAAGTAAACACTTAATACTTTTTTTGTATTACTAGATCTTCAAATAAATAAAAAATAAAAACAATGCGAAAACTAGCAGTATTAAAAAGTCTACCTACCAATTTTTTTTACAATACATATGTAGATTGAAGGTGTGCTGTATTTGCCTACTGTTGTATTTACAATTTTATTTATGTAAGTAGTTTATAATCAATAGAAGTTTATCGGTTATTTAGTGACATATTTCACATTCATCACTTGAATAATGGTCGTAAATTGCATACTTATGGCAGTGTTGGCACCAGAAGAAATTCAAATACAATAAAGTAATTATATCATTTTGGGCCATTGTAAAATGTTGTGGCAGGAACTTTGAAACAGGATATCCACAGGCGATACATTTTTCACACAATACAAAGTGCGTTATGTTCCATGGCCATTTTTCATTCTCAAGCATTCGGATCTTTTTTTTACTTAGAAAACAGTCGACATCCATAATTGTAACCATGCTGTATGTATATTTGTCCTAAAACATGTACAAACACGTGAATATAGTTCACGTTGTGGATTAATTTATACCTTGCTTAACATTAAGGAACCCTAAAATTATGAACAATATGGCCGAGTAGGCATGTAGGTACCTAATTGGGTTTTCTTTTTAGTTAGACTCTACGAGTGTGATATAAACCTTACACAAGAGTACTGGACTTATATTGTTCTGATAAAGCAATCTTGTAAGTCATGGTCGTAATAATGGCTACCATTTTTATACATTTCACAAATAATCAAATTTATAAAAATACATACATACATACATAACGTCACGCCTTTTATCCCCGAAGGGGTAGGCAGAGGTGCACATTACGGCACGTAATGCCGCCAACAATGTACACCCACTTTTCACCATTTGTATTATAAGTCCCATGTAATAGGGGGTGAGCCTATTGCCATATCCTGGACACAATTCCAGACTCCGTGCTACTACCGAGAAATTTTTCGAAAATTCGAAAAAAGCCCAGTAATACTTTGCCCGACCCGGGAATCGAACCCGAGACCCCTTGTTCGGCAGTCGCACTTGCGACCACTCGACCAACGAGGCAGTCGAGGCATAAAAATGTTATTCAAATTTCAAAATAATCGAGAAAAACTACTTCGCAACCTAAAAATCTACAAATATATGAGTAAGCAATTCGAAAATATGCACTAAGCGTTTCGTAGGAAAGTTAAATAGAATATTAGCTTAACTTACGTTTTTGATGCGACTTTTTATTATTTTTCAAATTAGGTTTTATTACTCGCGACCTCACGGCATTTTATGATGATACTCTTACTAGAAGATCAGAAAGACAACTATAAGCCTTATTACACTTAGAACAGCATTAATAAGTGAACTATAAGGTTATTTGATCTTAAAAAATGCCATTGTAAGTCACTTAAAAATTTATTTGTCTTTATAAAAGTATCAGCAAGAGTTTTGTAAGATTGAAAATGCACTTCGCGAGACCATTACAAGGCAATTGTTAGGGTGAATATAC